>NC_133129.1:134240911-134887410 GCF_048418815.1 Hemitrygon akajei
CAGAGGGAGGTGATGGGTGGGCAAGGAGATAAGATGAGAGAGGGAAAAGTGGATGGAAAATGGAGAGAGGGGGGTTGGAGGGCATTACCAGAAGTTTGAGAAATCGATGTTCACACCATCAGGTTTGGAGACCACCCAGATGGAATACAAGGTGCCATGCTATCAACCCGTGTGGCCTCATCACAACAGTGGAGGAGGCCATGGACGGACATATTGGAATGGGTGGCCACTGGGAGATCGTGCTTGTTCTGGTGGATGGAGCGTAGATGCTTCGCAAAGCAGTCTCCCAATCTACAATGGGTCTCACCGATACACAGGAGGCCACACTGGGAGCATAGGACACAGTATCTGACCCCAATAAACTCACAGGGGAAGTGTTGCCTCACCTGGAAGGACTGGTTAGGGCCCTAGATGGTAGTGAGGGAGGAAATGTAGGGCCAGGTGTAGCACTTGTTCCGCCTGCAAGGATAAGTACCAGGAGGGAGATCGGTGGGGATGGACGAATGGACAGGGAGTTGCATAGGGAGTGATCCCTGTGGAAAGCAGGAAGTGGTGGTGGGGGGGGGGGGGGGAGAGAATGTGTTTGGCAGTGGGATCCCGTTAGAGGTGGTGGAAGTTTTGGAGAATTATGTGCTGGATGCAGAAGCTGGTGGGGTGGTAGGTGAGGACAAGAGGAACCCTATCCCTGGTAGGGTGGCAGGAGGATGGAGCAGACGTGCATGTAAAGGAAGAGATCGGCTGAGTGCAGTGTGATGGTAGAGGATCACCCACCTGGCACTTATCCTTAGAAGCAGAACAAGTACTACACCTGCCCCTACACCTCATCGCTCACTACCATTCGGGGCCCTAAACAGTCCTTCAGGTGAGGCGACACTTCACCTGTGAGTCTGCTGAAGGGTCATATACCGTGTTTGGTGCTCCTGGTGCGGCCTCCTGTACATCGGTGAGACTCGACGTAGATTGGGAGACCGCTTTCCTGAGCATCTGTGCTCCATCTGCCAGAACAAGCGGGATCTCCCAGTGGCCACTCATTTTAATTCCACTTCCCACTCCTATTCCGATATGCCCATCCATGGCTTCCTCCACTATCGTGATGAGGAACAACATTTTATATTCCATTTGGATAGCCTCCAACCTGATGGCATGAACATCAATTTCTCAAACTCCCAGTAATGCCCTCAACCCCCCCTTCCCCTTCTCTAATTTCCCATCCACTTTTCTCTCTCTCACCACATCTCCTCCCTCCCATCGACTCCCTCTGGTGCTCCTGCCCCCTTTTTCAGTCTTCCATAGTCTGTTTCACCTATCAACTTTCCAACTCTTTACTTCATCCCTCCAGGTTTCACCTAACACCTGGTGGTTCTCTCTCCCCTCCCCCCACCTTTTAAGTCTACCCCTCAGCTTTTTTATTCCAGTCCTGCCAGAGGTTTTGGCCTGAAACGTCGACTGTACTTTTTCCATAGATACTGCCTGGCCTGCTGAGTCCCTCCAGCATTTTGTGTGTGTTGCTGGGAGCATTTCTATTCCATCAAAATAAAAAACAAATCACTTCACACTTCCATTGAATCTAGATTTCTGAACACAACCGCAGATTTCAGAAAACATTGCATATGGTCAGATATTTTCAGATGCTAAGTAGATGCCACACTTCGTTAACTCTCTTCATAACTTGCGCATACTGTACTGTAGGGAACCATAAGTCACTTGCTGTTAGAGCAGGCAAAGAGAGCTTGAAAAATATGTCTCCTTACCTGGGATTTTCATCAGCATCTGTGGTGTCAGATCTCTGAGGTGCATCATGAGACACCGCAAGTTGTAGCCAATCCATTTTTCTACATTTTGGCTGAAGAATAGTCTCTAACAGATCCAGTCTGTTCACAGAAACAGAAAAATTAGAAAATAGGAATAGAACTAGGCAAAACAGTCCCTCAATCTACTCTGCATTTCAACATGCACAGGGCTGATCTGTCCCAGGATTCCTCTCCTCTTCTATCCTCTACAGTTTCCCATAGTTCTTAACTCCATGACCTTTCAAAGATTATTTCCTTCCTCTTAAAATATCCCCAATGATCCATCCACCATAAGGATAGAGAACTCCAGATATTCCATAGAAACAGAATGCAAAAGCTTTAGATAAAGGTGTTCTAATTCTTTGAAAAGATCCTTCCATTCACAAGACTTCTGTAATGGATGAATTGCCAGCCTAGCAATATTTCTCTGAAAAATTTTCTAACCCATAAGTGTAGCAATCAAGTTTGACATTCCGGTCACCTTTTAAGTACTTATCCATTCCCAATTTGAATGCTACGTCTGAAAATGCCTTGACCACCTACCCTTATAAAAGTAACAACCAGGTGTTGTGTTCATGTCCTTTAATTCTTCACCTTTTGAGAATGGGAGCAGTTTCTCTGTATAAGATCCTCTAAAAGGTCTCTCAAGCTTCAGTGCTCAAAGAATAACTCCAGCTTTTCCAGTCTATCCATACCAGTCAGCACAGTGGTGTCTGTACAGCCTTCCTGACCTCTGATTCTCTCTGTATGGAAGCGTTATGCTCTCCCTGTGACTGTATTGGTTCTCCTGCATGTTCTTGTTTACTCTCACTTCCCAATGACACATGGACTTTGGTCTCCATACAATGTCCTTTGTCTGTAGAAATGTGGTGACAATAGAACTGAATAGGATTACTGAAAATGGGCGCATGATGGCTAACATTGACTCGATGGGCTGAATGACTCTATAACTAGGTCAGTCATCTCAGGAGTAATTTTAATCCCTCCCCAAGGTCTTCCCATCTTTCCTAATGTGTGTGTCCTGGACTGTACACAATATTCCAGTTATTTAGCATTATCTAAAGAAATCAGAAGCTACAGGAAATACATTCAAGTACTTGTCTACATTGCATATGTAGATATTTCTCCATTTAACTAACAAGGTGGCTACAGCTCAAGTGGAATCTCAATTCCTTGGACCAAGCTATATAAAGGATGTATCTATTTGGTTCATAGATAATGATCTTTGCCAATCTTTAACGGTGACATTTTACACACCCTATTTTTATGAATGTTCTCTGTATGTTATGCTGAGCTTCATATGCAAATAATCAATAGAACAATTAAAGACTTTTATTATATCTAAAATAGGAGATCTGGGAGCACACAAATAAATGAGCAGAGACCTCGGATAGCTGGTGATTGACCTTAGCAGGGTTCCTGAATATGGGCACTTTGATCTTAGTTGCAGATATAAGATTAGTAATCTTCCAATGTACATACTGAGGCTAACATTGATCAAACACCAACCTTTGGTCCTCTGGCTTGGACTTAACCAGGCTGTCAATGTACGCCAAGAAGTGACATGGTTGATTATAACACAGCTCCTTTATATCAGATGGAAGAATGCAGGGGTGGAACTGGACAAGAGACCTCAGTGCAAGTTCACCAAATTTCTCGTACATCCTGCAGAGGTAACAAACATAAATAATGAGGAAGGGCAACCATCAATTATATTTTAAAGATTGGCTTTCACTGAGGACTACATGTTCTGGACCTCCATGCTACTATAATGTAGGACAGAAGTAAGGAATTCACAAAAAAGGTCAAACCAAATCCAGGAGCAGTCCAAATGTGCTAAGCTGGTGGGCAGGAAATATTTTGTATTTGAATCCCTCAGCTTTAAATCTGCTGTAGGTTGTGCGGCTAGTGTAACCTATTCATTCAATTAATTTTAAATGTCCCTTATCGTCAGACATTTCAAAAACAGCAAGAAAAGCCTTATATAGATAAGTTCATCTAATCTTAAAACTAGTCGCCTCTTGTCAGCCTCAAGGAAAGATTGCCACAGCGAAATCTGAGGGACAGGGCAACCATGAGTAACCTGTAAGAGGAAACTGTAAGGCCAGGTATTACAGCCATTACATCACTGAACATCCCATCAGATGCACAAACAACAAGCTCGTTTTCCAGTTATAATCATACTACATCTTTTCCTTTTAACAGGTTCCCTTCCTGTAAGGAAACCAGTTCTGAATAGGACTGATTTGCATTCATGCCTTGAGAAACAAAATGAATGAAGACATTCTTAATTAATATCCCATTGGTCTGAACAGTCTAAAATTCAACAGGATAGGAAGCCTGATAAAAACAAAGGTTACAAACAATGGAACAATTGGGAATTGTAATGTAGGGACACCTTAATGCAGGCCAATCAAAGTTAATGCTTCTACAATATCAGATGAGTTAAACTAGAAAAATGTTCTCAAATTGCACCAAAAATTATTAAATGCAAATGTCGACAGACTTACCTTGCTGCATGTGCCAGCAGAAAAGAACTCCTTAATACCCTTTCATCATTGAGTAACCTCAGTACTTTTCGCAGGTCCCCATCCTTAATGGCACCCGTGATTGGGTCTGACTGTGTTATCTCTGAAATAGTAATAAATCAAAACTTTATCACAGCTCCAGTTATATAACATTTCTTTACTTCACAGTTATAGCTGGTACCTATGCCAGCATCCAACACCAGGTTCAAACCCGTTCCCTGCACTACCTACAAGTAATACTTAACCAACCCCAGTATGAACAATTTCAGTTTCAGCCCTCATCACGGATCACTCTAATTATGAATGCCATGGAGTTTCACATCACTTTCACCAGCTCTCACTTCAAGGCCTCCTTCTGCTAACACTACAGTTGCAATGCCAGTACACTATCTACCACATTAAAGCCTTGTCTGCCTGCACTGCACTCTCTGTAACTGTAACACTATTCTGCATTCTGTTATTGTTTTCCCATGCACTACCTTAAAGTGAAATTGTCTGTATGAATGGCATGCAAAACAAAGCTTTTCACTGTACCTCAGTACATGTGACATAATAAACTAATTTAGCAACTTCCCCAGCCTACATAATAATATTAACAGTAATTTAATACTCCAAGCTCCAAAACTGAACAACTCACAAGCATACTTCCAGCAAAGTTTGAATAAGTCTGTGGAATTCAACTGCTTGCTAGATAAGCTTGTTCAGATTGATCCTGATATCTTCAGCTAAAAATACCTTTTCAGTGAAATTAATGTAGAGATTTAAGGCAGCAAGCCCTGAGATTGTCACTAAATTCAGAATGAACCAGTCCAGTAGTCTGCAGGTGAAGGATCAATGCTTTATGTTTTAGCAATAATGAGAAAAGTTAAATGTGAAATTGGAATAAATTATTGATTTAATCTCTTCTCTTTCAGTTTATGACTGGGGAAGGATGAAATCGGATGAGAGGCAGACAGAGAGAAACATCTACAGAATAGGGAGGTCAAAGTGTGTACAAAGTAAATAAATGCAATTACCTTTCAGTCCCAGGATGAAAGTTTGCCACACCAGTGGCGTGGCCCAGTTACAAACTGTAATGCAGCGCTTCACTCGCATCAGGTCCAGCAGGAAGAAGTAATTGCGCAGGTACAGGCAGGCTTGAGTTTCAGTCTCATCTCCAGGTAATTCTGTTTCCGTGTTGATGTCCTCAGTCACAGTGTGAAATATTCTCAGCTCAAAGCACAAGGTAGCCAGTTCCATCATGTCCTTGAAAAGATCTGCTGGTATGCTGCAGAAAGGCACTGTCACAAAAGGCACAGCAGACAAATCAGCTGAAACCTGCATTTTGTCGGTCACCAAGTCCTCCGAGGCTTGCTGTTCCACCGTTTCTTCTTCATAGTTTTGGACTGACACTTCCTCTAGCTCTTGAAGGATAAATGATGATAAATCCTTCTGTTCATGATGCTCAGTTGAGTCCACTTCTTGCTCTCCAGGGCAAGGAAGAGAAGTTGACTGTTCTACCTCATTAGGACAGAGTACTGAAGATCCCTTCTCTTCCTCCTCTTGATCTGGTGCCTCTGTCTGGCTGAATGTTTCTAACCTCTCCTTATTCTCCTGATGGACAAGTTCTTCTGGCGTCTCCATCACTCGATGGCTAAATGCTTCTGCATCATATTTCTCTTGATGATGAACTGATTGAGCTTCATCCTCCCCATCGTCTTGATCGCCGTATGCTATTGACTCTTCCAAGATGGCAGTATCATTCACAGTTTGAGTTATCACCTTGAATTGAAATACTTTTTCCAAATAAGGAAGCCAACGTTGCACTGTTTTCTTCAGAAGTGTCGTCTCAAACAAAATAAGGGGATCTTGTAATTTAACTCTGAAATTAAAAAATCATAAACTAGTCCGAAGTTATCTATAGTAGCTTCACTCATGGGTAGAGATATCACTCAATCAAGTAGATATACATAAATCTAATCATATTTTAAACATTAGGAACACAATATTCTTTACTAGATTCAGATTAATCTATATTCAAACAGTTTAGTGCTAATCAATTTATGATTTTAAAAAAACTAAGTGGTTTATGGTTGATCGTTTCCTGATCAGTCAGTCCATCAAATGATATGGCGAGGAGGCAGATGAAAGGGGTTGAGTGGGATCCAGGATCAGCCATGATGGAATGGCGGAGCAGGCTCGATGGGCTGAATGGTCTAATTCTGCTCCTATATCTTATGGTCTTAACTGATTCTTAGATGAAACTCTGATATGATGTGTCACTCGCACAGTATCTTTGAGTTCGAGTTCAGAAAAGAGAATAAACAAATTGGCATTTTCAGTAAGATGAGAACAGATAAAACAAAATCAAAATTTGGAAGATAAAATTACAATTGAACAACAAAGACATATGTGGACAATACAAAGAGAGAAATGTTGCCCTTGGTAGGGCAGGTTAATAATTAAGGCTTATAGAATGAAGAGGGCTAGCAGAAGAAACAAAATTAACACAAGGAAAATGTTTCTTAGACAGCAAGAGGGTGAGTTCTAAATTGCATTGTCAGGAGTGGTCATGAAGGAAAATTAAATTGTAACATTCAGTGGAAGCTATCTGAAAATAAATATTTTTAGTGCAATGGGAGGTGGGGGTGAGGTGCATGATGAATAGATGGATTGTTCTTATATAGGACTGATACAGACCCAAAAGATGACTGACTGCTCCTCTAATGGCAACCACTCTGTAATATAGTACTATGAACAGACAAAATGAAAGCAGCCGAAGTTCCCATACCAGAACACTATCTTTACTTCCCATGGTCTCTCCTATGAGCAAGTGTGCTAAGCACATAGCTGAACTTATTTGGATTAAATGAGCTACTGGATTATTTTCCAGTAGATCAGGCCTTTCTGAGATGGTAACCTTGGTATTTTACATCTAGCGTTGTGCCGTGAGATGGATTTTAGTATAATATGTAACATAACATTTAGAGAAGAGTGATCGCAAAGTGACAGAATTTCACACTATATCGGAATTTCACACTATATTTGAAAGCAACGTGGTTTTCATTCTGAAACAAAGGCCTAATATTAAACAGCATGCTGCAGAGTTATGTCAGGTAAGTTGTCTATGAGATTGAGAAATTAGGTGGAAAGAACAGCAGGTGACAAGAATAAGAAGATCATAGTCATCAACTAATACACATTTCCATGATACATATAAGAACCACTGGAAAGTCAGTATTAGTTTAAATGCTTAAGTTTTTGACAAGAGAGAAGTCAGTGTGATAGCTGGGAAGATTTTCAAAATTAGCAAAGATGAGCAAGAAATTGAAAAGGAAAAAGCACTTTCCTATAGTTTTCCGAGAAGAAAAACAAATATAAACTATGAATGCAAAATCTTTTCCAGGTATGTTAGAAGTAGATTAACAAAAGTAAATGTGAATCTCTTAGCAACACAAGAGATAGGATACATTTTGTATTTGTTTTCACAATAAAAAAAATACAACAACTACTGGAAATGACAAAGAATCAAACATCTAATAGGAGTGATCTTTTATTTCATCTCAAAGTATTCTTGAATAGAGACTAAAACAATATATGTCTCAGTGTAATATGTCAAACCTTTGTATGATTGCAGCTAGATTCCCTTGTCTTGTTTTGTTTTCTAACCTCATGGAAAAAAAGGACTAACATACCACTTACCTTCTTAACTTTTAGCTTCAGCTGCGTTTTGTGATTCATGTCCAACCCAATGCCATCATTGACTAGCATCATCCATTTCAATGGTCTGATTTTCATTCACCCTATCAGTATGTGTAATTTCATATTTGCCTACAACATACTGAAAATCATACTGATCAGGTATTCTTTGATGTCATTTTAAGTTCTGTACATGGTTTACTTCCATACTGAGCATTGCATTGTTAACCTCTAACTAAACCATTGATGTGGATTTTAAGTAGCCAAGATCCAAGCATACATTTCTGTAGTATTCCAGTAATTACATGTTGTCATTCTAAAATCACACATTTATTCCTACTCTTCAATTCGTATTAGTTCTGCCAGAACTTCAGTAACAACGTCTCATGTTTTTGAAAACTAAAATATACCACATCACCTGGAGCCATATATTCTCTGTGAATATGCCATAGGATTTGTTAAACATGAAACTATTGTTACAATAGTAATGACAGTGACAAATTACATTGTGACTTTTCAAGTTCTTTTCAGCTTTTTTCTCCTTTCTCTTGGATAGCCAGGTTAAATTCCAAGCAACTGGAACAATTATATAGACAATTTATAGCAATCAATTCATAGAAACCAAAGCAGCCAACTCTTTTAAAACTATAAATCTGTGGGCCATTCAGCCTGGGCTATTTTTCACACCCTAGTCCCATTAATTTCCCCATTCGTCACCTGATTTTAGCAATGCAAAATCCACACCAAAGGTGATTTACAGAGAAATGGGGAATGAGATCTATATACCCATTAATCTGTCTTTAATGTGTAATACTGAAAATAAGTGCCCAGTTGACAAGTAACCCATTTGTCATCACTCATTATACTAATAGTGATTATGGCATATTGAGAGGAAAACATCCTTGTTCACACTCACTGAGCTTCTGCTGTTGCCTGTTGTAGATCCTTCAGTTTGTCCTCCTCCTGCGGAATGTTATCAATGTTCATTCTGTGCAAATTGGACAGCAAGTCTTGATATAATAACAACACAGCACCACTTTAAGAGAGAGTTAACTTTTGTACCTTTGGTTTTGCTCTGATCACCTTTTTTTTTTAGCTTTCTTCAACAGTTATTATTCAGCTGAATCCCTTTTGCCCCAAATACTTTAATAATAAACCTCTGTCTTCTATACTTTTGCTAAGAGCTGGGGCTCTGGGATACGGGAGATCAAGGGTGTCACTAGAGAAGATTTGATTGATACAGTAGATGACAAGGCCTCCTACCTGACTGGGAAGCCAGCAAGGTTACTACTAGCTACAGTGCATACCTGCAGAGATCAAACATCTGCAGCTTTGATATGTAGTCTGGGTTGCATTGGCTGATTAGAATTAATGTATGACATGGAGTTTCCTCTGCCCAGCATGAGAGGGATAAAGGAAATCATTCATAGTTCCTGATAGGTGCTACGGTCACGAAACAGAGTTCTATGAAGAAATGGCCCGAAATATTCTCCAACAAGGGATCAGCATCTTCAGAGGAGCAAAAATAAAATGAAAGGGGGAAGGATAAAAATCGTGAAATGTAGTAAGATTGGAGCCAGTATTGGTATCCCATGCTTACAAGATCAAGACCCAGTAATAATAACACCTTTGCTACCAAATTACCAAATGATCAGAGGGGGAAAAAGACAACCTTTTGTGTAATCAACAGAAGCAAAAATACATTGGAAACACTCAACAAATTAAGCAACATTTGTGGAGAGAAAGTCAACATTTCAGGAAATCAGAAAAGATGCAAACTAAAACTCACAAAGTTACAATTACTTAAAAATTAACTCTTGCCATTCATGTTCTTTTCTCTTCATTACAAAGTAGAATACACTAGTTTTTTTTCCAGGTTCTAAATCTGAAACACCTACACTGACACTTTTTTTTTCTTCTCCCAAAAAATGCTGCTTGACCTGCTGGTTACTTCCAAGGCTTTCTGTTTAAGTTTTGGATTTCGAACATCAGCAATTTTTTGATTCAATTACAAGAGGAGATATGATGAATCGCTTGTGAAAAAATGATATTTTCTTACTTGTGCTCAAGGTAAGGTGAATTAGCTACTGTAGTAAGCTGATTCTCACACTGTGGATCGACATTTTTCATTTCTGGTTTGAATCGGCAGTCAGAATTGGGATGAAATGTGCCAATTGTTTCTTTTGTTTTTCTGACAAAACTGGTCACACTGTAAAACAAATCAGAGTTTGAGATGCAAACATAAAAGGCACCGTTTCTATAGGGATGTAGATGATTTCATAAGATGAAAATGGTTGTCTACACTAATGACCCATTCCAACAGGAAAACATTCACATTCCCTGCAGACACAACGTCTCACATTCCAATATTTAATAACACACAGAGCAGCCTTTCGGAAAAGTAGAAGAGCTTGTACTTGGTCAGGAAGCACAACGTGTGAGCTTTCATAAATAAAATTAGCATATAGATTCAAATGCAGAAACAACTGGTCTCAACCTGATCCAACATCAAATATTTCCTTTTTATGACCCACAACCTTTTGGAAAACTGGTATTGTAGCGGTGTGCTACATGCAGCGCTGCAATAACGACACGGAGGCTGTGAGCTGCAGTTACAAAAGAGGTTTATTCAAACTTCACGGCCTCGCTTTAAAGCCTTCCTGATCCCGCCCTCCCCGGGTGGGAATGCTGTAGGGGGCGCGTATTCACAGTCCCGTCCCGCGCGCGGGCTTTTCCCCTTGCTGGTGAAGCAGGCTTGGCGCCCTCTTTGGGACCGGCCTCAATGCCGGTGCGCACCGCTTTGTGAGCCGGTTCGAGTGTGCTGGGAAGTGGGTGGCCACAGTATCACACTTGCTGTAAAGAAACGACCCCTACCATTTGAGCTACAATTTATGGTTCTCAACCTTGACTTTTTTAGAAACTATTTTTCAATTTGCAAGCATTGTTGATGTTTAGTGCCCCATCCCCAAAAACCAACAAGGCTATGGTGAACTACCTTCTTGAGTGGCTGCAGTATTTCTAGTGAAGGAATTCCCACCAGATTATTGGGTAGGGAGTTCCAGGAGTTAAGTCCAGTGATGACGAAGGATCAGTGATGTGTCTCTGGGTCAGGATGCCATGTGGCTTGCAGGGTAACCACCAGTGTTTACGTTCTGTTATGCCAGCACCCTTGATATTAAAATAAGAGTTCATATGTCTTCCATCTTGTGCAATGGAAGGACTGTTTCAAATTGAAAGGTTTTGTCAACGTAGATTTGACGAGCCATTGCATTGAACTCCACAGATGGTATATCCAAAGAATGGAGGGAATGAATGCTTAAAGTTTAAAATTCAAAGTAAATGTATTATTAAAGGATGTATATCCAACCCTGAGATTCATTTTGTTGTGGATAGCGGATGGAATGTTAAACAAGCAGGCTGCTTTGCTCCGGATGGCCTGGTGCTTCTTGAACGCTGTTAGAGCTGTGTTCATCAAAGCCTTTGGAGAAAATTCCATAACACTCCTGGTTTCTACCTTGTAGATGCTCCAGGCTTTGCGATGTCATCCAGCACAACAGCCAGCCTCCAGCAGCCACATTTGATGTTCTTGTCATTGTGTCTCTCTGAAAGTTGATGGTAGGGTTGATGAAAGTTGATGATTTGGTGATGACAATTCCACTGAAAGTTATGGGTAGATAACTACATTCTCTTGTTGGAATGGGTCATTGCCCAGAATTTTATGGTGCAAATATCACTTGCTAGTTATCAGCATTGATTGTCTTTCCTGCATACAGGCTTAGGCTGCTATATTTGCCGAGGAGTCGTTAATGGAATGTAATATTCTGCAATCATCAGTAACTTGATGAAGGAATTAGCCCTAAGGAATGCCTGCACTGATTTTCTGGGGCTGGTATGATTGCATTTCAATAACCCTAGCTATCTTCCTTTGTGCAATGTATGACTACAACCATTTAAGTGTTTCCTCCTTGATTGAGTTTCAAGGATACTTGAATTTCAGGAGGATAATACCTACTGACTACAGTCAAATGCTGCTTTGATGTCAAGGGCAATTACTGCTATCTCAACTTTGCTCTGAAATCCATATTTGGACCAAAGCGGTGATAAAGTCTTAAAGCCAAACCCAAACTGATCTTTGTTAAGGTTATTAGCAAAGAAGTGAAAATGAAAAGTACTGTCAATTGTTAATGATTTAGAGAAGACCAATTAAGCTGTAATCATCCAGTTTAATTTGTTCTGAGCTTGTGAACAAATCAAATTTTACAGAGATCAGACCATTCATTCGTCACTAACACAGGTTGAGTACCTTTATCCACAATTCCGAAATCTGAAAAGCTCCAAAGACCAAAATTTTTTCAAGTGCTGACATGACGTCACAAATGGAAAATTCCTCAAGGCACCGGTAAGATTCGCAGGTGATATGCAAGCCTCTGCACATAACAGACAGTGCTGAGAAGTGACCGCACATATGTAATCAACAGAAGTTAATGAAAATTAGAAAACTGCTGCATAAGAGAGAAATGAAGATCTCAATCATATAGTGAAAGAATACATTTATCAGCATCGGAGTGAACATACGCCGCTTAACAGTACGCTGATCATGAAATAAGCAAAGATCTATCACAACAAACTGATAATTGAAGGTAATTGTGAAAATTCAGCTGATTGGTTGCAGAAATTTAAGTAAAGGTACAGTATTTTTTTTTAAAAGGGTTAAAAAATTTTAAAGATAAAAAGTCTATTGATCATGAAGCATTGATAAGTTTACGAAGATCGCTACTGATGAAGATCTAGCATCAGAACAAGTCTACAATGTTGAATGTTTTTATACCCTATACAAAACCTTAAAAAAGGTAAAATACAAATGCACCGGACTTCAAGGCAAGTGGTCCCGGGTTCAAGTCCAGATGGCTTCTTGCACGCTTTCCATCCGTGCTGGGTTGAGTGTCGAGCTAGCAACTCGGCCTCGTAAAAAATAAACAGACAAATGCCAAAGAAATGGCAAGTTTTCCACCCAATGTGCCACAAGGCACGGAAAGGAACAACAAGCAGATCACAGCTTGTTAGACCATCTACCTCTGAAAAGTTTGTCCCAACTTAAACACTTGCTCCCAAATCTTCATGAAGAAGACTGCACATTGGACTGGTTGGGAACAACTTTAGTGCCTAGGGCGATGCTACATAGTCCAGCTGGCATCATACTCTTCCTATCTTGTTTTGAAATATTGTGGTTGTAATAAATCTAGAGGCTTGCCCGGTCATCTCAGAGGGCAGTTAATAGTTGTGGAACTGCTGTTGCATGCAAGACACATCTGGTAAAGATGGAAGGTTTTTTCAGTTACATTAACATGTAGCAGTTGCCTGGTTATATGGCAGTTACATTCTTCTTCTTCTTTCGTCTTGCGCCCTTAACTCCAGGAGGAGTCATCAGGGCGCCATCATGACAAGCCTTGCACCAGTCTGTTCCACCTGTTGCAGTTGTGTGCCAGAGCCTGGGTCACTACAAATGTCTTCCCTGTCCATTCTTTAATGTTGTTCGTCCATCTTTTCCTCTGTCTGCCTCTCCTTCTTTTCCCCTCCACAGTTCCTTGAAGAACGGTCTTTGCAAGGCCACTGGATCTTGTTACGTGGCCGTACCATCTCAGCTTTCTTTTCTTCACCGTTGTGAGAAGGTTTCCATGGGGGCCAATGTGGTGCTGGATGGTCTTGCAGTTATATATTTAACTGAATTTAAATTCAGCAGCTGCCCTGATGGAATAAGAATGCACATCAGCTAAATTAATTATTGTGCAATTACTGTGTTCAAGAAGCACCCTCATTCTTCCGTTTGTTTGACTAAAGATATTGTTCTGGGTTTATGTCTCCAGTCAATTAATATGCTCATCTCTCAAAGCCTCTGCAGGTACTTTTCATCTAATGGAAGACACAGAAAGTATTGCGTGCAGAAATCATTTGGTTTCAGCATAGGAATATGGTAGGAATAAAGAAAGGAAAAACAGGTGCAGGAGTGAGTCATTTGGCCTTTTGAGAAGCTCAGCTACTCAGTACAATTGTGGCTGATTGTCTATACTGATATCATGTTCCCATCAACTCCCCACCTCCTGTGATGCCTTTTGATTCTAGAAATATATTTTCCAAAGATAAAATTCTTTGATTTGGCCTCCATCTCCTTTAGTGGATAGAGAATTCTACAAGTTCACCACCTCTGGGAGAAGAAACTTCTTTTCTCAGTCCTAAATATATTATCCCATATCCTGAGACTACGAACCCTCAAGACCCCACCTCAACAAGGAAAATATCACCTCTTGCATCAGTCACCTAGCTCTGTCAGAATTTTGCACAGTTCAATGAGATCCACTTGTTCTTCCCAACCCTGGAAAATACAGGGTAGTCAACACAATCTCTCCTCACACAAGAGTCCTGCCATGCCTCACATTAATCTGACAAACCTTTATTATGCTCCCTCTATATCCTTTCTTGTGTAGGAAGATCAAAGTAGCACACAATACTCCAGATCTGGTCTATCAAGCCTATGTATAAATGTAGCAAGACTTAGTTAATCACGTCACCAAAACCTTCTGCAATGTGAGTCAACATACCAGGCCTTTCAAAATTCCTGATACACCTCATTCACTTATCTATTCTCCCTCGTCTATCTCCTGTCAGGCACTGACCAAACAGAAGATCAAAGGACAACAATTGCTCAGAGAATAAACAACATTTATCTGATCAATTTGCAGGATTTTGTAACTATGACATTGTGGATTAAAATAGGCAGTGTCCCAGTATACCCCACCATTGGCCCAAACCAAGAAGATTATCAGAACCCTACATAAAGTGTCATATCTACAAAATAAAAGGAACAAACAGTTACATTCTCTAAAAGGAAGCATGCAATCTAATAGAATCTGGTCCACAGAATATTTATAAAATATAAATAATTTAAAATGTAAAGTAATAAATATGAGGTACAAATGAAATGCTGTGAATACAAATTATGACATTGTTGCCCCCTCATCTTCTGGAGAAAAGTTCCACAGACACCAATGAACATTCCTTCACTTTATTTATTCTTCTGATATGAAACTAGGCAGTGAATGCAATTGGACCATCTGACCAGGAGAATTTACTGCGGAGGGCAATGTTGTAATTATACAAAATGACTTACAGGTGTCCCCCGCTTTACGAATGCTCACTTTACGCCACTTCACTTTTACAAAAGACCTACATTAGTAACCTGTTTACACATTACAAAGAGGATTTTCACTTTTATGAAAATTTTTCCCCTATAAATTAATGGTTCTTCTCTATACGCCATTTTGGCTTAAGAAAGGTTTCATAGGAACGCTCTACCTTTGTAAAGGGGGACACACCTGTACTTCACAGTGGTAGTCACTAGCTTAAGTTTTTTCTTGCTAGCTCAGTCACAATAAAACAAAATAATTGATTTATTGATCATTACAGAATGTCTCTCTGAAGCTACTGGCTCCTTCCCCTTGTTCCCAACTATGATTCCCCTCTCCATGTCCCCTTCCTACTCTCAGTCCACGATAGTCTTAGGCACCATAACGATACATGTGTGCCTAAGACCTTTGCAAGTTGTATTTATAGATGTGTCAGGTTAGTATCGGCACTGCCATGGATGCCATAATAATCACTGAGGTTACCTTTCCTTCACAGCCTGTAAAGTGACTCGGGATGCTGTGGAACGGAATGGCAATGGAAGATGAAATGGAATCAGTGTCTCGCTCCGATCACCTTCAATGTTCAGGAAAGAATGGGACACATTGTCTGACAAATGGAAACAAAAAGAACATCAATAGCAACAGCACAGAGAATGAACACCTTCTATCAGGGCAGTCTGCAGAGATCTGTTTTGCTATCTTTTGAATAGGCACCTTTGTGCATCCTTTGTGTTGTTGCATGTAGGTCTATAACCTAAATGAATTAACATGAGGGCAGCTCCCCACCAAGAACCCACCTTTAGTAGAGAATCCAACACAAAACATAACATATTCTGTCCCAAGTATGTATTATATTGTTAAGATGGATTGGGTGTTAATAATTCATTGCAGTGTACTCTTCTGCTGAAATGGCAGAGTATCTGACAGTCTGTGGAAAACTTCTCAACTACACTGATGGCATTGAAGCAAATCAAGCAGAAATCCTGCAACGCACAGATTTAGTTGCATTTTAATTCCCCTTCCTGGTGCAACATCCATCCTTACCCTGCTCTCCTTGCTCTTCCTCCTGTACCAAAGCAAATTCCTTCAGCCTCTCCTCTTCAGACAGGTGGCTGTGCAATGAACCCGAGTCTTCATCAGATTGACTGCCTCGACGACTAATCACACGATAAATACCAGAATCCAAGACATTAAAACTTTCCTGAGAAAAAGAGGAAATCAAAATTAAAAATCTGAGAAGTTAATGGTGAAGCTCTGGGGCAAAGCCTTTGCTGGAAAAAGTAGCCTACAAGTGATGATGATGTTGTATTGAAAACCACATAACAACATTTGGACAACATGTTCTCTTTCTGCACCAAACTCTCCGCAACATTATACAGGGAGAGGCAACTAACAAAATCATGACATCCAGCAGCAAGTAGAAATTGGCAGGAAGACAGAGAGATCTGTTGGAAGGGTGTGGTGAAGCTGACAGAGAGAAAAAGATTTGCACCCTGCTATAGATGGGTGGGTTAATAAATTTGCAGATGATACCATGATTGGTAGAGTTGAGGATAGTGTAGAAGACTGGCAAAGAATACAGCGTGATATAGAACAGTTGCAGATATGGGCTGAGAAATGGCAGATGGAGTTTAACCCAGGTAAATGTGAGGTGTTGCACCTCGGTAGGGCAAATGCAAGGAGACAGCACACTGTTAAGGGCAAGATCCTTCACAGTGTTGGTTAGCAGAGATCTTGGGATCCAAGTTCATAGCTCCATGAAAGTGACTACACAGGTTGATAAGGTGGTTAAGGAGGATTATGGAATGCTTACTTTTATTAGCTGAGGTATTGAGTTCAAAAGTCAGGAAGTTATGTTGCAACTTTATATAAAACCCTATTTAGGCCACATCTGGAGTATTGCACAGTTCTGGTCACCTCATCATAGGAAGGACGTTGAGGCTTTGGAGAGGGTGCAGAAGAGCCTTAACAGGATGCTGGTTTTGAGGGCATGTGCTATCACGAGTAACTGGATAAACTTGGGCTGTTTCCTCTGGAGTGGCGGACACTGAGGGGAGATCTGATAAAGGTTTATAAGAGTATGAGAAGCATAGATAGAGTGGACAGAGAGTAACTTTCCCAGGGTTGAAATATCTAATACCAGAGGGCATGCATTGAAGGTGACAGGCGGTAGGCTCAAAGTGGATGCGAGGGGAAAGATTTTTTTTTTAACTCAGAGTGTAGACGCCTGGACTGTATTGCCTGGTCTGGTGGTAGAGGCAAATACATTAGAAGTGTTTTAAGAAACGTTTGAATAGGCTCATGGATTTAAGGAAGATGGAGTGATACAGACACGGTGTAGGTAGGAGGGATTAGTGTTTGGGTGTTTCTGATTTGCTTTTTAGCTGATTCAGTACAACACTGTGGGCCAAATGGCCTATTATTGTGTTGTATCAATTGCTGCATGCGAATTCCTTGGGTATTAATGCATTATTCCATCAATCGATCTGCCATGGCAAACACAGACAATGAGTTTAGTGCTGACATCTCTTGCAACGGCTACTTTCCAATACCAGCAGGCAGCTAAGTTATTAACCTCAATTGTTCTGGAGAGAGGACAATCCCTCAAAAAAATTATTAAACTATTAACAAGTTGGGTGTTCACTTACCTGTTAAGTCAATTCTAAAACTGAAATTTTGTTAAAAAGAGCATCAACATTAAGATGGTCCATTCCTTGCTGAGTAGAGCCACACCACTGTCACCCCAGCCTATGGAACCTGGCGCCCACAATCTCGACCAACAACTTGCACAAACATTTTGCTCATATGAAAGATCATCACAAAGAACATACGTGTGAAGAAAAGCTGCTCCTACGACTGCTACAGGCTGAGTCAAAGGGCTCCAGCTTTAGCAAAATCTCCTCTAAGCGGGCAATAAGGTGGCTCTGGGTGGCTGAATCCAGCTGTGTCTTCAGATGTTCTAATCTATCCACGGGCAACAGCTTACGGGTCTGAGGAAACAAACACCAACAATAAGGTCAACGGGCACAAGGTGAAAAGGCTTGTATTTAAAACAGGATCTCGACTTTTTATTCACTTTCCCTGCTAGGTCTATTTCTTGTTTAATTTTCAAAGTAATCCTATCCACGCAAATGCGAGCACATGCTCACTTTACATACATTACACGTTCCTTCCTGCTTTGAAACACAGGATTCTGAGGAAGCTTTGTAAAATAGATGCCAAGAGGATATCTCCTCTCATGTGTGAAATCTAGACCTTGATTTATAATTTCACATTAAGATGTCACCCACTTGAAACTTGGATGAGATGAAATAAATGCCTTTTCTTATAAATTCTAAGGGATTCTCATGAATACTTCCAGAACTGTAATACACTGATGGGAAATGCTGATTTTTGAAATGAAGCCAGTATTAAATGGCAAGGCAGACTGTGGGAGTTTGGGTGAGCTATTGCAGGATGGAGCATTGGATGTAGATGGGAAGTGACTTGATTACAAGGGCTACTATTTCAACAGTTCTCTGTGAGGTAAGGTAACTCCACAATGGATTAAAGTGGAGGGACCTGCAATGTTCACATAAGAAGCAGCTAATACAAACTCCCACATTAGAACAGAAATCACTGTAGCTCCAAAAAAACATCTTGTATATGGCAAATAATCCTTCTCAACAGCACATCAACCTGGTAATATTTCAAAGATTTTTACATTTCTCGCTGATAAAACTCCCATTTAAATCAGAAAGTTGTGGACTTGATCTCAATTGAGAGATTGCAACGTTGCTGCAGTTTTAGTAAAACAAATAAACCAATGGATGCTGGAATGTGGAACAAAACCAGATATGCTGGAAAAGTCAGCCGGTCAGGCAGCATCTATGGCAGTGGTTCCCAACCTTTTCTATGCCCCACACCCCTATGAAATGTTTGATTAATGTTCGCACCCCCTACAAAAGTAATATCACATTTGAAGATGAAGAAGTCTAATTTCTAATAATTGAACCACAAATTGAACCACATACAATACTGCAGGTGAACAAATTGAACTTTAAAAAATAAGCTTTTAACTCAGTGCATAAAATGCAAATATAAATTGAGTAATTAGATACGAATTTATTCAGAAAAAGTTGTAAACAGTAGAATCAATCCCAATTGTGAACGTAAAATTCAATGACTTCTTTGCTCCTGCTTCTCATTCATGATTTTGTCAAAACGTGGAACTTTCTTGCTGACTGCGATCCGCAGGTCTGCCTGTGGATTCAGGCGATTCCTAGATTTTGTCTTGATTGATAAAAGAGAACTGAATCCAGATTCACACAAGTATGTTGTTGCAAATGGAATGAGGACATGGAGTGCTTTTCCACCAAGTCTTGGGAACATATCCAGTGCTGCACACCAAAACTCCTCCAAAGTCTTGCTTTCAAATTGCATTTCAAGAGCTCGATTTGTCTGCAAATCAATAAGATCTTCCTTCAGCTCTTCATCATCTGAGATTTTC
Organism: Hemitrygon akajei; assembly: GCF_048418815.1. NCBI lineage: Eukaryota > Metazoa > Chordata > Chondrichthyes > Myliobatiformes > Dasyatidae > Hemitrygon > Hemitrygon akajei. Next base: position 134,260,578 of record NC_133129.1, read on the forward strand.
TCCAAATTGTAGGAATATGGATTCATGATCCATTCTTCTGAAATCTTCAGGTCTCCAGCAGCAAAACATCCATCAAACGATTCTGACGACATTTCCAAATGAGCCACGATTTCTTGACGCACAGTAGGAGTTATGGATCCAGCATCATCAACAATCTCTTCTAGTGAAGGAAAATTTAAGAGACTGCCTCTTTCCATCCTTCGACGCCAAAGACGTAACTTTTCTTTGAAGGCATTCAACTTTACACAAGCCTTCAATATGTTTATCCCTTTTCCTTGAAGAGAACCACTCAGGTCATTCATACAAGTGAAACCATCAGCTAAGTAAGCCAGCATTTGGGCGAATTCCTGTGATTCCATTGCCCCAACCAGATCACATTCATGCTCCTCCAGAAAAACTTTGATTTCTTCCCGCATTTCAAAAAAGCAGGTTAAAGCTTGTCCTCGTGACAACCAACGGACTTCTGTGTGGAAAAGCAAAACTGAATGCTCACTTCCCAGATCCTCACAAAATAATTTGAAGATGCGATGGTTCAAAGCACGCCCCCTGATCCAGGTGGAAATGCTACGGGGACGCGACATGACTTTTTAGGCTACTCTACTGAATTTACACACCTATTTCCAATGATTACCAGAGATATGAACTCCCATCACGATTCAAAGTTCTCGGTGCTAACCATGATACCTCCTCAACTAACACAATTCAAAATTATCAACGATTTAAGAAAAAAACCTTTTACAAGGAAAAAAAACCTTTGAAATTCAAAAACTTCTTTAATGCATTGAGACAAATATGAATGAATGACTTCAGCTGCTTTTTATCAAAATGTGGCTTTTAAACATTTTATAATTGAATAATTTACCTACTGTCTGCGGGTTTGGTTTTAACGCGAAATTGTTGCTCGATGGTTGATTCGGGATGTATAAAGATTTTGGCATTATGAGATGACTTTTTAACTCTGAGATGTAACCTAGCTAAAATTGATGTGACTCTTCAACTCTGAGGTGTAACTTCCCAGGTAACACTGATGAGAATCCTCAATGCTGACTTGGGCAGCGGGAGACTGGAGTGAGTTTACGTCTCTCTCGACTCAGGCAGCGGGAGACTGGAGTGTGCTTGGAAATAAACATTTCTATCACTTCTCAAGGCACACTGGCAGCTGGCTGAGTGATGACTCGTCACTCGTCACTCAAGGACACAAGCCACTCTTTGTTGCACCTCCTGAAATTCCATCTCGCACCCCCTGGGGGTGCAGGCACCCCAGGTTGGGAACCCCTGATCTATGGAAAGGGAAACAGGTTATCATTTCACTCATTTAACTGCACTGAGAAAGAGAGAAAGCAACTTAGTAATAAAGGTGAAGGAGAGCAATTGGTGGACGTCGTGTTTGCTCATCCATAACTACTGATGAGGCCCAAAGCCAGAAGACAGAACAAAACCGAAATGTGAAATAAAGCTTTATTCAGTAAAACCATGCAATTGCAAAAACCTCAAAACCCAACAGTACATCCCAAAGCACGACTACTTAAATGGATTACTCAAGAACATTCAAGACGTTGATGGGAACAACGTCCAATTAGTGAAATTCAGCCTGGGATTGGTTGTCAGCTGACCAATAGGTGTTGGTTATTTTGGTTCACCGTAATAGTAGAAAAAAGGGAATGTCAGCAGTAGGATGCATTGAGGGACAGCCATTGAACAGACAGGTAAGATGCTATGTTTGTGTAGTGTGTTGCAGATTTGGTGATGTCTGGGTGATGTGGAGAGGCCTGGGTAATGTCGAGAGCTCTGTCCAACTGCAATGTGCTGATTAAGTCAAATACACAAATGACAAAGGGGAGAGTAATGGCTTGTACAGACAGCAAGTCCAGATGCAAACAAAAAGATTAGGTTTTATCTGGAGAATTCAATATTGGGTACTATAGGCTGCAATGTGCCAGATTTTTTTAAATGAGGTGAAAAATTGAAAGAAAATTTGAGCTTACATTGTTCCTTGTTGTAACAGTGCAGGATGCCACTGACAGGTTAGCGTGGAAGTGAGTGCAGGTGTTTTGCAAAGGTGGTTAGCTCACCTTTGGCGTTCCAGGATCTCGTGGCTCTGGAGACGGGTGGACCAGAGGTCGGTGTCTCTGCAGGAATTTGTTGTGTTGTAGGAGATGGAAGATCTCTGGCTGTGAGCCCAGTGACCTGAGTTCTTTGGGCACAGTGCTTGTAAAAAGCGACGCAATGGACTTTTAACACCATAAATCAGCTAGTTGTTTGTTATGTCGCTGTGAAACGGAGACACCTCTTTCTCCCTTATTAGGGAGAGAGGGAGCCCATGGTATGTTGAATACTGGGTGAATGAGTAGTCTTTGGGGTACTGCAAGTCTGTGTCTTTGCTGTTGCTTTGCTGCACGCTTGAGTGCTCGGTGGGTGCCGATGCTTTTTTTTTAACTGGTGGGGGAGGGAGGATTGTTGCTAGGCTGTGCTTACGTGTGGGGGGAGCGGGGGGGCTTTGGGGTTCTAACATTTAACCATCATTCATTGTTTGGGGGATGCTTGCAAAGAAAAAGTATTTCAGGATATATATTGTATACATTTCTCTGACATTAAATGTACCTTTGAAACCTTTGAATCACCCCAATCTACATTTGGTTTCTCCAGTGTAGGGGAAATCAAACTGAAAACACTGAATACAGCAGACAAAATTGAAAAGGTAAGTGAATTGCCACTTCACCTGGAATGACTATTTGGATCCCTGGAATGGAGGAAGGGAAGAAAAGGGGTGAACGGACAGGTGATGCATCTGCTCTAATTGCAAGGGAAGATCCCACGAATGGGGGTGGAAGAGCTATGATGTAAGAAGTCCACAGAACATGCAGAAAGCAAAGGAAAGAGGAGGGTGATACTGCTGTTGGGATCATGTTGGAGCTGGCAGAAATAGTGAAGGATAATAGACTCAGTGGCCACTTTATTAGGTACACCTGCTCGTTAATGCAAATACTTAATCAGTCAATCATGTGGCAGCAACACAATGCATAAAATCATGCAGACATGGTCAAGAAATTTAGCTATCGTTCAGAACAAACATCAGAATGAGGAAGAAATGTGATGTAAATGATTTTGACCATGGAATGATTGCTGGTGCCAGATAAGGCGGTTTGAGTACGTCAGAAATTGTTGATCTCCTGGGATTTCCATGCCAGGAGAGTTTACAGATAACGGTGCAATAAACAAGAAGTATTCAGTGAATAGCAGCACTGTGGGCAAAAACACCTTGCTAATGAGAGGTCGGACTAGTTCAAGCTGACAGGAAGGTGACAGTAACTCACATAACCATGCTTTACAACGGTGGTGTGCAGAAGAGCGTCTCTGAATGCACAACACATCCAACACTGAAGTGGATGAGCTACTGCAGCAGCAGACCACATCCGGTTCCACCTGTACACACGTGTACATTGAATGAGAAAGCAAAGACTGGAGAACTCTTTATTCTAGCTGGGGTAAGAGGAGTGAGAACAGTTATTTGGAAATAGAGGAAATGTGGGTGATAACTCTATTCACAATGGCAGGGGGAAGCATATTTTGAGAAGAAGGATGCTGTTCTTCTGGCTAAGATCTTCCAGTATTTCTGGTTTTGTTGCTACAGTGTAATATTGTGGAGCACGTTACTCTCAAAATTGCCATTTTTCAACTGAAACGTTAAACTTGGTGTCCTGTCAGGTCAGCGTCCAAGCAATATATAGTATATCTCCCAATAAATGTAAAAACAAATTATCATATCATGATGGCTGAGAGTTATATGCTCCACACAACAATAAACAAACTTCGGAATCACTTCATGCATTGGAGGGTTCGTTGGGATGTCCTGACACAGACATGAAAGTCTCTGTACACCTTTAAGAGGCCAAGATTGGTGTTCTGACAGCGTACACTCACCCTGCTCAGAATAATGGAATGCTGGAAGAGGCAACAGACTTGCGCAGCCAGGGTCCAAATGTCCAGCCGAAGGAGTCGCTCGATACACCTCTCCGCTGACAGTAGGCATAGGTGAGTTATCCGTCCATCACCGTGGAGACACAACAGTTTGTTTTTGAAGATGGTCACATTCTGAACATCTTAAGAGTGAAGACAAATCACAGATGAAAGGGAGCCTGTAGCTCTGGAAATTGGTGAGCCTTCCAAAATAATGTTTTTACGAATAATAATTACACCCTGCATGCTAACTTGTACACTTGTGTTTCCTGAGAATATGACAATGTGCCCAAATTCTTAACTAATATAACATAATGCCAAAACATGCTTGATTTTCCCATAGCTCTCACCATGCCCATAATAATCTAGCAGGCATGCATGGGTCCCATTAGCCTGAAGCTCCCAGTCCTCAACAGTACTTAAATCTCACTCAGAATTTCTAGGGGCCTTACATCTGAAATCCTTTAACAGTACTTAAAAGAAGGAAAGCTGGGGCCAGTGCTTCACTTTCCATCAATGTAGTAATTGTTTAGTAAGACAATTAAAACTTGAACTCGTGTCTCAAGAATCTTCAGAGCTAGTAGTTGTCTCCCTGTACAAGTGAATGGTACCTCTCAAGACACAAGGACAGGATAAGATGCATGCTAACAATTCATTAAACAGCTGCAAAAAGAAAGCACCAGAACACTAAATGAAAGTGCCGAGTAACCAAACACAATGCCGTACCTTTTAGCTCGCTCCAGAGAAGCACCTGAACACACTGTGGAATAAAAACATAAATCCCCCGGTCTGTCCAGCTTACAACATAATTCTCACTGTTGGAGGGGAAGAAAGAAACACCAGTTGTTGAGGTTTGTCTAATAATTATTCACAGATCTTTGCCACATTGGAGCGGCACAGTAACGTAGCTGTGAGCACAAGGCCCTACATTACAGGCTCATTTCCCATAAGGAGCGTGCACGTTCTCCCCGTGACCATGTAGGTTTCCTCCAGGTGCCCTGGTTTACTCCCGCTGTTCAAAGACGTACCAGCTGGTAGATTAATTAGTCATGGTAACTTCTCTCGTAATTAGGCTAACATTAAATTGGGGGATTACTGGACAGCATGGCTTGAAGGGCCAGAAAGGCCTATTCTGCACTGTATCTCAATACACAAATAAATAAATAATATTCTATTCTCTAATACTCACCTCAAGCACAAGAGTCTGGGGAAAGAGATAGACTGTGGAGAACAGGACGTCTGTTTGTATTGTAGCTCAGATCTGAAAAGGAAAGGAAGACCTTTTTGAATGTACCAAACTGCAAAAAAAAAATAACAAGGACAGAAAACATAAAAAGCCCCATGTACTTTGATATAGAGAGCATCCCCTCTACGGATTCACCAAAATTGTTTCTGAAGCACCTCCAATGCTTCGGTTGGGTCAGCCATTTTTGGTTGGCCATATTCAGGAATTTCTTTTGATCACAGCTAAATTGACTATTGTCATCTGTGCAGACACTTCACATTATCCATTACTGTTGAATCTATTTCAAATAGGTATTTCAGGGCAGGTGGAATACTAAAAGAAGCAGACTGTATAAATCATTGTCAATACAAACATAAGCAATATACTCTGTGGCTAGGAAGAGCTTCTCAAGTCTGATTCTTCGTGACCTCATGGCAAGATACGGAAGTAGATCGCCAGGCCTTTCTTCGTGCAGGTACTGCTGCTGCCCAGGTTGGGACCTGGCTGGGTTTGAACTCAGGACCATCTGCTTTGAAGTCCAGTGCTGATGCCACTACACCAACAGCCAGCCCAAGAAATGCTCAGCAGATGTTAAATGTTTAGATTTCATTAAGCACCTGATGCCACATTACACAGAAAAATTACCCACAAAGTGAGAGTCAATCTTGAGAGTGTAACTGAAATTACCATGAAGAATACGTATAAAGATGTCACAGACTCATTAAAGGCCTTAAGGTCAGTTTTGAATTCATCACTGCAATAATAATTAAATGATTAGAAGTGGGAACAGAAACAAAAACAGTGTGAAATATTTTATATTACAAGACCAACATCATCCTGAGGTAAACAGGTGAGTGAAACCAAAGAATACTTGGTTTTATTCAATTTTGGGATTTGTCTAGATTGGGAGCCAGGAATGCCAGGATAAGAATAATCAGCAAATTTAATTTTGTTTTATATTAAGACCTACAGCTTGCATTTTCATTCTGTACAAAAGCAGCTCAAATTTGTCCACAATACAACAAACAAAATCCCAAGGAGCCATCAGAGTTAGGGGCTGGACCAGTAAGTACCATAAATCTTGTAACAGAAACAAAGGCAAGATGGTTAGACAGTGAAGGAGTAATGAACGTCTGATAAACAAGTCAGACAGGTTCTATAGGGAAAAACAACAGACACAAAATGCTGGAGGAACTCAGCGGATCAGGCAGCATCTATAGAAATGAATAAACAGTTGATATTTTGGGCCAAGACCTCTTCATCAGGACTGGAAAGGCAGGGAGAAGATAGCAGAATAAAAGGGTGGGGAATGGGAAGGAGGACAGCTAGAAGGTGATAGGTGAAGCCAGGTGGGTAGGAAAGGTAAAGGGCTGGAGAGGAAGGAATCTGATAGGAGAGGAGAATGGACCATGGGAGAATGAGAAGGAGGGGCGTGGTGGGAGTGGGGGGAAGAAGGTGACAGGCAGGTTAGGAGAAGAGGTAAGATAGAAGAGGAGGGGAGAGAAAGGGAATTTTTTCCACCGGAAGGAGTAATTGATATTCATGCCATCAGGTTGGAAGCTATCCGGATGAAATATGAGTTGTTGTTTCTCCACCCTGAGGGTGGCCTCATCTTGGCACAAGAGAAGGCCACGGACCGACATGTTGGAACTGGAATGGGAATCGTAATTAAAATGTTTGGCCACTGGGAAGTTTGGCTTTTGATGGATGGAGTGGAGGTGCTCAACAAAGTGGTCCCCCAATTGACAACGGGTTTCACCAGTGCAGAGAAAGTCACATTGGGATCACCAGATACAATCAATGACCCCATCAGATTCACAGGTGAAGTGTTGCCTCACCTGGAAGGACTGTTTGTGGCCCCAAATGGAGGTGAGTGGATAGGCGTGGGTCTTTGGCCGCTTGTAGGAATAAGTGCCAGGAGGGTTCTATTACTGCCAAGAGAGCAGGAGGATGGGATGAGTGTGAATATTTGGGAAATGGAGGAGATGCGAGTGAGGGCTACATCAATGGTGGAGGAAGAGAAACCCCATTCTTCGAAGGAGAAGGACACCTTCTGATGTCCTGAAGAGGAAAACCTCATCCTGGGAAGATGCAATGGAGGTGAAGGAACTGAGAAAAGGGAATACTGTTTTTACAGGAGTCAGGGTAGGAAGAGATGTAGTCAAGATAGCTGAGAATCGGTTGATTTGTAAAAGGTGTCAGTCAACAGTTTGTCTCCAGGGATGGAGACAGAATGATCAAGAAAGGGGAGGAAGGTGTCAGAAATGGACTAAGTGAATTTAGGGGCAGGGTGGAGAATTAGAGGCAAAGTTGATGAAATTGACAAGCTCAGTATTGGGTGCATGAAATAGCACTAATGCACTCATCAAGGAAAAGAGTTGGGGAGCATTACTGGGGATGGCCTAGAACATGGACTGTTCTACATAGCCAGCAAAGAGGCAGGCTTAGCCACGGCCCATGCAGGAGCCTGTCATTACCCTCCAAGTCTGGAGAAAGTGGGAAGAGCCGAAGGAAAAATTGTTGAGGGTGAGAACCAGTTCTGCCAGACAAAGGAGGGTGGTGGTGGAGGGGAACTGATTGTTTTCTTATTGAGAAAGAAAAACGGAGATAGCTTTTCAAGCTGACGGTAGCTTCATCAGTTTGATGTAAGATAATCAATTTTAAACACAATGTTTTTCTCTGCAGTGATATTGCATGACCAGCTGAGTACTCACAGTATTTTCAGCAATTTGATTTTGGAAATGATGAATGGTAAAGGATTACAGGACAGACAGCTGAGAAAGCTGGCAGATAGTTCAAAAGATATTTGGGGCAACAAATCAAAATTATAAAACACAAATTACAAAAATTGACTGGTAAGAAGCATTTGCTTGGTCTCAACTGTAGTGATTTGTGCACCATTTGCTGTGGTTTTACAAAGGATACTGAGATAGGCAACCAAAGCATGTGAAAACTGCAAGTTCGATAAAGCTCTTTCTTCTGTTATCTGACTTTTGCTTTGGAAAATTTAATGAAAGAGGGAGAAAATTGGTAACTATACTTATGAACCTGTTCAGTTTAATGTCAATTTTAGAGGAGTTATTGAAATCTCTCAACCATCAGAATGACCATGTCGATGGATATCAGCTGGACTGAGGTGATGCAGCATGGATTTGCAAAATGTATTACCAATGATTTAAGTTGAACTTTAGAGGCAATTACTATCATGGTGGAACATCTAGGGGAGGTTCTCTTTAAGGCATTTGCTAAGGGTTTGTATAAGATATATGCAAATAAGAAAATTAGAGCTAATCTTGCAATGATTGGTATTGGATTGGGAGATAAGAGATTGTGAGTAGAAAAAGAAGTGATTCACTGATCAGCAAGATGAGACAAACTGCTCTCCCCCAGGACTAGAAATTCAACTTTTCACCAAAAAAAATTGAATGATGTGGGAAGAAGAACAGAGTTTTACGTAAACATTACATCGTCCAAAGAAAAATATAGCTTGGATCAAAATAGTGACGTAAACTAATACAGGCATACTAACTAAAAGGAGAAAAAAACTGTGGAGGTAGAAAAATAAAGGATAATCTTCTTGAGATTCAGCACAGACAAACTGGAATGGAAAAGGCCAAGAGAAGGTTTTATTAGTGGATTAGAATTCAAAAATGTGAGAAGATGATGCTTCTATTAAATTTCTGTTTGATTGTACTGTATCAGTATTCAGTTCTGAACATAAAGTAACAGAAAAAGATATTTGCTATGAAATTGAGAACAAAAGGGCACAAATTTAATACTATTATTTATATCGAAATGGATGCATTACTTCCCCACTGGGCAAAGCAGTAGTGAAAATCTGAACCTCACTTCTCCAAAAATCTAGGGATTCTGAATTAATTAAGATCTTCACAGCTGTGAACTGCAGCTTTTGTAAGGCACATCCATCAAAGAGCAATAAGCAAGTAGTGGGAAATAAAGTTGTGGGGGGTATCATCAACTTTAGAGTGCCGCCATTTGGTGGTGCTGCCTCACATTCGATCCTGATCTCCTCTGCTGTTTGTGTGGAGGTTGCAAGTTCTCATTGTGAACATATGGGTTTCTGCAGGTGATCTGTGTTTTTTTCAAAATCAAAATACAGATGAATTGTTGGATTATTTAACCACTGTAAATTGACTCTCGTGGGGGTGAACTATAGAAGGGGAATTAATGGGGACATGAGAGAGAATGGGTTACAAGAAAATAAGCAGGGATTGTTCTGAGCGGTGGCATAGCCGGAATAGTCGCTTTCTAGGTTTATGAAAATATCGGGCTGAGAAATGACAGTAAAGGAAGAAGCATGTCAGACAAATACCTGAGGGAGACGATGGGAAGTGGAGGCGTTCCCAATAGCTGTTTGAACTGGTGCGTGCTCAGCACCTCCCCTTCAAAGTTCACTTCCCACATCCGAGAACCAGGACGTGCACAGAAGATGAGTGGGTGTGGGGTTCCAATAGTCTTTGCGCCTGGCAAGAAACAGGCTCCAAATTCTCCATCCCGCTCTTTGTTTCCAATTTTCCAGAACTTCTCTCTGTTATCCAAAAAGTATTTGTGGATTAAATCCGATTACATCCAGCTCTTCACTGTTCATGCCTTCAACACTGATTCAACTTAAATTTTTAATGTACTGATACACTATCACTCATGCTCTTGTCTGTTCAGAGCTATTATTTGGTGCTTTGTTTTCCTTCATTTTATTTCTATTAGAGTAACAGTTGTTCCAGTTTAAGTCTTTTCTCCTTTCCAGCTTTTCCACTTGAAGGCCAGCTTCCACAAAAGAATACTGGAATTACCAGCATGCTGCACACTGACTCTGAATAGAAATGTGAAGTTCTGGCACACAATGCAAGAAAGCTGACCAGTTCAGTGGTTTATCTGACAACGCAAATTGTCCAAAATAGTAAGTAACTTCACAATGTAGAATCCCCAAAGTTCAATGAACCTATAGAAAACATTAGTTAAATACATAAATAGGTTTGATCAGGAATTATGCACATAAGGGAGGCTCCAGATTCAATCCTGGTCAATGATCTCAACCTCTAAAAGTACCACAACCTCGTCACGGTTAGGAGGCTTGCGTGCCTCAATGACCCGGAGAGCTACGTTGGCTGGAGTCAGGGCTTTATGCTTTGGCTTTTAGTAGGGACACCCATACCAAAAAGGTCAAAGGGTAGAGGCCAGACCAAGAGTGGTCCACCAGTCCTCCAGGTTCAAGGGTTCAGCTCAGGGCTAACAACACTGACTGGTAAAACAAAACTGAACACTACCTCACTTTTTAAATATAAATTATTTCAGTTTTTTGCATGATTTTTAATCTATTACAGTATATACATATACTGTAATTTATTTATTTACAGTATTATTATTTTTTTCTTCTGTATTATGTATTGCATTGAACTGCTGCTGCTAAGTTAACAAATTTCACAACACGTGCCGGCGATAATAAACCTGATTCTGATTCAGAAACAGCAATGAAGAATCCTTCTACCTCTAAGTACAATGATATTCCTGAGTCTCCAGCTGGGACTTGCATGACTGACAGTAATGAAAACCCAGAGGAAGGACTGACATGATGAAGGAAACCCTAAACTCTGCCAGAGATGGAAGGCCTTTGTTGCTGCCCCAAATGCCAGCGGTGTAACGGGCAGTAACATATACACTATGATCTCGTCAAGGTTAGTTAATGGGAAGGCCACAAATACCATCACTGTTGATACCATTAACCGCGTATTTGGGATAACTCTTAAAGAACGTAACTAATTGAGAAAATAGCAGGATTGATTTGAACACTATGCTGCTTAATTGGGACAGAATTCTGCTGCAGAACAGCTTCTAACGAGTGTCAGTTGCATGCACTTGCCTAACCATTAGACACCACATCATGCTTAGAGCAAACAGTTTTCAAATACTGTAGTTTCATTTGCATGTTTGTGCTCAAAACACAGTCATACTTGTCACTGGTAGTTGACAAAGTTTAAGCAGTATTGCAGAGCAACACACACAAAATGCTGCAGGAACTCGCCAGGCCGGCAGCATCTGCGGAAAGGAGTAAACAGTCGATGTTTCAGGCTGAGATCCGTCATCAGGGCTGGAAAGGAAGGGGAGAAGTTGGAGTAAGGTGGTGTTATCACCAGTTAGCTTTTAGTTCCTCCTCCCCTCCCCCAGCACCTTACTCTGACTTCTCCCCTTCAGAAAGGTCCTGACTCACAGTAAGAACATGAATAAAATTACAATGGCCAATAACCAAGGTCGCATTGTAAGTGGAATTCTAGCAAATACCTCTCTGTGTCGCATAGGTAGCAACGAGTGAGGGAGGAGATCAGCAGCCGGCCCTCCAGGTAGTCAAGCTGCACTACTCGCGAGTCCACTGTTGTAATCACCTGAACTGGAAACATCACGAATGCCGCAGCCTAATTTAGAATAAGAGAGCAATCGATAAAGTGGATTTGAATGGTCCCGGCGGCAGCAATCTGTCCAATCCAACACTTCCTACCCTCAAACATGAGAAAATCTGCAGATGCTGGAAATCCAAGCAACACACATAAAATGCTGGAGGAACTCAGCAGGCCAGGCAGCATCTACGGATAAGAGTATAGTTGATACTTTGGGCCAAGACCCTTCATTAGGACTCACTGTGTCATATCTCAAAACTTCTTTTTGCTAACTTTTGCCAGTTCTGATGAAATTATCAACCTGAAACACTGACACTATGCTATCTAATCTCCTATGTATTTCCTGCATTTTCTATTTGATTTCAAATTCCCTGTTTCTTAAGTATTTTCCTTTCAGAGTCCATACTCTAGACAGGTACATTCTCACACATCCAAAGTATAAATCCATTTACTATAAATAAAATTCTAACTACAATTTAAATTACCAAAGAAATTCCTTATTACATCTATAGTCTCTCTTAATCATAAAACTCCATTATTAGGAGATAATAAGAGGAAAGTTTGGCCCACTCAAGGACAACTGTAGCATTTATATATGAGGCCAGCAGAAGTGGGCAAAGTCCTTAAGGAGAATTTTGCACCAGCATTCACCAAAAAGAAGAGAATCACATGCACAATGATGAGTTTAGGAGGACTGTTGATACTTTAGGCCATCTTGACATTAAGTGTTGTGTGAATTGTGAAAAATTAAGATGGATTAGTTCTCAGGACCTGATAGAGTTGATCTCCAAGGTATCGAGCAAAGTAAGGGCTTTGACAGAGATATTTGTATCCTATTTTCCACAGAGAAGGTCTCAGAAGACTAGAATATAGCCAAAAGGGGCCCTTTTCTTTAAGGAGGACAACAGTGACAAACTAGGTAATTACGGGAGAGTGAGGATCACATCAGCATAGGGAAATTGTTGGACAATATTCTTCAGGTCAAGATTGACACACATTTGGAAAAGCATGAACTTATTAGGGAAAATAGGTAGTTTGTGTCTCACAGATTTGAGTTTTTTGAGGAAATAGTGAAAAATGCCGATCAAAGTAGGACCATGGATATTGTCTGCATGGCCTTTGGAAAAGCCTCATTATAGGAAGCCCCAGATTAAGACATAAAGTAAATTGAATACTAAAACTGGCTTGATCATAGATGTCAGAAGGAAATATTGGAACGGTGTTTCCCTGGAAATTTGGGAATAACAGTGTTCTGCAAGGATCAATGCTGAGACTTTTTGTTTGTGATAATATATACAGTTTGTAAATTACCTGGGTATAAAAGAACGTAGTCAAAATAGGATGTTTGGAGACAACATGAAAATTGTTGGAGTGAAGATGTTTATCAACTTATACAAGAGGAAACTGATCAGTTGGAAATTTGGGTGAGGAAATGACAAATAGAGTTTACTGTGAGGTGTTGTACATTGGGAGGTCAAATGCAAGCAGAAAGTATACACTGAATGGTAGGACCCTCAGGAGCATTGACAGAGAGAGGGATATAGAAGTACAAGTCCATAGTCTCCCAGAAGCGCCAACACAAGGGAATAGGATGGTAGTGAAGGTGTACGGCATGCTTGCTATCATCAATTGCGGCACTCAGTATAAAAGTTGGCAAGCCACGTTACAGCTGTTTAAAACTTTGGTTAGGGCACATTTGGATACTGTGTCACTATTCTATAGGGAAAATAAAGGATGAAGCTTTGAAGAAGGTGCAGAGATGTTGCCTGGATTGGAGTGCAAAAGCTACAAGGAAAGGTTGGACAAACTGATTGTTTTCATTGTGGCATCGAAAGTTGAGGGGCATTCTGATAGCTTATAAAGTGATGAGAGGCGTAGATGGGGTCTTTTCCCCAGAATAGAAATAAATGTCAAATACCAGAGGGCATAAGTTTAAAGGGGATATGTGATGCAAGTGTTTTATTTTATGCAGAGAATTCTAAGCGTTTACAGTGTCAGAGGAGGTGTTAGCACCTAGATACTGTATGAGAGCATTGTTTAAGAAGCATTTTGACAGACAGGGAGTAGAGGGAGACAGAGCAAATGGAGGTAGTAATGATTACTTGGATTGGTATCATGGCCAGAGCATACACAGTGGGCTGGAGCACCTGTTCCCTGTGCTTCTATGTTCTATAATAACTTCTACATGACAGCTTATACTTTAACTCATTTTTTCCAAGTCTCCTTTCCCTCTTAATGATACAACTTAAACCTGCCACTCCTACGTTGTTGTTTACCCACCATTTTCTTCATTTATGTTTATATCCTTCACTAAATGCAATAACTCTTTAACTAGGAGGTTTTCAAAGTAAAAATGGGACATAACATGAGTGGAAGGTAGCAGCAGTGAAAATTTGCTGAACATTTTTTTAAAGCCCTTGCAAATTCAATGGCCACAGTCCAATAAAAAATAAATTGTTTATTTGTTAAGCAACATCCCATTTTATCATTCAATTCAGCTTGACCCTTATGATTATTCAAACCCAATAAGACACCAACCTGGCCCCAAGATTGCATGTTCCCACTGCTGTCAATTTGCAGCCTAACAGTTTTTTATTTCCCTTTTTCTCCTTAAACACTGTTCCTTGCTTCATACTCTTCTACATGCAATAACTCTTTTACTTAAATGGCCATCATTCAGCAAATCAGAATAGTAACTCACATAATAATAACTTTTGCTCTTCAGAATGTGGGTGTTATGCAGCAACTTCTTACCCATGCAGATTTCAATAGAAAACTTTAAAAATAATCAGAACAGGGGTCTAAGCTGAACTCACCTCCCTAAATCTCCTGCTCTTTTTCCATATTTTATAAAACATAAAAAGAAGCACTTTGGCCCATCAATGTTATGCTGTCTCACAGAGCAATTCCATTCCTCCACTGCCTTCCTGGTAACCAAATCTCCCACAGATATCCATTGAAATCCACCATCAGCCACCTGTACTAAGTGTAATTTTGAGTAGCAATTGCCATAGCAACTAGCATGTTTTTGGAACCTTGGGGAAAATTACAGAATTCCCCGGAGAAACCCCCACATGGCCACAGAAAGCATCAGAAATCAGGATAGACCAAGGGCTACTGCACTATACTGCCACTGTTCGGAAGCCCACTGAGGCGAGCTAACAGCACGCCAGAAACAAACTCAGTCATCAACTAGCTTGTACACTGAATCAAATCACGAGTTTATCATCAAGAGTGGCTTAGAAACTTTTCACTGTGTATGTTGTACGAAATGTACACAGTGGATGCCATTACGCAACAATCGGTTCATTGCTGGGAATAAATAAAAGAATACAAACCTTTCCCTGTTTTGAGGAATTAACCTTCAGGACAGAAACTTTTCCCAGATTGTCTCCCACAAAGATCCTGAGAGCAGTTGTATCCCAGCAGAGGGCAGTAACCTGTCTTCCTTTGTGCTCCGATGACATGCAAATCCTTTCGGGTTTTCCACGCCGTTCCTGGTGCAGCTCCCATACAATCACATGACCTTGGCTGAAAGAGAAAACAAAACCAACAATTGGAAGACTGTGTCATTTACGGGGTTACTTAGTAGCGACCTACAACAAATCACCCTTTATCCAGATAACCCGTTACTGAAGTAGGTTTGTAATAACAGAACAATTCAGCCATGATGTTGTGCGGACCATTTAACCTACTCTAAGATCAATCTAACCCTTCCTGCCTAATAAACCATTTTTTTCTTTCATCCATGTGTCTATCTAAGTTTCTTAAATGCCCCTACCACCAAATCTGGCAGGGCGTTCCACCCACCACTCTCTCTGTAAAGAAATTACCTATGACATCCCTCCGATACTTTCTTCCAGTCACCTTAAAACTAAGCCTCCTTATATTAGCCACTTCTGCCCTCAGATAAAGTATTTGGCTATCCTTTCGATCTATGCCTCTTATCATCTTGTACACCTCTATCAAGCCACCTCTCATCCTCCTTCACTCCAAAGAGAAAAGCCCCAGGTCACCCAACCCACCTTCATAAGGTACGCCCTCTAGTTCAGGCAGCTTCCTGGTAAATTTCCTCTGTACCCTCTCTAAAGATTCCTCATCCTTCCTATAGAGGCAGCCAGAACTGAACACAGTATTTCTAGCGTCGTCTAAGCCAGGGTTTTACAGAGATACAACATCAACTTGCAGCTCTTGAACTCTATCCTGTCTAATGAAGTCCAACACACCTCACGCCTTCTTAGCAAACTTATCAACTTGCGCAGCAACTTTGAGGGATCCATGGACACGGACCCCAAGAGCCCTCTGTTCCTCCACACTGATAAGAATCTCAAGAATCTCATTAACCCTGCATCCTGTCTTTAAATTTGACCTTCTAAAGTGAATCACTTCACACTTTTCCGGGTTGGACTCCATCTGCCACTTCTAAGCCCAGATCTACATCCTATCACTGTCCTGTTGTGACCTATGATGATTCTTTTCACTATCCACAAAACCACTAATCTGCAAACTTAATAACTCATCTTTCCACTTCCTCATCCAAGTCATTTACAAAAAAAAATCACAAAGAGCAGGGGTCTCAGACAGATCCCCGCAGAACATCACCGGTTACTGACCTTCAACTAAAGTACTCTCCATTTGCTACCACCCACTACCTTCAATAGGCAAGCTAGTTCAGTACCCACACAACCAAGTTTCACTGGATCCAATGCCTCCTGACTTTCTAAACGAGCCTACAATAAGGAAACTATCAAATGTCTTATTAAAGTTCATATACACCATATCCACTGCTCCAGGTTCATCACTGTGCTTTGTCACATCCTCAAAGAAATCAATCCGGCTCGTGAGGCATGACCTGCCCCTCACAAAGCCTTGCATGGCATTTCTAATCAGACTATGCTTCTCCAAATACTCATAAATCCTATCTCAAAGAATCCCCTCCTATAATTTGCTGACCACTAAAGTTAAGATTTAACAGTTTATAATCTCAGGGTTATCCCTACTCCTTTTCTTGAACAAAGGAGTAACATTTACCCCCCTCCAATCATCTGGCACTAATCCTGTGGCCAGTGAGGACACAGAGATCATTGCCAAGGGCAATTAGGAAGCAAGGGCAATTCCAGTGAAATTGCCAGACAGTTTCTGTCTGGCCCCGAGGTCTTATCTATCCAATTGCTTTTCAAAAGCTGTAACACATCCTCTACTCAGTACCATGCATCAATTACAAATGCTTTGTGCAGCCCATTAAGACTTGCCTCTTCACTCACTGTGTAGTGTGGATCATTCAGTACATGCATTCTGTCTGCTGAGTCCCGCCTTACTCTCTCTCTCCTACGAGAGGCACATTACCTAATTATAAGGACTCATTAATGCTCTAATTTTCAAAGATGTTTTGTGCTGGTCTCTTTTGAGACAGACAAATCTCAATAAATCAGTTGTGTACTCGCTGCTTGAAAATCAAACAAAACTGCGGAGTCTGAAAATCTAAGTTTATATTACAATTGAATAATCTCACAGCGAAACAGTCTAGTTATGACACAGGGAAAGCAAGTTGCTTGAAATTGTTGAATTTGCCGCAAGTCCTGAAGGTTGTAACTTTCCAGAAGGAAGATGAGGTGCCTAGCAGTAAAATACCTACTCCCTTGCCTAGTTTCTTCTCAATGTTGTTCAGTACATAGGGGTGACACCGAACTTTGAGCTGTCTCCTACTTAATTCTCCATCATGCTCCCAGTCTGACTAATTTCTTTAAGGCCTCTTTATGTGTCAATGAGTCCCAATGCAGACTTGAAGAATAGTGCTTCCCCTTTTGTATCATCATGTTGGAACTCAACAGCAAATAATTTCAGATAACTTGCTTTCTGTATGTCAGATTTGACAAGTTCTCTTGTAAGATAATCCATTTCTTTCCATCGCTAGTCTTGCACAAATTGTTGGCTATTTCCAACATTCTCATTTTGATTTCATTTCTCTGTAATGTCTTTCCATGACCCTTTGACATGGCTGCATCTAGGAGTACTATGAACAGCTTTGGATTCTTCAGTCAAGGAAAGATATAATATAATACTTGGATGACTCTAAGAGATTACCTTACGAGGGAAGATTGAACAGATTTTGTCTATGCTCAATGGAGTTTAGAAGATTGGGAGAAACTCTCTATTGAAACATACAAAATTAAATACTGGGAAGACATATCCCCACAGGGAAGAAATTAGAACTGAATGGCATATTCTTAGCCCAGTTAAGACATTTAAGAATGCCCATTTATGACTGAAGCAAAGGCTCTTTTACCTACAATGTCTGTGCTGACCATGATTCCAAACTAATCACATATGCTTGCACACGGCCTATATCTTCCTTCAAGGGGTTATTAGACTCTGAAATTCCATGATACGGAGGTTGAATCCTTAAATATATTCAAGGCTAAGATGCATAGATTTTTAATCAATAAAAGAATCAGAGGCAATGGGGAGAGGCGGAGAAGGTGAACATAGGAAAGCCTGGAACTGCTACAATTGTACTCAATAGCAGAGCAGGCTCCTGTGACTGAATGGCCTATTCCTGTTTTTATATTTTTTGCATACAATATTTTGCACATACACTAGTTTATATAGCAATGACCATGGGAGACAGTAATGGTGAAAAAGCAGCAGTGCTGAACCGACTAACTTTATCAGAGCTGAATGAAATATTGTGCAGCACAGGAAAAGGCTCTTTTACCTACAATGTCTGTGCCGACCATGATTCCAAATTAATCACATATGCTTGCACACGGCCTATATCCCTTTATTTCCTGTCTATTCATGTGTCTGTCTGAATCATTGCTATCAGTTCTGCTTTCCTCACTTCCCCTGACAGCACATTCAAGGTACTTACCACTCTGTGGAAATCGAAACTAGCTTTATAAATCTCCTTTGAACTTCCCCACACCCCCCCATCTTAAAGCTATACCCGCAGTATCTGACACTGGGAAAATGACTCAGATTATCCACCCTATCTACACCTCATACTATAATTCTGTATACTGTATTTCTATAAGGTCACTACTTCAGTCTCTGACACTCCAGAGAAACAATCCAAGTCTGTCCCTTTTCCAATGTGGTACGAGTTTCTTTAACTATCATAAGAGATAAGCAGTTAAAACTTAGCTTTACGCTGAAGTAAAAAAACATCTTACTTGGTACATCACTCTAACGAACATTTTGTGATCCATCTCACATGCATTTGTTATTAATGCTACACTCTTATTCAAGAAATGGGATAGGGATCAGTTATAGGAAAAATGAAAAAAAATTATGAAGAAGAAAATTAATTCCCATGTTAAGAACTTTGGGTCAATCGGGGCAGCCAGTGTGTCATGGTCATATAGCGTAGAACAGGCGCTTCAGCTCCCTCACCAATCTCATTTACTCGGAGTACTAGAACGAATGCCATAAGGCTATCTGCCTCCAACTTCACTTCAAGCAGCGTGTTCTAGACTTCAATTGCCCTCTGTGTAAACCCCTTCAAACCTTTATCATCACACCTCAAACCCACGCTCTCTTGTTTTAGACCCCTCACCATGGGAAAAGAACTCTTACTATCTACCCAGCCTCAAAATCTTATAAAGTGAGTTGACCCCTCATAGTCTCCTCCATTCCAGGGAAAACAAATCCAAACTATTCAGTGTTTCCTTAAACTCGTAAATCTGCGGGAAGCGCACCCAGTTTCAGCTCATCTGACAAGATCAAGGACGTGGAGCTGGAGCTGGAGCTGGATGTACTCAGGACCGGCCAGGAGGGTAAAAACCTCATAGATGAGACTTTTACTGAAGTGGTCACACCCAGAGAGCAGACGTCAGATAATAGATGGGTGACCACCAGGAGAAGTAAGGGGAGTAAACAGTCAATGCAGGGCTCCCCTCAGCAACAGAAATACCTCTTTGGAGTGGGGAGGAAATGACAGGATACGGCCAGACCTGTAGCACTGTGGCTGGTTTTGAGGCTTGGCAAGGAAAGAGGCTGAAGAGCAGAGCCTGCATGGTAGTAATTTCTGGATTACTCCCAGTACCATGTGCTGGTCACTACAGGAATAGGATGATACTGCACATCAATGAGTGGCTAAGGAACAAGTGCAAGTGGCAGGGTTTCAGAGTTCTACATTATTGGGATCTTTTCTGGGGAAGGTATGACTTGTACAAAAAAGACAGATTACACCTGAACCCGAGGGGGGACCAATATCTTTACAGGCAGGTTTGCTAAAGATGTTGGGGAGGGTTTAAGCTAATTTGGCAAAAGGATTGGAGCCAGAACGATAGGGCTGAAGACAGGGCAGTTGGTATACAAGTAGATGCAGTGTGTAGTAATTCTGTGAGGAAGAACAGGCAGATGATAATGCAGTTAGGGCGATGAGTTGAAGTGTAAAGGAGGATGAATACAGGACTGAAAGTGTTAATAGTTGAATGCACATAGTAGCAGAATAAGGTAGATGGTCTCGTAGCACAGTTAGATAGGCAGATATGACGTTGTGGGCATCACTGAGTCATGGTCGAAAGAAGGTCATACTTGGGAACTTAGGATACACATTTTATCAAAAGGACAGGCAAACAGCAGAGGGGATGGGGTGGCTCTGTTGATAAAAAAATGAAATCAAATCCTTAGAAAGAGGTGACATAGGATCGGAAGATGTAGAATGCTTGTGGGTAGAGTTAAGAAACTGCAAGGGTGAAAAGATCCTGGTGGGAACAGTATAGAGACCTCCAAACAATAGCCAGGATGTGGGATATAAATTACAATGGAAGAATGAAAAGGCATGTAAAAAGGGCAACGTCATGATAGTCATGGGGGATTTCAATATGGTGGCAGATTGGGAAAATCAAGAGAGGGAATTTGTAGAATGCCTACGAGATGGCTTTTTAGAGCAGCTTGTGGTTTAGCCCACTGAGGGAAAGCCAATTCTGGACTGGGTGATGTGGAATGAATCAGATTTGATTTGGCAGCTTTAGGTAAAGGAACCCTCAGGAGAGAGTGATCATAAAATTATAGAATTCACCATGCAGTTTGAGAAGAAGATAAAGTCAGATGTATCAGTTTAAAGTGGAGAGCAGAGATAGGGGCACTAGCAGGGATGATGACAGAACAGGAATGGCTGGAGTCTCTGGGTATGATTTGGAACACACAGGATAGATATATCCCAAAGAAGAAAAAGTATTCTAAAGGGAGGATGAGGCAGCCATGACTGACAAGGGAAGTCAAAAGTGGCATAAAGAAAGAGGCATATAATATTGGAAAAATTGTGGGAAGTTGGAGGATTGGGAAGTGTTTAAAAAGCAATAGAAAGCAACTAAAAAGGAACCATAAGGACAGAAAAGATGAAATATTAAGGTAAGCTGGACAATAATATAGAATATACTAGAAGTTAATTCAGATGTATAAAGACTGAAAGAGAGGCGACAGTGGACATCAGACTACTAGAAAATGACACTGGAAAAATAATAATGGGAACTTAAGTATTTTGCATCTGTCTTCACTGTGGAAGATGCTAGTAGCATACCAGAAATTCAAGTGTCTGGGGCAGAAGTGAGTGCAGTTGCCATTATTAAGGAGAAGGTGCTTGGGAAGCAGAAAGGTTTGAAGGTAGATAAGTTACCTGGACCAGTTGGACTACACCTCAGCGTTCTGAATGAGGTAGCTGAAGAGATTGTAGAGGCATTACTAGTGATCTTTCAAGAAGCACTGGATTCTGGAATAGTTCTGGAGAACCGGAAAATTACAAATGTCACTTCTCTATTTAAGAAGGGAGGGAGTTAAAAACTGTAAACTATAGGCCAGTTAGCTTGTCCAGTGGTTGGTAAGATGTTGGAGTCCATTATTAAGGATGAGGTTTCAGAGTACTTGAAAGGACATGATAAAATAGCCTTAAGTCAGCATGCCTTCCTTAAGGGGAAATCTTGCCTGACAAATTTGTTGGAATTCTTTGAGGAAATAACAGGCAGGATAGATAAAAGAGTCACTACACGCTGTTTACTTGGATTTTCGGAGGACCTTTGATAAGGTGCCACATATGAGACTGCTTAACAAAATAAGAGCCCATGGTATTACAGGAAAGATACTAGCATGGATAGACAACTGACCGAGTGGCAGGAGGCAAGTGTGGGAACAAAAGGAGCTTCTTTTCATGTTATATTTGTCAATGATATTGATGATGGAATTGATGGCTTTGTGACCAAGTTTGCAAAGTATAAAGATAGGCGGATGGACTGGTAGTGTTGAGTGTTTGCAGGGAGTCTGCAAAAGGATTGGGAGAACGGCAAAGAAATGGCAGATGCAATATAGTGTAGGGAAGCGTATGGTCATGCACTTTGGTGGAAAGAGTAAAGGCATAGACTAGTTTCTAAATGGGGAGAAAATTCAAAAATCAGAGGTGCAAAGGGACTTGGGAGTCCTTTTGCAGGATTCTCTGAAGGTTACCTTGCAGGTTGAGTCACTGGTAAGGAAAGCTAATGCAATGTTAGCACTCATTCCAAAGAGGACTAGAATATACTGGATATACTGCTGAGGCTTTATACGGCTTTGGTCAGATGGCACTTGGAGTATTGTGAACAGATTTGAACCCCTTATCTAAAAGATGTGATGGAATGGTAGAGGGTCCAGATGGGGTTTCACGAATATGGTTCTAGGAATGAAAGGGTTAATGTGTGAGGCGTATTTGATGGCTCTGGGCCTGTACTCACTGGAATTTAGAAGGATGAGGGGGGATCTTATTGAAACCTATCTGTGACGACATCTGAAGTTCAGAGATTTAAGGAAGTCTGGGAGCCCACAAAAAACAGGTGTACTTCAATCGCTGGTATACAGAAGGGGTAGCTGAGGGTTCAGACAGCTTGAAAGAGCTGGTTGTGATTGAAGACTTTAAGAAGTGTGTTGCCGATGATGTAAGGGCATACCAAGATGAAAAGGATGCCACTACCTTGCAGGAGTTTGCTAGGTTAGCAGACGAGGTTGTTTTAACCCACAAGGTTGAGTTCACTCCGGATGGGAGTTTCCCAGAGAGTAGCTGGGAGGATCAGGGGAACCTGGAATTTGAAACTGGGACTGGTATTGAAAGCCTAGAGGAGGCAGCTGTCCCGATTGCCTGTGTTCAGGTTGTTGAAGCAACTGTGAATTCCCAGGGTGTTGAACCTTGGGTGAAACTCAGTTAAGGTCTGAGGTGTCTGACTCGGTTGAAAAGGAAACATGTTGGAGAAAGGGTCTTGGTGGTGTTCCCTCTCCTTACCATCCCCCTTCAAGCGAGATTTAGTGGACCATGTGAAATAACTAAGGAAAGTGATTCTTTAAATTATGTTATTAGGACTCTTGGCCAGAGAAAGGCTACCCAGCTCATCCATGTAACTATGATCAAGCATTATCATGACTCCAACTCTGCACCAGTGAGTTGTTTTGACAACAGAGGAGATTGTGGTGTCTCGTACTGGAATACCAGATCACTTTGATGAACTCCCTGTAGTCTCCACAAGACTCAGAAATTCTGATGTTTTGAAAAATCTTGATGGAAAGACTCAACATTTGCAGTCCAGACAGCGAAAACAACTGAAGAGTTTTATTAACAAGTATAAAGATTTATTCCCTGATATTCCAAGACCATGCACGGCTATGGTGCATGATGTACGGTAATTGTAGATTAAGTTGATCCCATTAAGCAGCACCCTGACAGAATGAACCAAGACAAAAATAAAATGATTGTACAAGAAACTGATTACATGCTAACAGCCGGCATAATTAGGCCAACCACTTCAGACTGGGCGTCACCGTGCGTGATTGTCCCTACGTCGGATGGGAGTATGAGATTCTGTACTGATTACAGGAAAGTTAAGGCAGTAACTAATACAGATGCTTATCCCACCCCAAGAGTGGATGACTGTATTGACAGAGTGGAGACGACTAAATACCTTGCAAAGATTGACCTGTTGAAAGGTTACTGGTGTGTTCCTTTAACAGAAAGGGCTAAAGAACTACCTGCATTTGTGACACCATCTGGATTGTATGAGTACAATGTTTTACCTTTGGGATGAAAAGTGCTCCAGGGACGTTCCAAAGGATGATGAATTCAGTTATTCAAGGTTTAGAAAATACAGGGGCTGATATTGATGACTTGTTTGTATGGAATGACACCTGGGAGGAACATATCTCAACGGCGGAGAAACTGTTTGAAAGGCTGTCCAAGGCAAATCTCACTGTAAACCTCGCTAAAAGTGAATTTGGCCACGCCATTGTCATGTATCTGGGCTATGTAGTAGGCCAGGGCCAACTGGCACCTGTGCAGGCCAAGGTTTAGGCAATTGCGGAGGTTCCCGTTCCGACGGGCAAGAAAGCGTTACGGAGGTTTTTGGGAATGGTTGGGTATTACCGTAAGTTTTGTAAGAACTTCGCAGACATCGCTCTCCCCCTAACGAAACTCCTAGGGAAGAGTGAAAGATTTGTGTGGAATGACCTTTGCCAAGAGACATTTGACCACCTGAAAACCATTCGGTGTTATCGCCCTGTGCTCAAAGCACCTGATTTCAATAAACCATTTTCCATCACGGTAGATGCCGGTGATGAAGCTGCTGGGGCAGTATTGTTGCAGAAGGATGATGATGAAATTGAACATCCAGTAGCTTATTTTTCAAAGAAATTTAATGTGCATCAGAATTACTCCACTGTTGAAAAAGAGTTGCTAGCAGTCATTTTAGCATTGCAACATTTCAATGTCTACATATGTCCTGCGCAGAAACCACTTGTAGTTTACACGGACCATAAACCATTGGTGTTTCTGGGTAAAATGAAGGATAAGAATAGAAGGTTGCTTAACTGGAGTCTGATCTTGCAAGAGTATGACATGGAAATAAAACACGTGAAAGGTACTGACAACGTTATAGCAGATTGTTTGTTTAGATGCTAAGTTTAAGTTTGTAATGCTTTGCTATGTTACTTGATAATTACACATGTATTGCTTTAAGTTGTATAATCAATAGTTAAGACAAAAATTTTGCTGTTTCATCAAAATTTTTCTTAAAAGGAGAGAGGTGCGATGAGATCTGAAGGACTATTCTAAAATGGACTGTTCCTTTAAACGAGAGAGAAGGAGCAAACAGCTTGCGTGCTACTTCAGCAGCAGGAAGACAGAAAGTCTGAGTTGCCTTGGAAACTGAAAGGCGGAGCTGCATGATGGACAGCATGTTCTGCACTACTGAGATATATACAAGGTCAGTCAACTTTTTAATCAGACACACAGGAGACACACGACTCCAGAGGCAAGGAGGACACTGGTGAGCATTGTGTGCCCACGACAACGGCGGGGTTTTTGCTCACGGTGAGGACAAATGGGTGACCGGTGGGGAGCTATTGGTGTGTTTAACCCTGGTCTGGGGTTGATAACTCCACCACAAAAGACGGCATCCCCTTTTAGTGGTCACAGTCGGTGACTGTAAGCTGCGGGAGCGTGAGGACGACGTGGAGGATCAGCATCGGCATTGGAAGACAAACCAACACCCTAACTCTCTCTCTCCAACTCTACTCAAACCAAATTCCAGAACTGAACTGATTACTTACCATCCCACCGTGAGACTGTATCACCCAGTCACCTGAGCTGGGGATGCTTGGGAACCTTATTTATATATACACACACACATATATATACTTTGCTAACCTGTTTACCCTATCTTGTTTTATATTACCTTATTCATGTAGTTACTAATAAAATAGTTTATAACAGAAGACTCAGATTCCAGGTGTGTCCATTTCTGCTGGTTTTTAACCCATTGTGGGGTATGTAACACTATCGCATACTGAAAGGCCTAGATACAGTGGATGTGGACAGCATGTTTCCTACAGGGGTGAGTCTACCACCCAGAGGGCACCACCTCAGAATAGAGGGGTGTGCCATGGCATAAGCGATAAGAAGGAACATCTTTACCCAGGGGGTAATGAATCTATGGAATTCATTGCCATGGATGGTTGTGGAGGCCAAGTCACTGAGCATACTTAAAGCAAAGATTGATAGGTTCTTGATTAGTCAGGGTGTGAAAGGTTACGGACAGAAGGCAGGAGAATAGAGTGGAGAGAGAAAATAAATCAGCCATAATGAAATAGTGAGGCAGACTGAATGGACTGAATGACCTAATTCTGCTCCAATGTTTTATGGTATGCAATTCCATTTAAGGCAAAATCACCTCAGTATGAGAATATTATTTTTCTTGTAAATAACATGAACCTGTTACAGGGAACAAAATTTTGTGAATGTTACAAATTTTGCTGAAGTGAAGAGATATACAAGAGGTAATTCATGGAGCTGTGTGTCAAAGTAATGAACTCTCAGAGAAAGGACCATGACAAGATCAAATTATCTAAATAGAAAAAAAAGCAAATAGCACATTTGCTACAAATCTGCAGGCCAGGAAGCATTTGATTGGGGGGGGGGGTGGGGAGAAGAGGGTGGGTAGCAGAATTGGTGTTTGATCTTTCATCGAGTAAACAGTGTTTAGTGACATCGCCCTGATGATGTCATTTGAGCAAATGAGCACTTAGAAGATTTGTTTTCCCATTTTGAGATATTTAGGGGCCATATTTACAATTCCTGAAGGTGACAGCAAAACTTGATAAGGTAACTCATTAAAAAAAGTGCATGGATATTTCATTTTGACAGCAGGCACAACGAGACCATTGGTTAGATTTCAGCTGAATATGATGCACCAGTCCAATTGCCGCACCTCAAGAAGAACATCAAGACTTGGGATATGGTACATAAATAGTTTAGCAAACAATATCAAGGATGAGAACCTTCAAATTTAAGTTTGGGCATTGCGCTCCCTGTAACTGAGAAAGTGGAGCTGATTCATAGGACAATACAGATACCATGGAAAAATTTGCTTGCAACAGCATGAACAGCAAGCACGTAGCTACAGACAACACACAGTATATAAATTCCATAAGTCCGTGAAAAGAGAAATAAAGGCTGTACAAAAACAAGATTTAAGTGCAACAAAAAGACACAATCAGAGATGGCAGGATGTGTCATGTCAGTCATTCTGTCATGCCGCTGAGGTAGGATTAGGGTTAGTTCGGGTCAAATAACTGACATAATCTATATTTCCAATGACTGACACATAATCTAGCCTGAAAATAAGAATGCATGCCTCCCCTCCACCTTCACCCCACCACTATGCCTGAGGGAGAGAAAAATTACATCTCATAGTAACTTGCAAAAGCTGACTGAACATGGCATTTTAAAGGAATTTAATTGCACTGTGAGGAGATAAGGCTGGGCTATCAGCTAACTTGGTCAGTGCTTTCTAAGAGCTTGAACAGGCCTTAACGGACCAAATGGCTTCTTTTACAAAGTAAGATTCTGCAATAGGACTAGTTGTATTCTGCTAACTTAATCAATTTAAATTCTGAAGCAAATGAATTGTGTAATTTGTTCAAATGTTTTTCTGATTGGCAAGTCCCTTTGAATCAATAGACTTTAAGCTATGCTTTCAAGGTTTTAATCAATTATTTCTCACTGTAAGTGCTACAAGCTTAATCAAACAGGAGCAGTTGATTCAGGAAACAGCAACTTCATGCATGAACATATATCTCTATTTAAGATTAATTTCAAATTATAGATCTATTAAGCTTAATATCTTAAGGAAAAAAAATGGTGTTTCCATTACGCTTAGTTATTCTAGCGCTGTAACACATTTGTCAGTTGCAGCCTGAGAAAGATCTGTCGATTGCTTTCTGAACAATATGAGCAGTCAATGAAGGTACATGCCAGATCTCACAACTAAAATAATCTCTAACAAGGGTTAAGGTTGATTGCTATACATTTGAACTGAATATCCAAGTAACTGAAAATTTGAACCACATAAAGTTTGAAATATGAAAGGAAAAACACATGGAATGAAAAAGATGAGAGAAAACAAAAAACATTACTCATGCAACATCTCTTAAAACGTGTTAAAAAGCTGCTAAAGGGTACAGAAAGAATGCAAAAATGGAAAATAATAGAGCACTCTTACTTAGTTGATACTGCAACAAAGTCCTCATCATGCTGACAGCAAGCAACATAAGTGAGAGCTCCTTCCTAAAGGACAAAGAAAATTATCAGAAATTCACATTATCATGACATGATGCATAACGAAGAATACAGAGATCCTTCCAATTACCTCAGAATCTCAGATCAATTCTTTATGGAGTTTCCAATTGAACTATTTGTGTATCAAGTCTTACAAACAAAAATGGAAATAAATAACCAGTTAGATGTGGTAAGGATATTGTTCAGGACACTAGAATAACTTTGAATGAAGACAGTCTTCTACAATGGCCTTTTCTCCATCTATACCAACCCCTTTTACCCACATTAAGATAATATCTTTCTGTCTTGCCTATTGAAGTGCCTGTCTTAATGCTTCTCAAATATTGTAATTGTATCTGATTCCACCAACTTCTATGGCAGTGCATTCCAGATGTCAACCATTTTGTGTAAAAACCTACCCCTAATACCCCACTAAAAACACCTACCTCTCATTGTAAACCTACGTCCATTTACTTTTTAATAACCCTGCCACGGGAAAAGATTTTGACTAGATATCCTCCCTATGTCTCTCAGAATCTTAGATATTTCTCTCAGGACATTCTCAGCCTCATTAGCTGCAAGGAAAACAATTTAGCCTATCCAAACTTTCCCCATAAAGTCTTCCAATCGAGGCAACATCCTAGTAAATTCTCTCTGAATAATATTAAGGGCCTTAATAAAATATTCCATTAAAATCTGCAGCGCAACAATACAACACTGTAATAACTTACAAATCCAGAGCAGTGAGCATCATGTCAGTGGTAGGGATGCTAGTGGAGAGGATTCTTATGGATGAGATTTGTGAGCAATTGGAATAGTATGGTCTAATTAATAACAGTCAGCATTGTTTTGTGTAGGACAGGTCATGTCTTACTAACTGGAATGAATTTTCTGAGGAGATGACAAAGGTGAAGCAATAGATGTTGTCTACAATGATCTTGGACATTTAACGTCTGTCAGGGTAGGGTCCTCCAGAAGATTAAGATGTACAAGATTCCCCATGAGATTTTTCAAGATATATGAAGAGTAAACAAGAGGCAAGAATGGATATTGGACTGCTGGAAAATTATTCTGGAGAGATAGCAATGGGGAACAAAGAATGGGCTGACTAACTTAATAAGTATTTTGCATCAATCTTCACAATGGAAGACATCAGCATTATGCCAGAAATTCAAGAGTATCAAGAGGCAGAAGTGAGTGCAGTTGCTCTTACTAAGGAGAAGGTGCTTGGGAAGCTGAAAGGTCTGAAGGTAGATAAGTCACCTGGACCAGATGGACTACACCCTAGGGTTCTGAAAGAGGTAGCCAGAGAGATTGTAGAGGCATCACTAGTGATCTTTCAAGAATCACTAGATTCTGGAATGGTTCTAGAGAACTGGAAAATTGCAAATGTCAATCTACTTTTTAAGATGGAAGGGAGTCAAAAAACAGGAAATTATGGGCCATTTAGCTTGACTTCAGAGGTAGAGAAGATGTTGGAGTCCATTAAGGATGAGGTTTCAGAGTACTTGGAAGCACATGATGATATTGGCCAAAGTCGGCATGGCCTGACAAATCTACTGGAATTCTTTGAGGAATAACAGACAGGATTGACAAAGGAGTGTCACTGGATTTTTTTAAAATTTGGATTTAAAGAAGGTCTTGACAAGATGCCACATATGAGGCTACTAAACAGGGTAACAGCCCATTCCATTACATGAAAGATACTAGTATGGACTGGCAGAAAGCAAAGACTGAGAATAATGGGGGCCTTTTCTGGGTAGGTGCCAATGACTAGTGGTGTTCTGCAGGGATCAGTCTTGACATGTTATATGTCAATGAATTGAACAACAGCAGTGATTGCTTTGTGGCCAAGTTACCAGACAATACGCAGATAGGTGGAAGGGCAAGTAGTATTGAGAAAGCAGGGAGTCTGCAGGGCTCAAATTAGGAGAACAGGCAAAGAAATAGCAGATGGAATACAGTCTAGGGAAGTGTATGGTCATGCATTTTGGTAGCAGGAATAAAGGCATAGACTATTTTCTAAACGGAGTAAATTCAGAAATCAGAGGTGCAAAGGATCTTGCACAATTCCCTAAAGGTTAACTTGCAGGTTGATTCAATGGTAAGGAAGGCAAATGCAGTATTAGCATTCATTCTGAGAGGACTAGAATATAAAAGCAAGGATATAATGATGAGGCTTTATAAGGCATTGGTTAGACTGCACTTGGAGTATTGTGAGCAGTTTTGGGCCCCTTATCTAAGAAATGATGTGCTGGCATTGGAGAAAGTCCAGAAGAGGTTCACAAGAAGGATCCTGGGAATGTAAGGGTTAATATATAAGGAGCATTTGATGGCTCTGGGCCTGTATTCGCTGGAATTTAGAAGAATGGAGATCTCATTGAAAACTAAGCAATATTGAAAGGCCTTGATAGAGTGTATGTGGAGAGTATGGGAGGAGAATGGGGCTGAGAGGGATAATAAATTAGCCATAATGAGCTAAATGGTTTAATTCTGCGCCTGTCTCATGGTCTTAGTTCACCATTTGTTTTCAGAATTGGCTTGCCCACAAAAGACAGAGATTAATCTTTTACTGGCTGGAGTTCTTTGACCAGTGGTGTTCCACATACCTGTACTCCAAATTCTGATGACTTGGTTAAAAATATAGATGGTTGGATGAGTAAGTTTGCAGATGACACAAAGATTGGTGGTGTTGTGGGCAGTGTAAATGATTGCCAAAGGATACAGTGAGAGTAGATCCCTCACAGGTGGTAAAGGTGGTGTATGACACTTTTGCTTTTATAGTCGAGGCATTGAGATCAAGAGTCATGTTGCAGATTTATAAGACTGTTATTAGGCCATATCAGGAGTATTGCATTCAGTTCTGGCTTTCCACTATAAGAGGGACATGGAGGCTTTGAAAAGTTGAAGTGTACAGTACTTTTTAAGTCAAAATTCAATTTACTACATTGAGATTCATTTCTATCAGGCATTTACAGGAAAGTAAAGAAATACAATAGAAGTTATGAAAAAGTATATGTAAACGAAGACCAACGAACAAGCAATGGGAAAAGAGGAGAAATTGTGTAAATAAAAATATACCAGAATACTGACTGAATTAGAGGACAAACATTACAAGAAGAGACTGTACAAACTAGGGTTGTTTTTTCTGGAGTGGTGAAGGTTGAGGCAAGATCCAATGAAAGTTTGTAAGACTATGCGAGGCACAGAGTAGGTAGCCTGTATCTTTCTCCCAAAGTTGAAACGTACATTTAAAGTGGGAAACTTCAAATGAGATAGGCAGGACAGATTTTCCTTTGACTGGAGAATTGTACAGTATATGGCTGAAAAGAGCTGAGAGGCATAAGAATATGCAGAGAATGGAGGGATATGGACCATGACCTGGCAGAAGGATTAGTTTAGTTAGGCATCGTAACTTTAGTTAGTTCAGTACAACACCATGTGCTGAAGGGCTTGTTTCTGTGCTGCACTTGTTGTATGTTCTAAAATCAAACATGCTACCAAGTGCCGACTAACAGCAAGGTGGCATTATTACACAGAACTAACCCTTTCACCATGACTGAGTTATGATGCTGAGCCAGATAGTGGTTTCTCGCAACGTCCACAAGGAAATGTGCCCTTGCACGTCACATGAAAATGAATAACAGGAACACTAGCTGATTTATCATTAAGGTAGGACTGCCATTTCCTGCAGCCCTACTATGGTCTGTGTAAATTGAGCAGCTCACAATGAGATGAGTTTGTGGCAGATATCTGTATGGCTCTCACATGAACAAACTTTATAAAATAAACTATCAAGAAAAAAAGATATGTACCTACATTCCCAGATGTAGGTCTGTCTAACACTGTAAAGCCCTGCCTGAATTTCATGAGATTGAACAGACATTTAATTTGTGTTTCTCAGGTACCACAGGTATAAAACACACAGGAACCTCAAATCAAAATCAAGCATTAACTTCACATTAAAAAAAATCTGAACCTTCTCCACCCTCCACAGTTTCCATTCCTCTTTTTTTGTTACTCACTTTATGAGTTAACATGATTCTCTGCTTCCAGCCTTCCTTCTGAATGAGATGAAGTCCACCAGCTGATGTGCCCAGCACCAGCCATTTCCGTGATACTGACAAACACGTACACTAAGAAAGGACAAAAGTATTCAAACCAATGGCTTAATACCTCTTTGGCCACAATTTCATTATTATATCCTACTCACCCACTCCCCCCTACATTGGAAAGGTGATTCAGCTCAACCGAACCTCTTAATTTATTCTTGCTATATATTAACTGAATCATGTAGTTCTGCATCAAATTGTTCCAGTGCAGTCCCAACACTGGCACCTGCCTGATAACATGCAAAATTACTGGATGTGTCTGATCCACCAATGGCTAAATTTAACCGTTTTGTAACAAAAGATACAAGAGATACTCATTCAGACCTAAACTGCATCAGGTGGCTAAACAGTAGACAAAAACCACAGCTGATCAATGTGCACTAATTTCGCCACATTGCCCTTTAACTGCTCAGAGGTACAGAATCATGTTTACAGGTGTTCCCCCGCTTTCTGAATGTTCACTTTATGCCACTTCACTTTTACAAAAGACCGACATTAGTAACCTGTTTTCGCATTACAAAGAGGATTTTCACTTTTACAAAAATCTTTCCCATATAAATTAATGGTTCTTCGCTTTACGCCATTTCGGCTTAAGAAAGGTTTCATAGGAACACTGTACCTTTGTAAGGGGGGGGGGGGGGGGGGGAAACACCTGTACCTAAAACTGGATTTAGGTGCGACATTCCCACCATTTTTTCAGCACACTGCCCAGACAAGTTAGCTTACAGTCCCTTGAAAAGACTTAAAAGCAAATTAGCTGCAAATAATCATACCACTGGAACCAACTGAAATATAGCATAATGTCTGTTTCAAAAAGTTCTTCAACTTCAACTGCTTCTAAAAACCTCCAGTGAGATCTCCGCATGACCCAATAATCTAAAGACGATAAGATTCTCCTTGGATCAGTGTACACAAAGCTCCCTACTATAAAAACATAAAACATAAATCCTCTAATTTAGTTCAAGCAAGTGCATGGAAGTGTCTTTCTTTTACTCACCTTGAGTCTGTTTGAATCTAGCCTTAGAGCAGATAGTAGGGGATCCAGAGATTCCAGCTCAACTAGGATATGGCTGCATGATTCCGGGACCGTTGGCAATGACATTGTGGAAGAGTCACAACAGCACTAAGAAAACTGGTAAAAGATATAATTTGCCGTCTCCATTATCATGCTTAGTCTTCGTTATAGACGGGTTTTATTCATGCTGCAGAAAACAGATAAAATAAACTTGCAATGAAAGTCTAAACTTACACAAAAGCAGTATAATTTACATTTTGTCAACTTAAAAAGAAAAACTTGTTCCCTTCCTAATCTCAGGCACAATTAAGCAAAATGTAAAGGCAGATCTTCTAACCATAAACAGAGAATTGGGCACTGAATTGCAATGTCACATCCCTGCGTACCTGCATTCTAAAAGCAGACTTAAACGTCATTGTGCACAAGTCCCCAGAGTGTGAGATGTAATCAGATGGTATGAGACTATCACAAAATAGGGGTATTAAGGATGTT
The DNA here is from genome assembly GCF_048418815.1 of Hemitrygon akajei. Taxonomy (NCBI): domain Eukaryota; kingdom Metazoa; phylum Chordata; class Chondrichthyes; order Myliobatiformes; family Dasyatidae; genus Hemitrygon; species Hemitrygon akajei. The sequence goes on from NC_133129.1 coordinate 134,293,858, forward strand.
CAAGTTACAGAAGTGTTGGAAAACCAATGGATGTACTTCAGATGTTCACTTACATTTGAAACAAACTGCTAGCTGGCACAATAAACTTGAGTTTGTCATAATACTTGGCTGAGGACTCAGAAAAGAACTTCCAGACTATTTTCAAACAACAGAAAATCTGCAAATTCTGGAAATCCAAGTAACACATTCAAAATGCTGGGGGAGCTCAACAAGCCAAGCAGCATCTACGGAAAAGAGTACAGTTGACGTTTCTGTCCACGACCCTTCAGCAAGACTACTTTATTCTAAGTTAGTGCACTCACTCTCCCTGAAGATTCTTAGCTGTTACTGAGTGAGACAGTAGATTGGAATCATGATGCACAATTTCCCAATTACTGCACAAGTATTCTCAATGAGCCAACTTATCTTTTTCTCTTCATTACATTCATATGACTTAAGGCTCTCAGCACTAGGGTCTTATGACCAGTTTCAGAAGAATAATTGGTAGATGAATTTTTCTAATCTTGGCTCTTGCAGATATGTGATAGCGATTTTTATTTCATTAAAGTTACAGAGCTTGATTATCACAGATTTGTAATGTCTTGACAGGCATTTGAAAATTCAATAGAAAAATCACAAAAATTAAACATAGACCCGACAATCTGGTAGACTCTGGACTTTGGGGGTAGTAGACAAGCAGACCTTCTGGGCTATTGGATATTATTATATTAATGAACAAGTACATTTTAAAATTACTTTTACAAAATTAATGTAGTGGAATAAGTTTCCCAGTGAACGTAGAGCAATGGAGATGGAGGAAATGGGACTCTTGTCAGTTTGAAGAGGGTGTGATAGGGCCAGGTGAGGTGAATGGGAATGGAGGAAAATTGATCCCAGCAGGGAGTCCCCGTGTATAGAAAGAGAGTCCAGGAACCAAGGCCCTCATAAGTGGAAAGAGTACAGGAAATAGAGCCCCATGAATGGAAAGAGAGCGTGGCAACTAGTGGGAAGGATGTACAGGAAGGGGGGAGGGCCTTGGCAAGTGGAAATGGAGCTTGAGAATCAGGGGCTCTGCAATAGGGAGGTAGTGCAGCAAATGTTACCTGGTGAAGCAGATGCCAGTCATTTGGATTTCTAAATATTGAAGCTTTATTGTCCTAGTTAATACAAGCATTAGCAGCTGCCCTAACTTTAATCAACAGACCACATCAACTAGATATGCTACAGCAATACATCTCCCTTCTGCTTCCTCTGGAAGGAGTCTGTATGCCCTCCCCGTGAAATGTATGGTTTTCCCCCCAGGGTGTTCCGGTTCCCTCCCACAGTCCAAAGACGTACCAGGTAGATGAGTTGGTCATTTTAAATTGTCCAGTAATTAGTTCTGGGTTAAATCGGGGTTGTCAGAGTTTGCTGGGATGGTGCTGCTTGAAGGGGTACTCCACCCTGTATCGCTAAATAAAAATAATATAAACAGCATCTACACAACCAAGGGTCCAGCACAGCATCACAATTAGTGACTGCAGGCAGAAAGTATGTCGGAAAATTAATGCAGAGAGCAATTTAGGGCAGTTGGGGTACATTCTGGACAGAAGCCAATGCAGGGAATTAGATGTCACCGAGGGGCAATGTTGGAAGACTAAATGTGTAGACAGCAAGGGATAACCCACATTCAGATTCAGTTTATTGTCATTTAGACACCACAAATGCAATGCAGTTAAAAAATTAGACAACGTTTCTCCAGAATGATATCACAAAAGCATATGACAAAACAGACTAAACCAGAAAATCCACATAACGTTTGGCAATCCCCAATCCAGAGTCCGGAGAAGCTGCTGCGTATTAATATTGCACTACTGTCTTAGCGCGTTCCCCGGAAAGGAGCTCCAAATCCACCAGACAAAACAAGACCAAAAACTAAAGCTACAAGACCTGCACAAAACCACATAGTTACAACAGTGCAAACAATAGCATAATTGATTTTTAAAAAACAGACCATGTGCACAGTAAAAATAGTCCAAGGATGTTAAAGGACTATAAAGGACTACATTCAGGCGACGGATGACCTAAAACCTCACATGAAGCAATGCAAGGAGGAGTTGAACACATTTAATAATTTCAGTAGCACTGGTCTTATCCCCAACAGAGAGTGCAAGAAGATTTTAATTACACAAAGGAATGAGGGTGGGGTATAACACAGGGACAACACCTGACAAGATATGTACTGAAGACTGACAGAATGAATAACATAATTCATACACAGGTAATGCAGTGGGCTGAGAACCACATTAACTTCTTTGAAAAGTTCTTCTTAGGTCATTATGGGGATCAAGGTTGACCAGCTTCACACTACATCTGCACAGTGGAAGACGCCTGCGTGAGATCTCTTTTAACAATAGATAGCTATTGCACACCAGCTGATAGGCAATCTTGAGAGAGCAAGATCTTGCTCCAATGGCCTGGAAATCCAAGATGTTGGAAAACCATGATGTTTACCCCCATTCCACTTCCTTATCTACTTACTCAGACTTCTCTCTCCCTCATCTTAGTCCCTCCTGCCATTGCCTACAGTAGCCCCACTTCCACATGCTCCGTTTTACAGCTCTTGGAAGAAGCCAACTTTCCCACTCCTTCATGAAGTGGACCATTAAATGGGAAAGGGGAGAGGAGACAGAAACTTGGCTCTGTTGTCCACTTTATGCAGGATTGTGGGATCAATTTGGAGAAGTCTATTTGTCAGAGTAAGAAGCTGACATACAACCCACCAAGAGTCGGGGGTCAATAGTTCTCACTATCTGCTACATATGGAGGGCAGAGGGTGGGACAGTCAGAAAGGCCCACTGCGCTAGGCATTGGGCTGAGATAGCTCATTCAATTATCCTGTTTGAGGAACTAACAGGAGGGGCAAGCTGACAGTAGATGGTCAACAAATCTCACTATCTACCACAGATATCGGGAGAGGACCGGGACAGTCATAATGTCCCACTGTTGGGTACTGAAATAAGTTGGTCAATCCCACTGTTGGGAGTGGATGGCAGGAGGGAAGAGCTGGGGACGGGTGGGAAGAGGTCAACAGATTTGGGTGATCGATATTCACACATATTGGACGGTCAGATTGTCTCGCTGGTGGGTACTGAGACTAATGGCCCCATTCACCGTCACCGTTGGGGAGCTGGCGCCGGATTGGTGGGGGGGGGCGTGGAGGTGTCAGTCTGTCCAGGATTGGTGGGGGGGGCGTGGAGGTGTCAGTCTGTCCAGGATTGGGGGGGTGGTGGAGATGTCAGTCTGTCTGGGATTGGGGAGGGTGAAGGTGTCAGTCTGTCCGGGATTGGAGGGTGGGGGGGGGGGTGTGTGGAGGTGTCAGTCTGCCCCAGATTGGGGAGGGTGAAGGTGTCAGTCTGTCCGGGATTGGAGGGTGGGGGGGGGGTGTGGAGGTGTCAGTCTGCCCGGGATTGGGGAGGGTGAAGGTGTCAGTCTGCCCGGGATTGGAGGGGGGGGGTGTGGAGGTGTCAGTCTGCCCCAGATTGGGGGGAGGTGTCAGTCTGTCCAGGATAGTGGGGGTGTGAAGTTGTCAGTCTGTCCGGGATTGGAGGGTGGGGGGGGGGGGGTGTGGAGGTGTCAGTCTGTCCAGGATTGGAGGGTGGGGGGGGGGGGTGTGGAGGTGTCAGTCTGCCCCAGATTGGGGGGGGAGGTGTCAGTCTGTCCAGGATTGGGTGGAGGGGGTGAGCCGTTCCCGGAGAGGTTGAGGAGCGGATGGTCGGCTCCGAGACCTGCGCTTCATGCTGTCAGTGACCAGGGAGAGAAGGTTCTGGAGACGGGCCGCAGGGGGAACCTTCGCTACCGGTTTCATCGCCTGACCAGTCCTCGGGATTCAGGCGTCCATTGCTTTCCGCGGCTCGGGCCCCCAAACCCGCACCTACTTACCCATCTGCTGCCACAGCTCCAGCCCAGGACCATCACCGCCTGATCCTTCACTCAGCCCCGTCCCCGTCACGGAATTCCCCGGCCAGGGCCAGGCCCCGCCCCCGGGAAGCCGCAGGGACGCCGGGCTCCTCCCCTCCCCTCCCGCCGGCCTGCCTGCTCCCGGTACCAGGTTCTCGGCAGGGCAGGGGGGAAAGTTCCGTGCGCCGGCTGTGGAGAGCGGGCCCAGTCCAGGCGAGGCAGTATTTACCGAACTCCTGGTCTAAGATTCAGAACTTTAAGTAACTTCCCTCCGATGTGCAACTAAAATCAAGCATTTTACCCTGCCGCAGGTCCCGGCCCGAAAAGTTGACTGTGCTTATCCCCCACCCCATAGATACCTAGCCGGCTGTTCCTCCAGCTTTGCTTGGATTTCCAGTATCTGCAGATTTTCTCTTGTTTATGATTTTATCTGAAAGGTGTGTTCGCGATTGTTTTCTTCACTAAACAATGCATGTTGATGAGTGAAGATTTTGCGTCGATTCTTCCGCTAATATTCGTACCCGAATTTGGAAAGAGTGGGGCTCCAACTTGGAGAGTGGGACGAGTAAATATTAATATAATTTAATAGAAAGTTAGAACTAGAAATGCCATTTTCTTCCGGCATTCATAGTAATAAGTAAGCAATAAATATCAAGAACACAAATTGTAAAGTCCATAAAAACGAGTCTATGGGTTGTGGAACAGTCCAGTACTAGGGTGAGTAAAGTTCTGTGGTTCAAGAGCTTGATGGTTGAGTATTAACTTTCCCTGAACCTGGTGGTGTGGGACTTGAGGCTCCTGTACGTCCTTGCTCCATGGCAGCAGTGACAAAAGAGCAAGGCCTGGACGGTGCTTTCCTGCGACAATGCTCCTTGTAAATGTGCTCAGTGTTGGGGAGGGTCTAACCTGCGATGGACTGGGCTGCATTCACTACTTTATATAGGCTTTTCCATTCAAGGGCATTGGTCTTCCCTTACTAGGCCTTGATGCAACCAGTCAGTATACTCTCTACCATGTACCTATAGAAGATGGTTAAAGTTTCGGATGACTTGCAGAATCTGCACAAACTTCTAAGAAAGTAGAATCGTTCAGTGGCACTCAAGCTAACACAGATTGGGTTAAACTTAATGTGCTGAGGAAGAAAGAATTCTTGAAATTAATTAATATCTGTCCAGCATTTCCTGGGCTGTCAAGGGCAGAAGGAGAACATGATCTGGGGGGACAACTTTGGGCGAGTCGAACAAGTGGCTGGAGAGTGCATTAAAGGAACAAAGATCATAATATAAAGATTTGATTAACTATGAAAAAACGAACAGCAAAGTCAATGTAGTTGAGTGGAAAGGTTATCAATTCAGTAAGTTAGATTAGATAAATAAGATAATAAATTAGATCAAACCAGGATAAATTGAGGTCAAAAATCTATTACTGATTAAGAGCAACATTTAAAGAATTGGTGCTTTAGGGACAGGGAAGTACATTCCCATCGAGGGGTAGATAGGGCAACTTGTGTATCTCATCATGCCACAAGAGGAGGCCATGGACCAAGAAGCCAGAACGGGAACAGGAATGGGAATTAAGATATTTGGCCATCGAGAAGTTCTGCATTTGGATGATGGAGCGGTGGTACTCAACGAGACGGTCCCTCAATTTCTGATGGGTCTTACCAGTATAGAGGAGGCCATATTGGGAGCACTGGGCTACAGTTGACGGCCCCAGCAGACTCACAGGCAAAGTGTTGCCTCACCTGGAAGAACTGTTTGGCACCCTGAATGGAGATGATAGAGCAGATGAATGGGCAGTTGTAGCACTTCAACCGCTTGCAAGGTTAAGTGTCGGGATGGAGTTTAGTGGGGAGGGACAAATGGACAAGGGAATCAGAGGGAGTGATCCCTGTGGAAAACGGAGATAGAGAGGAAGGTAAAGATATGTTTGGTGATAGGATCCTGTTGGAGATGACGGAAGTTGTGAGAATGAGTCATGAGGAGGCAAGTAAGGACAAGAGGAACTCCATCACCGTTAAGGCAGTGGGAAGATGGGTGACTGAAATGTTCAGAGAAAGGAGTTGTGGATGAGGGCAGCATCAATGGTGGAGGAAGGGAAACCCTATTCTTTGCAAGAGGACGACATCCCCAATGTCTTGGAAAGGAAAACCACATCCTGGGAACATATGTGGCAGAGATGAAGGAACTGAGAAAAGGGAAAAGCATTTTTACAGGATTAGGGTGGGAAGAGGTATAGTCAAGATAACTGGGATTTGGTTAAAAGATAGCAATTGATAGTTTGTCTCCAGGGATAGAGACAGAGAGACCGAGAAAAGGGAGGAAGGTGTCAGAAATGGACCAAGTGAAATTAGGGCAGTGTGGAAGCTGGGGGCAAATTTATGAAGTTGATGAGCTCAGCTTGGATGCATGAAGTAGCGCCAATGCAGTCATCAATGTAGCATAGGAAGAGTTGGGGAATCTTAACAGGGATTGCTTGAAACATGGATTGTTCTGCATAGCCAGCGAGAAAGTAGGCTTAACTGGGGTCCATGCATGTGCCCATGGCTACCCCTTGAATCTGAAGAAAGTGGGAGAGAACCAAAGAAAAAATTGTTGAGGGTGAGGACCAGTTCTGCCAGATGGAGGAGAACTGGTTGGCTCTATTATTAAGAAAGAAGCGGCGAGCTTTAAGGCCTCCTTGGTAGAGGATAGAAGTGGAGAGGAACTGGACATCTATGGTGAAAATGAGGCTGTCCGGGCCAGGGAATTGAAAGATAGTGAGGGGACTGAGAGCATGAGAAATGCCATGGATGTAGGTGGGAAGGGACTGAACCAAGGGGGCAATAGAGTCAAAGAATGAGGACACGGTTTCAGTGGGGCAACAGCAGGCAAAAACAGTGGGCAAGCAGTGTTGGGTCAAGGAACTATGAGTTTGGTAGTAGTGAATGGGAGTTCTCCAGAGTTGATGAGGTCTCAGACAAATTTCTGATTGACCAGAGTGGGTTCCTGGTGTTAACACCTGTGCCCCAACTCTGAGGGGCCGAAGGGTACAAAGTAGCCCCCTCCTTTTTGAGAATCGCAAGATCGCTATTAATTCAGGTCAGGAGACCCAGGAAATGAGAGAAAGACACGCAGAATCCACAAGGGGTTTGGAATGTCCTGGCCCCTCAGCAATACAAAGCCACGGGAAACGGCCATTGTCTCTTGGAGACGGAATTGTGTATTGAGCACTGTGCTATTCATCGAAGCCCTCAAGGAATGAGCAACGTGGGCTGGTTGGGGGATGACATCATCCCAACCTGATTGACATCTGAGACCCTGTGAGTAAGGATAAAAGAGGGTCTGGGGAACAACCCCTTTAGACGCACCAGGAGAAACGCTAGAAATCCCGTGACAGCATTTAATAGCGACAGCCGGTGGAAAGCCCAAGTGCGTCCTTTTCCATTTGCCTCGGAATTGGTGGGCCTCACCACGGAAGAACGGCTTTAGCTAAAAAAAAGGAGAAACCAGCCCCAACGACATTTCGAAGGATCGACATCATAAAAAGGAAAACGGGCAAGTTCTAAAAATCCATCTCTCTCTCTCCAACCAAAAGCCGCAGCCTGAATGAACTTGAGTGACTTTTATATTTCCATTGGACAATACATTATCCCCTAGACAACGATAGAGCTATTTCTTATTGATTATTATTATACCCGCACTTTTAGATTTAGTATTGACGACGTATATTATCTGTATGTTTGCATTGATATTATTTTTGTGTATTTTTATCAATAAATTCTGTTAAAAATAGTACCATCAGACTTCAACAGACCTCTCTATCTTTGCTGGTAAGTGACCCAGTTACAGGGTATGTAACACTGGTCAAGGGTGAAGTAATGGGTGGTATCTGAGAGTTGCTGTCTGGCCTCAGCAAGGCAGAGGTCAGTCCACCACTCCAGAAAAGCACCCTCTTTGTGGGTTTGATTTGAGATGAAAAGATTTAGATCAGGCAGAGAAGCAGAATGGGGTGTCCAAGAACAGGAGGAGGGTTGGAGATGGGATTAGGGAATCATCAGTGCGGGGTGTGGACTCTTTTACTTAAACAGTTGAAAAGGGAGTGTTCAAGGGTCAAATTTAATGTCAGAGAAATGTATACAATATACATCCTGAAATGCTTTTTCTTCGCAAACATCCGTGAAAACAGAGAACTACCCCAAAGAATGAACGACGTTTAAATGTGAGAGCCCCAAAGTCCCCCCCAGCTCTCCACTCCCGTGCATAAGCGGCAGCAAGCGACGAATGTGAGACATTTAACACAAGTGAGAATGAAATCGAATGTAAGATTAAAGAGAAATCAAAAAATGAAGAATAAGAGGAAGAATATGCAAATACTGTATACAAAAATGGAATCAAATTGTCTTCTGATAGTACACAAGTTGTACAAAATGTGTAAGGTCAATAGAAGGAACAAGAAATCTACACAGGAAGCGGAAGTACTAGCTGAGTACTTTCGTTTCTTTGTAATGACAGGTGCAAACATAATGGATGTGGTACTAAGCAAAAAAACTAACGTTGATTTTAAAAAAGGGTGCACTACATTAAATCTAGAAGTATGCATCCTAAAGTGCTGAAAGTTGAAATTGTATAGGTAATGACCATATTATTCCAATCCTCCTTATCCAGTGATTCCAGAGCTTTGGAGGTTTAGAAACATTAGACTAATGTTCAAAAGAGGGTGGAATTACAGAAAAAATTACAACACAGGAGGTATTTTGGTCCACTTAAACAATGCTAACTCTGTGCAGGAACAATCCAACTAACTCTACATCCACAACCCAAAGTCTTACATTTTTTCCCCTTTTAAGAACTAAGCCTAATAGAATTTGTCTCCAACACTTTCTATGACATTGCATTCCAAATCTTAACCACTTGCTACATAAAAGCACTTTTTTGTCATATCACTTTTGGTTCTTCTGCTAACCATCTCCACTATATTTCTTTAGTCTTGACCTATCTGCCATTTGAAATAACTGCACTATTAACTTCATCTGGACCCTTAGTTATTTCATTTACTTTTATCAGATACCCTTTCGGATTCTGTTGCAAGAACTTCACCAATTTGTCTGTATAACTTCATTTTTTTTTAAATCCTGGGATCATTTTAGTAAATAAAAACACAAAATGCTGGCAGAACTCAGCAGGCCAGACCGCATCTATGGGAGGAGGTAGTGACGACGTTTTGGGCCGAAACCCTTCATCATTTTAGTAAAGCTGTTTTTGCATTACCTGCATAATTTTACCAAGGCCTTCAACTTGGTCCCTAAAGTGTGATGCTCAGACTAGACTCAGCCCTGCAGTTTTGGTTGAACCATTGCTTTACAAGGTAGCCCAAAGGCATGAAATCTAGTACTGGAAATCTGAAATGAGAACAGAAAATATACAAGGGAAGGAAACAGTTAGTTTCTGGTAAGATCAAGAACAGCGCTAAAAACAAGTTTTAAATTACGGAGAAAGGGAGAGAATTAAATGGATACGACAGAGATCAATAACGGGTGAAAAAAAGTGGTGAAGCGTAAGAGGTAAAATTTTGCCCTGTCATGTTTATTGGATCATCCTTTAACTTACCATTCATGATGCAACCACAAAACACTTCTTCCCCTCCTCTTTTCCATACTCCAAGTGGAATCATTTTCCCTGCAATGCTCAGGTTCTTGTTTCCCAACATTCAGGACACTACAATGAATTTAACAATTCCACATAATCAGCCAACCCAGCCTTATATCTCACATCTCCAGCATAATATATATTTTATTCTTTCCTGTAGTTTTTCATCCATCTCAACCAATTTACATGTTACTCATACACAGCTTTGTTACCCACTTCCAACTTGGATCCTATGCTATTACAGAATCTGCTCTTTTGTTCTCTCCTCCCCTTCCCACTTGTCAATTTAAAACTTGCTTAACATTTCTTATTTGTCCCAGTTCTGATGAAGGATCATTAACTCTAAAGAACAATTGTTTATCTCTACACAAGCGCTGGTGCTCAACATATTTTTATTTCAATGTTTATTAGGATACATTTTGACTTTCCTGATTCTTGTATTATGTGCCTCTACTTACAAACTCTAGGATCCTAATTTTTTTCTTTAAAACTTTCTCAACCTGCCCCACTTTCAATAATGTGTACAAATACCCCTAGAATTTCAGACCCTGTTGCCTTTTTAGAATTGTGCCCTCTATATTGCCACTGTTTTTACCTCTTGCTGAAATCTGACACATCACATTTTTGTGGTATATTTTTCTGTAGCCAGTTCACCAAATTGTGTACAATAGCATCCTCTTGAAGTTGATTTTTATACTCCTCAAAGCTCACCATCCTTCCAAGCTATGTCATTCACTCAAGTTCAATCCCAAAGAAACAAATTGTTATTTCTCCAGTGAACAGAACAGTTATTTGCTATTCACCAAAAAGATCTGCATCAAGTTAAACACTATTTGCCTTGAATTAAATTATATACATTCAAGTGAACATAAACTGATCCATTATGTACATTCATGTGGACATTATCAACCATAATACATCACCGTCTGGCATGGAGGTGCCGCTGCACAGGATTGGGAAAAAAAACGGCAGAGGGTTGTAAACTCAGCCGGCTCCATTATGGGCACCAGCCTCCCCACCATTGAGGACATCTTCATAAAGCATCCATCATTAAGAACCCTACCACCCAGGACATGCCCTCTTCTCATTGCTACCTTCAGCGAGATGGTACAGGAGCCTGAAGACACACACTCAATGCTTTAGGAGAAGCTTCAGACAATGAATCATAAATACTACCTCACTATTTTTGCACTACTTAATTATTTTCTACATGTATAATTATATTGTATAAGTAATTTATAGAATATTTATGTATTGCACTGTACTGTTCCCACAAAACATTCACAATGTGTCAGTGGTAATAATCCTGTTCCTGATTATGGTTTCTAAAAGTTCTTCTATGATGTGTTGAACAGACTTGTATATAGTTACGGAGTTTACCCTCAGCTTTCTGCTTTGAACAATGGTGTAATACAGCAGTTTCCCCATCTTCAATGACATCAGCTTTGTTTGAAATGGCTCAAATTTTTATTGTTACTTCTCAGATATCTCTTCCAAATTCAAAGATCACTGATATGCAAAATGTGGAACAAATTTGTATGTCTGACATAGGTGTCCAAGGTTAAATGGGGCATAGTATCATTCAAGCAAATACAAAGCTTCTATAATTTGCATTTCTCTTAATATTTAACAAATGAGAATGGTCAAAATAATTTCACATTAATTCTTTATTTAAAATATCCACATCTTCCATTCCCTCAGTTACAAACAGGATCCAAAAACAGGGGGCTACAGTTCTGAAAAAAGTTGCACATTTACATTGTGCCATTCATGTTTAAAACTTTACACAAAAATGAAAAAATGTTTAGGCTATAAAGAGTTTCTAAATATACTCAGTTATCATTTGACAGATTCTTTGTGCAGAGAAACAGCGCTGCCTTCCCAAGCTGTCTCACACAGTATTTTGTCCTGTAGCTCCCTCCAGTTTTGGTCAGTTGGTGAGAGTCACCCTGAGTGGTCCACCTTATTGCATTTCTTTCTCCCAGTGTGCAGCTCTGAAAATTACATTGAGTCTCTGCAATTTTGTAGGGCTCCCAGCTCCTGTCCAGCACAGCAGTTTAGAGAACAGGTAGCAACTTCTGCTGGGACTTTGCAGGTAACAATAGCTCTTAATCTCAAACATCTTGATACAATTATCATCACGTCTTCTTCTGCATTCGTTTTGATTGCCAGGCATGGAACTTATTGAAGGCTCCCTGTAACATATCTTCTAAATGACCAGTGAACTGTAAAGACAGAAAAAGTATGAAACATAAGCAAACTTCAAAATGTATGATAGGCTAAAGCATACCATCTCCAACACTGGACTAATCAAGAAAAGAGAATTTCAATGTGAAATATCCAAATGCCCATTGAAGACTCCTGCTGCAAGAAAACTAAACAATAAAACTGTTTAATATGCTAATAATTAAAAGTCATTTTTATGAAAGTTTCCTCTACTCTTTCAGGCAGTGCCGATCCCTCCCCCAATCACAGAAACTAATTATCTTAAATTTATGTTCAGTGGTTGCACAGTCTCCTGTTAATGGAAACAGTTTCTTTCTTTTCACCTTTCATGTGATAAACTATCCAATTTCCTTTTCAAATGCTATGACTACCTATGTTTCCCAACACTATTGAGATTATTATCTCACTATTGAGATATCTTTGACACTATAATTGAAAACCTCTTCTGCATCCTAACATCTGAGTCCTTCCTAATCTAGACACAGTCATGAAACTAGTAACTCGGTGTTTACCATTTCCTCAAATCTGTTTCTTTTCACTTCCCCTAATGATCCTTACAAGCTTGTTGATGAAGCTTTTGGTCTCGGCGTGCAGCTTTACCAAATATTGTATCCTAATACTTAAAACACCTTGAGAAATTTTACATAACTGAGCAACAAAAATCAGAAAGTCCTGTATGATAGCCATAGTATAGAGAATAACTCCATCCCAAATCTACAGACTGCATGCTGCATAAATTTCACACTTACGTTCAATGATGAAAAAAAATTAACTCAGCAGTATATTAAAGCATGAATTTAAGCCTAGACTACATTCAGATTTTGTATCCTTGATGCATATTTAGCCAAAATAAGCTTCCAGATCTGTTCTAAAAGCCAGCCCACACTGATATGAAAGGGAGAAGCTTGGTTGAAAGGCCAGCAGACATTGGTGTTCAGCTGTCCTGGGCCAATGGGTGGATACCCTAATCAAATTTAAGACTATATTAGACTTTCATTTGTGAATAAGATTGGTGATAATCCAATTGTGAAAATGTGTACAGTTTCCAAAAACATTCTTTATTCACCCAAGTCAAATGCTGGACAACATCAGTGGACTAAAATCCATGAGCAGCACAGTGGTCCAGTATTTTATAAATGCAGCAACCTGGATTCTATCCTGATATCAGGTGCTATCTGCATATTTTTCCAGTGAATGTGTAGATTTTCTATTGATACTCTGGTTTCAACATGCATTCTAAAAACATCAAATTAAGTAAGTTATTTCATAATTATACTGCCTCTAGTGTGTGGGTGAGTTGTAGAATCAGGGAGCAGTTGATAGAAATACAAGGAAAATAAAATGGGACTAAAACGATTTGAATAAATAAATGCTTTATGGCTGGTAAGGATTCGGTGGGCCAAAGGGACTGCTTCCATACTTCACGACACGACTATGGTTTTGAACAGTCCTTTTTGACTCATTGTCTATATGGCTGTGTAATAAAACATGGAACTAAATTTAGAAAGCTATGCTGAACTACAAACCCCATTTCCAGAAAAGTTGGGATATTTTCCAAAATGCAATAAAAACAAAAATCTGTGATATGTTAATTCACATGAACCTTTATTTAACTGACAAAAGTACAAAAAAAAGATTTTCAATTGTTTTACTGACCAGCTTAACTGTATTTTGTAGATATACACAAATTTAGAATTTGATGGCTGCAACACACTCAACAAAAGTTGGGACAGAGTTAAAATAAGATTGAAAAGTGCACAGAATATTCAAGTAACACCGGTTTGGAAGACTCCACATTAAGCAGGCTAATTGGTAGCAGGTGAGGTATCATGACTGGGTATAAAAGTAGCGTCCATCAAAGGCTCAGTCTTTGCAAGCAAGGATGGGTCGTGGCTCACCCCTTTGTGCCAAAATTCATGAGAGAATTGTTAGTCAGTTCGAAAGGAACATTTCCCAACACAAGATTGCAGAGAATTCAGGTCTTTCAACATCTACTGTACATAATATTGTGAAAAGATTCTGAGAATTCAGAGACATCTCAGTGCGTAAAGGGCAAGGTCGGAAACCACTGTTGAATGCGCATGATCTTCGAGACCTCAGGCGGCACTGCCTAAGAAACCGTCATGCTAATATGACAATTATAGCCACCTGGGCTCGGGAATACTTCGGAAAACCATTGTCACTTAACACAGTCCGTCGCTGCAACCAGAAATGCAATTTAAAATTGTATTATGCAAGGAGGAAGCCATACATCAACTCTATACAGAAACGCCGGCAAGTTCTCTGGGCCCAAGCTCATCTCAGATGGACCAAAAGACTGTGGAACCGAGTGCTGTGGTCAGATGAGTCCACATTTCAGCTAGTTTTTGGAAAAAACAGGCGTCGAGTTCTCCGTGCCAAAGATGAAAACGACCATCCTGATTGTTATCAGTGAAAGGTGCAAAAGCCAGCATCTGTGATGGTATGGGGGTGCATCAGTGCCCACGGCATGGGTGAGTTGCATGTATGTGAAGGTACCATTGACTCTGAGGCGTATATTAGGATTTTAGAGAGACATATGTTGCCATCAAGGCGACATCTCTTCCCGGGACGTCCATGCTTATTTCAGCAGGAAAATGCCAGACCACATTCTGCACGGGCTACAACAGCGTGGCTTTGTAGACACAGAGTGTGTGTGCTTGACTGGCCTGCTGCCAGTCCAGATCTATCTCCTGTTGAAAATGTATGGCGCATCATGAAGAGGAGAATCAGACAACGGAGACCACGGACTGTTGAGCAGCTGAAGTCTTATATCAAGCAAGAATGGACAAAATTTCCAATTGCAAATCTACTACAATTAATATCCTCAGTTCCAAAAAGATTAAGAAGTGTTATTAAAAGGAAAGGTGATGTAACACAATGGTAAACATGCCTCTGCCCCAACTTTTGTTGAGTGTGTTGCAGCCATCAAATTCTAAATTTGTGTATATTTACAAAATACAATTAAGTTGGTCAGTAAAACTATTGAAAATCTTTTCTTTGTACTTTTGTCAGTTAAATAAAGGTTCACGTGAATTAACATATCACAGATTTTTGTTTTTATTGCATTTTGGAAAATATCCCAACTTTTCTGGAAATGGGGTTTGTAGATGCTTCTATGCCCATAATGCAGGTGATTTCACAAAGAGGACATCGGCATATTCACCACCCTCTTAAGAACAATAAAGCACTGAAGAGATAAAGAATCAGTAATGACTGTAAAGACAGCTACTTCCAACACAAAAACAGCCAACATTGGCAAACACATGAAATACGACATAGCGCTTTACAAATAATTATTCTTGTGCCACATAATGACAAATAATGCAGCATGAACGCCAGTGGATGAAACTTCTCCAATAAGGTCACTTTTAAAAGCTGACTCACTAATTTATCACAACGTTATTGCATTGTTTTGCAAGACATTAATTGGAAACAAGACCATACATCACATGGAGCAGAGCGGTTTCTAGTTTAATTGTACAGCTGACAATTTGCACTTTGGTAGAGGTGGAGATATCATGTTGAAGCGTACAGTCTGGAAAAAAATAATAGCATATAAGTAAAACCATCATCAGGAATGAAGGGAAGTGCAGTGGAAAGACAAAGAGCATGTGGAGAGGATATTTCCTATAGTGGGTGAGTCTAGGACAAGGGTTCCCAACCTGGGGTGAGAAATGGAATTTCAGGGGGTGCGACAAAGAGTGGCTTGTGTCCTTGAGTGACGAGTCATGAATCATCACTCAGCCAGCTACCAGTGTGCCTTGAGAAGTGGTAGTAACGTTTGTCCCAAGCACACTCCAGTCTCCCACTGCCCGAGTCAGCATTGAGGATTCTCATCAGTGTTACCTGGGAAGTTACACCTCAGAGTTGAAGAGTCTCATCAATTTTAGCTAGGTTACATCTCAGAGTTAAGAAGTCATCTCATAATGCCAAAATCTTTATACATCCCGAATCAACCATCGAGCAACAATTTCGCGTTAAAACCAAACCCGCAGACAGTAGGTAAATTATTCAATTATAAAATTTAAAAAAGCCACATTTTGATAAAAAGCAGCTGAAGTCATTCATTCGTATTTGTCTCAATGCATTAAAGAAGTTTTTGAATTTCAAAGGTTTTTTTTCCTTGTAAAAGGTTTTTTTCTTAAATCATTGATAATTTTGAATTGTGTTAGTTGAGGAGGTATCATGGTTAGCACCGAGAACTTTGAATCGTGATGGGAGTTCATATCTCTGGTAATCATTGGAAATAGGTGTGTAAATACAGTAAAGAGTAGCCTAAAAAGTCATGTCGCGTCCCCGTAGCATTTCCACCTGACGATTTATCTTGGTGTAACTGCAGATAATATCATAATATTATAATATCATAATATTCAAAAGTGTATTTCTTGCGATACTTTGTCTGGTTGAGTAAAGCGGTCATCCCTGACTTAATCAGATAGTTTTTCTCATATTAGCTCATATTTTTCTCTTTACCCTTAACCCTTCATTAACCCTTCATCATGTCAAAAAGGAGGAAATGGAATGATGACTATGCGTGCTTTGGTTTCACTTGCACAACAGGAAATGATGGCTTGCAAAAACCCCAGAGCATTCTTTGTAGCGTTGTGTTTTCCAACTCAAATCTAAAGCCATCCAAGCTTCAAGAGCACTTCAAGAACAAGCATGGCAGAGCTGATGTTGAAGGACATGATGTTGGGTCATTGAAAATCAAAAGAGCTTGTTTTGATTCACAAGGAACTCTTCCAAAATTAGGTTTTGTTTCTGTTGAGAAACCACTACTTCTTGCTTCATTCCAAATGGCATATAAAGTGGCCAAATCCAAGAAGCCCCATACAATTGCGGAAGATCTCATCAAGCCACGTGCACTGGAAATGGCAACAATTATCCTGGGCAAAGAAGCAAGAAAAAAATTTGAACAACTCATCACATTAGTGAGGTATGTCAATGATGGTGCTGTGAAGGAAGATTTCCTGTTTGTAAAGATCTGAAACAAACACAACTTCAAAGGATGTGATGCAGCTGGTGCAAGACTTCTTAGCCAAACATGATTTAGATATCAAAGTCATTGGTTCTGTGTGCACTGACAGGGCACTTGCAATGCTTGGAAATAAATCTGGCTTTTCTGCATTGATGAAAAAGGAGATTCCAGACTTGCAAGTTACCCATTGTTTTCTTCATCGGCATGCTTTGGCATCAAAAACATTGCCTCCAAATTTGAAGAAAGTCCTTGATACTTGTGTGAAGATCATCAACTGGATCAGGAGGCGTGCTTTGAACCATCACATCTTCAAATTATTTTGTGAGGATCTGGGAAGTGAGCATTCAGTTTTGCTTTTCCACACAGAAGTCTGTTGGTTGTCACAAGGACAAGCTTTAACCTGCTTCTTTGAAATGCGGGAAGAAATAAAAGTTTTTCTGGAGGAGCATGAATGTGATCTGGTTGGGGCAATGGAATCACAGGAATTCGCCCAAATGCTGGCTTACTTAGCTGACATTTTCACTCGTATGAATGACCTGAGTGTTTCTCTTCAAGGAAAAGGGATAAACATATTGAAGCCTTGTGAAAAATTGAATGCCTTCAAAGAAAAGTTACGTTTTTGGCATCGAAGGATGGAAAGAGGCAGTCTCTCAAAATTTCCTTCACTAGAAGAGATGGTTGATGATGCTGGATCCATAACTCCTACTGTGCGTGAAAAAATTGTGGCTCGGGGGGCGTCACGTGATGACGTAGGGTCGAGACTTTGGGAATCCAGCTCCCTCGTAAAAAGTAATGAAATAGGGTTTAAATGAAGAACAGTTAACAAATACCTACTAGAAACTATTTATAAGCAACTCAGGATTATTTTTTGATATAGCTCCTAAACCGAAACAGAAGAAAGCTACTACTTCGAAGACTGCGCAAATCGGCGGGGAAAAAGGCCTAACCGTCTTGGCGAAGCCTCGGACTCAAGTTGGATCTCCTCCCGGCGAAGTGCATGGCACTTCTGATAATGCGGGACAGGAAGTTGCAGCAATGTCGGCGGTCTCTAAGAAGAAACGGCAAGAACAACGCATGCGCAAAGAAACAAGTATGCATGAACAGATATTAACAAAACTACAAATCCTAACTACAGCTGGAAGTGAAATTGGAAGTGAATCGGAAGTGGAATCAGACTCTTTGGGAAACACAGAGGAAGAAGAAGCGGAAAAGAAGGAGGAGATTAAAGGAGACATAAGAGATATCCATATATATATTATGAATGAATTAAAAGCTATAAGAACAGATATAAGAAGGATGCAGAATACACTCGATAATGTGGTGGAAAAACAAAAGAAGATGGATAATAAAGTTAAAGAGATGGAAGTAAAAATGGAAGAAAACACTGAAAGAATAGATAAGATAGAAGACAATAATCTTGCCTGGACAATAGAAAGAAAATGGATGTTGGAAAAAATAGATGCGCTTGAAAACTCTAGTAGACGAAATAATATTAAAATTGTTGGTCTTATGGAAGGTACAGAGGGAGAAAATCCAATAAAATTCTTTCAAGAATGGATTCTGCAAATTTTGGAAATGAAAGAAGGAAGCCAAGTAATTGAAATTGAAAGAGCACACAGAGCTTTAAGACCAAGACCTCAACAAGATCAAAATCCAAGATCAATTTTGATAAAATGCTTAAGGTACCAAGATAAAGAAATGATCTTGAAGGCAGCTACTCAAGGTGCTAAAAAGAGAAATGGGCCATTGATAATAGAAGGGAAAAGAGTTTTTTTTTTTAACCAGACATAAGTTATGATCTTCTGAAGAGGCGGAAGGAATTTAATCCAGTGAAAAAATCTTTATGGGAAAAGGGCTATAAATTTTTATTGAGCTACCCAGCAAAATTGATAATTTTCCTGGATAACGAAGAAAGAAGATTTTTCGTTGACTACCGGAAAGCTGAGAAATTTGTACAAGAATTACCTGATGTCCACGAGGAGGAGTAAAGAATTATAGAAATGAAGTGCACTAATGATGAAGACTGAAATAAGGTTGGACTTGACGGACATTTTATAAGGGGAAAAAAAAATAGTTGAGGAGTATTAATTGGGAGTAGAGACATTAATTATTTTCTTTTTTTTCTTCACTAATATATTTTTTTTGCGGGGGAGTTAGAGGAGCTCCTGATCGATGGCTGCAAGTTTCACGTGTACAATCATGGCGATTGCCATGACCCATAAAATGGGGGGGGGGGGGTAATGTTGTGTTCTTTTTATTCGCAACATTAGTGGAGGGGTATTTTGTTTTTTTTCTTATATATTAGTTACCTTTCTTCTATTTTTCTTATTTTTTGCCTGGATGGTTGGGGAGAGACTCATAGCAACATGGAGAATTTTAAAGAGTTCCCAAGGTATTATGAATGATTAATTTACTTAATTTTTTAAGTTTTAATGTTAATGGACTTAATGGACCTGTGAAAAGAAAAAGAGTTTTAACATATATTAAGAAAATGAAAGGAGATATAGCTTTTTTACAAGAAACACATTTAACAGAAACAGAACATAAGAAATTAAAGAGAGATTGGGTTGGAAATGTCATTGCAGCTTCACTTAATTCAAAATCGAGAGGAGTTGCAATTTTGGTTAATAAAACTTTACCAATTAAAATACAAAATGTAGTAATTGATTCTGTGGGGAGATATGTGATACTACATTGTCAAATTTTTTCAGAATTATGGACTCTTATGAACATTTATGCACCAAATGAAAATGATGCAAAATTCATACAAGAAGTTTTTTTGAACTTGGCTGATGCACATGATAAAATATTAATAGGTGGAGACTTTAATTTTTGTTTAGATCCAGTTTTGGATAGGTCAACTAAAGTTGCTACAAAATCAAAAGTAATAAAACTAACTTTATCATTAATGAAAGATTTAAACCTGATTGATATATGGAGAAAAATTAATCCAAGAGAAAGAGATTATTCATTTTATTCAAATAGATATAAAACTTACTCAAGGATTGATTTTTTTTTATTATCAAAAAATATTCAGGATAGAGTGAAAAGTGTGGAATATAAAACAAGAATACTGTCACATCATTCCCCCTTGATAATGACAATGATAATGATGGATAAGGAGGAATCAATCTATAGATGGAGATCTAATTCAATTTTATTAAAATGTCAAGATTTTTGTGATTTTATGGAAAAACAGATTCAGTTTTTTTTGGATACAAATTTACATTCAGTTGAGGATAAAATTGTATTATGGGAAGCGATGAAAGCATACTTTAGGGGTCAGATTATAAGTTATACATCTAAAATTAAGAAGGAATACATGGCAGAAATAGATCAATTGGAAAAAGATATCATAAAGTTAGAAAAAGAATCTCAAAGATATATGACAGCAGAAAAACGAAGACAACTTGTTAATAAAAAACTACAATATAATACACTCCAGACATATCGTACAGAAAAAGTAATTATGAGAACTAAACAGAAATATTATGAATTAGGTGAAAGATCACATAAGATTCTTGCTTGGCAGTTGAAAACAGAACAGGCTTCTAAAACAATAAATGCAATTAGAACAAGTGTAAATAAGGTTACTTATAAACCTTTAGAAATTAATGAAACTTTCAAAAAATTTTATACTGAACTATATCAAGCTATTATTAATGCTTTTTGAGATAGTGATTTAGATGCATATCATATTTTTTACTGAGTTAAGTATTGTATGTAATTAGTTTTGCTACAACAAGTGGAAAAAAGTGGACATTGGAAAAAAGTTGAATTTCCCCATGGGGATGAATAAAGTATCTATCTATCTATCTATCTATCAAAATTAAATTTGGAAGAACAGAAAGGATTAGATATGCCCTTTACATTAAAAGAGGTTGAAGAAGCTTTAGGATCACTTCAGAGTAATAAATCCCCAGGAAAAGATGGTTTTCCTCCTGAATTTTATAAAAAAAATTTAAAGATTTATTAATTCCTCCTTTTATGGAATTAATATATCAAGTGGAAAGAATGCATAAACTCCCACAATCTTTTTTAACAGCGATCATAACTGTATTGCCAAAAAAAGATAGAGATCCTTTAAAACCAACATCATATAGGCCTATTTCTTTGTTGAATACAAATTATAAAATAATAGCAAACATTTTATCTAATACAATATCTAAATATTTACCAAAATTAATACATATGGATCAAACAGGTTTTATTAAAAACAGACAATCAATGGATAATATAACCCGGTTACTTAGTATAATTCATTTGGCACAAAAAAGAGAGGAAATGAGTGTGGCAGTTGCTTTGGATGCAGAAAAAGCATTTGATAGATTGGAATGGGATTTTTTATTTAAGGTATTGGAAAAATATGAGTTAGGAAAATCTTTTATACAATGGATTAAAACCTTAAATACTAATCCTCAAGCTAAGGTAGTTACAAATGGTCAGATTTCAACACCATTTTGCTTAACGAGGTCAACTAGACAAGGCTGCCCATTATCACTTGCTTTATTTGTATTGGCAATAGAACCATTAGCTGAATTAATTAGAACAGATTCAGACATTGGGGGCTTTAGAGTTAATCAAGAAGTATATAAAATTAATTTATTTGCTGATGATGTTTTGATTTATTTAACAAACCCATTGCAATCTTTGCAAAGATTATCTTTTAGATTGGAAGAATATGGGAAAGTATCAGGGTATAAAGTAAATTGGGATAAAAGTGAAATTTTACCCCTTACCAAAGAAAATTATAATCAATGTTGATTAGTAACTCAATTTCGATGGTCAATAAATGGGATAAAATATTTAGGTATTAGAGTTGATAATGATGTGAAAAATTTATATAAACAAAATTATTTGCCATTATTAAAAAAAATAAAAGAGGATCTTGATAAATGGATGATGTTACCAATAACATTAATAGGTAGAGTTAATGCTGTAAAAATGAATATATTTCCTAGATTGTAATATTTATTCCAAACTTTACCAATACAATTACCTCAGAAGTTTTTTCAAGAACTGAATAAATATGTAAGGAAATTTCTTTGGAAAGGAAAGATGTCAAGAATATCATTGAAAAAATTGACATGTAAATTTGACTTAGGAGGGTTACAACTTCCAAATTTTAAGAATTATTATAAAGCAAATCAACTTAGATTTATTGCGTCTTTTTTTGATGAAGAAAAACCGGCATGGATTAGAATAGAATTAGATAAGATAGGAGAAAACGTACCAGAAGATTTTATATATAAATGGGAATCCAAATGGATACGGGAAAAAAAAGAATCTCTTATATTAAAGACACTTGATTGATTTATGGAATAAGGTAAATATGGACGATGAGATAAAGAAATCTTTATTAGCAAAAAGAACTTTAATTCAAAATAGGCTTATTCCTTTTACAATGGATAATAAACTTTTACATAATTGGTTCCAAAAGGGGATTAAATATATAGGTGATTGTTTTGAAGGAGGTATATTGATGTCGTTTGATCAATTAAAAAATAAATATAAAATATCAAACAACACTCTTTTCTGTTATTTTCAATTAAAAGCTTATTTACGAGAAAAGCTGGGTCAAACGATGTTGATGCCAAAACCTAGTGAAATAGAAATACTAATTCAAAAAGGAAAAATTAAAAAATTTACATCCTGTATGTATCATTTGATTCAAAAACAGACAATTAAATCAGGAATTCATAAATCAAGACAAAAATGGGAATCTGATTTGAATGTTAAAATTGATGGAAAAAGCTGGTCAAGATTATGTTCTGATAGTATGATAAATACAATAAATGTTCGACTTAGATTAATACAATATAATTTTTACATCAATTATATATATAACACCACAGAAAATAGATTAAATTCAAATATGTCTGACCAATGTTTTCGATGTAATCAAGAAATTGGTACTTTTTTACATTCTACTTGGTCTTGTTTTAAAATTCAACCATTTTGGATAAATCTAAGACTTTTATTGGAACAAATTACTGGAGTACAACTCCCACATAGTCCAATATTATTTTTATTAGGAGATATTGAAGGGACAATACCGAAACTTAAATTGAATAAGTATCAGAAAAGATTTATAAAAATTGCATTGGCAGTAGCCAAAAAAGTTATTGCAGTTACTTGGAAATCTGATTTATATTTAACTATGGATTGTTGGAATAATGAAATATATTGTTGTATTCCACTTGAAAAAATTACATATAATCTAAGAAATGAATATGATATATTTTTGAAAATTTGGCTCCCATGCCTACAAAAGATAGGATTAAATACATAGGTCCTTTGAAGATAAAATTATAAAGTAATTGGGGAAAGTAAAAATAAATATTAAAATTATTTTGAACTCCATGGAGCATGTGGGGATCCTCCGATATCCAGGCAATCTTTCTCTTCTTTCTTTCTTTTTTTTCTTTCTTTAGATAATGGTTAAGGGGGGGGGAGGGTTAAGGGGAGGTGGGAGGATTAATATTATTTTTCTCTTTCTTACTATTTTATCATCACATTTATTCTTTGTAATTTTCTAAAAATTTAATAAATAAGAATTTGTGGCTCATTTGGAAATGCTGTCAGAATCGTTTGATGGATATTTTGCTGCTGGAGACCTGAAGATTTCAGAAGAATGGATCATGAATCCATATTCCTACAGTTTGGGGAAAATATCAGATGATGAAGAGCTGAAGGAAGATCTTATTGATTTGCAGACAAATCGAGCTCTTGAAATGCAATCTGAAAGCAAGACTTTGGAGGAGTTTTGGTGTGCAGCACTG
The DNA here is from genome assembly GCF_048418815.1 of Hemitrygon akajei. Lineage (NCBI taxonomy): Eukaryota > Metazoa > Chordata > Chondrichthyes > Myliobatiformes > Dasyatidae > Hemitrygon > Hemitrygon akajei. The sequence continues at coordinate 134,317,410 of NC_133129.1, forward strand.
GATATGTTCCCAAGACTTGGTGGAAAAGCACTACGTGTCCTCATTCCATTTGCACAACATACTTGTGTGAATCTGGATTCAGTTCTCTTTTGTTAATCAAGACAAAATCTAAGAATCGCCTGAATCCACAGGCAGACCCGCGGATCGCAGTCAGAAAGAAAGTTCCACGTTTTGACAAAATCATGAATGGGAAGCAGGAGCAAAGAAGTCACTGAATTTTATGTTCACAATTGGGATTGATTTTACTGTTTACAATTTTTTCTGAATAAATTAGAATCTAATTACTCAATTTATATTTGCATTTTATGCACTGAGTTAAAAGCTTATTTTTTTAAGTTCAGTTTGTTCACTCGCAGTATTGTATGTGGTTCAATAATGAGAAATTAGACTTCTTCATCTTCAAATGTGATATTGTGGCGGTGTGCTACACGCAGCACTGAAATAACGACATGCAGTCGATGAGCTGCAGTTGCAAAAGAGATTTATTCGAACTTCGCGGCCTCGCTTTAAAGCCTTCCTGATCCCGCCCTCCCCGGGTGGGAATGCTGTAGGAGGCGCGTATTCACAGTCCCGTCCCGCGCGCGGGCTTTTCCCCTTGCAGGTGAAGCAGACGGTGCCCTTTTTGGGACTGGCCTCAATGCGGGCGCGCGCCGATTTGTGAGCCGGTTCGAGTGCGCTGGGAAGTGGGTCGTCACATAATCCCCCCCCCCAGAACCAGTGATATACCCCCCAATGTCCACAGTCTGGGCCGGACTCTGTTTGGGAGGTCTGCCTCTGCGCCGTGGTGCCGGAATCTCGACCGGCTGCGTCACATCCACATGGGCCGGTTTGAGTCAGTCCACCGTGAAAACCTCCTCTCTCCCCCCAATGTCCAGCACGAATGTGGACCAGTTGTTTTTGCTCACCGTAAACGGCCCCTCGTAGGGCCGCTGTAGCGGTGCCCGATGTCCGCCCCGTCGTACAAAAACAAACTTACAGTCTTTGGGTACGCAGGTCGGGTTCTGCCCATGCTGCGAAGTGGGTATGGGGGCCAAGTTACCGAGCCTCTCGCGTAGTCTGCCCAGGACTGCTGCGGGTTCTTCCTCTTGCCCCCTTGGGGCTGGTATGAACTCCCCTGGGACGACCAGGGGTGTGCCGTACACCAACTCAGCCGACGAGGTGTGCAGATCGTCTTTGGGCGCCGTGCGGATTCCGAACAGGACCCAGGGAAGGTCGTCCACCCAGTTAGGTCCTCTCAGGCAGATCATGAGAGCCGACTTCAGGTGACGATGGAAACGCTCCACCAGTCCGTTCGACTGTGAGTGGTAAGCAGTTGTGTGGTGCAGCTGTGTCCCCAAAAGGCTGGCCATAGCTGACCACAGACTGGAGGTGAACTGGGCGCCTCCGTCGGAGGTAATGTGGGCCGGTACACCAAAGCGAGATACCCAGGTGGCGATCAGTGCCCGGGCGCAAGATTCGGAGGTGGTGTCGGTGAGCGGGACCGCCTCTGGCCATCTTGTGAACCGGTCCACGATAGTCAGGAGGTGCCGGGCATGCACGTTTTGGCCCATTCACTGACCTGCTTGCGGAGTCCATGCCAAACGAACCTGTTGGAGACCATCCGGACGGTTGTCCTGATGGAGGGGTGCGCTAAGTTATGAATGGAGTCGAAAACGCGCCGCCGCCAGGTTGCCGGGACGACAGGGCGGGGTTGGCCGGTGGTGACGTCACAGAGTAGGGTCCTCTCACCTGGGCCTACGGGGAGGTCCTGGAGCTGCAAACCGGAGACTGCGGTTCTGTAACTTGGGATCTCCTCGTCTGCCTGCTGCGCCTCCGCCAATGCTTCATAGTCTACCCCTTGGGACAGGGCTTGAGTGGTAGGGCGAGAGAGAGCGTCCGCCACGACATTGTCCTTTCCCGAGACATGCCGGACATCCGTCGTGTATTCAGAGATGTAGGACAGATGTCGCTGCTGGCGGGACGACCAGGGATCGGACACTTTCGTGAATGCAAAGGTAAGCGGTTTGTGGTCCGTGAACGCGGTGAAGGGCCTACCTTCCAAGAAGTACCTGAAATGCTGGATTGCCAGGTATAGCGCCAACAGTTCCCAGTTGAAAGCACTGTATTTGAGCTCGGGTGGTCGCAGGTGTTTGCTGAAAAACGCCAGGGGTTGCCAGCGACCCTCGATGAGTTGCTCCAGCACCCCACCAACTGCCGTGTTAGATGCGTCCACTATGAGGGCGGTAGGGACGTCCATTCTGGGGTGCACTAGCAGCGTGGCGTTAGCCAAGGCTTCTTTCGTTTTAATGAAAGCGGCAGCGGACTCCTCGTCCCAGGTAATGTCCTTGCCCTTACCCGACATCAGGGCGAACAGGGGGCGCATGATTCGGGCAGCTGAAGGGAGGAAGCGGTGGTAGAAATTTACCATACCCACAAATTCCTGAAGGCCTTTGATTGTGTTGGGTCGGGGGAAATGGCGGACTGCGTCTACCTTAGCAGGCAGAGGGGTTGCCTCGTCTTTAGTAATCCTGTGGCCCAGGAAGTCGATGGTGTCGAGCCCGAACTGGCATTTGGCCGGGTTGATTGTCAGGCCGTATTCACTCAGTCGGGCGTAGAGTTGACGGAGGTGGGACAGATGCTCCTGACAACTGCTGCTGGCTATGAGGATGTCGTCCAAATAGATGAAAGCGAAGTCCAGGTCGCGTCCCACCGCGTCCATTAACCGCTGAAACGTCTGTGCGGCATTCCTTAGGCCGAACGGCATGCGGAGGAACTCGAAAAGGCCGAAAAGGGTGATGAGTGCCGTTTTGGGGACGTCGTCTGGATGCATCGGGATTTGATGGTATCCCCGAACGAGGTCCACCTTGGAGAAGATCCGTGCGCCATGCAGGTTTGCTGCAAAATCCTGTATGTGCGGCACAGGGTAGCGGTCTGGTGTTGTAGCCTCGTTCAGCATGCGGTAGTCGCCGCATGGTCTCCAGCCCCCTGATGCTTTGGGCACCATGGGCTGTCGGACCGCCGTATGATCCCCAATTCCTCCATCCTCTTGAACTCCTCCACCAGTTGGAGCTTGTCCGGGGGAAGCCTTCGAGCACGGGCGTGGAGGGGTGGTCCCTGTGTCGGGATGTGGTGCTATACGCTGTGTCTGGGCATGGCCGCCGTGAACTGCGGTGCCAGAACCGATGGGAAATCCGCCAGGACTCTGGTGAATTCGTTGTCGGACAGGGTGATGGAGTCGAGGTGAGGGGCTGGCAACTGGGCTTCACCCAGGGAGAACGTATGAAAGGTCTCGGTGTGGACCAGTCTCTTCCTTGGCAGGTCGACCAGTAGGCTGTGAGCCCGCAAAAAATCCACGCCCAGGAGCGGTTGGGCTAGGGCAGCCAGTGTGAAGTCCCACGTGAACTGGCTGGAGCCAAACTGTAGCCGCACCGTATGGGTGCCATAGGTCCTTACTGTGCTGCCGTTCGCGGCCCTCAGGGGGGGACCCGGTGCCCTGCTGCGGGTGTCGTAACTCGTCGGAGGTAAGACGCTGATCTCGGCACCGGTGACAACCAAAAAGCGGCGTCCCGACTGCTTGTCCCACACATACAGGAGGCTATCCTGATGGCCAGCCGCCGTAGCCATCAGCGGCGGCTGGCCCTGGCGTTTCCCGGGAACTTGCAGGGCAAGCGACAGCGGCGGGCTTCTGCACCCCACCGCTGGTGGTAGAAGCACCATTGTTCGTTGGTCTCCTCACCCCTGCCTCTGGGGTTAATGGGCTCTGCTGCCGGGCCTGGTCTGGTCTGCTGCTGGGAGCGTGGCCTGGTGATCTGTGCGACGGACGCTCCACTCTCCTTCTTGGCTTTCCACAGCAAGTCCGCCCAGGCTGCCACCTTCTGGGGGTCGCTGAAATCCACGTCGGACAGCAGCAGGCGTATGTCCTCGGGCAGCTGCTCCAGGAATGCCTGCTCAAACATGAGGCAGGGCTTGTGTCCTCCGGCCAGGGACAGCATCTTGTTCATCAAAGCCAATGGCGGTCTGTCTCCCAAACCATCCAGGTGCAGTAAGCAGGCAGCCCGCTCGCGCCGTGAGAGTCCGAAAGTCCTTATGAGCAGGGCTTTGAATTCCGTGTATTTGCCGTCCGCAGGGGGTGACTGTATGAATTCCTCAACCTGGGCCGCTGTTTCCTGGTCAAGGGAGCTCACCACATAGTAGTAACATGTGGCATCCGAGGTTATCTGCCGAATGTGGAATTGGGCTTCTGCTTGCTGGAACCACAGGTGAGGTCGCAGCATCCAGAAGCTTGGCAGTTTTAACGAAACTGCATGAACAGATGCGGCGTCGTTCATCTTCGGCTCAAATATCGTTTGGGCCGTTGGGGTCACTAATTGTGGTGGTGTGCTACATGCAGCGCTGAAATAACGACACGTAGTCGATGAGCTGCAGTTGCAAAAGAGATTTATTCGAACTTCGCGGCCTCGCTTTAAAGCCTTCCTGATCCCGCCCTCCCCCGGCGGGAATGCTGTAGGGGGCGCGTATTCACAGTCCCGTCCCGCGCGCGGGCTTTTGCCCTTGCTGGTGAAGCAGACTTGGCGCCCTTTTTGGGACCGGCCTCAATGCCGGCGCGCGCCGATTTGTGAGCCGGTTCGAGTGCGCTGGGAAGTGGGTCGCCACAATATTACTTTTGTAGGGGGTATGAACATTAATCAAATATTTCCTAGGGGTGTGGGGCATAGAAAAGGTTGGGAACCACTGGTCTAGGACCAGAGGGCACAGCCTCAGAATACAGGGTCATCAATTTAGAATAGAGTTGAGAAGGAAGCTCTTTAGCTACAGTGTGGTGAGCCTGTGGAACTTTTTGCCACTGACAGCTGTCGAGGCCACATCATTGGGTATATTTAAAGCAGAGGTTTCTAGGTTCTTGGTTAGTCAGGGCGTAAAAATTATGGGAAGAGGCAGGAGAATAGGGTTGAGAGGGGTAATAAGTCAACCAATAAATCGCGGAGCCTGTTTTTGCTCCCATGCCTCACGGTCATACAGAATGTTTAATAGTGAAAATGGTTAAAATAATGACTACAATATTTATTATGTGACTATGTAATTGAGGGTTCAAAATCAGAATCTATTTGGTTAAAATCAAAAAATAAAAAGGAACTTCCTGTACATTACTTTGGAATATGTTACTGATTCTACTTCCTCAAGCGACTAAAGAAATTTGGCAACCCCCTGTTGACTCCTATTAATTTTTATTGATGCACCATAGAAACCATCCTATTTGGATGCGTAATGGCTTAGTATGCCAACTGCTTTGCATATGACCCGAAGAAACTGCAGAAGGTTGTGGGTAGGGCTCAGCATATCACAGAAACTTCCCTTCCTCCATATACTCTTGTTTATGTCTCAGTCAGGGCAACCAGCGAAATCAAAGACCCCACCCACCCAGATATTCTTTCTTCTCCTGTTGCCCATTAGGTACAAAATTCTGAAAGCACATATAACCAGGCTAAAGGACAGCTTCTACCCTACTGTTATTTTATTTGTACGATAAGCTGGACTCCTGACCTTACAATAATCTATCACATTATGATCTTTTACCTTATTGAACTGCACTGCACTTTTTCTACATTTGTCACACTTTATTTTGCATTGTTATTGTTTTATATTGTTCTATCTCAATGATTTGATATGTATGAACAGTATGCAAGACAAGCTATTCACTGCATCTTGGTACATGTGACAATAATAAACCAATTCCCCTTACCAGTAGTGAGGAAGAGAGAGGACTACTGAAATTGTTGAAAGTGAAAGACTTTAAATATTATAATAAAATAGCAAATGTGCTAAAATGTTGTTGAATTTCTCAAAGATACACAAGAAATTAACTTCATCATCATGTGACCTAGTCTCAGCCCAACTAGGTGGTAGTACTATGGAATGTGAAATGAAGAACCCCATATGCATCATGTTTCAGGGAGAGGGCATGAGGGAAGTGGGGATCTCAGTGTAATAAGGTTTGGAATAGTGTTAGCATTTCTCACTTGAGAGTCACAAAACTGTTCAGTTTCAAGGTATTTTTAATTAAGCAGGCAGGGAAGTGATCAAAATGGTACAATAGCAGTAATCTAATGAATGCATTTTCCCTCTTTATAATCACGAGAACAAATGCTTGCATTTTAGAATGCCTAAATAGTGCTGAAGATCCTAGAAATAAAGGAAGATAACACTTTTTGATAAAACTATGAAATTTGGGTAGTTTTGCTGTATTCTTATGTTACAAGGTTTACACTTATAGAAAATGCTCTGTGCCATTATTTTCTGTAATGTACAGCCACACCATCCGTCAAGAAGCTTACTTCATTCCCCACCTACATAAATTTGGAGTGTAAATTTTACTCCTCATCTCATTTTTGGGTTGTGATTTGTGGATTCTAGAAAAGTGAATTTCCATTACCATAAAACAGGGGTTGTCTGCACCAGTTATCAGTGATGGAATTGGTGCATTTGCTGCTACATATTATAAAATCATTTTCTAATAATTGACATGACAACAGGTTAATACCCAAACAACAGGTGAAGATCATGCATTTTGTGCAGACCTCAAAGTAGTCAAGAACATTAAAAAATGTTTGGGACCAAAATATTCCTTTTCAATTATTTTACAGACAACTTAAACCTTTGGTAGTGCTATTTCAACTTCTTTCCTGCAGGAAACATCATGGTTATGTTATAGATCTAACAATGCAGAAGTTTAAACCAATAATCTGAGCACATGACAATTCTACAACAATGACTACGAATTTTAACTTCAGTTAATTAATTTGGATTAAAAAGCTAGAACCAGAAATGTTGATCATGAAACAGACTGTTGCAAAGATCCACCTGGTTCATGAATATTCTTTTGAAAAGGAAATCTGTCAATTGGTGTCCAATCTGCAAACCAAAGCAGTTGACTCTTTTAAAAAAAAACATATCTAGGATCAATAAGTCTTAACATTTAAAGATAATGGAAATTTGGAAAAGCATACCATTATCCATTTCCATACTTAAAGTGAACAAAGGAGGGTTTTGGATATTGAATGCCAACCTCCTTCAGATTTCTCACAGTATGATCCTCATTACAATGGAGATGGTCAGAAATGAGGATATTTGCACAATGCTCAATTCCATTCTCAACATCCCAGATAATGAGCAGCTACAATAAGTCCTCTTAGTTCAACATATGCAAAAATCAATGCCTTTATTTTCCATAAGTAACATTCACATTACCCAACTCTTGGGCAACGATCAACTCCAAAGAGTTAACTACATACCCTTGATATTAAGTATCAATGAAAATGGCACCCAATACATTAATGAATAAAATAATTCAATCCCTTGTACCAGGACACCATCATAGTGTATGCAATTGCTCAGACTCACATTTGTACTGATGTACAGCTTCTGTAGTTTCTCCCGAAATGGCCTTAGTTTTGTCATCTGGAATCTCTCCAGGTTATTCATCATCTTCCCAACCTGCCATACCAGACAAAAAAATAATTTTAGGCCTAATCAAAAAACAATTCTTGTGGAATAACCAACAAGTACTACTTAAGATGTTACGCTCAATTGTTATGCTCCAAGAACATCGCAGCTTTTTGTTCTAAGTCAATATACTTATAAAGAACTTATATACTTATTACCAATTAGTTTCCAAATTTGGTCCACAAGATCACAGCATTAATTTGTCCAGGTCAAAAGGCAAGGCATGAAGAATTAGAAATAGACTTGCAGAAGGAAGACATCACGAAAGAATGTGCTCCAGATCACCATCTGGTGGCATTCAGTACTATCATCCCCTCAAAACTAATCAATAAGTTTCAAGAACTGGGCATCGGTACCTCCTTGAGCAACTGAATCCTCTACTTCCTCAATTGCAGACCCCAGTCAGTTTGGATTGGCACAACATCTCCACAATCTCCATCAGTACAGGAGCACACAAGGCTGTGTGCTTAGCCACCCGTTCTACTCGCTTTACACTTCTGACTGTGTGGCTAAGCATAACTCCAATGCCATTTTCAAATTTGCTGACAACACCACTGTCATAGGCCAAATCAAAGGTGATGATGAATCGGCATATAGGAGGGAGATTGAAAATCTTGCTGAGTGGTGCCACAATGTCCTCAACAAGACCAAGGAGCAGATTATTCTGTTCAGGAGGAGAAAACCAGAGGTCCATGAGCCAGTCCTCAGAGGTGGAGAGGGTCAGCAACTTTAAATTCCTGAGGATTCGTCATGGGCTCAGTACGTAAGTGCAATTATGAAGAAAGCATGGCAGCATGCTTTTTTAGCAATTTGCAAAGATTTGGCATAACATCTAAAACTTTGACAACCTTCCATAGATGTGTGGTGGAGAGCATATTGACTAGCTGTGTCACAGCCTGGTACAGGAACACCAAAGTCCTTGAACAGAAAATCTACAAAATTAGTGGATGCGGCCCAGTCCATCACCATCCCCACCACTGAGTACATGAACATGGGAGGGTTGTTGCAGGAAAGCAGCATCCATGACTAGACTCCCCACTACACAGGTTCTCTTCTCACTGTTGCCATCAGGAAGGTGGTACAGGAGCCTCAGGACTCACACCATTAGGTTCAGGAACAGTTACTACCCATAAACCATCAAGCTTTGGTACCAAAAGATATAACTTCACTTGCCCTGTTAATGAAATGATCCCACACTCTATGGACTCACTTTCAAGGACTCTTCATCTCAAGTTCTTGATAGTTATTACTTATTTATTATTATTTATTTCTTTTTGTACGCCCACAAGAACATGAATCTCAGGGTTGTATATGGTGGCATGTATGTACAAACGTTTGTACTTTGATTATAAATTTACTTTGAACTTAAGGAAATTTATTGTGAAATTACAGAATTGAACTCTGCTGGCAATTACTCCGTCGTCAAATATTGTCATTCAATATTAATGGGTAAGGCTCACAGGTCATCAGCATCACAAATAACATCTGTACCACTTATAGAACATTACAGCACTGTACAGGCTCTACAGACTACAATGTTATATCAAACTTTTAATCTATTCTAGGATCAATCTACCAGGGGTTCCCAACCCTTCATATGCCATGGACCAATACCATTGAGCAAGGATTCAGGGTTGGGAACCCCTGAACCCTTCCCTCCCATGTAGAGCTCCAATTTTCTATCTTCCATGTGCCTATCTCAGAGTCTCGTAAGTGTTCCTGTTATAACTGCCTCTACCAGCACCCCTGGCACACACCCCCCTGTACTTTCCTCCAGTCACCTTAAAATTACACTCCCTCATATTAGCCACTCAATCTATGCATTTTATTATCTTTTTCGACATCCATCAAGTCACCTCTCATCCTCCTTCTCTCCAAAGAGAAAAGCACTAGCTTGCTGAAAATATCCTCTTAAGACATGCTCACTAATTCCGGTAGCATCCTGGTAAAGCTCCTCTGCGTGCTCTCCAAAGCTCCAAAAAGGCAGGTCTTATACAGTAAATTGACAGGGAGACCTTCAATAAAAAACTCTAAGCCTCCCAAATAAATTAAGACCAGTTGTAGTTCTCTATAGTTAAAGTTATTCAAAAGTAAACTAAATTACACAAATGAAATCTAAGTCCACAGGAAAACATTAATTTAAATCATCTATTTAAGAAAATCACACCAAGTCCAAGGTGAGACCAACTAAAACCCTTAGGTTCTCAGTAGTTAAGGACTAAATTCGCAAAAGACTTTAATTCAAGAAATACTCATGTCCAAATCTAAATTATCTTGAATTTATCCTAATATTAGTCCTCTTTGTGATAAATGCAAAAGTGGCGAGGCTTCTCTCATTCATATGTACTGGACCTGTCCTAGTCTAGAGAAATTTTGAAGGGATGTTTTCTTAACTTTATCCTGTATTCCGAATCGCCACTTAGAACCTAACCCTTTAATTGCTCTTTTTGGTTTCTTGGTTGAGACAGATATACGTTTGAGTTTGACTAAACGTCGAATATTATCTTTTGCTTCTCTCCTAGCTAGACGTCTAATTCTTCTTAGATGGAGAGATGTTGCCCCACTCACGCATGCTCAATGGCTTAACGATATTATGTCCTGTTTAGATCTTGAAAAAATTCATTACTCAATTCTTAATTCGGACATAAAGTTTCATAAGGTTTGGGGACCTTTTACTGAGTATTTTCATAACTTTCCTTTTGACTAAGTTTCTTTTTTAGTCCCTTGCTTTCAGCTTTTTTTTTGGTAGTAGGCATTATTATCTTGTTTTTAATTGTATTTACAGTTTTGGGGGTTTGAATGTTCTGATTTATATTTCCTACATTTTGCTCTGGTTGGTCTGGAGGTTTTTTTTCTTGCGTGGGTGGGGATGGATACTAACTTTACACGACTTCAATTTGGGTGCTTTTTCAATTATTATATTCTGTATTATATTACCATTGTATGTTTATCTTGCACTGTATTAATTTCCTATTTCGTTCTTGGGGTTTTTTTTTGTAGTGTTGTAGAAAATGCATTAAAAAAATCAATTTTTAAAAAATGAGGTGACCAGAACTGATAACAATACTCCCAAGTGTGGTCTAAATAGGGTTTTATAGAGCTGCAACATTACCTCATGTTTCTTTAATTCAATCTTCCAACTAAAGAAGGCCAATACAGCATACACCTTCTTTAACAATGCTATCAACTTCCGTGGCAACTTAGAGGAACGTAGATCCTAGGATTTCTTTGTTCCTCCACACTGCTAAGAATCCTGCCATTAATCCTGTATTTTGCCTTCAAATTTGACCTTCTGAAGTGAATCACTTCAGACTTTTCTAGGTCAGACTTCATCGTCACTTCTCAGTCCAGCCCTACATCCTATCAATGCCCTGCTAAAACATACAACAACCTTCTACACTAGCCACAAAACCACCAACCTTTTGTATCACCTGCTAACTTACTAACCCATCCTTCCACTTCCTCATTGAAGTTATTTATAAAAATCAGAAAGTGCAGGGATCCCAGAACAGATCCCCGTGGAACACCACTGGTCACCAACTTCCAGGCACAATATGCCCTGTCTACAACCACCCTCTCCCTTCTATGGGCTAGCCAATTCTCAACCCACACAGTCAAGTTTCCCTGGATCCCATACCCCCCCGACTTTCTGAAAAGGCCTACCACATGGTACCTTATCAATTGCCTTTCTAAAATCAATATACACCGTAACCACTGCTCGACATTCGATGTGTTTTGCCACATCCTCAATGAATTCAATCAGACTCGTGAGGCATGATCTGCCCCTCGAATAGTCATGCCGACTATTAGGCTATGTTTTTCTAAATGGTTGTATATCTGGTCTTTAAAAACCTTTTCCAATAATGTTACCCACCACTGTAGTAAGATTGACTGGTCTATAATTCACTCAACCATTTCTCTGTTGACTTCTCATTTACTCCAAACTCAAGATGTAGCCATGGTCACCCTCCTGGGTCCCAGCTATGCCTGCTATGTGTTCCCTAGTAATGCTTCCCAACCCCTTCTGTGCTACATTGACGACTGTATTGGTACTGCTTCATGCACCCATGCCAATGTTTTCAATTTCATCAACCTTGCCTCAAACTTCCACCCTGCCCTTAAATTCGCATGGTCTATTTCTGACACTCTCTCCATTCTTGACCTCTCTGGCTTAATCTCTAGAGAGAAATTACCTATTGATATGTTTTATAAACCAACCAACTCCCACAGCTATCTTGGACTATACCTCTTTCCAATCCTGTAAAAATATCATTCCTTTTTCTCAGTTCCTTCATCTCCACCGCATCTGTTCTCAGGATAAGACTTTCATTTCTAGGACGTTACAGATGTTGTCCTTCTTCAAACAGGGTTTCCCTGCCTCCACTATTGCTGATGCCCTCACCTACACCTCCTCCATTTCCTGGACATCAGCCTCAACCCATCTTCCTACCACCTTGACAGGGATAGAGTTCCTCTTGTTCTCACTTACCACCCATGAGCTTCTGCATCCAACATAGCATTCTCCACAACTTCCTCCATCTTCGGCAGGACCCTACTGCCAAACACATCTTCATCTTCTCACCCTCACTCTCGCAAGGATTGTTCTTTCTGTGATTCCCTTGTCCATTTGTCCCTCCCCACTAATCCCCTGTCTGTACTTATCCCTGCAAGTAGAAGTGCTGCATCTACCTATTCATCTCTTCTCTCACCTACATTCAGGACCCCAAACAGTCCTTCTAGGTGTGGCAAACTTTACCTGCAAATCTGTTGGGGTCATCTATTGCATCTGGTGCTCCCAATGCAGCCTGCTCTACAATGATGAGGCCCGAAGTAGACTGGGAGCTCACTTCATCAAGCATCTTCAGTCCACCTGCAAAAAGCAGGATTTACCAGTGGCCATCCATTTTAATTCAAATTCCCATATGTTGGTCCATAGTCCCCTCTACTGCCACTCTCAGGCTGGAGGAGACACACCTCATAGTCCAACTGGGTAGCCACCAACCTGATGGCAAGAACACTGATTTCTCCAATTTCTGGTCATTTTCCCGCTATTCTTCAATGTCCTACTCTGGTCTTTTGTGTGTGTTGCTCTGGTGTCTAATTCCCACGCTTATTGCTACTCCCTTTCTTGAACAAAGGAAGGCCATTTGCCACCCTCTGGAATCATCTGGCTACCCCTGTAGCCAGTGAGGAATCAAAGATTATCACCAAAGGCGCAGCCATGTCTTCCCTCATTTCCTGTAGTAACCCGGTGTATATCCCGTCCGGCCCTGGGGGCACACAGTATCTATCCTATTATTTTTCAGAAGTTCCACCATATTCCCCTTCTTAGTGCCAACTTGTTCTAGTATACCAACCTGTTTAATGCTGTCCTCACAAACCCCCTCTCACTAGTGAATAATGAAGCAAACTATTCTTTAAGGACCTCACCTACCTTCTCCAATTCCAGGCAAGTTTCCTCTTCTATGCTTCATTAGTCCTACTCTCACTCTAGTCCTCCTCCTGTTTTTAACATAGGCGTTGACTAAGGGTTTTCCTTAATCCTACCTACCAAGGTCTTCTCATGCCCCTTTCTAGCTCTTTCCATTCTTAACTTCCTTCCTGACTACCTTCAAACTCTCTAGAGCCTGTCTAATCCTTGCTTCCTAAACATTAAGTAAGCTTTTTCTTCTTCTTGACTAGATGTTCCACATCTCTTATCAGTCACGGTTCCTTCACCTTACCATCCATTCTCTGCTTCAATGGGACAAACCTTTCCAGAACCCCATACAAGTACAATAGGTTCCAGTTCATTTGGACCACTGGTTAACTGGGGCAGCAGCTTATTTGGGACAACTCTTAAAGAACAAAAACTAATAGAGGAAATAGCCAGGATTCCCTTTGTTTATTTGCGATATTATGCCAGTTAATTAGGGCAGGAGACTGTTGCCAAACAGTTTTTAAATAGCATCATTTGCTTGTGTTGTATTCAATAATCAGCATTTTTCGCCACTGATAGCTGGTGAGAAATGAGCAGTAAGACAATTCAAAACTGTTTTGCTTTCTGCTGGAAATGGCCAGGAGTGAAAATGAAACTATTTCACTATTTCAACAAGTTAGGAGCTACAAAGAATTTGAAGGTGTCCAAAATCATCTTGAATATTACAATGAAAACGAAGATTTAGAGGACGCAATTGTTGAAAATGTTCTGTGAAGAGATTCCATTACCTGCACAAAATGCCTGCTCTCATTTTGTTCATTTACAGTCAATCAAAAGAACATGGCAGCATCCTCTAGATAATACATTGTCACTCAGTTAAACAGTAGATTTATACCTATTCAGCTATTTCCATGAAACCTCCACTAATTGGGGCAGCCACTTAACTGGGCCCAAATGTATTGGTTCAGATTTGTCCAAATTAACAAAATCTACTGTGTTCCCTCAACATTCTCCACATTTCCATGTTGTGCATTGACCTGAGTACATCTGTTCCCATTTTACATACCCAAGTTCCTGCCTAAAGTCATAAAGTAAAAGTCAGGAAGATGAGGTTGCTGTCTCTGAAAGGTCACAGTTTTAAGTATTACATTCTAAATTAATCTTGAGAGCCTGTATAAAATTTGAGATTGATTTTGTCATTCTTGGTTTAAGTGCATGCAATTAATGTTAATTAAAAACAGTTCGCTTGAAGCATGATGTTGTGTCCAATGGCCACACAAGGGCCCAGAACTAATGCTAGTTAGAACCTGTTGGGCAAAAGTTTCCTTCCCCAATTAAGAGGCATAGTCTGCAAAATAAACAATTGAAATCCCGGCTATTTTCTCAATGAGTGTTTTGTTACGGTTGTCCCAGTAGTGGCTGCACCGATTATCCAACAGCCCACTTAACTGGAACCCACTGTATATGTAGAGTTCAGTATCTGAAAAAGTGCAATAAAAGAAAGTGGAATACAAAAATAATAAGGTCCTCCTTTGAATCATGAAAAATTTTGTCACAATAAAACTGAAAACACAGTTTTAAGTATTACATTCTAAATTAATCTTGAGAGCCTGTATGAAATTTGAGATTGATTTTGTCATTCTTGGTTTAGAAAGATGCTCCAATTATGTTAAATACTCCAGATGATGTATAGATAAAGCATGACAGACTTTAGCTCTATCTAATGATGGAAGAATCCGAGCAGGCACCAGTTCCTTACCTTCTCCTCAAGGAATGGTGTATTGACAGGAAAACAAGACCAGAAGTGCCTCAGTAACTCAGCTACAGCCACATATAAGTGTTTGAGTTCCATCTGGATATCACTTGGCACCATCTCTGCCAAAAAAAATAAGAAAGCAGAAATTAAAGGCCACTTAACCATAGTCAGTTTGAAATACGACAAGAAGTATTGTAGGAGAGGGGCTCAATTTCAGAAGAAAAATACCATTAAGGTGCAGACTTTTACCTTTTTGTACCTCAGCTCTGTTCTGGAAATCCAATTCCTATGATTCAGCCTTGTTTTGCAGTCATTCTAGAATTTCCTAGTGGCTACAGTAATCTAACAACGGAACCAACCAATAATGCAGCTCACTGACCATAAAAAATATTCCTGTCTACTTTCAGGACCCTTATCCTTTCTGTTAGAAGCCTGTGACTGATAAATAAAATAACGGCAAATTATACCCAGACACTTGGGAATGTTTCTCATTATTATTATTATTATTACTATACATTATTGATGCTTAAATTCTTATGCATAACAGAACTCACACATTTTAAAATAAATACAACTTTTAATCAAGTTAATCTAGTGTAGGAATAGGAAGGTTAGTTTCAAAGCCGACTTCATGATTTAAGGTCTTTTAACTGTATTTTTCTCACAATCGGTAATGAATACAGATTACTATAACTGATTTAAAATGTAGTTATCTTGATATAATGAACATACGCAGGATTACGTTCATTCTAGATTTGATCAATTTCAGAGGAAATTTTTAGATAGTAAGGGTTGAATTACTAAGGCAGGCAATTGTGATATTTTACCCAACAAAATAATACAGCATTACTACAACTTAACCAGCAATTAATGAAGTTTAATCACTCAGGCATTCCTGACTTTGTGAGACAATTTATTTGCATTTGGGATTTATAATAATCTATCCCAAAATGGCCCATTCCAATCGTTATACTTATTTCTCTGACGCACAGTATTCTGCAGTTGCAGCTGCTTTCTTTATTATCAAACTCCCCTTTAGCCTGGTACTTCCTCATGTACTGCTTCAAGAATGAAGTTCCTTGCTACCTAATAAGATCTTCCAATCTTAACTACAATTTTTTGTAAATATATAAAACTATAAATGTCACAAATTCCAAATATAAACTGAAAATTAATAAAAACACTTGATCAAGCAATGTGCATAAAGAAAGGGAATACAGAAACTATGAAATAATTGATTTGTGAATGTCTAATGATTTATAGTGATTGTACAAGATAAATAAAACACATACAAAATCCAAAGAATGTGTATTCATAAAGCAAATAAGCTGAAAATATTAAGACCAGGCAAAGCAAAGCTGCCTCCAGTCCGGATGAAGGGTCTTGGCCTGAAACGTCGACTGTTTATTCACTTCCATAGATGCTGCCTGACCTGCTGAGTTCCTCCAGCATTTTGTGCGTGTAACACCTTTTCCAGTGTTTTGGTTGTGCCTTTTTTTCCCTAGTACTTTAGTTCTCCACTCCAGTCTTATCTCTACTTCCTATACTTTTTCAGCGAGGTTAACAAGCCAATTGTCAAAGTAAATTCAATTTCAAAATACATATATGTTACCATATACAACCCTGAGATTCAAAGTCAAAGTAAATTTATTGTCAAAGTACATGTGTTACCGTATACAACCCTGAAATTTGTTTTCTTGTGGGCAGACATAGCAAATACAAGAAACACAATAGAATCAATGAAAGACTGCACCCAACAAGACAGACAAAAAAACATGCAAAAGACAACTGTGCCATTACAAAAGTGAAAAGAGTTACAATAAAAAAGCAATAAATATCAAGAACATGAGATGAAGTGTCGTTGATTTTTCATCTCATGTTCTTAATATTTAATGTTTATTTATTTCTTTTCCCCAAGGAACATCGCCTTATCTTCTGTTTAGACAATTGTCAACAGACTGCAACACAAATTAACAATTTCATGTTTTCAACAGTAGGAATTAATAATGCAAATGCAGCTTTCACTTGCACTTCCCTGGACTAATACTTTGTTTTTCTGTGGTCTCTACAGGGGCACAATTGAGAGCATCCTGACTGGCTGCATCACTGCCTGGTACGGGAACTGTACTTCCCTCAATCGCAGGACTCTGCAGAGAGTGGTGCGGACAACTCAGCACAACTTCACATTGTTCAGGACATTTACAAAGACAGGTGTGTAAAAGGGCCCAAGGTCACCCCAACCACAAACTGTTCCAGCTGCTACCATCCGGGAAACAATATCGCAACATAAAAGCCAGGGCCAACAGGCTCCAGGACAGCTTCTTCCACCAGGCCTTCAGACTGACTAATTCATGCCAATACAATTGTATTTCTATGTTATATTGACTGTCCTGTTGTAAATACTATTTATTATAAATTACTATAAATTGCACATTGCACATTTAGACCGAGACAGCACGTAAAGATTTTTACTCCTCATGTAGATGAAGGATGTAAGTAATAAAGTCAATTCAATTACTTCACACATTTGCCTTGGACTATCATGCCTAATCATTTTTATCTTCTGCCCAATCATGAAACTGTTGTTTCGCCCACAGCCCACCAATTTTCCTCGATTCTGCATTTGTTTACAAACTATTAAAATTCAAACTACATCAAGTTCTAATGATTTACCATCAGTCACCAAAGCCCACTGTGTTCTTTTCTCCACACATTCATACTGGGTTTCTTGCAATTACTTTTATTGTCAATTTCTTCCACCAGAATTCTGAACCCCTTGAATATGCTAGATTTTTATTGTAGCCATGCCCAGGTTTCTCCACTGTACATCAATAATCATACGCAGCAGGGAGTATCCTAACATGCTGTGTCACTGCATGGCAAGGAATCCACACTGCAGCAGACAGGGAGGCTCTACAATGAGTAATCAAAACTACCCAATGCATCACTGGTGCCAGCCTGTCCGCCATCAACCCCCGCCCCCCCCCCCCCCCCGAAGCTTTCATGTTTTATAACATTAAATCATAGTGGAGTTAATTTGGCTTTTTTGACATCGATGAATAGAAAAGACTCTTTGGGTGTCAAAGTGAAAACAAATTTCTACAAATTGGTCTAACTGCATTACAATTGTTAAACACAAAATAATTAATTGTATAATTACTCACCTCCCCCCCTTTGGCAGCAATTACAGCCTTGTGTCTGTGTGGATAGGTCTCTGTCAGCTTTGCACATCTGGACACTGCAAATTTTCCTATTCTTCTTTACAAAACTGCTCAAGCTCTGTGAGATTACATGGGGATTGTGAAAGAACAGTCCTTTTCAAGTCCAGACACAAATTCTCAATTGGATTGAGGTCTGGACTCTGACTTGGCCACTCCAGGACATTAACTTTGTTGTTTTAAACCATTCCTGTGTAGCTTTGGCTTTATGCTTGGGGTCATTGTCTTGCTGGAAAACAAATCTTCTCCTAAGTCACAGTTCTCTTGCAAACTGCCATCAACTTACCAAACACTGAAGTAAGACTCACTGGTCTATAATTTCCTGGGTTGTCTCTATTCCCTTTCTTGTATACAGGCAGTCCCCAAGTTACGAACATCTGACTTACAAACAACTCGTACTTATGAACGGCCTGCCATAAAGCCTATTATATTAAAAATTTGTTGGCTCAAGGAAGGAGAACACCGTCCGCCATTTTAAGTCGGATCACATTGTCGTTAACACTGCGTTGAGTGTGTAACTTTGTATTTGGCTTAAGTTTTTCTTAGCCTGACCCCCTGAACCCCACTTTTCCAGTCAGCACCGCCCCTACTTGTTCCATTTAACCTGTCTCAGTGTGGGTGGACTTTAGAACTTGGGGGAGCTCAGGACCCGCCGCCCACGGCTGCTGCTGAATCTACAGTGTTTCTGTTCCGTTGATGGAAAACTATCACAATTGAAAATAAAGTGGAAATAATAAAGCGATTGGAAAGAAGTGAAACACCATCAGTCGTTGCAAAAGTGTTAGGCTACAGTCGGTCAACGATTGGAACAATCTTAAAGGATAAAGTTGAGAATAATGGAGCATATGAAAAGCCCTGTCCTGATGAAAGCTACAATTACTACTAAGCAATGCAGTGGTTTAATTATTAAAATACATACATTTCTTAAGTGTTTATATGCATAGAATGCTTAGTATATATACTACGATAAATGTTTGACTAACTGATGCAAATATAATACCAGATTACCTGCTCCGACTTGCATACAAATCTGACTTAAAGACGGACTTAGGAACGGAACTCGTTCGTAACCTGGGGACTGCCTGTAATGGAACAGCATTTGCAACCCTCCAATCATCCAGAACCTCTCCTGTCCCCATTGATGATGCAAAGATCATCGCCAAAGGCTCAGCAATCTCCTCCCTCGCCCCCCACAGTAGCCTGGGGTACACCTTGTCCGGTTCTGGTGACTTATCCAACTTGATACTGTCCAAAAGCTCTAGCACACCCTGTTTCATAATATCTACATGCTCAAGCTTTTCAGTCTGCTGTAAGTCATCCCTACAATCGCCAAGATCCTTTTCCATAGTGAATACTGAAGCAAAGTACTCATTAAGTACCTCTGCTATCTCCACTGGTTCCATACACACTTTTCCACTGTCACACATGATTGGTCCTATTCTCTCACGTCTTATCCTTTTGCTTTTCAAATATTTGTAGAATGCCTTGTGGTTTTCCTTAATCCTGTCCGCCAAGGCCTTCTCATGGCCCCTTCTGGCTCTCCTAATTTCTTTCTTAAGCTCCTTCCTGCTAGTCTTATAATTTTCTGGATCTCAATCATTACCTAGATTTTTGAACCTTTCATAAGCTCTTTTCTTCTTGACTAGATTTACAGCAGCCTTTGTACACCACGGTTCCTGTATCCTAACATCTTTTCCCTGTCTCATTGGAACGTACTTATGCAGAACTCCACACAAACATCCCCTGAACATTTGCCACATTTCTTCCATACATTTCCCTGAGAACATCTATTCCCAATTTATGCTTCCAACTTAGCCTTTCGACATTTCCCTTCTCAACTATTACACCTCCCCACTCATGGTTAATCAAATAAAGATCAGCTCAGAACAAAGCTGTATCCTGGGACTTTCCTATTTTATCCAATGCATTACTGCATATTTCTGTTCAGAACTTTAGAGGACTGTTTCTCAGCAGCCCCCTTAAGATGTGAACAGTTGATAGGCATCACTATCTTTTATAAACACTGTGGGAACAGAGATGAATTGTACCATAGTCATACAATTAGTGACAGTTGCTTAAACCTCTAACTAATGTGTATGTAGACAAACACTTACGGTTTATAGCTTGTGATGTTCCTCCCTGCATAAGCACTCCACCAGGTGAGAGGTCAGTTATTGCACTGCTGGCCACACTGCTGGACAGAACCTATGACATACAATATGGCTGTCAGTGGTTGAACTTCGACTTTAAAGTTTGTTTCATTTTTTTGGTGAGATGAAAATGAAGTCCCCTCTAGCTTTTGCTCATACTATCATCCAGAACACCAAGTGCAAAAGCAGGAATGTGAAGTTTCTAAACAAACTCCAAGTGAATTAAAGAAAAAAATCTTCATGGAGTTAGAATAGCAGCCTTATAATGTCAAGGAAATATATGTAGGCTAGGACGGAGTAAAGGCTTCCTATTCTTGAGTGCTGAAGGACACTGAAAAAGCATGACAAGACACAAGGCTTCGCCATGATAGGTAGTTTGCAGACATTCACCATCACATACACATAACCAAATTGTGAAATACCAGCTGGAAACTAACTTGCTGAAAGTTATAGAAAAACAGTAAGTTAATCTTTTATAATGGAAGAAATTTTCAGGAGTAGAAAGAAAAAAATCTTGTCAGCAGCAATGTTTATAAAGCCTATGATGCAAGTCAAACATGAATAATTATTCAAGCAAGAGTTACTGGTCCAGGGCATAGGGCAATTACAGTGGAAAACAGTTGCTGATGAAAGGAAGAGGTACATGGGACTGAAGGTGAGGAAATCCTAGAATTTGTAGTTTAAGTGGAAACCAATAACTGAGGATGCAAAAGGGCAGATAGCTTTCAGAGTTTGAGTGAAAATACTGAGCAAGGATTGAAAGAACAGCAATCATAAATTACTCTAAAGCAAGAGTTCCCAATATTAGGAGTCCACTGCATAGAAAAGGATGTGAATCCCTGCTCTAAAGCCACAAATGATGTACAGTACAACAAGACAGATTAACACGTGTTGAGAAGTGACGTAGGATAAGAGTGGCATCAATAACCAGAACCGAGTTGCTCATTTTGGGTGGATTACATTTCAGAACAGCTGGGCCAACAGTCTACATGGCAGGTTCACCAGTAGCGTAGGGGAAGATTTCAAGTAAATTGCAACAGTGGAAAATAAACATTATAGAATGGGAAAAGGTTACAGTGAGCATCAGAATAGACAATTTGCACAACAAAACTTGACAAAAAGAACATAGGCCTAAAGCAACAATTACTAATGGGTTAGGACTGTAGAATAGTGAAGCTATAGCTCTCATGTTAGGCCATTAAGAATGAACGATTTAAATGCTTTAAAATAAAAAAGCATTAGGTAAAAAGCAAAAAACAACAAATTCTGATGTGATATCAAGAACTTTCAATTTTCTGGTCAATAGAATTTGGCAGTTCAGGAATTAGTTCAGTTTCAGTGGAAGAGTATATCAGGAAAAACTGTATTAGGTTTAGAAAAATTATGAAAAAAGGAGCATTTGAGTGCAAAAACTTTTAACTGGCAAATGGATAACAAATGAGGAAATGTCTTCTGATCGAAATTATAAACAGTTGCGCTAACAGGAACTGAAAAGTGTCAGGTATTTAAAAAAACAAATTTAAGTTGGGAAATAAGAAAGAAGTCCAAAGCCAGAGTTACATGAAAAATATAACTCAAGGGATTTAATAAAATTAAAGTACACAGGCTAAAAAACAGGATATGAAGTAATCTAAAAGACAAAAAGCTGGGCTGATACTCAATTAAGAATAAATGACGTGTCCTTAAACTTTGTACAACAAACATTTTGCAATATAGAGATGTGGGTTGCAGAGTATAATTGTTAAGTTTGCAAAGGACTCAAAAATCAAATCCGTAGGAAACATAAAACTTCAGAAGGCTATGTTGGACTAATATAATAGCCAGGTATCTAGCAGATGGAATGTAACAAGCGAACAAATGCATTATGGAGAAGCAATACTATGTAAATGGTAAAACTGGAAAGGATTTACATGCAG
Organism: Hemitrygon akajei; assembly: GCF_048418815.1. Taxonomy (NCBI): domain Eukaryota; kingdom Metazoa; phylum Chordata; class Chondrichthyes; order Myliobatiformes; family Dasyatidae; genus Hemitrygon; species Hemitrygon akajei. Next base: position 134,339,348 of record NC_133129.1, read on the forward strand.
ACCTTATGACTTATATACCCGAAACTGGTAGGACAAATTGAGAAGCTGTTTATCAAATGTATGTAAGATTATCAGCCTTGTGAATAGTACCATTCATTATGAAAGGAAAGTAGTTTTATTAAACCTTCAGTACACTAGCTGGCCTCAACAAGTACATCTGCTTGCTTGTCTGACATCCAGAAATAAGCAGAAATTCCTTCAAACTTAATACTGAGAAGTCTGAAATAATTTCTTTGGTCTCTATTACAAATCCCATGTTATTGGTACTGACTCTATCACTCTTCCTGGAAACTGTCCATGATTGAATTAGATTTTGTTTGCCACACCTGATGTAGATTCAGACTGTAAGCTTCAGACTACATATCTGATCTCCAAAAAGTATTACTCCACCTACATAACATTGCTCAATCACCAGTTCTCAGCTCATCTGCCGCTGATAAGTACATCAATGCCTTTATTACCTTTAAACTTGTTGGTGCAAAAGTACTCCTGATTGTTCTCCAATCATTAAGCTTAGATAAAATTCAGCTGAATAAAAACTTAGGCTGCCCTTGTCCTATTAGTCCCTTTTTCTGATATGAACTAACCTACAATATCAATTAAGCACTTTGAATTTTAAAATCCTAATTTAATCAGCAGTTAACCTTAATCAATATGAATAATTAGAATAGCAAGTCAAAACTTTAGATGCGAGAAATCTGAGCATTCCAAGTTTTTTCCAATGTCAATCAAATGAAAGATTATTGTAGTCTGCCTACTGCAAGAGATATTCATTCTCACGACTTTCATTTACAAAGATTGTTTCTACTGCTCTGTCTGTACCTTTTGAAACTATGCACATGTAATCATCAGACACACACATTTCTGCTTTTTATACTCACATCATACCTGAGTAAGTCTGGGGCTATAGTTAGCCATTTCTTGTCGAATACAGTGGACTGAGTTAATAATATCCTGGCTGGATGCATAGTGCTGAGACTGAACAGGTGTAGGGCCATGAAAATACCTAAAAAGGGATTAAAAAAACTATTGATATTTTGAGCAAATGAGAATAAAACTTTTCTGTTAGCCAAGCTTTTTGTTTCATTGTATTTCACCTTGATCCAATAGATAAATACGTATAAATTCTTAAAGGCTCACATATCATAGCGCTATAAACAATAACAAAATGCTCACAATGCTCAATTATTCTTTCAAAAAACAATTTTAATCATAATATATAGTAATGTAATCAGAACATATAATCTCCATTACCCCCACCAAACATTCCAGTGAAACATTTGTAAGGCTGTATGACTGTGTAACTAGGTAAGTATCTTTATTATAGCATACATATTATAGCAGCTAAGAAATAGACAACAATCTAGTATTACATGGTTGCAAACAGTATTGTTTAACAGAGATATTAGTTACTATTTGAGTGCTTGGATAACATTAGTTAAAAAACTTTAAGAATAATAACAGATCCTCCTGTTTGCTAAGTACACAGAGCAGATTCAGCTACCTTAAATTTATCAATAAAGTATTCATTTCTTATACGATTTCCAAAAGAGAGACCTACCATTTTCATTCTACAAACAATAATTAGTCTCATTACTCTAAACAGTAATCCTCATATTTCTTAGGAAAAAAAAGGGGGGAATGAATGAATTCAAAGGCAGCGAAACAAAAAATGGGATTTAAGTCTCCAAGCGAAAAAGGATCTAGTGCCTTCTTGCTGTACATGAACTTTTCTTGGGCTTCCAGCCAGGTACAGTTACCGATTACAACCAATATTTTGATGACAAACTCTGCCATCTTCTTCAGGATGATATCTGAGTATGTCTAATCCAGTGGTATAATTAACTGCCTGGAAGCCTGAGAAGAATTTATTCTTCAAGTCAAGTCAAGTCACTTTTATTGTCATTTCGACCATAACTGCTGGTACAGTACATAGTAAAAATGAGACAACGTTTTTTAGGACCATGGTGTTACATGACACAGTACAAAAACTAGACTGAACTACGTAAAAAACAACATGGAGAAAGCTACACTAGACTACAGACCTACACAGGACTGCATAAAGTGCACAAAAGCAGTGCAGGCATTACAATAAATAATAAACAGGACAATAGGGCAAGGTGTCAGTCCAGGCTTTGGGTATTGAGGAGTCTGATAGCTTGGGGGAAGAAACTCCAACTTCATAAATCTCCAAGGTCTAATAGGCATTAAAAGATTTTGCAAAATTAACCATATTATTCTATTGAATGAATTTGTGTACAAGGTCGATTATCTGCTGAAGCAGTGACAGATGCAGATAACATAATGAATTGCACTGTAACATGCTCTGGAAAGTAAACATAACCCATTCCTTGCACAAAACTCAAAATTAAGCTCTCCAGTTCTCTTCAACTCATTTTTCTGTAGATCCACATTTCAGCAATTTCTCTTTCTCTAAGTTCTTTGGCTTGTTCCTCACTTGCAATTGTAGCAGCTTACATCAAAAGAATCGAGCATTTGCACCCAGTCACCACAATCTATGTAGATTACAGCTAGGCTGAACAGACAATACTTAAAACAAATGAACTAACTACATTTGAACTCATGAATTCTGATTTTACTCCCCAGCAATTTTTTGGTTTGAAATGTTAGCTTCAAGTGTCAGTTTGTTCCTAAGATACACCCAGCCTTCAAACTACCAAGAACCTAAACATTTGTGACTGAGCCAATCAACTGGAAGAATACTAGTAGGCTGGAATCATACAGAAGTTACAAAGGCCCCCTGGTGACTGAAAAGAGCAGAAAACTGGGGAAAAAAATAAAAAGCGAAAAATCTTTCTGAAGACCTCTGCAAGAAGACCGAAAATTGCAGATGTTACTCCGCTATTTAAGAAGGGTGAGAGGCAGCAGAAATGAAACTACAGTCCTGTCAGCCTGACATCAGCGGTTGGGAAGTTGTTGGAATCGATTGTTAGGGATGAGGTTATGGCATACCTGGAGGCACATGACAAGATAGGCCAAAGCCAGCATGGTTTCCTGAAAGGAAGATCCTGCTTGACAAACCTACTGCAATTCTTTGAGGAAATTACAAGCAGAGTAGACAAAGGAGATGCAGTAAACGTGGTGTACTTGGATTTTCAGAAGGGCTTTGACAAGGTGCCGCACATGAGGCTGTTTTAGCAAAACAAGAGCCCACGGAATTACAGGGAAGTTACTAGCGTGGGTGGAGCATTGGCTGATCGGCAGAAAACAGGGTGGGAATAAAGGGATCCTATTTTGGCTGGCTGCCAGCTACCAGTGGAGTTCCACAAGGGTCGGTGTTGGGACCGTTACTTTTTATGATGTATGTCAATGACTTGGACTAGGTATTAAGAGATTTGCGGCTAAATTTACCGATGATACAAAGATAGGTGGAAGAGTGGGTAGTTTTGAGGAAACAGAAAGCCTGCAGAAAGACTTAGATAGTTTAGGGGAATGGGCAAAGAAGTGGCAAATGAAATACAATGTTGGAAAGTGTATGGTCATGCACTTTGGTGGAAGAAATAAATGGGCAGACTATTATTTAGATGGAGAGAGAATTCAAAATGCAGAGATGCAAAGAGACTTCAGAGTCCTTGTGCAAGATACCCTAAAGGTTAACCTACAGGTTGAGTCAGTTGTGAAGAAGGTGAATACAATGTTGGCATTAATTTCCGTTTTGGGCTCCTTATTTTAGATGTACTGACATTGGAGAGGGTTCAGAGAAGATTCATGAGAATGATTCCAGGAATGAGAGGGTTACCATATGAGGAACGTCTGGCAGCTCTTGGGCTGTATTCCCTGGAGTTCAGGAGAATGAGGAAGGATATTATAGAAACATTCCAAATGTTAAAAGACCTGAACAGATTAGATATGGCAAAGTTATTTCCCATGGTAGGGGATTCTAGGACAAGAGGGAACGACTTCAGGATTGAAGGACGTCCTTTTGGAACTGAGATGTGAAGAAATTACTTTAGTCAGAAGGTGGTAAATCTGTGGAATTTCTTGCCACAAGCGGCTGTGGAGGACAAGTCATTGGGTGTATTTAAGGCAGAGATAGATAGGTTCTTGATTAGCCAGGGCATTAAACGGTATGGGATGAAAGCAGAAGAGTGGGGATGACTGGATTAAGTGGATCAGCCCATGATAGAATGGCGGAACAGACTCAATGGGCTGAATGGCCTATTTCTGCTCCTGTATCTTATGGTCTTATATCTTATGGTCCAAGAAAATAACAGCCATGTCCACTGGCCAATTATTTCTGAAAATTGTTAAACATGGTTTGAATTATTTTATTGTTATTTTACTCATGCAGTAAGGGGTCACAGAAGTTGCCGTGTTATCCCCCACCCCAGCACACAAAAATCACAGCATTTATTTTGTAAACAAAATTCAGTCTTCTAACAGAGCATGCAGAAGCTGAATCTTTCATTAATCAAGAAATAAAATATGGTCTACATTCCCATAACTTTCAGTAGGCGTTCCTTGAGTATTGTTCCAAGCAATTTCTTATTCTGGACACAGACTGTGTTCTTTGCTTCATAAATAAGCAATCAAGTCCCAAGTAAAAGAAAGACACTAGAAATACCATAATATAGTGCAAGGTTGGAAGGACCTTTAGACCAGAGATGAGGAGGAATTTCTTAGATAGAAAAGGATACATGAAAAAAATTGAGGGCTACGTGGGAAAGGTTGGAATGATCTTGGAGCAGTTTAAAGAACTGGCACAACTTCATGGGCCGAGGAGCCTGTCCTATGCTGTACTATGTTCTAACAGAGACAAAGAGGAATTTCTTGAGACAGGGAGTGGTGATCATACGTAAGTTAAAAAAGCCCTCTGGTGACTGAAAAGAACAGAAAACATAGCAGAACCCACTGCCATAAACAGCTGTGGAGGTAAGTCATTGGGGATATTTAAAGTGGAGATTGATAGATTCTTGATTAGCAAGGGCACCAAAGGTTATGGGGAGAATGCAGGAGAATGCAAGGTTATGAAGGATAATAAATTAGCCATGATCGAATGGCAGAGCAGACTCGATGGGCTGAATAGCCTTATGGATCTGTCTGGCCCCTCCCAAAGAATAAAACACATACATTACAAAAGTCAGTTTTAGTTTTGGTGCCTATTTTTCTTGCATTGCCTATTTAATTTAGGTCATAAAATCCTATAATCCTTATCAAAACCTTACCTGTCAGCCTTCTTCAAATTTAGTGCAACAGTCTTTTTTAAGTTCATTTCTCCCAGGTCTTCATATTCTATGGCTTCCTGTAACTTCACCTTTGGAAAAGAAAATCTCTAACAATCAAATTGTATTAAACTTGTCTATCCTCTTGCTGGTTCGTCTAACAGTATTTTCCCCAATCTCACCTTATTGCTATATCCACAAATTCTCCTATTCCATCACCTTAACAGGTTCCGCAACTTTTATTCTGTCAAACATTTGTAACTAAATTAAACTCCTATTTCAACTCAAATTTGAGTTGCAATTTGATTTGATTTGAAATTTGATTTCAACTCAAATTTAATTCATTTGTATTTTGTGGGGTGTTCCCTTCCATACCAAATCCTATCATGTAATGAAACCCCCAAGGAGAGAAAGTACAGAATATGGTTTCACCCTGGAAAAATTCAGAACTGAAACTAAACCACCTTTGGTGAAAACTTCCCTACTTCACCAAATAATATTTAATTTCAAAGTGCAAAACTGTAACTATGACCATGTTAAAAAAATCAAAACAATGTTGCAGAGCATGACTTTTTCCAAAGAGAAATATGGAAAAGAATGAGAATAAGTAACAAACACTGAATAAATGAACAAAACAGAGACATTTCCTGAAAAGAAATTAAATGATGAATCAGCAACTAAGGGGTTAACAGATCTGGACAAGATTTTTTCTGAAAAGGAACAGTAAGGGGCACACAGTCAAAAATCACATCATGTTAAAAAAAATTTAAAGTACCAGGAAATATTTTGTTCATTTTGGATAATGTAGAAGAGTAGAATGATTTGGGAGTAAAAGCTCACAACGATTTTTATTTAGTCATTGTACTTTACGATTAGGCATTATTGACAGGCCAATCTTTTTGTCCCTTCCGAGTGAAGATGCTGTAAGTCAACTTCTTGAACCAATGCTGTTCTTGTATTGTAGGTGATCCAACAATGCTGTTGGGTAAGGAGATCCAGCATTTCAACTATAAAAGAATGGCAATACATTTCCAAGAAAGGATGGTGCATCTTGAAGCAGAACCTGCAAATGTCACTCCACTCTTCAAGGGAGGGAGGCAAAAGACAGGAATGATCAACTCTATTTGCCATATACACTCAGTGGCCACTTTATTAGGTACACCTGCTTATTAATACAAATATCTAATCAGCCAATCATGAAGCAGTAACTCAATGCATATCATGGTCAAGATTCAGTTGTTGTTCAGAGCAAACATTAGAATGGTGAAGAAATGTGATCCAAGTTTCATTTTAATAATCCTACAGTGTTTCCCAGAAGGGATCTTTTGGAAAAGGCAATTTGCATGGTGGGTGGTATCCACTTCATTGTCCTGGCCACATACAAGTCCTGCAGTGGAATGATTGTTGGTGCCACACAGGGTGGTTTGAGTATCTAACTGCTGAACTCCTGAGATTTTATTACATAACAGTCACTAGAGTTTACAGAGAATGGGGCAAAAAACAAAAGAAAAATCCAGTGAGCAGCAAATCTGTGGGTGAAAAGCCTTGTTAATGAAAGGTCACACTGATTCAAGCTGACAGGAAGGTGACAGTAACTCAAATAAACACATATTACAATAGTGATTTGCAGAAAAGCATCTCTGAATACATAACACGTCAAAACTTGAAGTGGATGGGCTACAACGGCAGAAGAACACACCCAGTTTCATTCCTGTACCTAATAAAGCATACATGTATTAGGAATTTACTATGGTGTGTTGGTCAGGATCCAACATGCAACAAAAAAAAAATCAACAATGATAAAAATAAAGTTAAGAGTTTAAAGTATGGGCATAAATACAGCATATATTTACAAATCTCAACAGCACTGTAAAAAGTTGTTTAAAGTGTTTACAGTGCAGTGTCGGGGTTAATAGATAGAAGGGGGTGGGGAAGCCAACTAGAATGGCTGACCTGCCCGAGGGAAGGAACTTAAGCTGGCATGAAGGTTTCATTTTAGCCCAATATTACATTTATATGACTTTGACAGTATATATCCCTTTTGTTGTTTGCATGTTTATTGCATTACGTATTTGATATAACTTCTCCTCAGCAGAATCCGATTTGAGACAGTCAATATGGCCTTGTGACGGGCAGCTTGAGCCTCAGGAGCCTAACTGAATCTTTTGAGGATGTGACAAAATATTGATGAAGGTAGAGCAGTGGATGTGGTTTATACGGATTTTAGTAAGTCATTTGATAAGAGTTCCCAGTGCTATGCCCATTCATAATGTCAGGAAGCATGGGATCCGGGAAAACATGTCTGACTGGATGCAGAAGGCAGAGGGTGGTAGTAGATGGCCTGGAGGTTGGTGACAAGTGGTTTCCGCAGAATTCTGTTCGAGGACTTCATCTCTTTACGAATTTTATAAATGGCTTCAATGAGGAGGTGGAAGAATGAGTTCATAAGTTTGCAGATGACATGAATATTTATAGAGTTATGCCTAGTGTTAGAAGCTTGTCATAGGTTACAGCACAATATTGATAGGATGTGGATGACACAAAGGTTGGTGGTGTTGTGGATAGAGTAGAGGTTTGACGTGGCTTATAATGGGACACTGACAGAATGCAGAGCTGGGCTGAGAAGTGGCAGATTGAGTTCAGTCCAGTAAAGGGTCAAGTGATTCACTTTGGCAGGTCAAACTTGACGGCAGAATACAAAGGTTAATGGCAGGACCCTAAACAACATGGAGGCACAAAGAAATTTTGAGATTCACATCCATAGATCCTAAAGTTGTAGTACAAGTTGATAAATGGTTTAGAATCCATATGACATTTTGGCCTTTATTAGTTTGGGGGGGGAGGCTGAGTTCAAGAGTATCAAGGTAATGTTACAACTCCATAAAATTTTGACTGGTCTACAGTTGGAGTATTGCATTCAGTTCTGATTGCCTCATTATAGCAAGGATGTGGAAGCTTTAGAGAGGGTCTCATTATAGCAAGGATGTGGAAGCTTTAGAGAAGGTGTAGAGGAGATTTGACAGGATGCTTTAGAAAGCATGGCTAATGAAGATAAGCCGAGCAATCTAGGTCTCTTCTCTTTTGACAGAAAGATGCGAGGTGACTTGATAAGAGATGAGGAAAAGATAGAATGGACAGACAGAGACATTTCCCTCAGGGCGGAAATAGCTAATACAAGGGAGCAAAACTTTAAGGTGACTGGATGAAATTATGGGGTGGAGGAGAAACGTCAGAGGTAGTTTTTTTTAAAAATTACACAGTAGCAGGTTTGTGGAATGATGCCGGGGCAGTGGCAGAAGCAGGCACTTCTGATAGACATATGGACAAAGGAAAATTTAAGGGCTATTTGGGAGGGAAGGGTGAGATTGGTCTTGGAGTAGTTTAAAAGACTGGCAACAACATTGTGGGCTGAAGGGTCTGCACTGTGTTACACTGCTCTTTGTTCTGACTGGCGAGAATTAATTTCTTTAGCCTGAGGGTGGTGAGTCTATGGAATTCATTGCCACAAATGCTGTGGAGGCAAGACATTGGGTATATTTAAAATAGAGGTTGATATGTTCTTGATTAGTAAAGGCATCTAAGGTTATGGGGTGAAGGCAGGAGAATGAGGTTGAGAGGGAATATAAAAAGGCAAATTCAATGGGCCATATGGCATAATTTTGCTCTTACAGAACCTGTGGGTGACAGTATTCCCATTGCTCTCACTGCCTTGCCTTTGGACACTGAGGTTGCTGTTCTTTTTTGTCCCATTGCCACCTACTTTCGCTTTACATGATCATAATCTGATCTCTCCCATCTCTTTTTCACCTTTCCCTCCAATACTTGTTTCCATTTTAAGACTGATTTTCTCTAATATTTTCCAGTTTTAAAAGGTTTTCAATGTGAAAGGACAGATGCCATCAGAACTGTAAAGTATTTCCAGCATTTTCTGTGTCATGTCCAGCAGTTCTTTGCAACAGGACACTACATTTTTCTCCAGAATATAGAACAGTTAACAATACAATTATATAAAACTTCAAAGTACTCTAATACATTTTATTGAAATACTGAATTTTGTATTATGGTAAAAGCAAAAGATACTATCTGATAAAAAGAAAATACCAATATGAAGATCTTTAAAATGGATTTTTTTTCATAAAACACAGGCAAATAGACAATATGACAGAAGCACTTAAAGTCCTGAAAACAAGGCACAATGTGGATAGTGTTATGAATGTACCACAGCTCTGAGGGGCCGAAGGGTGCGGGGGTAGCCCCCTCCTTTGTGAGAATCGCAAGATCACTATTGAGTCAATTCAGGAGACACAGGAAATGAGAGAAAGACATGCAGAATCCACAAAAGGGTCAGAATGTGTCCTGGCCTCCGAAAGGCGGACCCATTGATACTGGCTATTGTCTCTTGGAGACGGACTTGTGGATTGCATCCTGGACGATGCAATCAACGCCCCAGGCAATGAACCGAGGAGGAGGTTGGGGGAGGGATTGCATCATCCCCCAACCTGATTGACACCTGAGACCCTGTGAGTCAGGATAAAAAGAGGGTCTGTGGGAACAGCCCCTCAGATGCACCAGAAGAAACGCCAGCGATCCCGTAATAGCAAGAAACCAGGGGAAAGCCCACGTGCATCTGGTTCCATTTGCCCTGGAATCGGTGGGCTCTTTTCCACGGCCAAAAGATTTTTAGCTAACAACGGGGAAACCAACTCCCAACGACTCTCGAAGGATTGACATCATAAAAGGAATCGGCAAGTTTTTCTCTAAAATCTCTCTCTCTCCAACAATTGAAAACCCAGCGGTCCCCAAAGGCTGAAGCCTGTATGAGCTTGAATGATCTGAGTGACTTTTATATTTCCATCGGACAATACATTATCCCCTAGACAACGATAGAGCTATTTCTTATTGATTACTGTTATACCCGCGCTTTTAGATTTAGTATTGACGACGTATATTATCTGCATGTTTGCATTGACCTTATTTTGTGTATTTTTTTATCAATAAATACTGTTAAAAATAGTACCATCAGACTTCAATGGACCTCTCTATCTTTGCTGGTAAGTGACCCAGTTACAGGGTACGTAACAATAGAAAAAAAATCACAAGTGAATCATGAGAATTAGATACAAGATTTCAAACAAAACCATGTGATATCGCCTATGAAATTCACTTACATGATAAACAGCCAATCACAATTCACAATACATTGTTGTGTACAGTTACAAGAAAAAGTTTGTGAACCCTTTGCAATTACCTGTTTTTCTGCATTAATTTTTCAAAAAATGTGGTCTGATCTTCATCTAAGTCTCAGTAATAGACAAATAAAATCTGCATAAACAAACAATACACAAACATTGTACGTCTTCTTGTCAATACTGAGTACACCATTTAAACATTCACAGTGTAAGTTAAAAAAAATGTGAACTTATGGGGTAATGCCTTCTACAAAAGCTATTTGGAGTCCGGTGTTCCAATCAATGAGATGAGATTGGAGGTGTGGGTTGTAGAGGTGCCCCGCCATATATTTTTAAAAAATCCAAAGTCAGGTTACTGACAGAGCCTACACTTCTCAAGAAAGATCTGCTTATGTGCACCAAGCCTCAATCAAAACAACTTTCAGAGGAACTTAGAAGAATTGGAGAGATGCATGAAGCTGGAAAAAACTACAAAAACATTTCTAAAAGACCTGACTGCTCATCAGTACACAGTAAGAGAAATTGTCTACAAATGGAGGAAACAGTACTGTTGCTACTCTCCCTAGGAGTGAGAGTCCTGCAAAGATCACATCAAGAGCATAATGTGCAATGCTGAAGGAGGTGAAAAAGAACCCAAGGGTAACAACAAAAGACCTGCAGAAATATCTAGAACTTGCTAAAGTCTCTGTTCATGTGTCCACTATAACACTGAACAAGAATGGTGTTTATGGAAGGACACCACTGAGGAAACCACTGCTCTCTAAAACAAAAACGTTGCTGCATGAATTCTGCAAAAGATGACATGGATGTTCCATAATGCATCTGGGACAATATTCTGTGGACAGATGAGACAAAAGTTGAACTTTTTGGCAGAAATGCACACCGCTATGTTTAGAGAGAAAAGGGCACTGAACACGAATACCAAAACCTCATTCTAACTGTGAAGTATGGTGGAAGGAGCCTCATTGTTTGGGGCTGCTTTGCTGCCTCAGGGCCTGGACAGCTTGCAATCGTTCAGGGAGCAATAAATTCAAAACTGTATCAAGACATTTTACAGAAGTGTAGCAGTCCGTCACCTGAAGCTTAATAGAAGGTGGATGATGCAACAAGACAATGATCTGAAACACAAGAGTAAATCAACCACAGAATGGTTTAAAAAGAAGAAAATTTGTGCTTTGGAATGGCCAAGACAGAGTCCAGTCCTTAAACCAATTGAGATGCTGTGGCATGACCTGAAGAGGACTGTTCATGCAAGGTATCCCAGAAATACTGATGAACTGAATCAGGAATGGTCTAAAATTCCTCTTTGCTGTTGTGCAAATCTGATCAGCAGCTACAGGAAACATTCGGTGGAAGTTATTTCTGCTAAAGGAGATTCCACCACTTATTAAATACAAGGGTTCACATACTTTTTCCAGTTTGGACTGTGATTGATTAAACAAGGTGTTCAATAAAGACATGAAAAGTACAATTATTTGTATGTAGTTAGTTTAGGCAGATTGTGTTTGTCTATTATTATGACTTAGATTTTATGAGTAATGCAGAAAACCAAGTAATTGGGTTTATAAACTTTTTCTTGCAACTGCAGACAAAGGAAAGAAATTTGATGGGGATATAGGAATAGGATATGCAAGTGTAATTGTAACTATTTGTTCATTTGGAACATTAAAGACTTGAACTAAATGACCATTTAAGAAAATGAACTACCACATTACCCCTCTAATAGAAATGATGAAGTTATGAGTTATCACTGCCACATCTGAAATCAATTGATTCAAAAGCTTGAGAATCAAACTTTTACAATTTTCATTGGTGGTGCTTTTCTTTCTCATTGATAGAAATTACCAAGCCACCAGGAAAGAGTTACAAGTTATAGACTGAATAAAGTAAACAGTTTCCAGATGAAACCCAAATAAATCTTATGGATGGTTCAATTCAATACTTGAGACATTAATCAGATAATCTTACTCTGCCATTGTCAGTTGCCATCTTAATCACAGTCCCATATTTTGTCTAATCAGTATTTTGCATACACAAAAATGCTGCAGTTCCCTAGTTCTATATAATGCAGTATTTTTTTCTAGGTCTTCGCTTGATTCTTACCTTTTTGACAGGTGGCTGAAAACAATCAGAATCTCGAGAATTACCATCAGTGCTGCTATTCTCACCGTTCTGATCATTGTGCATTTCTCTGCAAATGGGAGACAAAAAGGAATATTACATAGTCACTCTTCCTCTGTTCCCTTGCTCACCCTTCATCCAGCATTCACAGTTCAATCAGTGATCAATGTAGGATTAATGCCAGCAACTGGCCTTTCAAACAAAATAAAGTAATTTTTCTTGGCGTCAAGAAAAATTTTATCAAAAATTGCCCCATGTGGAGATAAAAGCATATAATGAGGTAAATCAGGTAGCTAACCTGTAGGTAGCTAATTCTGATCACATTGCTATAAATCACTAAGATGAAATTCAGGCACAAATTATCCTTCACTAAGTGCATTTTTCTAGACTATTTTGATGAGAATTTTTTTCTATTTTCTTTGTTCTTTAAATACTGATTATTGAGTAAAATGACTGTCGCTGGGATCATATTTGCACGCAACAGACAAATGGGAAAAGACTCTGCCACTTGTATGTTCACCATGAAGTCTCATATCATCCAGAACTGCAAATATTAGTTAACTGTTAGAGATTCACCACTGGATCTATATCCTGGAATACCCTAGAAGCAGCTCTGTGGGGATATCTTCACCACTAGATTGCTGTAGTTAACGATAGCAGCTCACATTGGCAATTAGAGATGGGCAATAATGTCAGACTTCATGGCAGTGCCCAGATCCCAGAAGGTGAATTTAAAGATTAATATTTAAACTATTAGATTAAGATTAAAGCTCAAACTATTCAGAGTTGTAAACAGAAGTAGAAACAACCACTTGACAATAATATTTTGAAAACCAAGGCCAGATGCAGAAAAATAATACTTGCCTCATGCACTAACCCTTCATGAAACTGCTAAAGATCCTACATTCTGGCCCAATATATTAAAAATACCAGAAACAGTTAAAGTTCAATTTCAATTCTTGGAATCAAAGCTCCCAGAAAAAAAAATCAAGTCAATCTTTTGCAATTTGATGAAACAGGAAGGTGGTATGGGAGTCTCAAGACTCATGCCACCAGGTTCAGGAACAGTTACTACCCCTCAACCATCACAAACTAACGGGGATAACTTCCCTCACCCCATCATTAAAATGTTCTCACAACCAATGGATTCACTTTCAAGGACTCTTAATCTCATGTTCTCAATATTTAATTCTTATTTATTTATTATTATTATTTCTTTCTTTTTGTATTTTCACATTTTGTTGTCTTCTGCACTCTGGTTGAACGCCCAAGTTGGGTGCTCTTTCGTTGATTTTGTTATGATTATTATTCTATAGATTTATTGAGTATGCCTGCAAGAAAATGAATCTCAGGGCTGTATACGGTGACATATATGTATTTTGACAATTTTATTTTGAACTTTGAAATAGAAGCCTTCAAATAAAGGTTAAAATGTGAATTTAACTGGATAAATTTAAATATAAAAGTGAAATTTAAAACTGATTCTATTTCGAATTTGATAAACTTGCTACTAAGAAAAATGTCAAAAGTGAGAGAATATTAAGTAGCCATAAAGAAAATGCAGTAGTATGTAAGGAGTCTCCTGAATCACTGATCAAATTCAGCTCAAAATTATGGTAATTATGGTATGGTAATACTCCACTAAACTTGCACCAGACAGCCCAGAAATCCCAATGATTCATTAGCTTGGAGTGTGAACTAAGGGACAAAAACGTAAGTATAATGCGTGGCCAAAAGTGGAGGCTAGAGTCAGGAACATTTGTTAGGTTTGTAGCCAGAACCAGGGTCTGGAGTGCTTGCATATTTCCCGCTCCTTTTAAACTAACCAAGTTCTCTGGAAAATTCATTATATCACCGTGTGACATGTAAAAAAAAGTGAAATGAAAGCATATTTGGGCATTAATGAGTAACATCCAATAGTCCAGACATAGGGTAATTTATTGTTAAAGCACTCCTCAATGCTTCAACAGCTAATAATTAAACATTAACAAATTCAGCTCCCGTAACACATTAATGTGTTTCAATGTTGCTGTTGCATACATTAAACCAATGCTTAAATGAGCTGGATATCAACTAATGCAAAGAAACAGTCCCATATTACATTCTCAATATCCAATTGTTCAATTTAGCTCAATGTAAACAGAAATAGAACTTTATATTTGGAAAGAAATATCGATGTACAGCGGGATCTTGGGGTGCACACAATAGTTTACAAGTGTGCAGGGTGGTAAAGACGACATTGGTATGTTTACCTTCATTAGTCTAAATATTGAGTATCAAAGGTGGCAAGTCATGCTACAGCTGTATAAAGTATTAATTAGACCTCATTTAGAGAACTATGCACAGTTCATTGGAGAGAATTTTGAAGTTGTTCAACAGGATGGTCCTGGATTAGAATCTACAAGGACAAGTTGAGCAAACTTGGATTGCTTTTGCTGAAGCACACGTTCCTGACAAATGATGTGATTGTACAGTGGATTCCGGTTAATTGGGACAGCAACTCATTTGGGACAACTCTTAAAGAACAAAAGCCAATCAAGAAAATAGGTAGGTTTCCCTTCATTTATTTAGGACACTAAATTGGGACAGGAGACTTGCCAAAAAGTTTCTAAATAGTATCAGTTGCATGCACTTGTGGGCCGTTGGACACAACATCATGCTTCGAGTAAACAGTTTTTAAATAGAGTAAGTTGAGCACATTTGCATTAAAAAACTGATTTTTGTCACTGATAGTTAGCAAGAAATAAATAGTAAGACAAGTTAGAACTATTTTGCTCACTGAGATTTAAAGCATTCAGGCTTGGAGATACCAGCAATGGCCAGGAGTGAAAATGAAATGATTTCACTACATCAATAAGTTAGAAACTACGAAAAATTTGAGGGTATCGAAATGTTACAATCTTGTATGTTACAATGAAAATGAAGATTTGGAGGACACAATCGTCAAGAGCATTATAGGAAGGCAGTCTATATTCTGCACTAAACGGCTTCGCTCATTCTGTTCATTTACAGTCAAAAGAACACAACGCAGATGGATTTCTTTGTCGATAAGTATTAGGAACTAATACAGTTTTGTAGTACTGTAGTAGTAATGGTAGTTCTCTACTTTGTTCTTTATTTCATTTCGATACATTATTTGTTACTCAACTTTTTTATACTTTCTTAACTATTTCCATGAAACTTCGGCTAATTGGGCCAAAATGACCTAGTCTCAATGTGTCCCAAGTAATTGGAACATACTGTATATGAAATTATGAGAAGCAAAGTAATTTTCTCAGGTTGGAGATACAAGGAGGCACAAGTTGCAAGTAAGAGGAAAAGTTAAAAGATTTACAAGTTTTTTTTAGCAAAAAGCGTGAGATATCTTGTAGAAGCAAAGACAATAACAACGTTTAAGAGACACTACATGATTAGTTGGGGAATTGAGAGATACAAACCATGTGAAGGAAGATAGGATTATTTTAGATCGGCATTATGCTTGGTGCAGGCATAGTGGGCCAAAAGGCTGCACTGAAACTAGAAAATGCAGCTGTGGATGGTAGTTATTCATGCTTGGTGACAAACAGATTTATTATCACTGACCTTGTCTTTTATTTTCATGTTTGTACTTTGAACTACATGGTTGGCATGAAAAGTACTCTATAAAAGTTATTATTATATATTGTGATTTCATTTCAGCTCATCAAACTTCAGCTAGGCTGGGGTGGGCAGAAATTATGTGGAAAAGTGGGACAGACATTTAAGGTCAGAGTTGGAATTAAAGAAATATTTTTGATACTTACTGCTTACGAAGGACGGCTGCCAGCACCATGGCGCTATGATGATTGAAGCGACGGATTATAGCAGCGTTGCTGCTCTCCTTATTGGATTTAGAGGACAACTGTGCAGATGAAGATCCATAACCCTGTGAACAACAATTTTGGATGTATAGTCTTTTTTTTGGCTTCTGTCTAATTTAAACTTATCTATACCCAGATAAAATTCTCTCCCAACCCCACATAAAATTAACCACTCATGAGAAAACATATGTATGACATCTCGTGCATTACCCAAGCTAATCTTGCGAAAACACAGGCATAATTCCTTCCCAGATACCACACTGCTGTAAAAGTGCTCAAGGCCAAACATAAACGCAGCTGCCAATGGATTGCAAAATTTCTGACAAATTTCAGCATGGTGGAGCATTGGCAGAAGTTAATTAAACTATTGTTCTAAGCTATTGTAAGATATTAAATCTATTTCATGTGGGATCAAATTCCTAGAGCAACAATACGCTGAGAACATGTGTGAGTGACAAATCAGTCTATAAAATGATCTCTCACATACCAACATAATAGGAAGCTGTTTTGCAATCCCCACAGATCAAACTCATCAAGCTAGGACTGTTTACTTAAACGAGGACTTGGACTACGGACTTGCTTTTCCCCCCAGTCTTATGATTTCACCCAATCTTTCTCTTTTTTTTGTGTAGGGAAGAGGGATTTGGGGGTGAGTCAATGTGCCCATTTTTGTTTATTTTTTTGCATGGGGAGGAGGGATTTGGAGGTTGATGAGCGTGCTACCTTTCTTTTCTTTCTTGTTTTCAAGGCTATCTGAACTTCAGAGTTGTATACTTTGATAATAAATTAACCTTTGAACTTTAAATTTCATTACTCTTTTGGACAATTAGCTTTTCCCTTTCAAGGAAGGCTTGACCTACACAAAAGGGACAGTTTGCACTTGAACTGGAGGGGGATTAATTTTCTAATGGGAAGATTTACTAGTACTGCATGGGGGAGGGTTAAACTAGAGTTGCAGGGGGATGGAAACCAGAGTGCCAGAACAGATAATGTTGAGATTGTGGAGGCAGATATTGTTAAGATCTCAGACAAAGTTAGGAATCAAAAGGTTGAGCACGGTGTGACTAATGTTTTGAGCAAGAAATATTATAGATAAGGCAGATGAGCTCAGGGCATGGATCAACACATGGAATTATGATATTGTAACCATTAATAAGACTTGGTTGCAGGAGGGATAGGACTGGCAACTCTAAATGCCAGGGTTCCATTGTTGTAGATACAACAGAACAGGAGAGATTAAAGGAAGAGGAGTGGCATTACTAGTCAGGAAAATGTCATGGTAGTGCTTTTCTGGAGAACTTGTCCAGTGAGGATTTATGGATGGAATTGAAGAATAAGAAAGGTATGACCATGCGGGATTTAGCAAAATAAATATGTAGGGAGATCGAAGACTGCTGCACGAAACATAAGGTTATTACAGTAGATGGTTTAAGTTTCCACATATTAACTGGGAATCCTGTACTGTGGGATAGAGTTTGTCAAATGTGTTCAGGAAAGTTTCCTTAATCAGCACATAGAAGTTCCAACGACTGGTTGCGCAATATCCGATCTCTTATCAGTGAATGAGACAGGGCAGGTGACAGAAGTTTGTGTAAGGGAATACTTTGCATCTAGTAATCATAATGACAATAGTTTCAATGTAAATATGCAAAAAGATAGGTCTGGTCCAGCAGCTGAGATTCTAAATTGGAGAAAGACCAATTTTGATGGTATCAGAAAGGATCTGCAAGTATGGATTGGTACAAGCTGTTTACTGGCGAAGGTGTACTTGGTAAGTAGGAGGTGTTCAAAAGTGAAATTTTGAGAGTACAAAGCTTGTATTACCCTGTAAGAATAAAAGGTAAAGATAACTGGTTGAGGGAACCTTGGCTTTGAAGAGGTATTAAGAAAAAAAAGGAGGTGCATAGCAGGTATAGGCAGCTAGATACAAATGAGGTACTCATGGAGTATAAGAAGTGTAAGAGAACACTTAAGAAAGAAATCAGGAGAGCTGAAAGGCAGCATGAGGTTGCTCTAGCAGACAAGGTGAAGGAGAATCCTAAGGGATTCTACAGATATGTTAAGAGCAAAAGGATTGCAATAGACAAAAGTAGTCCCCTGGAAAATTAGAATGGTAATCATTGCATGAAGTCAAAAAAGATAGGGGACATCTTAAATGGGTCTTTTGCATCTGTATTTACTCAGGAGACAGATACAGGGATACAGAAGTGAGGCAAAGCAACAGTGAGCTCATGGACCCTATAAAATTGCACCAGAGGCATTTGCCGTATTGAGGCAAATTATGGTGAATAAATCCCCAAGGCCCGTCAAGGTGTTCCCTTGGACCCTGTGGTAGGCAAGTGCAGAAATCGCACTTTCCTCCCTAGAAGAGATATTTAAATCATCCTTAGAGACAGGTGAGGATAGCTAAAGTTGTTCCACTGTTTAAGAAAGGCTCCATAAATAAACCAGGAAACTGCTAGACCGGTGAATCTGACATCAGTAGTGGAAAAGTTATTGGAAGATATTCTAAGGGACTTGACATATGAGAATTTGGATAGACATGGACTGATTAGGGATAGTCAGCATGGCTTTGTGTGTCATAGGTTGTGTCTAAGCAAACTTGTAGAGTATTTTGGGGAAGTTACCAGGAAAGTTGATGAAGGCAATGCAGTGGATGTTATTTATATGGACTTCAGCAAGACATTTGACAAGGTTCCACATGTGAGGTAGATCAAGAAGGTTCAATCACTTGGCATTCAAGATGAAGTAGAAAATTGGATTAGACATTGGCTGTGTGAGAAAACTAGATGGTTGCCTCTCTGACTGGATGTGACTAGTGAATTGCCACAAGGATCAGTGCTGGGTCTGTTGTTGTTTGTCATCTCCAGCAATGGTTTGGATGATAATGTGGTTAACTAGATCTGCAAATTTATGGATGAGACCAAGATTGGAGGTGCAGTGGACAATGAGGAAGACTATCAGAGCTTGCAGCTGGATCTGGACCAGATGGAATCTAACGGAGATAAGAGGTGTTGTACTTCGGTAGGACCAACCAGGGTAGGTCTTATACAGTGCACAGCAGGGCATTGAGGAGTGCAGTAGAACAAAGGGATCTGGGAATACAGGTCCATAATTCATTGAAAGTGGTGGCACAGGTAGACAGGATTGTGAAAAAAGCTTTTGGCACTTTGGCCTTCATAAATCAAATTATTGACAGGAGATGGGATATTATGTTAAAGTTGTACAATATGCTGGTGAGGCCTAATTTGGAGTATCATGAGCAGTTTTGGTCACGTACCTACAGCAAAGATATAAATAAAGTTGGAAGAGTACAGAGAAAATTTACATGGACTTTGCTGGGTTTGGAGGACCTGAATTATAAGGAAAGATTAATAGAATAGGACTTTATTCCTTGGAAGTAGAAGATTGAGGGGAGATTTGATAGAGGTATACAAAATCAAGGGGTAATAGGTAGGGTAAAGGCAAGGAGATTTTTTCCACTGAAATTGGGTGAAACTACAACTGGAGGTCATGGGTTAAGGGTGAAGGTGAAAAGTTTAAGGAGGACAAAGGGAAACTTCTTCACTCACAGGGTCGTAAGCTGCCAGCACAAGTGGTACATGTGATTTCAACGTTTAAGAAAAGTTTGGATAGGTATATGGATGGCAGGAGTGTGGAGGGCTGTGGTCCAGGTACAGGGTGATGGGACAAGGCAGTTTAAATGGTTCTGCATGGACTAGTTGGGCCGAAGGGACTGTTTCTGTGCTATACTTTTCTATGACTCTAGAAAACTCTGATCTCAACTTTATTTCCCTGGTCATGGAGGGGTAGGAGAGGTTTATTGCCCTAAAATTCCTTGATGAGAAGGATGTAGAGTCAAACCTACTTCAGAAATTGAGAACATATAGATTTTCCTACTTTCAAATTGAGTCCAAGATAGAGACCAAAGTATAATGCCAGTACAGGACAACTCAACAATATAGACAATTGATAACCTCTAGAAGTAGATAAAACTAGCATAGTCTGATTAGAGATAGTCAGTGTGGCTTTGTTAGAGATAGGTCATACCTCACGAGACTGACTGAATTATTTGAGGATGTGACAAAGCACATTAATGAAGGTATAGCAGGGTATGTAGTGTATGTGAATTTTGGTAAGTAATTTGTCATATTCCCCATGATAATCTCATTCAAAATGTCAGGAGGCATGGGATCCAGGGAAACCTGGCTGTGCGGATTCAGAATTGGCTTGCCCACAGAACTGGGTAGTTGCAGATGGAGGGTTTTCCCCCTGGAGGTCAGTGACCACTGTTGTTCCACTGGTGCTCTGTTCTGTTCTGGATTGCATTTTTTAATAATGGCTTGGATGAAGTGGAAGGATGGGTTAATAAGTTTGCAGATGACATGATAGTTGGTGGAGTTGCACATAATATAGGAGGTTGCCATAGCCTACAATGGGACATTGATAGGCTGAAAATTCAACTCAGAAAAGTGTGAAGTAATTCACTTTGGAATGTTGTATCTGAAGGAGAATACAGGGTTAATAGCAGGATTCTTAGCAGTGTCGAGGAACACAGGGATCTTGGGGTTATTAGATCCATAACAGATCCTTCAAATTTGCCATGCAAGTTGCAAGGGTGATCAAGGTGTGTGTTGTATTGGCCTTCATTAGTTGGGGGCTGAGTTCAAGAGTTGCAAGGTAATGTTATAGCTCTATAAAACCTTGGTTAGGCCACACCTAGCGGATTGTGTACAGTTCTACTCACCATATTACAGGAGGGATGTGTAAACTTTAGTACGGGTGCAGAGGAGTTTTACCAGGACACTGCCTGGATTAGAAAGCATGTCTTATGAGGATAATTTGAGTGAGTTAGAGCTTTTTTCTTTGGAGCAAAGGAGAACGAGACATGGCTTGACAGGTGTACAAGATGATAAGAGGCATGGGTCCAGTAGACAGCCAGAGACTTTTTCCCAGGACAGAAATGGCTAACACTAGGGGGCAAAATTTTAAAGTAATTGGAGGAAAGCATGTCAGAGGCAAGACTTTTAAAAAAAACAGAGGGTGGTGGGTTCATAGAACACTCTGCTGAGGGTGGTGGTAGACGTGGATACATAAGGATCATTTAAGAAACTCATAGGTATGCACATGGAAGACCAAAAAACGGTGGTTCACGTAGACAGCAAGAGTTAGATTGATCTTGGTGTGTCATATATGTCAAACTCAAGGCCCGCGGGCCAAATCCGGCCCGCGGTGGAATTATCTTTGGCCCGCGAGGTAATATCTAATTACTATTAAAGCTGGCCCCAGTAATCGAAGCGCCTATGGCGTATGATATGGCTAATGCTGAGTTTATTCAGGTACCGGTTTTCAGGGTTTTTAGTGTTTATTCGGCAGTCTTCTTCATAAGAAACGGAATTTGTAAAGTGAAACACTTTGTAGTTATAGCAGAGACTGAGACACATGAGAGCAGGCTGAAAAAACAGAGGCAACGAAAGCTGCGTTCGCACGCGTCCAACTGATCTGGCCCGCATGAAGCTGCATTTTGACCGTGACCTAAAATGAGTTTGACACCCCTGGGTAGCTTATAAGGGTGGCACAACATTGTGCTGTAGTGTTCAATGTTCCATGTTAAAAGTAACTTGTGATTGCTGTACATAACAGAATACTTTGTGAAGATTATACATTAGTGATATTTCATATACAGTTCTGTACGCACAGTACTAAGCCTATATATAAGCCATACTTCTGGCAGTCAGCTGCTTTTATCAGGCTAATGGATAAACTATTTTCCATATCTATTTTATTGGAATGGTATTTGACCCTACCTTGACACTTTTTTTGGTTCACATTTTGATTCTTCTGTTCACTTGTTTCATTAAGCTTTTGTGTGGTGAAATAGCCAATCTTAATCCGGGTGCTACAATTTTACTTCCCTTTCCCACTGGGCCTTTGCTAATACCACATTCCACATACATCCACAACCCTGAAGTTTCATGTATGGAAAACAGGAATAAGGAAATATAGATGTGTCCTCTTACTCCTGAGATCACTCTTAAGTGATTGGCTCAAACTGCGTCACATTTTGGCTCTGTGCATCAAGATGGGTCTCATCATTTTGTCAGTCGTCATTGTCAAGATAGATGTAATTAATTACACGGCTGCTTCTGCATTTCCCCCACCTTGCTTTTTAGTTTATTACCAACTTGGGGGCTTACACACCAGCCAGTGCACCTGTTGAAAGTGATGAGTGCTCTATAAAATGTATGACTGTCAGCAGGATAAAATCTAGTGACAGGAAGCAATGCTCACCTCACCCAGTGATTTGTCCTCCAGCGATGTCAAGTCTACCAAAGGGTTGCTTACTCCCTGATTAACCAAAGTCTTCAAACCTGACCAAAGAAAATATTACACCATCTTATCTTAGATGCAGACTAAAAACTATGCAACACAAATAAAACCTGGTCTTGTAAAAGGGCAGCCACAAGAGTCAAGTACTTGCAGACTGATGAAAATTACTTTTATAAAAAAAAATCAAACTGGAGACAAAAGAGACTGCAGATGCTGAAATCTGGAACAAAACACAAATTGTTGGAGGAGCTCAGCAGCATCTACAGAAGGAAAGGGAAATGGACTGTGCAGATGAAGGGTCTCAACCCAAAATGCTAACTGCTCATTTTCCACTACAGATGCTGCCCAGCCCACTGAGTTATTCCAGCAATTAGATGTTATTACTCCTTTATTCAAACTCACATGCATGAGAAAGCATTACCATCAATATTTCTGTTAAAATACAGCAGCTCAGGGACACTAAAATCTAATAATTTTCAAGCAAGACGATAGATCTGCTGTAAAAATTAGGTTTAACCAAGCAGGAGTCAAATAATTGATTACAAGTAACCCAAGTAAAGATGATAACTGGATATAAATAGATCGGAGTCCAACATTTTATGGTAAAGAAATCATAAGGAGACTAGATCTTTATCTTTTAAACCTGTCAAAGAGACATATGCAAGAATGTTTTACAAAAGTGTATTTAACAGCCTGATAAAGGGTCTTATGACCCTTGGCAACATTCTACATATAATCATGGTATGAATTTTTCCTCACTATGACCAATTTTTCCCTACATATAGATATCCATATTTAGCCCTGTGTCATTATCTACTGAAATTTTTTCTTTGAACTTGAGTTTAAGGCCCACCTTTCTCATCAATCCGGGCACACTCAGAGAAGAGATCCTTCGAACCAGCATTGATCCTGTCTCTGTGGAAGTAGTGAGACTGAAAGAAGCATGTCCAGAATTCCTTCTCTGTCATACAGTGAGGTACATTCTCCATGTATTTTTGTTTCACTGTCAAATGAAATAACATATCTTTTATTTAAACCCTGTGCATGGGGATGAAAGCATGACTATCAAAATTCCAGTCAGAATGGATAACATCAATTGGAAATTGATTGCTTTGTATCCTAGAGATAGATGTTATAAAAATGTTATCCAATAACCCCTCACTTCTATTAATATAACATTTACCTGCAGGATATGTCCTGAATATTGACTCAATGATATCAGAAGTCAGGTTATACCGGAGACCATTACAGCCATCAGTCTGTGGTCGGATGTCCGCCTATGAAAATGGCAGAAAATAAATACTTAATTTAATACTGCAGTAAACATTCTCAAATGGTTATTCCAATTTCACCCTCCCAAAAAGAGGATCTACAAAAGTGAGAATTTGCATACTATAACACAATCAGCTCTCCAGCCTGATCACTCCCAAATACCCAGCTCATTCCAGCACTCATTGCAATATGTCACATGCCCAGGCCTGGCCTGGCTATATCTTTCAGATTCCAACCCTCAGCAAACACTACCTCACATTTACTCTCCTCCTTAACAAATGCCTTCCCCAAGAATTCTCCTGTTCCCTCACTACCATGCACCTCAACAGAAATTACCAAACCTATTCCTCCTTCCTCAGCACAAACGACACCTCTCCACTCCTTGCAAATACAGATATTCCCACCTTTTGCAGATACATACCAATATCAACAGGGAAAGAAAACTGACTAATAGCGTGTCTAACACTAAGCCAATAATGAATCCTCACCAGAAATGCAGCAGAAATTCCGATATCTTGCTTGTTGTTGGACAGAGAGTTATCTGCAGAATTTCCAGTCAGACGATTGGCCCAGAATTCTTCAGCACTGATTACCTGGCTCACAACTAAATCTTTATAGAGCTGAAAGAGAACTGGGTCTTCTTGGAGCATTCTAGAAGTGAAAGACATTATTAGTGCAGTGGGTTGTGGGGGATGCTAGAAAAGTGAAATGGTAATGTAGGAAACAATACAAAATGCGAAGGTTATTACCATCAGACGAGATCCTGGAGCCAATGTACATTCTCTTTCTTGTAATGATTGTGACAAAATGCCTTTCCATTTACCAGGGACACCGAAAACCAAAGTTAATGCTCTAGCAGAAATTAACTAATGTCTTACAGAGGGAGTTCATAACTGTAAGTTAACCAATGTCATTATTACATGATGTACCCAGGAAAGCCCAAGGTGTTTCTTCACCTTGTGCAGAGCATGGCTAGGATTCTAGACACTTCAGTAAGATGAGTTTGCCTAAACATTCATCAAAACCAGTTCACAAGGATAGTTTCAAGGAGAACACACTGGGAAAGAAAGTCATTAAGGAAGACTGGTTAGCTAAAACAGAGAAACCCTAACTGTTCCATTGATTAACAATGTCTCGCAGAAAAACAAACTGAATATTAGGTCAGCTGTTTGATGAAATTTGATTACACACTGTTTTATTAAACCAAGTCACCCCTCCCAAATGTCAGTTCGAAATAATGTCACACACACATTAAGAAAATTCTCCAACTCTCTTTAGAACCAGTAAGAGTTCAATTTTGATGAATTTAGGACTCCAGTTTTGATATAAAATGATATCAGTGAATTATTCAAGATCACACTGATGTTCCAGGAAATTTGCTACTTAATGTACTGGAACTTGCCAATTCTGATGTTAAGGCATCCGTCTGTAACATCGACTCAATTTTTTTCTCTCCAAAAATGCGACCTGATCTGCTGAGTATTTTGTATATTATTTTATTTCATTTTTTTCTAGGAAGCTCTGTGTCTCACAGTTCTAGCTTTCTCCCTATTTATTATACTTGTTTTATCTTCCTTTATATTCATCCAAGGAGATCAGCTATAATTAACAAATGTTGATTTCCCTCTCACAGCAAACCTCAAAGTAATTATGACAACTGGAAAACATTCCCTTCATCTTCTCCACCATTTACCCCCTCTGCAACTTAAAACATGCTCATTTTCACACTTTTCCAGATCTAATGTTCATTGACCTGAAATATTGCTTTGCTGTCTCTACCGATATACCTGTGCTGCCTGCCCTGCTGAGGATCCTCAGCCATTTGTTTTTATTTGGTACTTGAGCGTTTTTCCCCTCCTGGTACCTGTTTTTTTCCTCTAGTTCCTTGTTTGCTTTTTTCTTGAACTTTGGGAGTAACTGTTGGAGCAAGTCTTTAGCAGCATCTCTGTCTTTGGCTGCTGCGTTAGCACTGTTCTCATTGGTGAAATGGAAGATCGTTGTATCGCCTGTATGCAAGATCAACTGAAGTTGCACTTTAGCTTTACCTTCAGGGCTGATCTTCTGACCTGGAATTCAACCAACACAATATTCTCATTGCAGAAATTTTTATATCAATAGATTGAGCTGTTATAAAGCAAAGTGGAAGGAGCATCTGTACGTTAAATGTGATATATTTCCACACTTTGAAAAAAAATGCAGTTTTTGCAATGAAGGTGACTCAAAAATTTTCCATCTAGCACATAAAGATAAACTAGAATATCCTTGACACAGCAAGCTATCACATTCCTTTTAGTGGTTTCCTCCATCTCCTCACATTGGGAATAATTCACTTTCCTTCACCCAGAGGGATGAGGAGTGATTCCATCTGGCCTCTCTCATCTTCAGTATTCCAATCTCCTTTTGTCCTCAAATATATCCTAGGATGCCATCCTACCACCCCCCGCCCCGCTTTCACTTCATCCTAAGGATTTCTGCTTCTTTACTGTAGTACTGACCACCTCACCCTTCTCCCCTCTCCGAAGAGCTCACCCCATTCTGCAATTGTAACCTACAAGAACATTGTTACCTTCCTTTCACTACATCGACTCCCATCTCTTCCTCCTTACCTTCAGCCTCACCACAAACCTCTCCCCATCCCCATCTATATACACCTCTTCTTCTACCCCACAACCCACTGTCTCCCAAGGGGTCCCTCATATCCCCACCATTCATCTTTGTCACACACCACTAAAAAGACAAGTGCATAAAATTAAAGTGCATGGGAATTGGGATTACTCTACCCACAAAGAGAAAATTGGTTAAGAGACTGGAAAAAGCAGGGGGGTGGAAAAGGGATTTTTACAGGTGGCAGTCAGCAAAGAGTACAACATTACATGGATAAGTGCTTGAGATTCAGCTATCAATGACTGCATGAGGGAACTGCAAGAATACTTTCAAACGATAAACTATCTGTTGAAGGAATTCAGTGGGTCAAACTGCACCGATGAGAGGAAAGAAACTGTCAATGCCTCAGTTTGAACCCCTGCCTGAAATGGTAACAATTTATTTTTCCCCCATAGATATTGTTCAACCCACTGAGTTCCTCCAGCAGTTAGTTTGCTGCTCCAGTTGTGAGCAGCTGCAGACTCTGTGTCTCCCTAATACTTTCAAGTTTGCTGACAACAGAAATTTGGGTGGGATTGCAAGTTGTCAGGAGGATGCAAGTCGAAGACAATTAGGCAAATCAATCAAGTCACACTGTGTAGTTTTGAACACTCTATTATAAAAAAAGACATTGTCAAACTGGAGAATGCAGATGAAGTTTACAAGGATGCTGCCTAGACTAGTTGCAGGAAGAGTTTGGCCACATTGGATCATTAATCCCTGGAGCACAGGAGAACAAGGGATGACCTCATAGAAGTTTACAAAATCTTGATGGGTATGGATAAGGTGAACAGTCATAGTCTTTTCCCCAGGGTTAAGGAGTCCAAACCTAGAGCACACAAATACAAGGTAGGAGGGGAGAGATTTAAAAGCAACTGAGAGTTAACTTTGTTATCCAAGGGTAGTGATTACCTGGAATGGGCTGCCAGAGGAAGGGGTCAAGGCAGGTCAGTTGTACTATTTAAGAGGCACTTGGATAGACACGGAGTGGAAAGGCCAAACGCCAGCAACTGGGATTAGCAGGGAGGATGCTGTGGTCAGCATAGACCAGTTGGGCCAAAGGACCTGTTTCCATGCTGTATGACTGTGACGCCATGAGGACCTTGATGAGAGACAGGTGCAGAGTATTGAATTCCTTACCCAACAAACAATATACTTCCCATAGAGGTCATGCAGAAATGGTTCGTCCGACAGATGTCTGGACATCAGAGCTATCGTATGATGTTAGAATGGGGCCAGACAGACAACGTGGGGAAATTGTTCCCCCATGTTTGGAAAGACTGGAACAAAAACTTTCAATTTCAGTCCATAATGGCAAAAAATTTAGGACAGCAATGAGAAAGAGAGGGAAAAAAAATCAGTCAGAGGATAGCAAACGTGGAATTCCCCAGGGAGGAGAGTGCAGGGAGGCCACATTGCTGAACATGTTTATGGACATTTCTGGTCACAAAGAAGGAACTATTCCTACTTCCAATTTCCATTTCCACCATCCCCAGCTTCACGAGCTCCAAATGCTCTCCTTTGTCTAACTGATCCACTGCCACCCATCCTCTCTCTCATTCCACATAATGGCAATGTATTCTTCCACTCCAAACTCTACAATCCTTCTATTTTTCTCATTTTTGGGTGTTCCAAGTCAGACCTCCTCTTCTTCCAAGTCTCTACACAATCCCAGGGGTACAGCCTCCTACTCAAACTGGGATTATGCAGTCTCCATTTTTTTATCTCCCCCCCCCCCCCCCACCAAATCTGTGAAATCGGCAGCCCCTTTCCTCACCCCTCGTCCATCCTCAAAATTCAGAATTGATACTTCAGAACCAAGATTAGAACCACAAGCTGGGTGAAAGAAAAATATTCAAGGAAAATGGCATTTATGAAACAAAAGTCTGACTGTTTAAAGGTTTATGTTATGATCTAGAGTCATATAGAAGCATATCCCTCCCCACCATTGGTAATATCTACAAGAGACGCTGCTTCAAGAAAGTAATCAAAGATCTCTGCTATCCAGGCTGTGCCATCTTCTCTCAGCTACCTTTGGGCAGGAGTTACAGAAACCTGAATTCTCATACCACAGTTCACAAATAGCTACTTCCGTTCAATCATTTCATTCTCAAACCAACCAGCTCAACACTAATCACTCTTAAACTATAACCACTTTGATGAGTTTGCACTAAAATGGGTGTGTGTTTTTTATAATTTAAGTTTCATTTATGCTTTTTTCTTGTGAATGCTACTTATACAAGGTGATTTGCCTACTGCAAAAAGGTTTTCATTGCACCTGTGCATACATATATTTATGCAACTTTGACATGTTTAATGGAAAGGGAAGCCAAATTACCTTCTTCAAATGTTTAATAGAAAACTAATATTATTAATCTACAGGTAAAATTCTCTGGAATATAGTTAGTCTTATAAACTTTGTCTGATTTACCTAGAGGGTCAAGCTCATTCTATATTTTCTGGAGTAAGTTTTACATTTGATATATCTAGTCCTGAATGTCACTTTTTAGTGCAAGTTACAGTTTGATGCCATGGCCTAATGCCTCTAGGTTGTTGTTATGAAGGATCCTTAAAACCACAAGTTTGCACTGTATCTGAACCCAGAAGGTGACAATCAGACAAATCAGTCTGACCAAAATACTTACAGCGGATGTCTGCATACATATGACTAATGACAAACCGATCCTTCCCTTCTGGTGTCCAGGCTACACGCTCTGCCATCAAGTATAGCGCCCCATCCTGTTTTTTGTGCCGTACCTTCTTCACAATTAGCAGAACCTCTTCTGATGAAGTGGCCATGATGTATGGTGTTTAAGTAATTTCTGCAAAGAAAACATTCAAGATTATGAAAGAACCAGATCAACCATTTAATGTCATATGTTTTGTACAGAACCCTTCAATTCACAGATGTGAATGTGTCTTCCATGAGCCAAGTTGCCAGTTCAGTACAATTAACACAGAATTACGGCCAATGTTTCATAACTATTCAGATCATCAATCAAAAATACTTCAGGTGTGTCACTGGTGAAAAGAAATGTTTTAACCATACATGAATAAACACTGAGTCACACTTATTTAACACAAAATGGCATAGTCTGCCAAAAAATGATTTTCCAGAGTTTTAATCAAAGAAACACAATTAATTTGTAATGACACCACAGAGCTATCAGCGGATAATTCCTCAAAATAAAAGATGATACATCACATGAGCAGTTAGGGAATGTTTAGTGCCTTTTCTAAAATTTCTGCAAGCAGTCTGCTGAATATTCACAGTTACCTTCAATATTCAGTTCGTTGTGATAGAAATTTGTTTGTTTCATGATCAGCACAGTGTTAAGTGGCATATATTCATTCTCTCAATACACGATTGGAATCATCATTTTTTGCTTTACACAGTGTTTTTCTATTTTTCATTGACTACTGCCAATTACAGATGCAAGGTCACTTTTCAAACTGATTGTGACATGCAGAGATATGCGCATTGCCTGGGAACCTTCCCAGTGCTTTGTGGAACTTTCCATTTGTGACATCATGTCAGTGCTCAAAATAATTTTGGATTTCGAAGGTTTTCAGATTTTGGAATTTGGGATACAGTGTACTCAACCTGTACTGACAAAAAGGCATACTGCCATACTCTGGTACGCTGTTCCTGATCAATGCAATCATAAAAACTGAGCAAATTCCCTGACTGCAAAGAAAGTCAAAGCATTTTGGTTCAATTAGTTCAAGTGGACCACTGTATTCCACAGTTTCTATTTGGCTGAAGATAGGCCATTAAATATCTTTAACTATTCTTGCATCATTAAGAAAGTCTGAAAAAAGATGGTTTTAAATGAATACTTGAGGCTTCTTCTCAGCTTATGATTTTAATTTCTCCAATAAAATGTCACAGTTTGCCTGGCAAAGTCAGGCACAAGTTATACCTTCACCTAAAGATCACATTCATATTACTGAAAATTGGCAGCAAGATCAATTAAGAAAACAAGATCTCTGAGCCAGTAAGCTTTCTCCAGAATTCTAGAAATAATGATCAAAAAAATTATCAACTTCAGTAGCAGAACCACAAACTTCAAGACTTCACATTTGTTCAGTGGAACCATTTGTACCCGATAAATGACAAAGTATTCAGCATCAATTTTTTTCAAAACAAATTTGAAAATGATAGTGATAAATCAATTTAATGAAATTGACAGTGCAGATTCATGTGGATAATCAAGGTTGCTCCTAACCTTGCAGACTTGATTTACAAATAGTGCTGGAGACGTGCAGTCTTCCCAATATACAGAACTCATCCTCCCTATTGAAATGACAATTTTTGCCATTCCAAAGCAAGGAAAGATTTTATCTTTGAGACTGAAAAAACAAGTCCACTCCTGTTAGTTATCTTTGAAGTGATGCCAGTCCTAAACTTCAACACAAACCTCATGTCAGTTGCCATGCCATAGAGGAAAATACCATCATTTGTTTTGACAGGCACGCAGAGTATTTCTGGCACATCTTTCAACTGAAAGAAAATGCCAGTTCACAGACCTTACACACACTGAAAATTCCAATTGGAAGTTCAGAGTTTAATAGAACACTTGGCACATATTATTAACAGGCAGCCTACTGCTTATTCCCCATATGCGAGTCTGAAATGTTTTGAGAATTCATAAAGCAACTTTACAGCTTAGCTTTATGTCGGTTTCCAATACTTTCTTCATGTTGTTGAAGTTGCTTTAGTGGATCGAGAAATGCTATTCCAGGAATGCATTTTTTTAAAGTTGCACAATTTTCCTGCTCACTGAAACTGTATATATTGAGTGTTACACCACTTAAATATGATTTTTTTGGAACTACATTTTTTCCTCTTCAAAAATACTAATTTAAATCAATTTACCATTAAATGTTTTTAAATACCATTAGAGCTTTTTACTATTTTCCACATGAACTATCATTTCCTCCTCTATTATTAAGCTTTCTTTATTTGAAAATGTATTTATTATTGTCACATGTGCCAAGGTACTGTAAAAAAAAATCTGTTCTGCATGCTATACATACAAATCATTTCACCACATCAGGACATCTATGTAGTACAAGGGAAAAATAATAACAGAATGCAGAATATGGTGTTACCACTACAGAGAAAGTGCAGTGCAGTAGACAATAAGGTGCAAGGTCATAAGATAGATTGCAAGGCCAAGAGTCTATTTTATTACACAGAAGGTCTATTCAACATTCTTACAACAGAATAAAAGCTGACCTTGAGTGTGGAGTTACGCACTAACTGGCTTTTATATCTTCTGTCTGACAGGGAAGAACAGAGGATATACAAGTAGGAGGAGACTTTGATTATCTTGCTACTTTACCGAGGCAGCTAGAAGTTCAGACTGAATTTTATTGCAAGTTCATCCAATATATTCTATGCCTTGTATAGGTCAGGGGGTACACAACATTCCGTATGTAATCTTACAATTGAGCAAGGCATTTCTGCTCTGTTGAAAGAGGATGCAAAGATTCCATCTTTTCATAATTGCCTACTGAACTTGAAGGTTAACTTCCTAAGTTTCATAACTCACCAAACACCAACACCTTTTACTCACACACCAGTTAATAAAAAGAAACTTTGTTTTATCTACCAAATTGGATGTTCATGCATTCCAACCACACCCCCCAATTATTTCCATAGATGCTGCCTGACCTGCTGAGTTTCTCCAGCATTTTGTGTGTGTTACTGAACTGTGCATGTTTACTGTATCAGTGCGCACACGTTAAGTTTCTGTAATAGAGTCTCATCTCTGTGGTCATTGGTCAGTCTGCACTTGGGAGTATTCAGAGTCATTTCGGGCCGCTTATCGAAAGGAAGGATATGCTGGCATTGGAGAGGATCCAGTGAAGGTTCACAAGAATGATTGGGATGAGATGTTGGAGAAGCATTTGACAACTCTGAGGCTCTACTTGCCAGCATTTGGGGAGGGGGGCGCTACGGGGACCTATCGAATAGTGAAAGGCCTAGATAGACTGGACATGGAGAGGATGTTTCTGTAGTGGGGGCATAGTCTCAGAGTACAGTCGGCCCTCCTTATCCGCGGGGGATTGGTTCTGGGACCCCCGCGGATACCAAAAAACGCAAATGCTCAAGTCCCTTATTTAACCTATCTCAGTGCAGTACACTTTAGGACCCAGCAGAGCCCCAGACCTTATTTAACCAGTCTCAGTGCAGTGGACTTCAGGATCCAGCAGAGTTCTGAATCCGCAGTGCTTCTGTTCACGAAAATAATCACGATCACGATTGAAAATGAAGTGGAAATAATAAAGCGATCGGAAAGAGGTGAAACACCATCGGTCATTGGAAAAGCGTTAGACTACAGTCGGTCAACGATCGGAACAATTTTAATGGAGCACGTGAAAGGCCCTGCCCCGATGAAAGCTACAATTATTACTAAGCAACACAGTGGTTTAATTATTGAAATACATACGTTTCTTAAGTGTTTTATATACATAGAAAGGTAAAATATATACTATATACTAAGACAAACATTTGACTAACTGACGCTAAATAATACCGGGTGTATCTGTTCCGACTTCCATTTCTTTTCGATCCCAATCCGCGGTAACATCCTCCCGTATACTTAAATCATCTCTAGATTACTTATAATACCTAATACAATGTAAATGCTATGTAAATAGTTGTTATACTGCATTGTATAGGGAATAATGACAAGAAAAAAAATCTGTACACGCTCAAACAACAAGCGCTGGAGAGAGAACTTCCGGGTTTTCCTAATCTACAATTGGTTGAATCTGCGCATGCAGAACCCGCAGATAAGGAGGGCAGAATGTACAAGAACAGAGATGAGGAGTAATTTCTTTAACCAGAGGTTGCCGTATCTGTGGGATTTATTGCTACAGATGGCTGTGGAGGGCAAGGCTTTGGGTATATTTAAAGAGGAGGTTCATGGGTTCTTGATTAGTCAGAGTGTTAAAGGTTACAGACAGAAGAATGGGGTTGAGAAGGATAATAAATCAGTCATGATGGAATGGGAGAACAGACTCAATGGGCTGAATGGTCTAATTCTGCTCCTATGTCTTACGGTCTGTGATTGACTTGAATTTTCTTACCATTGGACTAAGGGTTATTTTGCTACAAATAGCTATCCCAAATTAAAGGAATGATACACAGGCACCTTTCTTTTCTTAACATAGAGGGTTGCCCATGTGTGAGCTGTGAATTTTGTAGGTGATACAACACCCCAACCACTTCACTGATGGAAGGAGTGCTCAGGGTATAGATGAGTGGCACCAATCAGCAATCTGCTTTGTCTTGGATGGCGTCAAGCTTCTAGTTCTATTGAGAAAACTTTATCATGCCTCTGACTTGGGTCTTACAGGTGGAAAGGCCATGTTGTGTCACTTGCCACAGGCTCTCCCCACACTCCTATCCTCACCGGTCGCACAGTTCATACTTTGTTTCGGCTTATTAACTACCTGCTCTAGGGAATTAGACATCTCGGTAATTATTGGTGATGCCAATCTTACCTAGGGTACTATCTATGCCCAGAGAATTATTAGCACGTTATTCAGTTGTTGCTTAACACGGAGTAGCAATGATTCTTCAGCTGCTGGTGGATAGTTAATAGTAATCAGAATGATTTTCATTATCTGTGCCATGAAACTTCACAGTCTGATGCCAAAAGAGGACTCACAGGGCTTCTGAGTGTACAATACATGTTTGATAAGAGAATTTTGCAAGATTGACTCGACAAAGAGCAATTTTGAACTATTATTGTTGAGCGGCCCATCTAGTTTTATTCTTTCCCTATTTCCACTTCATTAATGGAGTCAATTATAGTGCCAGTACAAATAAAGATGGTTCACTTTCTCCTGTGAAGGGCATTGGTAAACCAGCTAAGTTTTGAGTGACAACCTGATGAATCAGGAAGTTTGTAGTATGCTGAGATCTGTGGTGTTCAAGGACCTTATAAGACATCTATATATGACATATGGAAGGCTATCACAACAGTGAAAAGGCAATTCTGTATGAAGCTAGAGATACAACAGCTTTGGCAGAGTTTGCATGCCTTTACTTCCTACAATACAAGATGGAACAGCATAAACTGCAATTTATTACATCACTCCCTGATGAGCTCAATGCGTTTCATGCACGTGTTGAAAGGGGGAATAAATCTACACCTATGTGAATCTCCACAGCATCAAGAGACCCTTTTATCTCTTTCTCAGAGACTGAAGTCAAAACATCCTTCTAGGTCAACATCACAAGGCATCAGGACCTGATGATGTATCTGGTAGGGTACTGTGCCAAAGGGCATCAATCATAATGGTGCCCAAGAAAAGCAGGGTGAGTTGCCTCACTGAACATCGCCCCATAGCACTCATATCTGCTGTGATGAGGTGCCTTGAGAGGTTGGTCTTGGCCAGAATAAACTCCTGTATGAATGAGGACCTACAACTACTGCAATTTGCCTACCAGCACAACAATTCTACAGCAGGTGGAATCTCACTGGCTCTCAATCCGACCTGGGAAAACCTGGAAAATAGCAGTGAACGTATCAAGCTATGTTTATCGATTACAGCTCAGCATTAAACACTATCGTCTCCTCAGTACTAATCAACAAGCTTCAAAATCTGGGCCTCTGTACCTCCCTCTGCAACTGGACCCTCGACTTCCTCATGGTCAGAGCAGACATCTCCTCCTCACCAACAATCAACACACTTACGCTTCAAGAATGTGCGCTTAGCCCACTACTCTACTCCCTCTACACACGACTGTGTAGCCCGACACATCTCAAAATCCATCTATAAATTTGCCAGTAACACTACTACTGTTGGCAGAATCTCAGATGCAACGAGGAGACATACAGGAATGAGACAGATCAGCCTGTCACAACAATAAACTCACACTTAAATTACCAGCAAAACCAAGGAATTGACTGTGAACTTCAAGAAGGGGAAGTCAAGAGAACACACACCAGTTCTCACTGAGGGGTCAGCAGCAGAAAGGGTAAGCAGCTTCAGGTTCCTGGGAGTCAAAGGTTCAAGAGGATCTATTGAGGGCCCAACACACTGATGCAACTATGAAAAAGTATGCCAGTAGCTATACTTCATTCGGGGTTGGAGGGTATTTGGTATGTCACCAAAGCGGAGATTTCTGCAGACATCCTGTGGAGAGCATTCTGTTGGGTTGCATGACCACCTGACATGAAGGCTCCAGTGAACAGAATCCAAAGAGGTTGCAGAAGGTTGTGAACTCAGCTGGCTCCATCATGGTCACGAGCCTCCGCACCATCTTCAAAATGCAGTGCCTTAAGAAATGGCATCCAGTATTATTACGGACACTCACCATCCTTCAGGGAGGTGGTAAAGGATCTCGAAGACCCACATTCAATGTTCTAGTAACAGTTTCTTCCCCTCTGTCATCGAATTTCAGAACTTAGAGTAATTTTTTGTCTTGCACTGCAGTGCTGCCACAAAAAACAAATTTCACAACATAGGCCAGATAATAAATCTGATTCTGAAATTAGGAATGGCATTTTTTTTAAGTCCAAATTATTAGCAACATTTAAATTACACAGCTACATGGGATTTGAACTTGTCAAGCAATTAGGTTAAATGATGTACTTCTCAATTTGCCATGAATTAAATTCCCATTTTTCACAAATTAGGTAAAATATGTAGCTTTAAATTGTAAAAGAACTCAAATTAAAATAGTCAAATGACTCAGTACAAATATTGTTTAAGCAACATATTTACCATCATCATCCCTGAGATAAGTGATCCCTCTTTCACATAACCTGCAATGTATCTGCACAGATCTACGTTTCCTCATTCCTTCACTCTGGTCATTACTCTAATTCTCTTATTATTCAATGTAGTTGCAAGCATACTCTTCCAGTTCCCTGCACTGAAATTGAGATTCATTGCTTAATCATATCGACTGATTCACTAAAGATTACGAAATACAGAATTGTGTTTTCTTTCATTCTCCTCCTACAGGCTTATTCAACCAAGACTTGAAATTACCTAACAACCACTTCCTGTTCAAGCACATTTTAATTTTATGATTTGATTGATTTCCTGCTTGGATCAAAGCAATGTAATGGAGCACGTGGAGCTACCAGAACCAAGTGCAGCATAGAGATAGCTTAATTGGCCACAATACACTCCTAAATCTGAGACTAAAAGGCCAAATCAAGCAGAAGTCTGCCATCTTGGTACCATCTCTGGAAAACATAGATGTATATGAAAAGGTTCCACTGAACAAATTTTCTGAAAAATGCAAATAATTTGCACTTACCAGCCAACCTTTAACTTTCAGCATGAGCAATGATGGTAGAAGCAGAGAGGGGGCAGCTGAGGAGAGGGGGAAATATCCTTGTTAAGTTTTACACACTTCTCCTTAGGTCAACATAAATAGAAATATCAGATCTGAAAGTCAGTAAAACAGCAAGATAAAGAATAATAGAATGCTGGATTTTAGTTACTTCATATGGAATATGCTCAATGAAACACCTTGGAACATTTATTGTATTAAAGATTAATATCAATGTAAATTCAGTGTTGACAGACTTCCAACTCTTCAGTCCCCATTTCCAAGTTCACAAACTGCATCCCCAGCTCCATCCATCAGATTACCAATTTTGTCATTATAAAAATTATTTCACCCCTCTGCAAGAGTCATTTCAATGCCTCACCTGCAGAGACATGAGCAAACAGAAAAATGGGTCAACAGGGAGCAGTCTTCAAAACAAGATGATTACGAAAAGATAAGAATTTCTAGGAGAACAATGAAATTAAGACAACAGTTAATGAAAATCTGAAAGAAGATTGTGGAATAAGGAGACTGGTGAATCTAGGAAAATACAAATAAAAATAAAGATAATTATTGACTTTTGCACATTAATTAAGCATAAAAGAACTGCGACAGAAGGGTTAAGCCGAGTTAGGAAAGAAGAGAATCCATGGCAACTAGAGATATGAAATCAAATAATAAATGTTTGCACTTCTTTTTTACTTGTGTGAAAGTAGAATTCAGAGTACAGTATGATGCAAGTATAGATTAAATGAAAAAGCTAATGAACCTGTATTTGTAAATATCACAAACAATGTCACTGAATCCCAATGTCTCTCTCCTTAATTTAAAAAGCTAAATTTAAAAACAAAAGATATATCACCAGTTCTAACCATAATTTTTCTTAGAAAATTCACATTTTGTGATTTGGACATCATTGGCAAAAATTGTATCTATTATCCACCTTCTGAAAGATAACTAGGTAAAGTGATAAACCTCTTTCTTGAATTGCTGTAGTGTTTCTGATAAACATAGTCATATTAACACTGCTGGGTAGAGATTGCCAGGATTTATACCAAGTACAAAAGCTATGTATATGCTCTGCAACTTGACAGGAACATCCTGAGAAATGAAATATAGCTAATGTAATAACTGTTCAATGTGGGACAAGGTTTAATCAGCCAATCATAAATTGGTAAAAAAATTAATAATCCATAATTTGAAACTCTGTTAATGATTAAACAACCAGGATCTATATATAGTCATAAAATTATTCTTTAAAGTGGCTAACAGATAAAATAAATAGCAGACTTTAATTTGCAGAAGCCATTTAGCAAGCTGCTTGAAGGATAAGTAAATCATAAACACAAGAAATTCTGCAGATGCTGGAAATCTAAAGCAAAACACACAAAATGCTGGAGGAACTCGGCAGGCATTCTGACATCTTTCTCCTTCCTTTCCAATCCTGAAAGACCTCGGCTCGAAACATCATTTCCATGGATGCTGCCTGACCAGCTAAGTTCCTCTAGCATTTTATAAGTGTTGCTTTGAAGGATAAGCCTATACAAATAATTTGAAAATTTCTAATCCGGTCTATGAGTGAAGATGCATTTACAAGGGAAAGGAGCAAAAATAAGTTTAGAAAACACTTCCAACATAAAAATCATAAACACAACTTAATCAGATTTTGTTCTCAAATAACACAAGAACACCTAATCGCTTCCTTGCAAAACATCATCACTCCTCCTCCACAGGAACAGTGAAAAGTAAATTTTTAGTTAGAAACCTAGAATAGTTCTAATTTGGATTTATTTTGGGTGTACCTTGATATACAGGACAACGATATTCAAGGTGATAAGTAGTGCAGTAATTTTCTTTGTATCTTGAGTGAATAGGTAAATTCATGTGGAATAGCACAGATAAAAGTGAAATGATACACTTTATTTTAAAACAAAGACTATTATTTGAATGGTGGCAAATTGGAAAATGTTAATATACAAAGCTATGTGGGAGTTCTTGCACATCCATCATTCAAAGAAAACATACAGGTCTATCAAGTACTTGGCAGACAACTAATATTTTGGCCTTCAAAATCAGAGGATTTGAGAACGGGAGCAAGGATGTCACACAATTATAGTTTTTAATGAGACCACATTTTCAATATTGCACACCATTTTGGACTCCCTTACCCAAAATAAAATATACTTGTCCAAATACAACAAAGCTTACCAGACTGATAGTTGGAATGACAGGATTTCATATGGAGAATAATGAAGTGAACTTAGCCTATATTCACCAGAGTTTAGAAGAATGAGAAATGATCTCATTCAAAAATCTCTCAGGATGAAAATGGCTAGGTGCAAGGAGGATGTTTCTCTTGCCTGGGGGATCTAGAATCGGGGAACACAATCTCAGGATATGGGTGAGATACTTAGGATGAAGACCTGGGAGAGGTGTGGAATTCTTTACTTTAGAAGCCCATGGAGACTGTCAGTTAATATATTTAAAAAGGAGAATTGGAGACACAAATGACTTCAAAGATATTGTAAGATGTAGGTGGAAGATGATAAAAAGTAAAAATATGGTAATATGATGGAGGATCAGACATGATTCAGGAGGAAAGCAAACACAGAGTCAAGTGGCCCCTCTTCTGCTCTATTTGAATTTGAATGTACATACCTGTGTGCCTGCCAGGTGGGATGGGGAGAGTTCATTTGCAACATCATGGAAATTATTGCATACAAAATGAAAACAAGATTGTCGCTGAACACAAACTTACTTTTGGCTCTGACTAACTTTGATGCCCTCGTACATTAGGCCAAAAATCACAGCCAAAGTTAACACATTGAGGATTCACTTTGAATGGAAGCTTACAGCAGGAGAAAAAAAGCTACTTGAAAACAATAATTTCAGAAAAAATATCTACCTTCATAATTCCACTATTTGAACACTATCTAGACTGAACTCCCACCAGTAACACCTGCCCTATCTAAATTCATATCAGATTGAGAAAATGGATTTGATCACCTTTTAGTCTCTGGAAGTTCAGAAGAATATTTCTGGACTTGTAAAATAAAAATAATATAATTCTGGCTTGATTTCCCTAAATGCTCTGACAGTTACTCTATTTTCTTAACTATATTAATTGTTCCAACCCCTAAACTCCCAAGTAATCAAAAAGATTCTCCTTTCAAATAAATGCAAGCCGGCCTGGGTTACAAAAAGCCTGATTTATGGACATCTCTACATATAATGAGATCTACTAATATTATAAAATTCAAAAGTATGCCACTAGTACAAATTCCCCTTTTATGAAATGGAAAGTAGTGTTCTGTCTCTTGACTCTTAGCAGTTGTTCTTTCTTATTAGTGATTTTGATGTCCTTCATTACAATAATGTGGTAGCATTTTATTTTAGATATTTAATCTCCCACTTTGGCAGTCTGACATACCCCACCCATTTCAAGCAGCCTTTAATTAAACCGGTGCCTAAGAAGAACGTGGTAATGACTATCATCCAGTATCACTTAAATCCACAGTGATGCAGTATTTTTAAGAGGTTGGTGATGAAGCATATTAATTCTTGCCTGATAAGCTCTAATTTGCTTACTGGAGCAACAGGTCCACAGGAGATGCAATTTCATTCACTCTTCACTGGAACATCTGGACAGCAAAGATCCATACACCAGGATGCTCTTTATCAGCTACAGCTCAGCATTCAATGTCATCATCCCCTCAAAGCTAATCAATAAGCTTCAAGACCTTGGTCTCAATACCTCCTTGTGCAATTGGATCCTCAATTTCCTCCCTTGCAGGCCTCAGTCACTTCGGATTGGCAACAGCATCTTTGTCGCAATCTCCATCAGTGCAGGTGCATCACAAGGCTGTGTTCTTCGTGCCTGCTCTACTCGCTTTACACTTCTGACTGCGTGGCCGAGCACAGTTCAAGTTTGCTGTCGTAGGCCGAATCAAAGGTAGTGACAAATCACCACATAGGAGGGAGAGTGAAAGTCTGGCTAAGTGGTGCCATAACAACAACCTCTTAATCAACGCCAGCAAAGCCAAGGTGCTGATTATTGACTTGAGGAGGAGGACACCAAAGGTCCATAAGCCAGTCCTCATTGGAGGATCAGAGGTGGAGAGTTAAAATCAGCAATTTTAACTTCCTCGGTGTTATTATTTCACAGAACCTGTCCTGGGCCCAGCACTTATGTGCAAGTATGAAGAAAGCACAACAGTGCCTCTACCTCCTTAGGAGTTTGTGTAGATTCAGCATGACATCTAAAACTTTAACAAACTTCTGTAGATGTGTAGTGGAGAACATATTAATTGGCTGCGTCATACATGGTACACCTGAAACACCAATGTCCTTGAACGGAAAATCCAAAATTACTAGTGGAAGCGGCCCAGTCCATCATGGGGAATGCCCTCGCCACCACTGAGGACATCTACATGAAGCATTGTCATTAGAAAGCTGTATCCACCATCAGGTACCACCACTACCCAGGCCATGCTCTCCTCTCGCTGCTGCCGCCAGGAAGGTACAGAAGCCTCAGGACCCATAACACCAGGTTCAGAAACATTTATTACCCCTCAACCATTAGGTTCTTGAGCTAGAGGGGATAATTTCATTCGCCCCATCACAGAAATGTTCCCACAACCTGTGGACTCACTTTCAGGGACGGTCTCATGTTCTTGGTATTTATTGCTTATTCATTTTTTATTATTATTTCTCTCTTTTGGTGTTTGCACAGTGTGTTTTTTTTTGCACACTGGTTGAACACCCAAGTAGATGTCATCTTTCATTGATTCCATTATGATTATTATTCTATTATGGACTTATTAAATATACCCACAAGAAAATGAATCACAGGCCCACTGAGCCTGCACCGCACAATTACACCTACGTGACCAATTAGCCTATCAACCCATACATTATTAGGATGTGGGAGATATCTGGAGCATCTGGATGAAATCCACATGGTCACGGGGAGAACATACAAACTCCTTGAAGACAGCAGCGGGCACTGAACACAGGCCACTGGTGCTGTAAAGCAATACACTAACCCCTACACTAGCATGCGATTAACACGCTGAGTGATCTTTGAGTCTAATCTGACTTGTGGACAAAAGTCAACTCACGAGTGTCTGTAAAACCAGAACCTGTCGATCGCCTCTACTCAGATTTGCTTTGCTTTCACCATCATGCAGATTTTCAACTTTTGCTGGATTTGATTCTCCTTCATTCACTGCCCGCCTACTTTACCAGCTGTTTCTCCACCTCCATGTGGTCCAGTCTTGCTGCTGCTGCTACTGCAGCAAGACCTCAATGTGTTGTATTTTTACTACCCTTCAGCTATCCCTTACTCATTGAGATATCACTTTTCAATTTTGTTCCAGCAGCCACCTACACTGCGTTGTTTTCAGACAGACCCTTGTCTTTCCTGTCTGCCTTCCTTCATCCAGAGGGTACTGAATCTTCAGAATTAATGATATATGCAGTGAAAGCAATAAAGGGAAGGATGGAAAGGTTAGCCTTGTTTTCCTTAGTGCAAGAACTGTATGCCAAGAAGAAAGGATCAGAGACTCTACTGAATGGGGAAGCAAGCATATCGGGGCAAATAGTGTATTTCTGCTTTCATTTCTTATGGTTATGTTACTTTGAACTTGTATATCATTAATATCTTTGATTTTTTTTTGTTTTTATTCTCAGTGTTCTACCTTCACCTTAACATAATTCCACTGACAACTCTTTCTGAATGCCCATGTCTCGTCATTGACAGTTCTACTAAGTATATAGTTATTATTGTCAATCACTAGAAAATAGACACAAAAGTTTGAAATCTCTAATTTCTTACCTGATTTCCCCTTTTAAAATATGACTTTGCAATCAGAAATATTCATTACAATCCCATCGATTAAACCCTAAGAGTCTTCAACTATTAAAAGTTTTGACAATCAAGACTGTCACAGCTATTGGTTTCATTAAAAGAATCCAGAGTTCAGCTCTATAACTGTTTACTTCACATCTTTTACTGAAATTCACGTCTATGGTTTACCTCCTGACATAACCACTCTAGTGCTGTTCTGCCCAACCTTCCAGCTATCTTCAGACATAACTCGGTCTGAACCTTTAATTTCTAGCTCAGTAGGAACCATTGATTTCCATATCCTAAACCACCTTATTCCCCTGGCTTAGTGACTCTCAGAACTGCAAACTTAAAAATTCTCACTTCATGTTTAAATAATTTCCCAGCTTCATCTACCCAAATTCTAAATCGCTATGAATCTATCACTTTCCACTTTTGATAGCAAGGATTAAGTGCCTCTCAAACACAATTTCTAGCCCTCCCACCAACATTTATAGTCTACAGGGCTCTAACGGGGTATGTCCAGAAAAGAACAGCTGATTTTATGTATTAATAAATTTGCCTGTTATCAAGTTTATTTTTTATTT
This sequence comes from Hemitrygon akajei, assembly GCF_048418815.1. NCBI lineage: Eukaryota > Metazoa > Chordata > Chondrichthyes > Myliobatiformes > Dasyatidae > Hemitrygon > Hemitrygon akajei. The sequence goes on from NC_133129.1 coordinate 134,382,669, forward strand.
TAAAGGATATTGATTCATCCTCCTAATCAACATCTAAAATTGTTCTCTTCAGTTGCTACCTACCTTCCTCAAGATCATTAATGAATTAACTCATCTTAGATGGTAAGCAAGATCCTTGAAGTATTCATTCATTCAGGAGTTACGCTCCTCACGTCTATTCTGCATTCAAACACTCATTTCACCTTCAAAATATAAAATGACTCCAAACTCACTCTGAAGTTCTAGTATATTCCAAAGGCTTAATCTTTCTTGATTTTTCCTAGCTGGCTTCCTCTCTTTTCCTCCCAATTACTTCCTTTAATATTATTCAAACCAGTCAACATGTAGCCTCAATGACAGTTAGTGTGGATGCTTTGAGGCTCCTGTTCTCGCTGATGATAGTGACAAGAAATGGGCATGTCATATAAAGCTAGATAAGACGAATTTGACAAACTGCTTCCCTCAAAGGTTAATCTTCCCTTCTTCTTCCCTACCAGTGTTCTGAAGAAATCCCCTCATCCCTGCCATGTACCTTGAGGATTCTCTGGTTCATGCTTCCATATTCACTTACTGAGCAACCACAAGCCATACTGTGCTTTATCTTCTCCTTTCCCAAAGTTCAGGGCTCAAATCAATCTTTCACTTGGAAAGCATGCGACGCAAAGTTCTTCTAATTAATACGCTACATTCTCCGCTCATATTGTAAGCACTGAAGAAAACAAACATGACATTTGTCAGTCCACAAATGTGACTGAACACATTCTCCCTTTCACTCTTTCTCCCATTATACCATCAAGTTACTCATGTGCCAATGAAACCTGGGGAACAATATTGCAGCTAAATGATAGGTACTTGACATTGAAGCCAGAGGCTACAATTGCAGATAATCAACATTGATTTTTAGTCTAACAATTTCAGACAATTATTTTATGTCATGACTTTACACCCAATCCAGATCAGAATTTTCAAATTTTTAAATCCCTTTTTCACTCTTTATTATCATCCCTTTTGTCATTTTCTTAGTCCTGCTTTTCATCCTATTACAGACATTCCCAATAAGTTCCAACTCACCTTTCAATTGCACTTTAAAATCTGCTTTATTTACTTTTCCTGGTTCTGCCAGTATTCCTACATTTTCTATTTCAGATTTCTAACATTTAAAACACTTTGCTTCTCTACACCAAGTCAGAGATGATGTCATAAAATTTTCAGTAATACATGGCGTACCATGCAACTGATACCCTTTGAATATTGGTACACTTACACATTTTCTTGGTAAACTAACAAACAAATGTGCTTCCTATTTCTTTAGTCTGCATTATTGCTTCATCTTTATACTCTCCAAATATCCTGTCATTATTTGATTCACTCTCTATAATGCTATAATATACTAACCCCACAAAACCACCATTCTTTTATATGTAAGCAATATTTGGAAGCAATCAAGTGCACACAATGAGATGGAGCAGATACTAGAAGTTTTATACAAGATAGAAAATACCAGAAAAAACGAATGGACGCAGAGAAAACATGCAATATTTCATATCAAAGAACAGTCCTCGCCCCCGAAACGTTAGCCCTGTTTCCCTTTCACAGATGCTTCGTGTTTCCAGCATTTTCTGTATATAGTTTAGATACCTACAATCCGGGTATAGTCACTATTAAGTGCGGACACCATCTTGGACATACTGGAATGAGATTGTGTGTATATAATCTATCCCACATATACTGACACGCTCTTGAATGTACATTCCACCCTGACAAACTGCTGGATGGAGTGTGTACCTAAAACACTGGCACATTACTGCACATACACTCTTCACAAGATCAACCATCCCCGTATGTGTCCCTCGTTCTATTCTTAGATACCTGCTAAGGCTTCTTTCCTTCAGGCTCTGGTTCCAAACTCGACTCCAACTTCTCTGACACCCACCATGAACATCACCTCTGCGCCTCTCCGGACCCCCCGGAACCGCACACCCACACAATTGGGCCGCGCACATAGGTTCCTAGCGGCGGTAGCCGCTGTGCACACGTGACCGGCAGTGACGTGTGAGGGTCAAAGCAGCATGACCGATTCAGTGCGGAGCGCCGTTTGTGCTTCACTGCCTGGTACTCGATTTGCGAGCTGGTGCTGCAGTATGGCGCTGTATGCTTAGCTGCTTCTTAATCGTTAAGCAGAGAATGTCATCATGTAGAATATTGAGTCATTAACAAACACACCAGATCTACAGTGAAAAACAGCACCACAGATACCGAAAGACACGGAGACTGCATCAGTGGAGAGAGAAACAACTGTCGTTTCCGGTCAAGGATCCATTAGTACCAAATTTGAAGCGTGGATTGCATTTTAGCCACACCACCCAAATCCTAAAAGGTCTTACTGTAGCTACAAAAACGTATGGTTCTGAGAACATAAAATAAAAGGGATTTTGCAAGAAATTTACGAATTACTTGTTAAGGCCCTAACATTTTTGTAGACAATTTTCTAAACTACACTTATGAGAAAAGAAAGTAAGCTTTACTTTACAAAAATATATTTATGAGGCATTGTAGTAGTCAGTTGCTGGGATTCTAAAAGCAATGGCCATGGGAGTTTTCGTAATCATCAAGCTAAGGGAAGGATGGAAATGGTGAATGCCGTGGAAATTTGCAAGAAAACAGTAATTAAAATGGAAGCTCCAGCTCCCTGGGAGATGACACTGCAATAAGCCAAAGGGCTTCCAGTAGTATAAGAACATTCAATGAAGCTTGCGTTCGAGAGTGGAAACATCAACGGTCAAATAGTAGATTGATTTTAACAGAAAGGGAACCTATACAAAGTGATGATCACAATTGTGTTCAATGTAGAGATTAATTACTATATTGTAGAAGTGCAGTCCTGAACTTGGATTCCTATAAAGAGATGAATTGTTTGCCAGGAAGAAAACTGTATAAAGAGAGCACACTAATTATTTGAGGCCTAGATTTATAGTAGGGGAAGAATTGTGTAGTTGGATACTTACCCATCACCCCTACTGAGGCATAGGTTGCTGACAGTAGCTCATGAGAGTCCTCTGTCCTGCCTTAGTCTTTAGGCAAAGAATCTTCCTCTCCCAGAGATGAGGTCTTTGACATTTCTGTTGGTGTTACTGTAGCTCTAGGTTTCTACATGATGAGGTCGCTTGCCCCATGCCCAACACTCCTTTCAGGTTTGAGAACAACAATGCAGAGTTCAGATAATTATGAAAATAGTGGGATATTAACAAGCCACTGCTATAAGACAGTAATATAGAGATCAATACAGTAAAATGCAGATACTTCACTGACATCACTGTTACACAGTGTTTGTATTTTTCATTTTTCTCTGAAGTTAATAATAACTTATTTATAGAGTAATTGTCATACAGACGATATAGTTCAATTGTTCTTGACCAATATGCTGCAAAGATGTCAAAGTTGAATCGTTGTCAAAGTTTGACAAAAATTTACACAATGTAAATGACTAATGCAGGAAAAATGCCAAATCTGCAAAAATTTCCATGATGGTAGAGGCACAACTATGCTTTCTTTGAAATGGTATTTACGTGCTGGTCCCAGGACAGATTGTCTGATGTGATAATGCAATGGAATTTAAAGTTACTGACTCCTTCCATCTCTGATCCCCTCGTGAGTACTAGCACTGGAGCACTGGTTCCTTCTTCCTGTAGTGAAGGATCAGCTCTTTAACTTAGCTGACATTGAGTGAGAGGTTGTTGTAATGGCATCATTCAACCAGACTTTCAGTCTCCCTCCTGTATGCTGATTTCATCACTATCTTTGATTTGACCAACAACAGTGATGTCAGTAAACTTAAAATATGGTATTGGAGCTGTATTTGGACCTACAGTCATAACTATTAAAGTGAGTGGAGCGGGGACTACGCATACGGCCTTTTGGTATTTCATTGCTGATGGTGATTGTGGAGATGATCTTGCCAATCCATACTGACTGGGGTCTGCAAGTGGGGAAATCAAGGAACGAGTTGCACAACGAAGTATTCAGGACTAGGCCTTGGAGCTTTTTCATTACTTTTGAGGGGATGATAGCATTGAATGCTGATGTAAGTATCTTTACTGTCCAGTTATTTCAGAGCTGAGTAAAGAGCCAATGAAATGGCATCTGCTGTTGACCTGTTGTTATGGTAGGCAAATTGGAGCGGGTCCATGTTACTGTTCAGGCAGGTGTTGATATGCAGACAGTATGTTCACCAAACACAGTGAATTCTGTTTCATTGGCCCATCTAAGCAACTGCCCCAGTTAGCCGAAAGTTCTTGGAAGTAGTTAAAAATGTCTAAAAATGACAATCTACTGCTTAACTGAGTAACAAGTTATGTATTTAAATGAAATACAGAACAAATTATAACTGATATTACTGTAGCACTAAAACTGTGCAATGGTTATCGATGGAGGAATTCATCCAGTGTACGGTGCCGTGTTCTTTTGATTCATTTTGTTAATGAACAAGCTCAGCACAGATATCTAGTGCAGATAATGGACTGCCTTCATTCCCTTCTTGCTTGGTCCAACAATAAATTTCCTAACGTCCTGTGCAGCCGCCAACTCAAGTTCAGATGTATCATTTTCAACACATTCCTTGTCTTCATATTTCCTGCCTGATACACTGCATCCTCCAAATCTTTATTTTCATTGTAATGTTCAAGATGATTGTCAATACCTTCAAATTCCTCAACATTTGAACTCTTTAAAGCACACTTAGCCCAAACATTCAATATAACACCAAAATCTACTACACACTTATCATGTTCGAAATCTAATTATTTGATAAACTTATTTAAATGTTTCACGTAACTCACACAAAATGCTGAAGGAACTCAGCAGGCCAAAAAGCATCTATGGAAAAAAGTGTAGCCAATTTATTGGGCTGAGACCCTTCATCAGGACCGGACAAAAAAAGCTGAGAAGTCAAGAGTTAGAAGGTGGGAGGAAGAAACACAAGGTGACAGGTGAAACTCGGGGTGGGGGGGGGGGGGGATCTTCAATGGTTTACATAGAGTTAGAAATCTGAAGAAGGCAGTGAGCAACATATTGAATAAGTGTGGGATAAATTTTACAAGCAACAAGATCTCATTATAAATTAATGGCCAGTAAACTTGTATTGTTGCACAGGTCATGGAAAATTTTTACTCAGCATATTGGAAAGCTCCCATTTTTTTGTGAAACCAAATGCCCCAGCTAAACTGATAGAGGTCTTACTGTATTATTGTAAAGATAATATCTCTAATTATGTGGTTCTCTACTTTTAATGAATCCAGATTATGATCTTAGGTTATGCAATGAGTGAATTTTATGAGAACCCCACCCAAGTTTTAGCTTTTATCTCCTTATTTTAGTCCTGTATGTCCTAACAATTATTTGAGTCTATGACCCTTTATTCTAGGCTCCTTAGTGTAAAATACAATTTCTCCACATGTGTCAAGACTTCTAAGTGTTGTGTACGTTTCAATGAGGGAATTTCTCATTCTTCTAAATCATGTAAAGTGATCCAAATTATCCAATTTCTCTTTATATGACAGATCAGCTATCCCAGGAACTAGTCTGGTGAATCTTCACTGTATTCCTTCTATTGCAAGTTTATCTTTTTTTCCTTGGGTAAGATAACCATAATCGTGTGCATTTGATGCATCCACCAAGCCACTTAGTTTTGATCAAGCTTTTAGTCCTCTGTTGAAGTATCTCCTTTTGTGCATTAACTTTCCTTTAATGATGCTTCAGTGATGATCCTGGAAGTGTGTGTGGCATTGAATAAGCTACATAAATGCAATTTATTGTTGCTGCATACTGATGATCCCTATGTGCAACACAGCAGTCGTGAAAATAAAGCTTTTGTACAATAATTACCAAGTGTCTGAACTCTGAACTAAAAATTGGCCCTTCAATGCAGCAAAAGAGTGCCACAAATCAGGAACAAGCCGCAATGAATGAAAAAAATGGGCTCCATGGGAGGGAAGAGTTGCTCTTGGAATGGGTTGATCATGGGCTGAAGGACGTGTACCACGCTGTATTAAACAGTGAGAGGATTTGGGCACCATAATCTAAGAAAAAAAGTGCTGGTGAAGAAGAGGGTCTAGAGGAGGTTATGAGAATGATCTCAGCGATGAAAGGGTTAACATATGAGGAGCGTTTGATGGTTGTTGAATTGTACTCGTTCGAGTTCAGAAACCTCATTGACACCTGCCAAGTTTATTCACTGGTCTGGATGGAATGAATGGAAGGAAGGTGCTTACGGTAATGGTAGAGTCTTGGACCAGAGGGCACAGACCCAGAACAGATGAATGTCCCTTCAGAGATGGGCAGAAATTTCTTTCGCTAGAAGGTGGTGAATCTCTGCCACAGGCGGCTGTGGAGAGCCAAGTCATTCGGTACATTTAAAACGGAGGTTGATAGGTTCTTTATTAGTAAGGGCGTCAAAGGCTACAGAGTAAAGGCAGGTCGGGAAACAGTAAAACAGCCACGATGGAATGGCGGAGCAGACTCAATGGGCTGAATTGGTGGTGCTTAGACCTTCAGCACATTTTCGCTTGGAATGTACGCCCTATTTTTAATCTCCAATGAGACTCTATGCAATTTTGCTTGATAATACTTTTAAAATGTGGCAAGGAAATGGCTCTACGTTAAAAGCTTTACAAGTTCCAAATAAATACGTTATTGGTTTTAAAGTGCCTCATCAAAAGTATCTGGAAATTAAAGTGGATTCGTAAAGCACTACACAAAGTGCGCTACAAATTGGTTCAAGTTTGAACTGGAAATTCTTCTTGGCACGTAATAAATTGCGTTAGGGTGAAAATGTTAGTCTATGGATGGTCACGTAAATTGTATTGAGATGATTTGTTTAATAGGATGGCTGTGCTAAACCTTTCATTCATATTTGAGGATTCTGCGTCGAGCAGTTCAGTAAAATTTAGACATACCCACTAAGGATGCATTATTGTATATTTCTCCGGGGATTTGCCCCGAATGTCTAGTAATATGCATTAAACATAATACACGTGTTCAGCTTCCTGAGCAGTTATTCACCCCCAAGTTATACACCACCCCAAACCACTTCCTCACATAGACTCGTTCCTACTGTACGTGACTCCAGACACGACCACCGGTCCCGTCAATCCCATTCAGCGTATTCGCGCATCTTCGTTGCGTGAGATGTAGATTACGTACGTGTTCGTTTATGACGCTGAGTTTAAATAGCAGAGCGTGTGCTGGTCACTGCGGTATTTGGTCGTGGGAAGAAGGTAAGGCACGGCAGGGATGGACGAACGAACGAGTAACTTATCAAACTGTATGGCTTCAGTATGTCCAAACGTATTGCATGAATTTTGCGGTAGCGATTGCGAAATATTATATGTTATAAATTGCAATTCATTTTTGTTAAGTAGTATTTGTATAGATTATTTTGCCTCGCTGGTTTAAAAATATTGCTGATCCTTTTATAAATTAGTACCATACCATAGAACAAGTATAGTTTCACATTCGGTGTGTTTAATATGGTTTTGTTAAAATGGTGGATTCGTGTTTATGATACTCGGTTCCTGATGTGATGACTGGCGCAAGGCTCGTCTTACTAGATACTAATAGATACGGGAGACCTGCCGGAAAGATCCTCGGTATGCGAATTTACAATAAATTAACCCGAGCCAAGGTCATAAATCGGCCCTGATCTGGATTTCCAGATCGGCTTCGATATGGGGCTCAATTCAGCTCGAATCTTGGCTTAAATAATTCGTTCTTCAATCCGACGACGTTGATGCACAGCATATGATGCCCTCTGGTTGCAGTAAAGCAATTCGGATATTGCCCTCAGTCATTTTCTGGAGTAGTTTGCATGCTCAGTACGCGTGGTTAACTAAATTATAGTCCACTTGTTAACGGTGAAGTTGGATATGGAGAGGAGGCGAAGTGACTGGTGATCATTTTGAGGACTTAGAAGTTGAAATAAGTAAATAAAAATTTCACTTAAATAGAATCGAGGCTTCTCGTCCACTTTTACCACAGGAATAGATGCTGGGGCCAAAGCAACACGCTGGAGGAACTCAGCAGGTCGGGCAGCATCCGTGGAAACGAGCATCAACTTCAATGTAAAGTAGTCCTGCTGGGGCGAATGCGACGCGCTTAATGGCACGTCTTATTCTGAATAGTTCCTGTAAAATGACTTCGAAAATGCCTGTGACAAATTCATTTGCAAAATGCTGCCTCTAGAGGGAAACGAGTTAGTAGTGCGTGGCTCTTCGAGTTCATTTCCGTCGTCTGTAAAGAGTTGGTTGTTCTTCATTGTGACCGCGTAGGTTTCCTCCCCGGTCATTATAAATTGTCCTGTGATTAGGCTATAGTGTTAAATGAGTGCAACCCACTCATTTGTCAGGCCAAAGGGCCTGTTCCGCGCTGCGTCCCCAAGTGAAACCACAAGGAGCACGTGACTAAATGTATTCTGTTTCAAAGCCGGCAGTAGGAAATTGGGATGCAGATGTAGACGCTTTCAGATTTTGGAAGTGTGGTTCAGAGTTTAAGAGAACAAATTTTTTTGAAAAGTCAAATTTAAACTCTGGAGCAGGAGAAGACGAGTTGGTCAGCGTTAGTGGGAACTGCAGGTGAATTGAATTGACTTTATTACTTACATCCTTCACATATGTGAGGAGTAAAAATCTTTGCGTCTCTGAATGTGTAATGTACAAATTAGAGTAATTTGTAATAAATAGTATGTGCAGTAAAATATACAGTACAACAGAACGGTCAATGCAGCTTAGAAATACAATTGTGTCATCCTGAATTAATTAGTCTGTTGGCCTGGTGGAAGAAGCTGTCCTGGAGCCAGTTGGTCCTGGCCTTAATGCATACGTATCCCGTATGGTTTCCCTGAGTGAAAGTAATGAAAGTTTTATACCCTGAAGCAGGTATAGTTCAGTAAGTACTGTTAATGGGTCAGAGGAATAATGCCTTTTCCATTGTCACGATGAGGCCACACTTGGGCTGGAGGAGCAACACCTTGTATACTGTTTGGGTAGCCTCCAACCTGATGGCATGAACTTTGATTTCTCAAACTTCCAGTAATGCCCCCAACCCCCTTCACCATTTCCCAAACCCCTTTCCCCTCTCTCATCCTTATCTCCTTGCCTGCCCATCGCCTCCCTCTGATCCCCCCTTTTTCCCTTCCATGGCCTCTCTCTTTCACCGACCAACTTCCCAACTCGTTATTTCATCCCTTCGGGTTTCACCGATCACCTTGCGTTTCTCTCCCCCCTCCCCAACCTTTCAAATCTACTCAGCTTTTTTTCCCCAGTCCTGAAGGGTTTCTGCTCAAAACAGCGACTGCACTTTTTCCATAGGTGCTACCTGGCCTGCTGAGTTCTTCCAGCATATTGTGTGTGTGTGTTGCATGGATTTCCAGTATCTGCATATTTTCTCGTTTGTGATGCAAGTTCAGACGGGAGGCAGTGTTCTGAGTGACTTCTATTTTCAGAAAGGTGGCTATGAGGCCAGCCAAGAGCACCCTAGGATAGTCAAATCTATAAATAACTAAATGCATAAATACTTAAGGAGGCAACGGGGTGAAACTGAGATTATAGATGTAGGAAAATATTTTTATTTATTTAGCAATTGTGTGGAATAGGCCCTTCCTGCCCAGCAACCCATCTATTTAACACAAGCCTAATCACAGGACAATTTACAATGATTGATTAACCGGTTTATCATTAGGCTGTGGGAGGAAACTGCATTTTACTGATGCTATGAATTATGCTTGGAGGTTAATCGTGATCTAAAGTTCACCAAACCTTGTAAGTTAAAACGCATTGGAGCTGTCTGCTGTACTTGTTCTGACTTAAAATGGCAATGGGTGTACAAGGTAACTAACCTGCAGATTTAAAGTTTGCTTTTCAGAATTTTTTGCTGTTACTTAATAAACTATCAGTTGGCAGAAACAAACCTATTCATACATTCTTTCCTCTACTGTTCTGGCACAATTTTAATATTTCAAGTATTTATTTTAGATATGTTAGCACACTATAGATTTTGAACAAAAGTTTGTTTGCTATTGTCAGCTTTCAATATGGATTCTGTTCGTGCACCATTCTCTTTGTGGCAGGGGGAGAGGTTACAGTTTTCATGGGTGTTGACAAGTTTGTTAGCCAAATGATGAAATGATCTGATAATATCCACCTCAGTAAATGTTCTGTGTTACTTCCTGTCACAGAACACTTACTAAGGAGGATATTGCCAAATCATCAACCTCTTGCTTGCATTTAATTATTTGGCCAACAATAGCGAGTGCAAGTTGGCTATTGCAGAATCTTTCAGTTCTTGAAATATAATGTTTATTTCTAAAGTAGTTCAATTCTATTAAGGTTTATCTCCCTCTACTCAACCAGTTATTTGCAGGAGCAGAATTGATACGTTAGAAGTTCTGTGTAAAACAGATGTAGATGTTCTTTACATTAGTCAGTGTAGCTTTGAATTACTGGGAGTGGTTAAAATAGGTAAGTTATTGAAAGGAGTACTTTTTTAAAAAAAAACACTACAGGATTATCATTACTTAGCTATATATTCCTTAACTATTATTTTAAAGTTCTTCAAAGTGCCATGGAATCTTCATGTAGTAAGGAGTTACATCCTGCGTAACTATCTCCTAAAATTTTATTCTTTTAATCACTGGACTAATGCTAATTGGCACCAGTGAAAGGTTGCCCTTTGTGTAGTTGCCAGGAATCAAATATGATTTGTTTCTGCTCTGATTTTTGTGGATTGAGGTGGCTGATGAGGCCAATGAGAGTATGACAGGCTTCTACAGATTGGGCAGCAGGTGGCTCATGGGGCAAGCAGGGAGTTGGTTGGGAAGTGGTGTGTTCTTTTGCCATAGTTTTTAATATAAGGTTCTGCTCCATTTTGAGCAGAATTAAGTCATTTGGCCCATCTAGTCTGCTCCACCATTCCATCATGGCTGACTTCTGGTAAGATGGAGGCACACGGACAATTAAGAGACTCTTGGGTATGTGAATGAAAGAATGCATGTAGGAGGGAATGGTTATTTGATCTCTGAGTGGTTTAAAAGATCAGCACAATGTCATGAACCAAAGGGCCTGTATTGCTCTGTGATCTTCGGGAAGTAGTTGAGGTAGTTTTTAAAAAAAAACTCAGTGGTGGGTGAATGGAACATGTGGCAGGGACGATGGTGAAGGCAGATACATTTAGGGACATTTAACAGACTCATAGACTGGCACATGGAGGGCTATGTGGGAGGGAAGGGTTGGATTGATCTTGGAGTAGGTTAAAAGATTGGCAAAACCTTGTAGGCCAAAGGGCCTGTATTATGCTGTACCTTTCTAGGTAGAGCCCCTTAAGTATTTCACCTTTCTCCCTGGACCTATGATCTCCAATTGTTGGCCCACCCAACCTCAGCGGGAAAGCCTGCTTGCATTTGCCCAATTTATACTCCTTGGTTTTGGCTCCCTTGCTTGCTATTGTCATCATTTTGTAGGTTTATTTTTCTTTTCTGTTTTTCTTTGTTTAAATTTACACATTTTTTAAAAAATTAGCACTGATGCATGCTCTGGTGCACGTAATCTTATTTGGGACTTTGTCAAGTCAAGTTCTAGTACTGCAGACCCACCCCATGGACCTGACTTTCCTAGCAGAAAGTTAATACATTCTTGAGGTTTCAATGTCATCTTTGTCAGGTTTTGATTTTTCACATGAATATGGCTAAATGCTTCTCTATCTTTCCTGCTGTTTCTCCATCCTAAATGGCTTTATGTACTTTACTCCTAAACAGCAGTAAATTAGTTGGAGCGTGCAGTGTGATTGGACACAGCCTGCACAATGCACACGTGTTGGTGGTTGCCTGCTGGGAATTAGTGACGTGCTTCAGTTGGCCACTTGGAAAATGCTGTGAGGGGACACCCAAGGCATTTGTAGCAAGGCAGCAAGGATACAAGAAATACAACAGAAGGCTTTGAGATGCAAGTGTAAAATGGTAGCATACAAGGTAAAGAGGCACAAAGTTGAATATGATAGTAGTTTATTGAGCTAGATAAAACTTGATATGGTAGTGTATTAGAAAGTTAGAAGCCAGTAATAGAGAGCTGTGAGTGGATAATTATCTATAAATGTCTCCATTCTGTGGCCTTGCTGAAACAACATTCAGAAGAGGCGCTATTTAAATTGACCCAAACATTGTAGTGGCAAGTGGAATGTAATTGCAGTTGGAATGCATATTTGATTTAGACGAGTAAACAATGAAACGTCAGTGAGCTGACTGACCCTGGGAGGGTAATTGTGAAGTTACTAGCTTTCAATTACTAATGACTATTTAACATTTGAATGAAGATGCTCCCGAATCAGCACAGATTCTGTTGGCTTGGACTCTGAAATAATGTACTTAGCAGCTTGGAAGTTGATTGTAGGACAGTTGTGTAAGGTAAGGTTGGCTGGTCATGGTAAATGCTTGTCATGCTCAATTTACAACTTTTAATTTGCTAGAAACATAGAAAACCTACAGCACAATACAGGCCCTTTGGCCCACAAAGTTGTGCCAAACATGTCCCTACCTTAGAAATTACTAGGCTTACCTATAGCCCTCTATTTTACCAAGCTCCATGTATCTATCTAAAAGTGTCTTAAAAGACCCTATCGTATCCGCCTCCACCACCGTTGCTGGCAGCCCATTCAACGCACTCACCACTCTGAGTAAAAAAAACTTTACCCCTGACATCTCCTCTGTACCTACTCCCCAGCACCTTAAACCTGTGACCTCCTGTGGCAACCATTCAGCCCTGGGAAAAAGCCCCTGATTATCCACACAATCAATGCCTCTCATCATCTTATACATCTCTCTCAGATCACCTCTCATCCTCTGTCGCTTCATGAAGCAGTTGTTTGAAGAACTGAAGAAGATTGGGCTTTGTAAGATTGCCTGTAGGAGGAAGGGGAGGTTGAAAGATGAGGTGCAAAGTTCTGTAGACTTGAAAAAGGTGATATTTTAATAACCTTGTAATAACAAATGGAAGGAGGAAAGATGATAGCAATTTTTATTTGCCATCCATATTGGAGTAGATGAACTTACTAATGTTTGAATAGAAAAGTGGGAACTCAAATGCGTAAATCAGTGTAGTGCCAAAAAGACGTAGTATTTTGTTGGTTTATAACTTGCGATAGAATTCTCCCACCCAGCTAATCTGATATTGCTATAAATGTAGATACTACTCAGAATCTGATGTGTAGTCAGTCATTGATGCATTATGAAATTACAGAATCTCTTTCCCCTTCAATACAGGTTGCTGTTAACAACATGGAAAAAGATTTAGGTCAATTGTATAACCAGATTAGTTGTGATTGAAATGTAATACTGATAGACGTATCTTTGGGGGCAGGGGGGCAAATGTAGCAAATTCAGTACCAGTAATTAGTATAATGCAAAAGGCGTTTATAAAGAATGAGTCAGTAAAAATTAATAGTAATGTGAGACTATGGAGAAAAGCTGCAAAGAAAAAATATCAAATTTTGGAGAGCGATGCTTGTACAACATTGTATAATACACCCAGTCAATTTGTTTTTTTGTGAACAAAGCATGTTTATTGAAGTGTGATCAGAGGAGAGCAATGCTAGTCTCTAGTCTATTTTGAAACTTGACTTGTCTATATTAAATATACATTATCAAAATTTAATGTGTTAATTTTTCTAATACAAAATAGTTCAAACTTTTCTATCTACTTCCCAGATGGTCCAATCTAAGTAGTCCCTAAAGTGGTTGTGTCTAAACTGCTTTCCGTTTCTAAGCTTGGCCAATTTCTGGAAGATGTTGCAATAGATGATGTTCATTTTATCGATTGAGAAAATTGGATAGTATCCACCCTCAACTTCCTTTCCAGATGTATTGGTCCTCAGTGCTTTATTCTAGATGATCTATGGTTGCAAGGCTAAAAAGGCAATCGGAATTGTATGCAATGCTTTCAGTTGGTTTTGCTCTCATTAAATTAAATTTGCTCCTATTTGATGTTGCCAGTCATAAGCCTTTATTGCTGGCTTAATTCCACTTGATTTCTCATTTTGAGAGATTCCATGCATCTTGCCTCCAAAAATTATCTAATACATAGTGATTTCTGTCTGTTATAAATGTACTGCAAACAGCAGAGATCCTAAAACTGATGTCAATTATAACTCCTTGTCAAAAGCAACCAGACTTTGACAGAGCTTATCTCTTCTTCATGTGAATTCCTGTAATGGGAACTTGCATCATAAGAAGTGAGCACTTGCACAAGTTAAATTTAACTTTGTAGCCTGGCAAGGGAATTGGGCTACATATGATTGAATTCATCTAGCACGTTGTTTCATGCAGCAAGGTAATCACAGACCACATAATCTTTAGAAGAAATGTCCTTAAAATTTGAACTCCTGGCTAGTATCATGATTAGATTCTGGGAAAGTGATTTAAAAAGACAATTGATGCCTATTATTTCTTTTCGGCAGCAAAAATGGCAAACCTGAAGGAAAAGCTAATTAGCCAGTTGGCATCCTCCGGGGAGCAGCACTCCTACAACAAGATTACTATTGTTGGTGTGGGCGCAGTAGGAATGGCATGTGCCATCAGTGTCTTAATGAAGGTAAGACAACATTCAGGTGGCAAAGTTGCTGTTCCCACCAGGACTAGACTTGGGGAGTTACTACTATTGAACACATTTAGAAGCTGAAAATGTTGGAATGCCCTAGTTTGCATGTTTGACATTTGAGATATTGAGTATCAAACCAATACAATTTTTCCATTTCTACCCCCTACTCAACATGACGTTAGCTCTTGAATGACAAGTATCGTCTTACCTTTCTTCATCTGGCCTACATGGAGAAGTTTACTTGGCTGTTGTTGAACTACAGCTGACGTGGTTCCAAGAGCAATCAGGAATAGGCATTTTGTATAAATTTTCTTCCCTCTTTCCCCTCCCCCACCTTTTTTCAGGGCTAGTGAGACATTTTCTCATACTTAAATGGCTATCTGGGCTACAATGGAGTAACTTTGAAAATAATGGAAATCAAATTAAAACACTACTGGACCCTATGGTATTAGGCCTTTAGTCTTGCTAAGTTGACTCTTACTGTGGTTGCATATTTCAGGATCTGGCAGATGAGTTGGCTCTGGTGGATGTAATGGAGGATAAATTGAAGGGGGAGATGATGGACTTGCAACATGGGAGCCTGTTCCTCCACACTTCCAAAATTGTGTCCGGCAAAGGTGAGTTACGGGTAGGGGAATGGGAGGAGCTGGGATTTTGTGAGCATATAAGGTTGGGAACTAGGTAGAAAGGTGAGGTGGAAGTGGGAAGGTGGATTGACATTAACTTGGGTGCCTTCTCAGCATCTCCCTGATTAATTCTTGAGTTAGTAGTTTAAATGATTAAGAAAGTTACTCTTGGTTAAATATTATACATTGCTGGCAAGGCATGCGTTTATATAACTACAATACAGCACAGAATAGGTTCTTGTGCCCATGATGTTGTGCTAAATGATTCTGCCTTTTTTCTGAACAGAATACCCCCTAGAACTTGCCACCCTGAGCACCAGTCCTCACCAGTTATTCACATGATCTGTCTTTGAAACAATATTGTCTATGGAAGTGTGTGTGGACTTTTTATAAAAAAAAAAGTAATAATCAGGACCAATACCTCTAAAATAGGGGACAACAAGTATCTCGGATGATTTCTGGTTTAGAAGATTGAGAAAAGGATTAAATGAAGGAACACTAGAAGGCTCGTGAAGAGTATCATCACAAGCAGAGAATTGTTAAGCCAAATAGTGTACTAAGGTTACAAAGAATGTCATCGACTTAAACCATAAATGTGGCGAACTAGGTAGATCAAATTTACAGGTCTCGAATAGGAAACAATAAGTGAAGAATTGCAAGTCAGGAACCAGATCTGCAGTTCTATGCAAGGGATTTTTCAGCCTTCTCTTGAATGTTGAGATTTTAGTGTTGGGCTGGAATGTCGATTCTTGTACAGAGTGTGCTAGTGGAGAAAGTAATGTGGTACAGCTCTTTCGCATCAGATATCAGTTTTATGGAGTAAGAATTGAGATATATGATGGGGCTAATAATTTTGTTCCTATGATAGATTATTCTGTTAGTGCCGGTTCCAAGTTGGTTGTGGTCACAGCTGGTGCTCGGCAGCAGGAGGGAGAGAGCCGCCTGAACCTGGTTCAACGCAACGTAAATATCTTCAAGCATATTATTCCGGATATTGTCAAGCACAGTCCAAACTGTGTCTTGCTTATTGTGTCCAACCCAGGTGAGTAGTATCCACTTTGCAATGGGGAGGGTTCAAGGGCTTGGATATATTATGGGTTTAGAACAACAGATATGAAATTGTGTGGTCAAACTCTTAATCAAAAGATGCTGTCTTCAGCATGGAAGCATTATTACTGAAAGGGTAGTTGTTTTCACATGTTTACTGGGAGCAGAAAATTATATTTATTTTGCTATTGACAGTCTTCTAAAGTAGCTCAAAGAAAGATATACAGTTGTCAAATGCTAAAAATCCAAGAAGTATAGATCCATTAGATTTTAATTAAGTACTTAAGGGTATTACTGCAATGGATCCCATCCTCTCCTTTCCTCATTGGTCCAGGTTCATTCTATCTACTCTACTGTTCTGGCTCCATAGAGCCTTTCATCGAAAATTTGTAAATCTGACATGCCTAGTTACTCATAAGTTTTGTAATAAAATAATGGCATCCCTTGATTCCTATATCTCTTTCATGGCAACGTTTGTCATTGTTGAAAAATCTCTATAGATTATGTATTGGTTTCTTTCGATCCGATTCTGGTGTTGCATTGTGTAGATGCAGTCCTTTGTTTCAGTTATTCAATAAATCACTAGCAATGTCACTTCCAAGTTCTATCCTTGGAGTGGCCTCTATTCCAAACCATAAAGTCTCTCCTCTCCCAATTGACTCAATCTCCTGGTTGACATTTTTTTCAAGCCATATCCATTGTCCCAAATATCACTGCAAATGTGTAAAGCAGTTTGCTATCTGATATCAAATTGTAAAAAAAAAAACAAAAAACACCTATAACTTCGAGGTTAGTATTTTTTGGTATAAGTTTTCCACTCGGCTCCATCAAGCACGTGATTGTCTGGTAGAGCTGAGGAGAGCCCCAGCTTTACCCTTCTTTGGAACAGAATTAAGAAATTGCAAGGGTAAAAGAACGTCACTGGAGGTATATGCAGGCCTCCAAACAATAACCAGGATGTGGGGTACAAATTGCAATGGAAAATAGAAAAGGCATGTAAAAAGGACAATGTTATGATGGTCATAGGGGATTTCAATATGCAAGTAGTTTGGGAAAGCAAGATTCCTCCTGGATCTCAAGGGAAGAAAAATTGTGGAATGTCTGAGATAGCTTGTTGGAGCAACTTGTGGTTGAGTCCACTAGGGAAAAGGCAATTCTGGATTGGGTGTTGTCATGAACCAGGTTTGATTAGGAAAGTTAAGGTAAAGAAACTATTAGGAGAAAGTGGTCATAATACGGTTAATGCTGCAATTTGCTGCAATAATGCTGCAATTTTGAGAGAGAAGCTAAAATTGGATGAATCAGTATTACAGTTGACTAAAGGGAACTACAGAGACACGAGAGAAGAGTTGGCCAAAGTAGATTGGAAGGGGGCACTAGCAGGAATGATCATAGAGTTGCAATGGCTGCAGTTTCCGTAAGTAATTCAGAAGGCACAGGATCGGTTAGCAGCAGCATTTTAGAGGAAGGATGAGACAACCAGGTCTGAAAAGGGAAGTCACAGAAAGCATAAAAGCAAAAGAATGGGGGGGGGGGGGGATTTTGCAATATAGCAAAAATTAGTGGGAAGCTAGAGGATTGGGAAGCATTTAAAAACAGACAGAAGACAACCATAACAATGAGGGGGAGAAAAAACAAATGTGAACATCTGACCACTGGAAAATGATGCTGGAGAGGTAATAATGGGAAACAAAATGAGTATTTTGAGTCAGTCTTCAATGTGGAAGTGAGTAGCAGAAATACAAAAATCCAAGATTGTCAGGGAGCAAAACTGAATGTGACTGCTACTAAGGTACTTGGGAAGCTGGAAGTCTGAAGGTAATTAAGTCTCCTGAACCAGACGGACTGTACCTCTGTTCTGAAAGAGGTACCTTAAGAGATGGTGGAAGCATCAGTAGCCATCTTTCAAGAATCACTAGATTTTGGAGTGGTTCTGGAGGACAAGAAAATTGCAAACATCATTCTACTCTTTAAGAAGGGAGGGAGGTAAAAGACAGGACATTATCATTAGCTTAACTGGAGTAGTTGACAAGATTTTAGAATCTATTATTAAGGATAAGGTTTCAGGGCACCTGGAGACACAAGATTAAATAGGCCAAAGTCAGCATGGTTACCTTAAGAGGAAATCTTGATTGACAAATCTATTGGAATTCTTTGAGGAAATAACAGGCAGAATAGACAAATGAGCCAGTCGATGATTCTACTTGGATTTCAGAAGGCCTTTACGAGGTGCCACACATGAGGCTTTTGGATGGATGCTGGAAACTTGTGTTCCACAGTATTGGGTCCTCTACTTTTTACATTTTATTAATATCTGGATGATGGAATTGATAGCTTTGTGTCCAAGTTTATGGATGATACAAAGTTAGGTGGAGGGGGGTAGGTAGTGTTAAGGAAGCAGGGAGTCTGCAGTAGGATTTGTACAGATTAAGAGAATGGGCAAAGAAGTTTCAGATAAATAGTGTAGGGAAGTGTATGGTCATGCAGTTTGGTAAAAGGAATAAAGGCACTGACTTTTTTGCAAATGGAGTGAATTTGGAAATTGGAGGTACAAAGGGACTTGGAATGCTAGTGCAAGATTCCCTAAAGGTTTTCTTGCAGGATGTCAGTAGTAAAGAAGGCATTCATTACAAAAGGACTAGAATAAAAAAAGCATGTAATGCTGTGGCTTTGTATGTTAACCCCAAGCAGTATCTTATGAGGACCATTTGATGGCCCTGAGCCTGTATTTGCTGAAGTTTAGAAGAATGAAAGCAGATCTCATTAAACCTACTGAATTTTGAAATGCTAGGATAGAGTTGACATGGAGAGAATGTTTCTAAATAGTGGGAGATTCTAGGACCAGAGGGCACAGCCTCATAATAGAAGGATGTCCCTTTGGAAAAGAGATGAGGAATTTCTTTAGCCAGAGGGTGGTGAATATGAAATTCAAAGCCACAGATGGATATACTTAATGCAGAAGTTGATAGGTTCTTGATTAGTAGCGGCATCAAAAGTTACAAGTGGAAGACAGTGGAGTTGAGAGGGAAAATAAAAAAGCCACAATCAATTAGCAGAGTTGACGTGAATGGCCTAATTCTGCTCCCATGCCTTTCTGTTCATTGGGATGAATTTAAATTTAAGTTTCAAACACCACTTCAAAAATTACCTAAAATCCCAGATGGTTTCCTTTCCAGATATATTTTATTGTTCTTATCAGTAATGACCTATACTGTGCACCACTTTCAGTCCTACTTAACGCATAAATTCCCTATTAGCTCTTGTTTTCATTTAGTCGGCAGAGCTTTTAGCCTGCAGTGGGTGGTGTGGCTCTGAGTTGGTGAGAAGCCAGGCTTGTAACATGTAAAAAGCTGTTTAGTCTACACGTTTGGAGCTTTCTTGCAGATCTAGACTGGCTGAGGGGGTTGAATGCAGGCAGCTGCAAATGAAATGAGGCAAATGTGAAAATGGACGGTTGGGGTTTGGTGGCACAGGGAGAAAGGGTAATTACTCTGAAAAGATGACTAATGGGATGTACTGAGCAAGCTGTAGGAATTTTGTCTAGGAACTATCTTGTGCTCAAAACAAAGCATCATCACCATGGAAATAAATCTGCTACAGAGACAACCTTGTCTTGGAGTTCACCATTTTGGCATGTATTCAAACGAAAAATTTGAGATGTCCACTGCATCAAGCTAAATATGCATTCTCATATCCTATTGAGTCATACTGCAACGACTGTTATAAGTGCTGGAATTAAAAAGTGAGGGAAAAACCCTCTGAAATGACAACTATAGTTGACTGAATAAACTGGTTTTTAATGTGCCGTTTGTGTACTACTACACAGTTATGTGGTAGTTTATACTTGTTAAATAATTACTGAAAATGGAGCAAATTCCTTCTGTCCTTAAAGAGAAGGAAAAGGAATGAACAGGTCAGTTGTGTTGGGAGTTAATCTGCATATGTTTTTCTCTTTCCCCATCAGTCGACATCCTGACCTATGTGGCGTGGAAGCTGAGTGGTTTTCCTATGCACCGTGTTATTGGAAGTGGCTGCAACTTGGACTCTGCACGCTTCAGATACCTAATGGGGGAGAGACTAGGAATCCACAGCTCCAGCTGTCATGGCTGGGTGATTGGCGAGCACGGAGACTCCAGTGGTATGTCTGAAAGAGCTGTGCTGAGGTTATAGTTGAAATTGAAGTAGGTCAAATGTCATGTTGGACTGGTTAGGCAGAACTGTCAAATGTCTTTAACAGCTGTTTACAATAATGGTGTGAGACTTTAAGTTATTAAATTATTAGATAAAGTAGAAAAAGGCCTGGGGCAGATGAGCTGCAATCATTAAATGATGAGGTAGGCTTGAGGAGCCAAGCAACCTACTCCTATGTTCTTGATATTTGTGGTATTGAACTGGATTGCACAGAGCTGGTGGAATAGTTACCCCCTTCCCATCGGAGAGTCCTTGGGTTCAGCATAATCCAGTGTGTCACAGGTAGATTATGGATCTTGTGGGGAATAGAAAGCCTTTGGGGTGTGGGATGGACTAATAATTTTAAAAATGAAATGCCAATTTCAGAATGGAGTCAGAAATTCACTTTCAATTTATTAATTTGTATGATGAATCACAATAGTTTCAAACCTTCAGTGATTTTAAATATAGTTAAAACAAATCAATGATTACTTGAGTGGTTGAGGAATGTGGTTTGTAGTGAGTAGTTCTTGCTGTATTCTACACATTTGAAGAATTCAAGTCTGTCATCCATGTTGTAATTAAGCATCATGAATTCAAGTTCTTCCCTCGACCACTAGCAGTCAAAATTTCTTAGCACAAACAGAAAAATGTAATTTCCTAGGAAGTGATAGGTTACTGTTTGCAGGCAAATTATAATTCTATCTTAGTCAGAACTATCTTTAAAAAGTGGCTAGTATTTTAAGTTGTATGACATCTGTGACAAATGTTGGGTCATTTTTAAGTGCTTCTTATGTATTTTTCTTGATTTTATTTTTAAATTAGTGCCTGTGTGGAGTGGCATGAATGTTGCAGGTGTGAACCTGCAGGAACTTCACCCTGAGATAGGAACTGACAAGGACGAGGAAAACTGGAAGAAGGTTCACAAGGATGTGGTTGACAGGTGATAACTGCAGTGACCAAACACAGTTCTACTGTTTTATTATTAGGACACATTACTTTCATCTTGTCTGTTATGGCCCTTTGAATGGAATTTGGAGAAAATTAAGTTATCTTTCATTCTGGTTTTCAAAATGTCACCAGACTTCCACAGATTAATATTTGTTTGCAAATTCTATTAACATTAGACACCAAACAATGGCAATTAGCAACAAAGTTGGAAATTCAGTGACTTAAATGTTTGGATATGATGAAAGTTTACTGAATGGTATTGAAATGAAGAATACAAGTTATCAGCAGAGCAAACATCCAGTCTTGTCTGGATCAAACAAATTTAACAAGAGAAAAATAAGATTCCTCTGTATTCTGAAAATAGAAGCTACATGGAGTAATGGATAGATCAGCATGTTTTCAAAAATGTTTATTCTGGTAGATTTTTCTATTCCTTCCTTTGCACAATTTGAAATTATTTTTAGTCATAGTACACACTCCAGTATAATTTCATTTCATAATTTGGCATGGCTTTTGTATGCCATAAATTTAAGCGACCCACATATGAATGTTTAAAGCTCAGTGTATGCTTGTAGTAATCGATGATACATGACCGCTGTACTGCAGGCACAAGTAGAGCAACAGAAAATGAAGGTTACTGGTAAAATCTATTCTAAAGTCATAACTATTGCATTTATGGGAATAAATGCCTTTATCAAAGTGACTGACCTGTGGTTTGCTTATTCCACAGTGCTTATGAGGTGATAAAATTGAAAGGATACACATCCTGGGCAATTGGAATGTCTGTGGCAGATATGGCAGAAACTATAATGAAAAACCTGCGTAGGGTTCATCCAGTATCTACAATGGTTAAGGTAAGGGGAACAATGCTAAGTGCTTGAGCATGGTAAACAAATCAAGTGGAAGGAAGATCTAGTATATAAAATGGAAGCATAACTTTTCTTTTCTCCCCCTGCATATTCATCCCAGTGAGGACAGGAGATAATTAATGATGGGAGAGTAGAATTGAAAAATAGTTGTGGCACACACTGACTATCCTGTTCTTCCTACAGAATTTCTATGGTATCACCAATGATGTTTTCCTGAGTCTTCCTAGTGTTTTGGATAATCATGGAATTTCTAACATTGTCAAGATGACACTGAAGCCCAATGAACAAGCGAAGCTGCAGCAGAGTGCTACCACCTTGTGGGACATTCAGAAGGAGCTGAAGTTCTGAACCTCTGCTCTGTCTTCCTATGAATCTAGTCGTGTGTATGCTCCTGTTCTATGTGAGGGATTGCTTTGAGTAAATTGTGACTTATTTTTCTATCTCTGGTCAGAACAGTATTGCCATGTTTGATCATGTTGTCCTACTTATCCCAGTACCTCACTATTGCTAGTTAAGTATTTATGTAGAGTAGGCAGCTTGGTATGATATGAATAAAGCAATTGTCACTTTAAAACAATCCAAGTTCATTTTCATGTTCACTATTACATCTTAAGTTTTGAAGTTGGTTTAATGAGTAATGCTCTGGTAATCAACAATATCAGCACTAAAAGGATTTTACTTCTGAAATGAGGACCAAACCCTTTTTGCTTGATAAATTACTTGTAGAAATTTATGAATGTGCAAGATGACCTTGTGTCTAACATGGCCTGGTATTTCTCCCCTCCCCCCTAATAAAAGTAATATACAGTTGATGACTTTTCTCAATGTTTTGGGTTTTTCAAAGAAAGTTGACAAAATTATTAAGTTTCATAACATTTGACACTTTAGCTTAAAATTGATAGAATCTTTAATGTCTACTGCAGATTACAGGTAAATACAAAGTGCTGTCACAAAGATGTTTCAAAGAAAACAGTCAACATAATTTACAGCTAGAACATCCAATAACTTATCTTGAAGTTGGTTAATTGCAGGCAAAAAAGGAGACCTTTCTCTGAAAGTCAGACAATTGTTCAGTACAAGTCACTAAGGCCTGCTGTTTTTCTTGCTTTCTGCATCAATGCTCGAAGCTGGAACTGTTTGCGAGATAAGAGGCGTACATGCTGCAGGGAGGAGAAAGTAACATTAATGTCAAAATTCATTGTTCCTGAAAGACACATATGGCTAAAAGCTGTTTTGTAATCAAATTATTAACACAAGTGTCATTTCAGTTCCCTAGTCACCATGGAGAAATAAGCCATAAGCAATGGATCATAGCTTTAAAATTGTTGAACATAGAATATTTCTGGTCATTAATATAAGTTAATGGGATGAAATACAAAAACGCATTGTTGGCAATCCTAAATTGGAAGCAGCAGTGCAGCAAATTGTTAAATTCAAAGCAAACTCTGCTGTTTAAAAGAACAGGGAAGTCATTTATTACTTAGATACAATTCTAGGTGGTCTTCAGAAACAAAGGGAGCTCAATGCATGAAAGCCTTCACTGAAAATCATTAAAGGTCAAAGGTAAAATTAAGCGATATTCAATTGAATCTCGGAATTCAGTACAGTGCAAAATTCCAGTAACATTAGAGTTGGAGATTCTTAAGGATAGAATCAGAACATGGAAATGGGCTATCTGGCCCAACTTCTCCACAGTGCCCATTTGGTCAGTAACACTCTAAACCTTTTCTAGAAGAGACTTTAATAAAGTTGAACATCTTAAAAATGAAATGAGGATTTCATGAACAAGAGGTTGAGATAGGTAAGTAACCAGTTAGAGATGCAATCCTCACAACTAGGCTCACACCATATTGATTAGAGATCTGGGAAATACTCAACTGACCACATTATGGCTAACAGATGCTGGGGCTGTTGTCAGGGAAGTAATGCGGACAATTTAGGAAGTCATTACCAGAGCCAATAAGCAGGGAATGGAATATGACCCAAGGTGCATCCATTAACACATCAATTCAAGCAATCACCTTTAAGAAGACTTCCAAATCAATGACATCTCGTCTCAGAGCTTCACCCAGGTAGAAAATGGTGTCCTCAATGGCATTCTCCTCAGCATAAAGATTTAGGATTTGTTTGTAGAGTGGTGCTGTAGGCACAACAACTTCATCAATGTCATTATTTTCAGACTGGCTCTCCATTTTTTCCAGTGCAACACTCAGCTCTTCATCTTTCTTCTTCAGAGCTTCAATATTCTTGTCTACATCAGACTGGGAAAAGTGACAGGTTTTGAGTCATTAAAACTTCATACAGCTGGAGGAATAGTTTTAAAGAAATCTACACGGTGGATATGCTATTTTGAAGGAATACAATTTACAATGTACAGAGGCAGACATTCCTGAGGCAATACTCAAAAAAATTCAAACATAGTTGTGCTAAGTTAAGCCTACATTAGTCCTCTTCTCAGAAATTATTTTTGAGGATTTTGAGAATAAAGTACTCCAATACATGAGGGTGAAGGATACGTAGAAAGATTTGGAGAAGACACAAGACTGTTATTCCTGATTGCCTTGACACACCTGTGCCTGGTTTTCCTATGCTAACTACAATTCAATATGCATATGATGACAGATACAGCAGCTTGAAGGCTCACAGTTTTTGAAAAAACTCCAATCTGAAAACTTGAAGCTAATTATAAGCATAAATATCCCTGAACTAAAGATGGAAACTTACCTTTAAATGTAGGTCAACAAATGCACCATTCAAATGAGGCTGGAGTGAAGCAGAAGTGTTTGATACACAGCTCAACCAGCCTCAGCTCAGCAATTTATGAAATGCCCTGGACTCCATTACAATTCCACAAGGCTCAGAGATGTGTCAGATCCGCATGTGCCTGCCTGTTATTGAAGGCGTTGTAGGCATTACAGCTACCTAGCATTTCACCACAGAAACCTCTCAAAAGGATTTAGGCTTTTTCAAGTTAGAGTGAACATCTCTACAATTAACTTACAAATTTCTATTAAAACAAACATAATGATGAATAAATTTACAATAAAACAGGAGCTCAGAGGTCAATCGCAAAACAAAGATGAAACCAAGTAAGTTTGGTTAAAATCTGGAATGGGGTCAGTTTGGTGGAGCTGCCATCAGCAGATCCATGTGGAGAACCAACTTTACCAAACTCTCATTTCCAGAAGCACATTGCCTACCCACAATTCCAACTAATTCTACATGGCTAGGATTACTCAGGAAATGGTATTGATCTTTGGAACATGTATGATTCAAAGCTGATAAAAAAAACAGGTTTAAATAAAAATGCAAACACGAGGAAATCTGCAGATGCTGGAAATTCAAACAACAACACACGCAAAATGCTGGTAGAACACAGCAGGCTAGGCAGCATCTATAGGGAGAAGCGCTGTCGACGTTTCAGGCTGAGACCCTTCGTCCTGACAAAGGGTCTCGGTCCAAAACGTCGACAGCGCTTCTCCCTATAGATGCTGCCTAGCCTGCTGTGTTCTACCAGCATTTTGTGTGTGTTGTTAAATAAAAATGATTAGGTTAATATTTATCTTTCTGGCAAATTTAGGGCAATACAATAAAAATAACTCATCTCTTTCTACCTTAGGCCACAAACTTATCAGTGACCCCTGCTGTGGACACTTACTGGAGGTCCAAGATTCATATGCTCCACAACTGCTGGACTAAGTGTGTAAATGTAGGAGGGGACCTCGTTGAAAAATAAATGTGCTAGATTTTCTAAAATTGACACCTACTTTTAGGCCACAGACTTATCAATCACCCCTCATAAGAGCAATCCTTTCAGACAACTCAGTCTTACCATTTCTTGATCCAGCTGACTGACCATCATTTCTAGTTTCTGGTGCCCTTTCTTCAGGTCCTCCTCTGTTCGTTTGAGGGCATCAAGTTCAGCTTGGGCACGGTCCATTTCTTCTTTCATCCGCCAGCGCAGTTTATCACTAACTGCAGAGATCAATGAAGCACGGATTGTGTCCTCACTAATGGTGTTGTCTCTGCCAGGACCTGCAAGACAAACAGTATGAGATAATGAGATAGCTTGAGATTGACATCATTTCCAACACTGAATTTATGTACTACCAGTTCACAGTCTTCATCTTACACTTGTTCATTACACATACGTACTTAACAGCAAAAAAAATTGCATACTATTAACAAAATACAATGTCTGCAGGGTAACAAAAGCAGCATCGGGAGAATATCTGAATCAGCTGTTGAAAAACAACAAACAACAGCAGGCTTTCGGTCTTCACCTATGATGCTGTGGTTTGATTAAAAGGTTACACTACACTGTATTTGTATTTTACTTTTTAGTTAAGGTAGGTGGAACTCATCAGCCTGGGAAGGCAGTCCATCTAAGAGAGGGAAAACTCTGATTTCAAACCTCTGCTGCCTTGCGGCCATACCCACTCATGGGAAAGGCTTCGGGAGTAAACCCTGAGGACAAATCCAGAGCTGGAGTCCCTAAGGCAGTCCGACGTTGTCTTCAACCTCACTCTGGCAACTCCTGCGACGACACTGGAGACAAGCTGTATCGGCCCTTGCCCTTCCCTTGGACAACATCAGTGGCATGGAGAGGGGAGACTTCCTGCATGGGCAACAGCTGGTCTTCCTTGCCCAGGCCTGCACCCTGGAGAAGACTTTCCAGGTGCAGATCCATGGTCTCGCAAGACTAACGGATGCCATACATACATATAAGGTATAAAAACAATCAGCATTGTAGACCTGTTCTGGTGTTA
The DNA here is from genome assembly GCF_048418815.1 of Hemitrygon akajei. Lineage (NCBI taxonomy): Eukaryota > Metazoa > Chordata > Chondrichthyes > Myliobatiformes > Dasyatidae > Hemitrygon > Hemitrygon akajei. Next base: position 134,409,713 of record NC_133129.1, read on the forward strand.
GATTTTCATCAGCAAAAATCTTCGCAAAGTTATCAATAGTTCGTAATCAGCAGACTCTAAATATTTAATGCCATGCCTTTTCTTAAATTTCTAACCAGCCTGCTGAATATTCACAGTAACTTTCAATTCTCAGTTTGTCATGATAGATCTTTGCTTGTTTCGTGATCAGCATACTATTAAGTGGCATATGTTCACTCCGACGCACATACACACTCTTTACATGATCAAGATCTTCATTTTTCACTGTATGTAGTTTTTCTATTTTTCATTAACTTCTGTTCATTACATATGTGAGGTTACTTCTCAGAACTGTCTGGTGTGCAAAGACCTGTGCATTGCCTGGGAACCTTTCCTGTGCCTTGTGGAATTTTCTATTTGTCACTTCATGTAAGGACTCAAAACTTCTGGATTTCAGAGGTTTCATATAAGGGATACCCAACCTCTCCCTCTCTTATAATAAAATTTAAAACTGTCCAGAATAAAATATGTACATTGTCCTTGAGACTTGGAGCAGATTTGATTCAACCACTTAGATCCTTTTCCTGGTCATTTCAAGATTCAGGGAAGATGCACAGACGAAGCCAATCTTTCATCGTGCTGCAGTCACATCCCCAAAAACACTTCAAAGGTCTCAGTGAAAATTTGTAATCTTTATCCTTACTCTTTTACAAATGGCAATGAAGTTATCCTGAATACATGAACTTTGTTGGAAGTGACAGATGTGAGAAATGGAAAAATACAAGTCGTGACACAGCCATTAACAGAAGTGTTTTAGTTAGGAGATAGTGAATTAAACCAAAGCAGTTAAAAATACACTACCATAAGGCCAATGGGAGAAAGTAGAACATTATCAATAAAATTACAAGCTTTGAAAAAATGTATTCTAAATGGTATTGGTTAAATTCCAGATTTTGTAATAAAATATCAGTGGACTCAAAGAATGATGGTTTCCCAAACTTAAATAATGAGAGAAATTGAATTGCCTCATCTCCAGTTTTATATTTCAGTAATTTCTAAGAAATACATTAAAATGATTTAAAATGCCAATCGAAAGTTCAGGGGAATTTAATTTGGGATTCTGATAGAGCATTTTCTATCATACAAGAATGAGAGGTAAATTTTCCACTGCTGTGCAGTTGCTAGTAGCTGTCTGCAAACATTAAGAGTCAGCAAAATGTAGAAGATTCCTTTCTGTTGAACTTAATAGGTCTCTAATGCATGATCTATTAGAAGCTAGAGGTCAACTAGGATTCCTGATCCTGATATAGCCCAGTGACATTAAGAAGCTGAGTTGAATAATCTTAGTTAAACACCAATCAGAATATTAAATAGGACTCTGTGCTCCTGGAGTAAGAGAAGGTGGTGTGACAGATGGGTGGGGGGGGGGGGGAGCACTAAGGCTTCTTACTCTTAATTACTGTAATGATTTTTGCAAGCTGTGTGAATTTAGTGGTGGACAGGAACAGGCTTCACTGTGTTCCCATAAACCAGCAAGTGGTGAGTCAAAACTTATTCATAAGCTCACATATGAGTACTTTATTGCCCATTTGCCAAGACACTGGAGTGATGCTAAATCGATGGAACAGAAGCCTGTGCCGTCTGAACTTCTCTGCCGTGCCCAGCAGACAAGAATAGAGCAAGTGCACCATCCAGAAAGAGTCACCTGATATTAAATATTATATTCCAGCTTTTACAGGACAATAGCTCCAAGTGCCCACAAGCAAAAAGAAAATTAAGTGCACGTTCTCACCAACACCTGCAGCAGAAGATTGGCTGGAATACGGATGCTGCTGTGTAGTCCCTGTGGTCGGAGGATATGAACCTTGAGGAGGATAGGGAAATCCTGAAAATCCACTGGAAGCATGAAAGAAAGAAAACCAAGCATCAATGCATGATAAAGTACCGTACTTGTAGAAAAAGTCCAACACTGGCAGCAAACCGAGGCTGGCACCGGCTGCCAGAGGAGCATCGATACAAGGAAACAGCAAGGCATCTGGTCACATGATCAGCATGGGCTTCTGAATCATAATCTTTTATCCATAATAAAATTACAAACATTGAGTAATTGGAAAAGACCTTTCAGAAAGAAATATGCTCAACAGTATGACTGACATTGCACACAATTAGTTTCTTCAAACGTAATGTTTAGTTGAAGCTTGTGGAATCTTTCTTAGCAGATGCTAGATCAGATATAAAATATGAATTGTAAGTAGCATCTATAGATTTACAACATTTTAAAATTGTAAATAGGAAGCAGACTTTTCTGACAAGGCTAGAAGTTACTAAAGTGACTAACGAAAGTGGTGGTAGACTTTATACTTGAAGTACTGCAGTCCTGCTGCAGGTACTCCTACAGGTTGTTACCAACAGACTGATTCAAAAGGGTTCAAAGTTCAAATTACTTTATCAAAGTACGTATACTATATACAACCTTGAGATATGTCTCCTTACAGACAGCCACAAAACAAAGAAAGCTAATAACCCATTAAAAAACAGGACCATCAAACCCCCAATCTGCAGAAAAGAATAAATCATGCAACAATAAAAAGAAAGCAAATTATATTCAGAACTGAAGTTCATGGAAATGAGTTCACAGCCACGAAGCCAGTCATCACTGCAGCCGGTCTAGGAGCCTGTTAGTTGCAGGTCATAGCCTCAGTTCAGCGCAGAGACGAGTAAACCTCGCAAGACCCAAACCCTATTGCTTTGATTTAGTCCATACCCAACCTATCCCATCTGGCCCTGCACTTAAATCAGTCAACAGACAGCATCTTAAGAAATGCATCAGTGCAAACATAGGTCATAAAGTGAAGTTAGTCTTATTTCTTTCCTTTAACTTGTGGAAACAACACTGACATCTTGACTAAAACTTTCAGTGTGTGTCATAAGTGGTTAGTAAATAGATGTATTTCATGGTTAAAAATAAGAAACTAAGCACTTATCATCTATGCATACCACACATCATTCTTCAGACTTCTTTGGACCAAAGCAGAAGTGAGGCAGATGGGAGGATGCAAGTTGATACAGAATTCAATGACAGTAGGTTCAGTGAAGAAGACAGGCAGCAGTGTAGTAGGGAGTAAGTAAAGTCTTCTGGATTAAATTGTATTTATTTAAATACATGAGGACTGACAGGTAAGGTGGATGAACCCAGAGGGTGGAAAGTTATGTGAGATTAACAGAAGAGGATGGGCAGCTAAATGTTCCATGTATAGGTTATGGAGGAAAGAGACGGGGGGGGGGGGGGGGGGGGGAGTTGCATTTATGATTGAGGTCACCAGGAGACGCTCATGGAGTGAGTACTGTTTCAGATTCGCTCCATAACCTTTACTTTTCTTAACCTATGATCACCCTTATTTAACTTACTTTTACCTACACCAAAAGATTCTTGCTACTTTTTTGGACTTATCCTTAAGAGTGTACTGTGAATTTTGAAGAAATTAGTACAGAAATGGCTTTGGGAAATTAGTACAGAAATCGCTAAAGGGCGAGACCCTGGGAAAGATTCTTTGGGAAATTAGTACAGAAATCGCTAAAGGGCGAGACCCTGGGAAAGATTCTAACGGCAACGGAAAGAAAAAAAATCCGATCCTAAGCGCACTGAATTGACATATGAAATGTTATTGGAGCTTTTAAATGACAAATTTGAAGAACAAAGACAAATTTTCAAACAAGATATAAAGGCTTTTCAGGATTATATGGATAAGACTGATTCAGTAGTTAACCAGCAGCAAGCTCTAATCGCAACTTTGCAAGAGGACGCTCGGAAGCAAGACTTGATAATTGAAAAACTGGAGCAGAAATTATCTTCGACGATTAAACAGGTGGAAACACTTAAAGCCAAGAGTGTCGACTTTGAAAATCGGTCCAGAAGACAGAACTTACACATACTTGGTCTCCCAGAAGGTATTGAACAAGGGGACCCCTTGAAGTATTTTGCTCAACTTTTAAAGGATGCATTCCCTTCCGTATTCCCAGACAGTCCTCCGTTACTTGATCGCGCCCACAGAATTATGCGTCGATCATCTAAACCACCTGTTGTAATTGTTCGATTTCATTATGTGCATGTCAAAGAGCAACTTATTCGTGTGGCTCGGCGTTTAGGGATGGTTAAATTCAAAGATTTTGAGTTTAGATTAGTGGAGGATTTTAGCCCAGAAGTAATGAAGGCAAGGCTTCTTTTTAAACCTCTGATGTCCGAATGTTATGAGAAAAATCTAAAACCAGTGCTTTTATACCCTGCAAAGCTTAGAATCTCACCTCCGAATGCACCACGACGTGTTTTTCTCTCCACATCTGAAGCTCGAAGCTTTCTGGATGAGAACTACCCTACTGCTTCAGATTCTCGTCTCTAATAAATGAGTGATTTTGATCGTTACAAGATAGTTTTTGTTTCCAAAACCAGATTTTGTTTCTGGCTATTGGTGTAGGTTTATTCTATATTTTAATTAGTTTTTTTTTCGACATACTAATCTTCTTATTTTACTTACTTTAACCACTGTACTTTATTTTTGGTCATTATTATTAACCCTTTGAAGGTGAATTTTTTTTTAACGGTTTGATATATATCCTTTTCATTTTTTGTGTGACTAAGATGGCGGTTTCTTCTCTAAAATATTTCTTGCTTTTTTTTGATTTCGCCATTTGTTTTCTCTCGTCTTCTTCCTATAATGCATTTCTTATCACATTTTAACTTTTTGTTTGGGTTTTAACCCGATTTATAAGTTACTAGTGTTTATATTCTTTTTAGTGTTTTTTTTTTACTAGCAACTATATTAAAAAGTTTGTTTTAGTATAGTGATAATTACTTTTTTGGAGTTTGGGTGGATCTTTTTTTCTCTCCTTTATATATTTGGAGTTGCCTTCTGCTGACACAGAGGTAGATTTAGTATCATTCCTTTTTTTTCCCCAGCCTTCTCCAGGTTTGGGATGAGCTTTTTCTTTGTGGGTGGGGGGGTGGGGGTCTCTTTTCTAAATCTATTGTTCTTTTTACCAGTTTTTTAAGAAGTTTTTTCATTTGGGCTGATTTTAAACTACTAAAATGTCTGCGATGTCGTCACTTCCGGGACCACCCCTTATTTTTGTTCCTCTTCCAGGTGCATGAGTTCATAATTTGGTTAACTCTTTATATACCAAAGGGTTGATTTTAGAAATATGGCTCAGACCACTAATTTTGTCTCTTGGAATACTAATGGCTTAAACCATCCGATTAAACGGAAAAAGATTTCCGTTTGGAAAAGTATTCCAAAGACTGAATGCACATATTATTTTTGTACAAGAAACTCATGTGAAGAAAGAGGACAATCAACTTTTTTTTAGGTTTTGGAGGGGTTCAACATTACCATTCGAATTCGAATGCCAAAGTAAAGGGAGTTACAATTTTTATTGACTCCTCTATTACATTTGTCCAACACGATATTATTTTGGATCCGAATGGTAGATTTTTGTTAATTACTGGGTTACTTTTTAACAAAAAGGTTGCTATGGTTAATATTTATGCTCCAAATGTGGATTATCCTGATTTTTTTAAGTCCTTATTTACTTCTCTACCTAATCTAAATGAATATATGTTGTTAATGGGTGGTGACTTTAATTGTTGTTTAAATCCTTTGCTGGACAGATCTATATCCACTCAGACTTTACCTAATAAGTCGGCCACTTACATTAATTCTTTTTGACTGATAATGGAATTTTCGATATTTGGAGATTTCGGCATTCCAAGGACAAAGAGTTTTCATTTTTCTCACGTTTATCATTCTTACTCGAGAATTGATTTTTTTTATTGACTCGTTTTATTCCATCTGTAATTGGTTGTAATTATGATATTATAGCCATCTCTGATCATGCTCCATTGAAACTTTCTATTAAATTTATGGATACAGCTTCTAGTGTTAGGCAATAGCGATTTGATTCTACCTTACTGCAAGATCCGGATTTCATTAAATTTATGAAGGAACAGATCGATTTCTTCTTTTCAACTAATTCCACGGATGATATTTCTTGCGGAACACTTTGGGACACTTTTAAAGCATATATACGTGGACAGATTATCTCCTATTCTGTTGGTTTGAGAAAACGTATTAAGAAGGAAATTCTTTTATTGGTTGATAAAATTAAAGAAATTGACAAGAAATATTCGACTGCTCCTAGTAAGGAGCTTTACAAACAAAGGGTTGAACTTCAAATGGAACACAGTTTATTACTTACATCTTCAATTGAAAATCAATTAATGAAAACCAGATCTGATTTTTATATACATAGTGATAAATCGGGTAAACTGTTAGCTAATCAATTGAAGAATGCTTTGGTTAAACGTCAAATTATTAAGATTCGTCAACAGAATGGTGAATTGACAGTTAACCATGATGAGATAAACAAATCTTTTCAAGATTTTTATACCTCCCTGTATCATTCTGAATTCCCTCATGATCATAATACCATGTATGATTTCCTTGGGAAATTGAATTTTCCAAAATTATCATCAGATAATTAGATTATTAGAAACTCCTGTTACGGATGCAGAAATTAAAGGGGTTATTTTCTCTATGAATTCTGGGAAAGCACCAGGTCCAGATGGGTATACAGTGGAATTTTTAAAGTGTTTTTCCTCTACTCTTTCTCCTTGATTATGCAGGGTTTTTGAAGAAGCAATTAGATTGGGTAAACTGCCACAATCTTTTTATAGAGCTTCCATTTCTTTAATATTGAAAAAAGATAAAGACCCTACTGACTGTGCATCCTATAGACCAATATCCTTATTGAATGTAGATTCCAAGATCTTTTCCAAGTTACTGGCGTCCAGGCTGGAGAAGGTATTACCTCAAATTATCTCGGAAGATCAAACTGGTTTTATTAAAAATCGCTATTCTTTTTTCAATATTAGGAGATTATTGAATATTGTTTATACTCCTTCACGTAGCACCTCAGAATGTGTCATTTCATTAGATGCGGAGAAAGCATTTGATAGAGTTGAATGGCCATACTTATTTACTGTGCTTGAGAAGTTTAATTTTAGTCCGACATTCATTTCCTGGATTAAACTGATATATCATACTCCAGTAGCCTCGGTTTTTACTAACAATCAAAGATCTCCCTTTTTTCGTTTATTTCAGGGTACTAGACAAGACTGTCCTCTTAGTCCATTATTATTTGATATTGCTTTAGAACCTTTGGCAATTGCTATTAGAGAATCACCGAACATTTTTGGCATTACTCGTGGGATGGATATACATAAGTTATAATTATACGCAGATGATTTATTATTATTTATTTCTGATCCTGAGAAATCCATTCCTGCAGTTATATCATTGTTGGCTCAATTTAGTAATTTTTCCGGGTATAAATTAAATCTTAATAAGAGTGAATTGTTTCCTTTAAATAGACAGGTTCCAATTTATGGAAATTTACCTTTTAAATTAGTTAATGACTCTTTTATATACTTAGGGATTAAAATTACTAAAAATTATAAGGAGTTATTTAAGGTTAATTTTTTACCCTTAATTGATCAGATTAAATGTTTGAACACTAAATGGTCACCATTATCTTTATCTCTGATAGGTCGGATTAATGCTATTAAGATGATTATTTTACCCAAGTTTTTATATATATTTCAAGCAATACCAATTTTTATTCCGAAATCTTTTTTTGCTAATGTTGATTCAAAAATTTCTTCATATATATGGCAGAATAAAAATCCTAGATTAGATAAAAAATATTTACAGAAGGCAAGGAAGGAAGGTGGATTGGCATTGCCTAATTTTAGATTTTATTACTGGGCAGTTAATATCTGATATTTGATATGTTGGTTAAAGGATTGGGATATATCTTTTAGCCCTCATTGGGTGAACTTGGAAACTAAATCTGTACAAGGATTTTCAATGGGTTCTATTTTAGGGTCTTCTCTTCCCTTTGCTCTTTCTAAATTGCAGAAACGAATTGACAATCCGATAGTTAAACATACTTTACGTATATGGTTTCAATTTCAGAAATGTTTTGGGTTGAATCAGTTTGTTTTAACTATTCCTATTGTATCCAATTTCTTTTTTTATCCTTCTATTATAGACCAAGCTTATTCAGCTTGGAAGACTAAAGGATTACTACGATTTTCCGATTTATTTTTGGATAATTGTTTTATGTCTTTTGAACAATTATCTAATAAATATAATTTGCCTAGATTTCTTTTTTTTTAGATATTTACAGATTAGGAATTTCTTAAATACTGTACTTCCTACCTTGCCAAATCTTGAGTCTTCGGGTATTTTGGAGAATTTGTTAGAACTAAATCCTTCTCAGAAAGGTGTAATATCAAAACTCTACAATATAATTATGAAAATATGTTCAGAGCCCTTTTGTAAGATTAAAAATGATTGGGAAAGAGAACTTAACCTTACTATCCCTATTGAGAATTGGGATAAAATTCTTCAATTAGTCAATTTATCATCTATATGTGCTAAACATTCTTTAATACAGTTTAAAGTTGTGCATAGGGCTCATATGTCTAAGGATAAATTGGCTCGTTTTTATTCCTATATAAATCCTATTTGTGACAGATGTCATTCTGAGATAGCGTCTTTAACTCATATGTTTTGGTCATGTCCGCTTTTGAAAAAATATTGGAAAGACATTTTTGATATTATTTTCACAGTATTGAACATTGATTTACAATCTCATCCTATTACTGCAATTTTTGGTTTACCAATGATGGACTCAATCCATTTATCTTCTTCTGCTTGTCGAATGATTGTATTTCTTACATTAATGGCTAGAAGATCTATTTTGTTGAATTGGAAAGAAATTAATCCCCCTACCGTATTTTATTGGCTTTCTCAAACTATGTTATGTCTAAATTTGGAGAAAATTATAAGTGTTGTATTTGACCCTTCTATTACATTTGAAAAGACATGGAGACCATTTATTCAATATTTTCATATGATGTAATGAGACCCTGTTCCAAACCTATTCGTTTTTCCAGTTTTGATTATACATATGTTGAGAGGATTGGAGTTGGCGACACTGATGATTTTGTATTTTTTTTAATAGATATTATAAACAGCCCATTTTTTTCTCTTCATTAGTTGTTAGGTTGTTAGATTAGTTTTTTCTAGTATAATTTTTTTTTCTTTTTCTCTTTTTTTTAATATATATATTATGATATAACCTAGTTTTGCTTTGTTTATATGTTATTTGTACCATTCATGATTTGGGAAGACTTAATTATATTGTAACTATTGCTTGTGTATCCTTTCATGTTTAGTATAAATTTGTAAGTTTGTAATCCCAATATATATTGATAATAATAATAAAAAGATTGAAAAAGAAAGAAAAGCATTTATGATTAAGGAGAATCTTACAGGAATAGTCCGAGCTGAAATTATTGAGGGGATTACTAGTGAGACTTTATGGTTGGAGCTGAGAAATAAGAGGCTGATCAACATGCTGGAAGTGTACTAACAGTCACTGGGAATTAGAGGAACAAATATCCAGGGAGATTTCAGAAAGTTGCAAGAATAATACATGTTATAGTAGGGGATTGTAACTTTCCTAATATAGACTGGGACTGGCATATTGCTAAGGGCTTAGATGCGTGGAATTTATTAAGTGTTCTCGGGAAAGCTTCCTCAGGCAATATACAGAAGGTCCTTTTGACAGTATTAAGCAGGAACTAGTAAAAGTTGATTGGAGTAGGTTGTTTGCGAGCAAATATTTGTCTGGCAAGTGATAGGTTTTTAAGTGAAATGTGAGTTCCAGGTATGCATATCCCAGTTATAGTGAAGGACAAAGCTGGCAGGAGTAGGGAACCCTGGATGATGAAGGATATTGAAACTCTGATCAGAAGAGTTCAGATTCAGGCAGCTGGGATCAAGTAAGTCTCTAGAGGAGTACTGAGGAAGCAGGAGTAATACTTAAGAAATAAACCAGAAGAGCAAAAAGGGACACAAGATAGCTTTGAAAAAGAAATTAAGAAGAATTTGAAATTATTTATCAGCAGTGCAGATGGTTATCAAGAATTACAAGCGGATCTTGATCAAGTAAGAAAGAAGCAGCAAATAAAATATAATTCAGCTAAGGATTAGGTTTGTATTTTGGGAAGACTTCAGTGAATGGGTCCTGGGGAGTGTTGTAGAAGAGGGACCTGTAAGTATATGGTTCCCTGGAAGTGTCACAAGCAGACAGGGTGGTGAAGGCAGCTTTTGATTTGGAATTTATCAGTCAGGGGTTGGGACATTACATTGCAGCCGTACAAGATGCTGGTAAGACTGCATCTGCAATATTGTGTTCAATTTCGTCACACTATGAGAGTAAGGATGCTATTAAGCTGGAATTAGTGCAAAAAATTACAAAGAAAAAAATAAAGATGCTGCAAGGACTGAGTTAGAGGTTGAACAGGCTAGGACATTATTCATTGCAGGTGTATAATATAATGAGGGGCACAGAGAGTGTGAATGCACTGTCTCTTCTATTCCCTCAGCGTTTGGGGAATCAAGAACTAGATTATACAAGTTCAAGGTAAGAAGGGAGAGATGTAATAGGAACTTGAAGAGCAACCTTTTCACCCAAAGGATGAAATAAGGGAGCTGCCAGAGGAAGTGGATGAGACAGGTACACTAATATTAGACAGATACTCAGACAGATACATGGATAGCAAAGGTTTAGGAAGACACAGGCCAGACACAAGTAATTGGGACTAGCTGAGATGGGCATCTTAGTTGGCATGGACCATGGACATGTTTCCACAATGTATCGCTCTGACTCTATGAAAGCAATTTTCATACTTCAACTCATCAGTGCCACCCTTTCTCCCTGTGACACCACTTCCAGGAGGCAATGTACCTGTACTTCAGCAGTTCAAAGAGGTAACTTACCTTCTCGAGGGATAACAGGGACAGTGACAAATACCGCCCTTGAAGTGATGCCCGCATAACAAGATGCATTTTTAAGGGAAAGGCAATGTGGCCATAAAAATTATACAGATTCAATGAAGAGGAATTCCTTAGATTAAAGAATCAGAATTACTACAGCAAAAAGTGTCTGAATGTTCCTATTCTGAAAGCTGATTGTTGTGAGTTGCCCTCACGTTCACTGCAAACAACTCCACAAAGATAGCAGAGTATCAGGCACATGCAATCTTAGCAGTAAGTGTGCGTCTCCTTTGGGGTTTCTGTCGATCTGTGCTAGGCTTTGTATTTGTTCTCTCTCTGCTTGGTTCTGGAATGCTAACTCCAGGCTCAGATTAACATATAGCAAGACAATTACTTCCAGTGATTCATTAATTACTTTATCAAATTAATGCGAGCCCAACCTCAGCTAGAGGATCATCACACTGTTTCGGTCCTGTTCAAGTACCATGGAACTTTTACATCCATCTACATGGACAGAAGGGACTTTAATACCTAACATTAGCAAAGAATATCAGCCAAGTTACATGCCAAAGTGAAGCATTTAAATAAACACATAAATAATGTGCATATTATTTATAGCATTCAGTGTGAGTGTTCTGGTAAATACAAACCGTACCCAGTATTGCTATGGCCTGACGGGTATGGTGCCACTCCAGCTGTCATTCCAGGCATGTAGGAAGCTGAAATGAGAAAGCAAAACAACGCAAAGAAGATTAACGGTGTGTTAAAACAGCTCAGTTAATCATGTGCATTTTTACAATATCATAAGTACTGCTAAAGTTACTAAGAGAAATTCTAGGCGTTATGTATTAGACAATCATGCAGTATTCATAGTTGAAAATCTCATTCTTTCCTTGTTGATATCATAGCTAATTTATCACATATAAATATTACCAATCTAAGCAGAATTATTTGGCACAATTTATTTTAATGCTGTGTGATACTCCTTTTCAAAATTTTGTCAGTTCCTGCGGGAGTCCATTCATAGACTCTCAGCACAAGACCAATGCAATGGGTTGGACCGTCTGACCAACACTGGATAGTTGTTGCACTAACTCTCTACACATATGGCAGCTTCTACTCAGAAAGTGGGTGTATCAAAGTCCCTCAATGAGTGATGAACCACTGACTTTCAGACCACCAGCCGAGTTAGATCTCGACACTTTCACTGATGGAGTGGCTGCCTCCTGTTCCAGCACTTCTTCATTAACCAAGATGCTTCTCTTGACCTGACTGCTGTAACTTAGGTCTCAGATAATCGATGCCTCACAAAAGGAATGAGACAGTTACATCTGATCACTACACTATATTCTGAAAACTGCTCATGGATTTGGAACTACCCCTGCAGGATCAAAAAGACACTGCATCAATGTAATGTTTAGGTAGGTCTACTAACACTGGAAATCAGGGAGACAGCAATGGGGGGGGGGTGTTGGTGGGCACTTAGTTACAGAAAGGTGATCGGGGAATAACTACAGTAAAATCTGATAAAAGCATCATACTTGTGAATTAATGTTTCCATTTTAGACTGAGATTGATTGAGACTGCTTACTCATCTATTTAAAACTACAACACTCTCAATATATTCATCTAACTAATATAAAACAAAGTTTCTGAATTGTATTACTGATCATTATAATAAGAAATGTGTAATGAAAACTACTGGCCGAGATAATATGTTCTATAATCTTCCCCTATCCATTTATTTATTCAGTCATTATAACTGATAATTTATCCATTATAATATGGCTTAAAATTTCAATTAATGCAGTTAGACACAGTTGAACATAGATACATTTGTTGCAATCCTCAGACTGCAAATTATTTGGCAAAATTTGCTGAGCATTACATGTTCTCTCCCTTAGGATGGCAGTGAATATCGGTATCACTCTTGATGGATGGTCATAGAATTTTGTTAAATTATCCTACACCTGATACTAAGAGTAACAAAAATTAACTGAAGTAATTGTTTAATTTGATTTTTTTCTCTTTTCTTTATCTTGAGGTACCAGGGAGTAGCTCTCTGAAGTAGCTCAAAACAACACTGCATCTCAGCTTTGCAATCTTAATTTTACCAAATATTACGGGAGTTTGGCATTTAGGAATTACAGACTTAAACATGGGCACCAATCTTTATGTGATCAGACTGAAAAACAGCAGTTAGTTTCATCTAATTTATTTACTGTCATTTGAACAAAACGCTAATACTGTATCACCCAGTTAGTTTAGCAGTGTCGATGTGTCAATGCCAACCAACCTGCTTAATTCAGTTGGGAGTTCAGCACTACTGAATAATAGCAAGTGGTACAAACTGTGGGCACACCTAGTCAGTTACTCCAAATCAAAACCTGTAGATACTGAAAGTCTGAAAATACTGGAAACACTCAGTCTGCCAGTCAGCATCTGTGTGATAGAGTTCACGTTCAGAGAAGCATTGTTAAAAGAGCCATGGCATTTCTAGCTTCTCACCATGGCATTTCCAGCATTACTTCATTATGGACATTCCACCAGCCTTTCCTTCCTTCCCCTGCAATCGCTACAATTTACTAACTTGTTTTTTTATTTTGTCTAGTTCTGACGAAGAATCTTTGACCCAAAACTTTAACTTTATTTCACTACATTTCTTTCACTTAGTCGATGAATAGTGAGGCAGATGTAAAATTTGAAGGAATAAACACCACTTGGATAGCTAATCAGGAAGTTAGTACTGTTTTGTGCAAGTCATGTCTGATGCGAGTTTTTCAAAGAGGTAACTGCGGTAAGGCAGTGAATGTTGTCTACATGGACTTTAATAAGGCCTTTGCCAAGGTCCCCCCCATGGCAAGCTGATTCAGAAGGTTAGAACACATGAGATTCAGGGGGAGCTGGCAAGGGGGTGGGTGGGATTCAGAACAGGCTTGACGATAGGAAGCAGGGAGTGAGGGTTGAAGGTCATTCTCCACTTTGAGGCCTGTAACAAGTAGGGTGCCCCAGGACCTATGTTAATCATTATTTATGTACATTACTTGCATATGGAAGTATTTGGCATGATTAGTAAGTTCTCTTACTAGTTGATAGTAAAGCAGGTTACAATAAATTGCAGAGATCTTAATCAGTTAGGGAGAAATCCTAAATTTCAACTTATGATAAGTCCACCACTGCTTGGTATGGAAGCACAATGCCCTTGAATGGAAAAGCCTACAAAATGTATTGGATATGGCCTAGTCCATCATGGTTATGTCCTCCCCATCAGTGATCACATCTACACAAAGTGCTATCACAGGAAAGCAGCATCCATCATCAGGGACTCCAACACCACACCACCCAGGTCATGCTCTCTTCTCGCTGCTACCATCAGGAAAAAAGTACAGGAGCCCTAGGACTCATACCACCACATTCAGGAAGTTATTACCCCTCAACCAGTAGGCTCTTGAGCCAAAGGTGCTAACTTCACTTGCCCCATCATTGAAATGTTCCCACAAACTACAGATTCACTTTCAAGGACTCATCTCATTTTCTCAATGTCCATTGTTTATTTAAGTATTATTATTTCTTTTTTCTTTTGTATTTGCCCAGTTTGTTGTCTTCTGCACACTGGTTGTTTGCCTATTCTGTTGGGTGCGGCCTTTCATTACATTAACTATTATGGTTCATACATTTACTGAGTATGCCCGCAAGAAAACAAATCTCAGGGTTGTATATGGTGACATAGATGATAATAAACTTACTTTGAACTTTGAGTGAGGTGATTCATTTTGGACATTAAGCCAGGGTAAGACCTATACAGTGAATTACAGGGCACTGATGCATGTTGTGAAGGAGGCACCTGGAAGTACAAGGGCATAGTTTGTTGAAAGCAACCGCGTAAGTAGACAGGGTGGTGCAGACGACTTTTAGCATGCTGGCCTTCATCAGTCATGGCCAAGTGAAGGAGTAGGGATGTTATGACCAGTTATACAAGACATCGGTAATGCCACACTTGGAGTATTATATACAGTTTTGGTCACTCTGTTATAGGAAAGACATTGCCATGCTGGAGAGGGTGCAGAAGAGATTTATAAGGAAGCTGCCTGGACAGGAAGACCTGGTATGTAGGAAGGTTACAAAATGCCAAAATAATCTCAGTTGATTAATGTCAAGAAAAATGCCTAGTCACATTAGGGCTTCATTTGCAGATGCAGGTACCAAATGGTGAACCCTATATAGTGCCTTGGTACAAAGCCTAAGCTTAAGAAGTCATCTACAGCCCTTGATGATTATCCTTGTTCGAATATGGAGTATACATTTCTTGCATTGTCTTTCATGGTCCTATTTTCTTACAACGTGGGACGAGTTTCAAAAAACTATAAATTTATGCTTTAATGGTGAAAGAACTTTAGTGAAAGAACTTTAACTCAGTTAACTTACAAATGTAAAAACAAAAGATACATATCTGTGGGTTTAAATGGATCAGATTTAACACTTGAAAAAGTTACTTACTGTTTGGTGGCCCTGCAGCTTGGTACGGAGGAAAAGTTGGAGGTGCCGCTGGCCTCGAAAAGACTGGAGGCTCCTCCCCAAACATGACAATCATCACCTGAATCAGCCCATACAGATCAGAATGTGGCTGGATGAGAAAAATACAGCATTAAAATCGCCACTGAAGTAACACCCTGATGCTCTCTATTCTTCATTCCATGGAAATATGAACAGAATACCATTGAACCAATCTGCAAATGTGACAGACGCAATTTTCTTCCAAATTCCCCATTTGATTTCTTACCTGAAAGCAACTCTAAACAGTCTTTCAAATCTCATAAGTTAAAAACCTTTTTGAGCAGGCCCTCAGCATTCTCCAAATACCCAAACAACTGATTATTTTGAGTCTCTCGTCACAAAGGTGTGCTTAATGGGCGTAAGAGGAATGAAGTCTTGATGAACCACATTTCCACGACGTTTCCCTGCTCTTTTTGGTTTGTGTTATATTTAGTGATTTTGGTTGCTGCAGAACACTTATCCGGTCTTCCAATTTAAAGACTGTCACTTCTTTTTACCCTTGTTACCAGGACACTATTCCTGTTCCAGTTCAAATGGAATGCAGCCCCTTCTGACCCAGAACTGGTGACAGTGCCTCGAAAAAAATAAAACATTCTTTCTAATGTATTAAAGAAAATTTGCACCCTTAACCCTCACTGGTGCTACTGTCCTTTTGTAAACTGGCCCTGAAATGTGTGATTACCATTGAATCTATGTCCAAGGAGACTCAGATCCCATTTTGGGCATGAGACATGGCCCAATGACATTGGTTTAAGAGGTAATTGATCTGACTCAAGAGGCAGAGGGGGACCTATTCCCCATGTCCCTCACTAAGTCAGCTCTGAGCTCAGTCATTTCACCAGGTATAGTTCCTCTAGCACATTCCTGGAGGTCTTAGTCAGTAATCTCAATGATCTAAATGCCCTCTTCCATTGGAGAATGGTAACCCAAGATCAAAGCCACTAATTCTTTAGGATTCTTGCAATTCTGGCTTTACTTGTATTCACAACACAGTTAAACAGTGACTGGGTTAGATCTGTGTGGGGACTCACTTTAATGGCTGAACCGGTCCACTTTCTCATTCCCTGTCGACTAAAGCACTCAGATTTCCACAAAATGATCAGTATTGTCCTGGCAGCCCCTCTATGCTCATCACTAACAATAATGACATGGTCTACAGAAAGGAGGTGGAAGGCAAATACCCTCTTCCTCAATGTCAACAAGATAAAGATGATTAGCGACTTCAGGAGAGCTCGCACCACTCACTGCAGCACTGCAGTGGAAACTACGTGGGTTCCCAACATCTCACACAACCTCTCATGGTCCCAGAACACAATCAGAAAAGCTCACCTGAGGAGGCTGCAGACAGTTGGACTATGCACATCTATCGTTCTACTGATGCAGTGGAGAGCATCCCAACAAGCGGCATCACCGTATGGTACGGAAACTGCACTGCGGCAGACTGAGAAACTCTACAACAGGTAGTCAAAACAGCCCGACATCACTAGCACCAGCCTACATGCCATCAAGGGCATATACTGTATGCAGAAAGGTGTCAGGAAGGGGCCATTAACATCAGGAAGGATCCCACCCATGCTGCTCATGAACTATTTGTCTCACTCCCATCAGGGAGGAGGCCACATAGCATCCATGCCAGATTCAAATTTAGTTACTTAACCCAAACAACATGGCTGATTAACACCTCAACCCACTAACCCACTCCTCTATACCCCCAACCACCACTACGTTATCATTTTCTATCAGGCACCTTATGTACAGACACTCCTGTGCCTAGCGTCACTTTATGGACATACAATTAATCTACAAGCCTACCTTATGTATTTATATTTACAGCAGAGTCCAGATATTGGGCCGCCAGTTAATCGGGGCAGCTACTTATTTGGGACAACTCCTAAAGAACAAAAACTGAATCGAGAAAATAGTCAGGATTCTCTTTGTTTTATTGGGACACTAAACTGCTTAATTTTGGCAAGGGTCAGGGATGTCTCTGATGGCGTGTACAGTATTCTGAAGTGGGAGGGAGATCAGCCAGATGTCGTGGTACACATCAGTACCAATGACATGGGTAGAAAGTCAGGAGGTCCTGAAGAGTGAGTACAGAGAACTTGGTAGGAAGTTGAAAAACAGGACCTTGAGGGTAGTAATCTCCGGATTGCTGCCTGTGCCACGTGCCAGTGAGGGTAAGAGTAGGATGCTCTGGCAGATGAACATGTGGCTGAGAAACTGGTGTAGGGGGCAGGGTTTCAGATTTCTAGATCATTGGGACCTCTTCTGGGGCAGGTGGGACCTGGGTCAGGAGAGACGGGTTAAACCTGAACTACAAGGGGACCAATATACTTGCAGGGAGGTTTGCTAGTGTTATTGGGGAGGGTTTAAACTAGATTTGCAGGGGGATGGGAACCAGAGTGCCAGAGTAGGTAGTGAAATGGGGGTAAAAATAAATGATGTTAGTAATTCATGCAAAGTCACAAATAGTAAGGTTGTGTGTGGTGGTAATAATCTTCTGAGGTATGTATATTTCAATGCGAGGAGTATTGTGGGAAAGGCAGACGAGCCGAGGGCCTGGATTGACACATGGAATTATGGCATCATAACCATTACTGAAACGTGGCTACAGGAGGGGCAGGACTGGCAGCTCAGTGTTCCAGGGTTCCGATGTTTCAGACGTGATAGAGGCAGAGGGATGAAGGGTGGCTTTGCTAGTCAGGGAAAATATTACAGCAGTGCTTCGGCAGGACAGATTAGACTTGTCTACTGAGGCCATATGGGTGGAGCTGAGAAACAGGAAAGGTATGACCACATTAATAGGGTTGTATTATAGACCACCCAATAGTCAGCGAGAATTGGAGGAGCAAATCTGCCGAGAGATAACAGACAACTGCAGGAGACAGAAATTTGTGATTGTAGGGGATTTTAATTTTCCACACATTGATTGGGATTCCCATGCTGTTAAAGGTCTAGATGGGTTAGAGTTTGTGAAATGTGTTCAGGAAAGTTTTCTAAATCAATATATAGATGTACCAACTAGGGAGGATGCAATATTAGATCTCCTATTAGGAAATGAGTTAAGGCAGGTGACAGGAAGTGTATGTAGGGGAACACTTTGGTTCCAGTGATCATAACATCATTAGTTTCAATTTGATCATGGATAAAGATAGATCTGGTCCTCGGGCTGAAGTTCTAAACTGGAAAAAGGCCAAATTTGAAGAAATGAGAAAGGATCTAAAAAACGTAGATTGGGACAGGTTGTTCTCTGGCAAGGATGTGATTGGTAAGTGGGAGGCCTTCAAAGGAGAAATTTTGAGAGTGCAGAGTTTGTATATTCCTGTCAGGGTTAAAAGCAAAATGAATAAGAATAAGGAACCTTGGTTCTCAAGAGATATTGGAACTCTGAAAAAGAAGAGAGAGATGTATAACATGTATACGCAACAGGGAGGAAATAAGATGCTTGAGGAGTATAAAGAGAGTAAGAAAATACTTAAAGAAATCAGGAAAGCTAAAAGAAGACATGAGGTTGCTTTGGCAGTCAGGGTGAAGGATAATCCTAAGAGCTTCTACAGGTATGTTAAGAGCAAAAGGATAGTAAGGGATAAAATTAGTCCTCTTGAAGATCAGAGTGGTCGACTATGTATGGAGCCAAAAGAAATGGGAGAGATATTAAATGGGTTTTTTGCATCTGTATTTACTAAGGAAACTGGAGTGGAATCTATGGTGTTATGAATGTGAAGCAATTCTGAGGGGCCGAAGGGTACAAAGTCGCCCCCTCCTTTTTGAGAATCGCAAGATCGCTATTAATTCGGGTCTGGGACCCAGGAAATGAGAGGGAGACACACGGAATACACAGGGTTTGGAATGTGTCCTGGCCTCAGCGGAACGGAACCACTGATAACGGCCATTGTCTCTTGGAGACGGAATTGTGTATTGAGTACTGTACTATTGAAGCCCTCAGGGGACAACCAGAGTGGTCTGGTTGAGGGATTGCATCATCCCAACCTGATTGACATCTGAGACCCCGTGAGTAAGGATAAAAGAGGGTCTGGGGAACAACCCCTTTAGACGCACCAAGAGAAACGCTAGAAATCCCGTGATAGCGTTTTATAGCGAAGGCCGGTGAGAGCTCGTGTGCGTCCTCCCTTGCCAGGGTGGCGGGCTCATCACGGAAGAACGGTTTAGCTAAAGGAGAGGCCACAAGTGAAAAGCCACGACAACAAGACTCCTGATGGATCGAAATCATAAAAGGAAAGTTGGCAAGTTTTTTCTCCAAATCTCTCTCTCTCGCCAACCATTGCAACACAGCGGTCCCCAACAGCTGCAGCCTGCATGAACTGAGTGAACTTTATATTTCCATCGGACAATACATTATCCCCTAGACAATGATAGAGCTTATTTCTTATTGATTATTATTATACCCGCACTTTTAGATTTAGTATTGACGACGTATATTATCTGTATATTTGCATTGATATTATTTTTGTGTATTTTTACTAATAAATATTGTTAAAAATAGTATCATCAGACTTCAACGGACCTCTCCATCTTTGCTGGTAAGTGACCCAGTTACGGGGTTCGTAACAATGGAAACAAGGCAGACAAGTAGGGAGGTCATGGAAGAGGATAGCTCATGTAGTTCCGTTGTCTAATAAAAGCTCAAAAAGTAAGCCAGGAAATTATAGGCCAGTAAGTTTGACATCAGTAGTAGGCAAATTATTGGAAAGAATACTGAGAGATAGGATCTACAAGTCTTTGGATAGACAGGGACTTATTAGAAAAAGTCAGCATGGCTTTGTGCGTGGTAGGTCATGTTTAACCAATCTATTAAGAGTTTTTCGAGGAAGTTACCAGGAAAGTGGATGAAGGGAAGGCAGTGGATGTTGTATACATGGATTTCAGTAAGGCCTTTGACAAGGTCCCACATGGGAGGTTAGTTAGGAAGATTCAGTCGCTAGGTATACATGGTGAGGTAGTAAATTGGATTAGACATTGGCTCAATGGAAGAAGCCAGAGAGTGGTAGTGGAGGATTGCTTCTCTGAGTGGAGGCCTGTGACTAGTGGTGTGCAACAGGGATCAGTGCTGGGTCCATTGTTATTTGTCATCTATATCAATGATCTGGATGATAATGTGGCAAACTGGATCAGCAAATTTGCTGATGATACAAAGATTGGAGGTATATTGGAGAGTGAGGAAGGTTTTCAAAGCTTGCAGAGGGATTTGGACCAGTTGGAGGAATGGGCTGAAAAATGGCAGATGGGAGTTTAATGCGGACAAGTGTGAGATATTGCCCTTCGGAAGGTCAAACCAAGGTAGAACATACAAGGTAAATGGTAGGACACTGAGGAATGCAGTAGAACAGAGGGATCTGGGAGTACAGATACATAATTCCCTAAAAGTGGCATCACAGGTGGATAGGTTCGTAAGGAGAGCTTTTGGTACATTGGCCTTTATAAATCAAAGTATTGAGTATAAGAGTTGGAATGTTATGGTGAGGTTGTATAAGACATTGGTGAGACCGAATTTGGAGTATTGTGTGCAATTTTGGTCACCTAATTACAGGAAGGATATTAATAAGGTTGAAAGAGTGCAGAGAAGATTTACAAGGATGTTACCGGGATTTGAGAAACTGAGTTACAGAGAAAGGTTGAATAGGTTAGGACTTTATTCCCTGGAGTGTAGGAGAATGAGGGGAGATTTGATAGAGGTATATAAAATTATGATGGGTATATATAGAGTGAATGCAAGCAGGCTTTTTCCACTGAGGCTAGGAGAGAAAAAAACCAGAGGTCATGGGTTAAGGGTGAAGGGGGAAAAGTTTAAAGGGAACATCAGGGGGGCTTCTTCACACAGAGAGTGGTGGGAGTGTGGAATGAGCTGCCAGATGAAGTGGTGAATGTGGGCTCACTTTTGACATTTAAGAAAAACTTGGACAGGTATATGAATGAGAGGGTTTGGAGGGATATGGCCCGGGAGCAGATCAGTGGGACTAGGCAGAAAATGGTTCGGCACATCCAAGAAGGGCCAGAAGGCCTGTTTCTGTGCTGAAATGTTCTATGTTCTATGACTGCTGCGGAACAGTTTCTAACTAGTGTCACTCATGTGACTTCTGCGGCCATTAGACACAACACCGTACTCTGATTGAACAGTTTTTAAATAGCATCAGATGCTTGCATTTGTGTCCAAAAAAACCCAGCAATTTGTCATTGATAGTTGGTGAGAAATAAGGCAACTCCAACTCAGAACTATTTTGCTCACTGTGGTTTCAAGCATTCAGGATTGGAGATAGCAGAAACAGCCAGGAGTGGAAAGGAGACAATTTCACTACTTCAACAAGTCAAAAGCTATGAAGAATTTGAAGGTATCGACACACTCAACTGATACATAAAAATTAAAATGAAGATTTGTAGGATGCAATCATTGAAAGCATTGTAGGAAGGCAGTCTATTATCTGCACTGATTTGGTTCATTTACAGTCAAAAGAATGTGACACAGATTAATTCCTCCATCAATTGGTACTAGGAATTAATAAACAGTTTATAGTAGTGTAATAGCATTGGTAGTGCTCTAATGTGTTCTGTATGTTACTTAAATACATAATTTGTTACTCAATTTGTCTTTTTTTTTTATATACAGTTTTAGCCACTTCCATTAAACTTCAGTTAATTTTGGGCCAAAATGTACTGGTCTTGGTGCGTTCCAATTAAATGGAATTTACACGATTGTGTTTATTATTATTATGTTCTTTATCTTATTGTGGGTTTTTTTGTGCTGCATCTGATCTGGAGAAACAATTAATTAATTCTCCTTTACATGTGCTCTGGAAATGTCATTTAAAATCTTGAATCCTTGCATCCAAGAATCCCCAATCTAACATCTTCCACCTTTAACCAAGCCAGCTGTCAGCCTGACACTTTCTGGGGGCAATCCTCCAACATCCATTTTTCCAGAGATCTTGGCTGCTAATATTTCCCTCTTCTGTGGAAGATAATGGCCTTATTTAAAATCTGTGATACTCACATGTTTCCACTCATGCAGATACGGGAGGTAGATCTTCCCATTGGCATCAACATGCTTTCCAGTTTTGATCATCATGCTGCTAGTGGGTTTTACAAAGCAGATCGGTGGATTGTAAGGGTAGGAGTCCAGTAACCAGAGACATACGGGGATATTGTACATATTGCCTGCAAAGATAAAGTAGTCAAACAGTTAGAAACATAGAAAATAGGTGCAGGAGTAGGCCATTCGGCGCTTCGAGCCTGCACCACCATTCAGTATGATCATGGCTGATCATCCAACTCAGAACCCTGTACCTGCTTTCTCTCCATACCCCCTGATCCTTTTAGCCACAAGGGCCATATCTAACTTCCTCTTAAATATAGCCAATGAACCGGCCTCAACTGTTTCTTGTGGCAGAGAATTCCACAGATTCACCACTCTGTGTGTGAAGAAGTTTTTCCTCATCTCAGTCCTAAAAGGCTTCCCCTTTATCCTTAAACTGTGACCCCTCGTTCTGGACTTCCCCAACATCAGAAACAATCTTCCTGCATCTAGCCTGTCCAATCCCTTTAGAATTTTATACGTTTCAATAAGATCCCCCCTCAATTTTCTAAATTCCAGTGAATATAAACCAAGTCAATCCAGTCTTTCTTCATATGAAAGTCCTGCCATCTCAGGAATCAATCTGGTGAACCTTCTCTGTACTCCCTCTACGGCAAGAATGTCTTTCCTCAGATTAGGAGACCAAAACTGCACACAATATTCTAGGTGCGGTCTCACCAAGGCCTTGTACAACTGCAGTAGAACCTCCCTGCTCCTGTACTCTAATCCTTTTGCTATGAATGCCAACATACCATTTGACTTTTTCACCCCCTGCTGTACCTGCATGCCCATCTTCAATGACTGGTGTACAATGACACCCAGATCTCGTTGCACCTCCCCTTTTCCTAATCGGCCACCGTTCAGGTAATAATCTGTTTTCCTGTTCTTGCAACCAAAGTGGATAACCTCACATTTATCCACATTAAATTGCATCTGCCATGAATTTGCCCACTCACCTAACCTATCCAAGTCACCCTGCATCCTCCTCACAGCTAACACTGCCGCCCAGCTTCGTGTCATCCGCAAACTTGGAGATGCTGCATTTAATTCCCTCGTCTAAATCATTAATATATATTGTAAACAACTGGGGTCCCAGCACTGAGCCTTGCGGTACCCCACTAGTCACTGCCTGCCATTCTGAAAAGGTCCCGTTTACTCTCACTCTTTGCTTCCTGTCTGCCAACCAATTCTCTATCCACATCAATACCATACCCCCAATACCGTGTGCTTTAAGTTTGCACACTAATCTCCTGTGTGGGACCTTGTCAAAAGCCTTTTGAAAATCCAAATATACCACATCCACTGGCTCTCCCCTATCCACTCTACTAGTTACATCTTCAAAAAATTCTTTAAGATTCGTCAGACATGATTTGCCTTTCACAAATCCATGCTGACTTTGTCCGATGATTTCACCTCTTTCCAAATGTGCTGTTATCACATCTTTGATAACTCACTTTAGCATTTTCCCCAGCACCGATGTCAGACTAACTGGTCTATAATTCCATGGTTTCTCTCTCCCTCCTTTTTTAAAAAGTGGGGTTACATTAGCCACCCTCCAATCCTCAGGAACTAATCCAGAATCTAAGGAGTTTTGAAAAATTATCACTAATGCATCCACTATTTCTTGGGCTACTTCCTTAAGCACTCTGGGATGCAGACCATCTGGCCCTGGGGATTTATCTGCCTTTAATCCCTTCAATTTACCTAACACCACTTCCCTACTAACATGTATTTCCCTCAGTTCCTCCATCTCACTAGACCCTTGGTCCCTTACTATTTCTGGAAGATTATTTATGTCCTCCTTAGTGAAGACAGAACCAAAGTAGTTATTCAATTGGTCTGCCATGTCTTTGTTCCTTATGATCAATTCACCTGTTTCTGACTGTAAAGGACCTGCATTTGTCTTGACCAATCTTTTTCTTTTCACGTATCTATAAAAGCTTTTACAGTCAGTTTTTGTGTTCCCTGCCAGCTTTCTCTCATAATCTTTTTTCCCTTTCCTAATTAAGCCCTTTGTCCTCCTCTGTTGGTCTCTGAATTTCTCCCAGTCCTCAGGTGTGCCGCATTTTTTTTTGCTAATTTATATGTTTCTTCTTTGGACTTGATACTATCCCTAATTTCCCTTGTCAGCCACGGGTGCACTACCTTCTCTGGTTTATTCTTTTGCCAAACTGGGATGAACAATTGTTGTAGTTCATCCATGTGATCTTTAAATGCTTGCCATTGCATATCCACCGTCAACCCTTTAAGTATCATTTGCCAGTCTATCTTAGCTAATTCACGTCTCATACCTTCAAAGTTACCCTTCTTTAAGTTCAGAACCTTTGTTTCGGAATTAACTATGTCACTCTCCATCTTAATGAAGAATTCCACCATATTATGGTCACTCTTACCCAAGGGGCCTCGCACGACAAGATTGCTAACTAACCCTTCCTCAATGCTCAATACCCAATCTAGAATGGCCTGCTCTGTAGTTGGTTCCTCGACATGTTGGTTCAGAAAACCATCCCACATACATTCCAAGAAATCCTCTTCCTCAGCACCCTTACCAATTTGGTTCACCCAATCTATATGTAGATTGAAGTCACCCATTATAACTACTGTTCCTTTATTGCACGCATTTCTAATTTCCTGTTTAATGCCATCCCCAACCTCACTACTACTGTTAGGTGGCCTGTACACAACTCCCACCAGCGTTTTCTGCCCCTTAGTGTTATGCAGCTCTACCCATATCGATTCCACATCCTCCAGGCTAATGTCCTTCCTTTCTATTGTGATAATCTCCTCTCTAACCAGCAATGCTACCCCACCTCCTTTTCTTTCCTGTCTATCCCTCCTGAATATTGAATATCCCTGGATGTTGAGCTCCCATCCTTGGTCACCCTGGAGCCATGTCTCTGTGATCCCAACTATATCATATTCATTAATAACTATCTGCACATTCAATTCATCCACCTTGTTACGAATGCTCCTTGCATTGACACACAAAGCCTTCAGACTTGTTTTTACAACACTCTTAGCCCTTATACAATTATGTTGAAAAGTGGCTCTTTTTGCTTTTTGCCCTGGATTTGCCTGCCTGCCACTTTTACTTTTCACCTTACTACTTTTTGCTTCTACCCTCATTTTACACCCCACTGTCTCTCTGCACTTGTTCCCATCCCCCCGCCACATTGGTTTAAATCCTCCTGAACAGCAGTAGCAAACGCTCCCCCTAGGACATTGGTTCCAGTCCAGCCCAGGTGCAGACCGTCCTGTTTATACCGGTCCCACCACCCCCAAAACTGGTTCCAATGCCCCAGAAATTTGAATCCCTCCTCCTCGCATCATTTTTCAAGCCACATATTCATCTGAAATATCCTCCTATTTCTACTCTGACTAGCACGTGGCACTGGTAGTAATCCAGAGATTATTACCTTTGTGGTCCTACTTTTTAGTTTATGTCTTAACTCCCTAAATTCACCTTGTAGGACCTCATCCCATTTTTTACCTATATCGTTGGTACCTATGTGCACCACGACCACTGGCTGTTCACCCTCCCATTCCAGAATGTCCTGCAGCCGCTCAGAGGCATCCTTGATCCTTGCACCAGGGAGGCAACATACCATCCTGGAGTCTCGTCTGCGGCCGCAGAAACGCCTATCTATTCCCCTTACAATTGAATCCTCTATCACTATAGCTCTCCCACTCCTTTTCCTTCCCTCCTGTGCCGCAGAGCCACCCATGGTGCAATGAACTCGGCTGCTGCTGCCTTCCCCTGTTGAGACATCTCCCCCAACAGTATCCAAAACAGTATATCTGTTTAGGAGGGAGATGACCCCAGGGGACTCCTGCACTACCTGCCTACTGCTATGCTGTCTAGTGGCCACCTCTTCCCTTTCTGCCTGTGTAGCCTTTACCTGCGGTGTGGCCACCTCACTGAACGTGCTACTCATGACTTTCTCAGCATCGCGGATGCTCCAGTATGAATCCAATCGCAGCTCCAGCCACTCAATGCGGTCTGCCAGAAGCTGCAGTTGGACACACTTCCTGCACACAGTTGTCAGGGACACTGGAAGTATCCCTGATTTCCCACATGCTGCAGGATGAACAAACCACGGGGCCGATCTCAACTGCCATGACCTACCCAATACTTGCCTCAACTTTTGAAACTTTCTCCTTTGAAAGGAACTTACCCAGCCTTACCTCACTTGGAGTGAAGCTCGTCCTCAGCCTCTGCTCGCCGAAGCCTCTCGAGTCAAAGCCTCAAATCTCCAATCCTTCACTGGCCCACTCACTCACTGGCCACTTTCCACAGGCCGCTCCACTTGAGGTAACCCTCTATTTATTTGTTTGAGCTTTTCAAACTGCTTGGTCACCTGACCTCGATTGCCCAATCAGCTGCTTTTTGCTGAGTCTGAGCTATTCAAATCTTGATTGTCTAATCAACGGCTTTCTGCTGAGCTTTTCAAATCTTGATTGACTTGACTGCACAGTCCAACTGCCAAAACTGCCAGAATCTCTCGAGTCAAAGCCTCAAATCTCCACTCCTTCAATGTCCCACTTCCACAATTGCTCATAATTCCTTTCTTACCTCTGTAGCTAACAGGGATCGTCCCGGTGAGACTCATCAGCTCCTGTGAATTACCATTGTTGAATACTGAAACCAGAAAGGGAAAACAAAATCAATCACAAGTGTTTATGGAAAAGCCACTCGGCTTCATCAGTATGTAATGAAACCATGCCATCTAGTGTAGCAAAGAGCGTCAGCACAAGCAGTGGCAACACTGAGTGTCAGAGCAGCTCATGGTAAGAAGCTGAAAAAGCTTTCACATTTGTGACCTAGTTCAATTCACATTTAAGAGCAAATCAAGTGAATACTAGAACAGGACATTGCTTTCCAATTTATACATTTCACTTTTGATAAATGGCCCTAAACGAGAACCAGTGAACTATTCCAAATGGAATAGATCTGTATGATGGAAGTTAAAGTACACACAAAGTTATTACACACAAGTACAAACAATAATAATTCATGTGTACAAATGCAGAAAAGAAACAATCAAAGAATATTAAATTCAGTAAGGTAACCCAGTAAAATGGGGAAGTTGACAGCTTATGAATTATACCAGCACTTTGTAACCAATGTCAGTACATTTCAATTGCCTTTACTCCTGTTTTTGAATCACAACTCAGTTTCACACAATATGAACATCCCTAATTGTTCCTCAACTGGAATAGCCAAACAAGGCAATCAGTTCAAGAGAAAATCAGATGTGTGTAATAAACCACCCAATAGACGGTACCGATGAGCCAAGGATGGCGGATTTTCATGCCTGAAATAAAGTAAGTGCACCTGACAGATTTTACCACCCAACAGATTCATGCTAATCAAAATTTGTTTACGAATTTAAATTGCACAGATGCTGTGTTGGAATGCAAGTTCAAATTAGCATTGGAAGAATAAAATAGTATGAGTAAAGATTTTGATAGACAAAGGGTTAATATCGGCTTTTTGAGTATGGAAACCAGTTTGCAGCTTAGTTTGTTCGAGATATGGCCTTGGCTTTTAGCAGAGACGACTCTTTGAATAAATACTTGCAGTTGTTTATCTTGTAAGAATTAGACAAGGATATGAGACAAACTGTTAATACAAAGTTGTACACAGAACTTAATTTTTTGATTTTTGGCTGTTGCTATGGGTATAGTTTCTCACAAGATAACTGCATTTGAACCTCGCTTACTGTTTCCAATTCACAAGGTTAATCAAGCTGCCTTTGTTTTTGCAATGGATCTGTACTTGCATAAAAGGAGTTGTGCTCTCTGTATTATTTGGAGTTCGAAACACACTGTTAGAGGCTCCACTCTAATTTACTTGCAGTCAACCTTGATCGAATTTCTTTAGGAAATTAATTTCCCTAACGGAAAGGCAGCACTCCCCATCACAGATCCTGACCACTTGGTCATGCCCTCATCTCACAGCTACCATCAGGCAGGAGGTACAGAAGCCTGAAGGCCCCACACCACCAGGTACAGAAGGTACAGAAGCCTGAAGGCCCCACACCACCAGGTACAGAAGCCTGAAGGCCCCACACCACCAGGTACAGAAGGTACAAGCCTGAAGGCCCCACACCACCAGGTACAGAAGCCTGAAGGCCCCACACCACCAGGTACAGAAGCCTGAAGGCCCCACACCACCAGGTACAGAAGCCTGAAGGCCCCACACCACCAGGTACAGAAGGTACAAGCCTGAAGGCCCCACACCACCAGGTACAGAAGCCTGAAGGCCCCACACCACCAGGTACAGAAGGTACAAGCCTGAAGGCCCCACACCACCAGGTACAGAAGCCTGAAGGCCCCACACCACCAGGTACAGAAGGTACAGAAGCCTGAAGGCCCCACACCACCAGGTACAGAAGCCTGAAGGCCCCACACCACCAGGTACAGAAGGTACAGAAGCCTGAAGGCCCCACACCACCAGGTACAGAAGGTACAAGCCTGAAGGCCCCACACCACCAAGTTCAAGATCAGCTACTTCCCTTTTCCTGAATCAACCTGAGTACAGCATCACAGGAGACTGTTGTATGTCCTTGTATAATTTATGTTTCCCTTGTGAATGCTGCACCCGTTGCTGCCGCAAGCAAGCTTTTCACGGCACATTCTGCATACGTGTACTTGTGCATTTGACAGTAAGCTCAACTTAGCAGCAAAGTTTGCGCAAAATCTTTATAAAACATTCACTAGGCTGCAGATGAGATCATGTGGCCAATTCTGAGCACAAAGCACTAGAAAATATTGAAGGCTGAGAAACAGTGCAGAGGAATAGCTTAATTATATGAAGGGATTGATATCACACCTCACAGCAGTGAGAGGACCTGATCTGTTCACAATTACACTGACAGAACAAATTAATTGTTGCTGCATGGGGAAAGAGCCAAGCAGTAGACTGAACTGGGCCATTCTTCAGAAGCAGGCTGCCACAGGTCAGTGATGGTGCAAGTGGTCTCTTGCTGTGTGATTTTAATCTGCCATTTTATAACTGATTTTGAAATTGTGAGAACAATTCAGAAGACAAGGGTCAACCTGTCCAAGATGTGAGTGTTCTTGAATTGTCTCTGGTTAAGTTAAACATAATTCCCAATGTTTGAAATTCCATGCTTGCATTAAGTGAAAATTATTTTAAAGTGCTTTCAAAACACTTTTTCCTCAAGTTTCTTGCTTTAGAAAACTTGTTTTTTTTTACAATTAAAATACAAGTAGTATACAATCCCACTTTGATAGGAATTAAATACAATGGTTCACACCACATTAAGGAGATGGGATTTCCATTTGAGTGATCAAACTTGTAGTGAGGAAAAAATGCTTCCCTTGCTGATCTACAGGATGTGACTAGTTCACGTGGCACTAACAGTAATTTCTACACCCT
Organism: Hemitrygon akajei; assembly: GCF_048418815.1. Taxonomy (NCBI): domain Eukaryota; kingdom Metazoa; phylum Chordata; class Chondrichthyes; order Myliobatiformes; family Dasyatidae; genus Hemitrygon; species Hemitrygon akajei. Next base: position 134,439,621 of record NC_133129.1, read on the forward strand.
GTGCACAAACTGATTAAAAGATCAAACATATCTTGCCAAAACTCATTAAGAGTGATGGCTCCCACTTCATCAATAACCATATTGTTACAACATACACAAAATGCTGGTGGAACACAGCAGGCCAGGCAGCATCTATAGGAAGAATCATAGTTGATGTTTCAGGCCGAGACCCTTCATCAGGACTAACTCTCTTACTATCTTTTCTTTCAGTTAATCCTGACAAAGGGTCTCAGCCTGAAACTGCGACTGTACTTCTTCCTATAGATGCTGCCTGGCCTGCTGCATTCCACCAGCATTTTGTGCGTGTTGCTTGAATTTCCAGCATCTGCAGATTTCCTCGTGTTTGCATAGATATTGTTAATTTAGTTAAAAAGAAAAATGAGACATATACCAAAATTGGATCAGAACCTTGAGGAGCAGAAGGGAAGCAGGATAGAACCAAGGAAAGTTAATGTCTAAAAAGTGCCATGAAACTTATAATGGCAATTAGGATTTTTTTTTCAAGTCAAGTCACTTTTATTGTCATTTCGACCATAACTGCTGGTACAGTGCATAGTAAAATTGAGACAACATTTTTCAGGACCATGGTGTTACATGACAGTACAAAAACTAGACTGAACTACGTAATAAAAAAAACAACACAGAGAAAGCTACACTAGACTACAGACCTACACTGGACTGCATAAAGTGCACAAAAACAGTGCAAGCATTACAATAAATAAACAGGACAGTAGGTCAAGGTGTCAGTCCAGGCTTCGGGTATTGAGGAGTCTGATAGCTTGGGGGAAGAAACTGTTACATAGTCTGGTCGTGAGAGCCCGAATGCTTCGGAGCCTTTTCCCAGACGGCAGGAGGGAGAAGAGATTGTATGAGGGGTGCATGGGGTCCTTCATAATGCTGTTTCCTTTGTGGATGCAGCATGTAGTGTAAATGTCCGTGATGGCTGGAAGAGAGACCCCAATGATCTTCTCAGCTGACCTCACTATCCGCTGCAGGGTCTTGTAATCCGAGATGCTGCAATTTGAATTGGGAGAATCCCAAGGTATTCCATACGTATATTAAGAATAAGAGGGAAGATAGGGAAAGAGAAGGGCCACTCAAGACAAAGAATTTATGTGTGAAGCCAGACGAAGTTGGTAGGGGCCTTACTGAGCACTCTGCATTAATATTCATAAAGAAGAAGAACATAGATAGTGGTGATATCAGGGTGGGGTATGTTGATATTCTAGGCCATATTGATGCTAAAAGACTGGTGTCCCAAAAAACATTAAAATGGACAAGCCCCCATGCCTTGATGGAGTCTGCCACAGGATATTGGACTGAGATGAGGGAGGAGAATGTTGGAGCTTTGAGAGAGATCTTTGTATCCTAAAGTCCCAGAAGACTGGAAAGTAGTCAAATTTGTTCCTCTGTTTAAGAAGGGCAACAGGGATAATTGCAGGTCAAGGTAAGAAAATTATTGGAAAAGATTCGTAGGGACAGGACTCTAATTTGGAAAAGTATGTAGTTATTAGAAATAGTCAGTGTGAGGTCCTGCTCACAAGTTAGATCTGAGCTTTTTAAGGTAGTGACAAAGATGATTGAAGGCAGGGCAATGGATGTTGTATGCATGGATTTTTGTAAAGTATTTCACAAGCGCACTCACTCTTGATAGGCAGGTCCAGAGAGTTAAGTCACATGGGATCCAGTGAGCTGGTAAACTGGATACAAAATTAATTGTAGAAGATAGAGGATAACGGTGGTAGTGGTGGGGGTTTGTTCTGACCACTGACAATCTGGAAGGATCAGTGCTGGGACTTCTGATGTTTGTAATATTGAACAAAAACATGGGAAGTCTACTTAGCAAGCGGAGGTGAGGATGGTTGTCAAAGGACACAGAATATAAGGATCAGCTGGAAATTTGTGGAAGACGGGGTTTAATCTGCATTATTGCGGGGTGATACATTGTGAAGGTCAAATGCAAGAGGAAGGTATAGAGTAAATGGCAGGACACTTGGTTACATTGACATCCAGACTGATCTAGGGGTCCATGTCCACAACTCCCTGACAGTGGCAACAAAGAGCAGCTATGGTGGTAAGGAACCCATAACAGTGGTAACATCTGTCAGCTGTTTATCGAATAAGGCTCAATGTTCAACACCATCATCCTCTCAGTACTAATCAATAAACTTCAAAACCTGCGCCTCTGCAACTGGAGCTTTAACTTCCTCATCGGGAGGCCACAGTCAGGGCGGATCATCCTCCTCACTGACTATCAGCACTGGCTCGCATCAACAACTCTGCTCAACCCTCTCTCTCCGTGTGTGAAGCTAGACAGCACTCTCTTCTTTCACCGATGACACAACTATTGTTGGCAGAATCTCAGATGGTGATGAGTACAGCTACAACAACCTTGCACTCAACATCAGCAAGACCAGGGAAGAATTGACTGTGGACTTCAACGGGGGGGGGGGGGGGGGGGGGGGAAATCAGGACATACACCAGTCCTCATTGAGGGTGTAACAGTGGAAAAGGTGAACAGCATCAAGCTCTTGTGTGTCAACATCTCTAAAGACCTACTCCGAGTCCAACATATTGATGCAATTATGAAGAAGGAATGCCAGCAGGTATACTTCATTAGGAGCCTGAAAAGATTTGGTATATCCCCAAAGACTGAACAAATTCTACAGATGTACAGTGGAGGGTGAGCATTCTGACTGATTACACCACCTCTGGTATGGTGATACCAATGCACAGGATTGGAAAAAGCAGCAGCAACTCAGGATTCTAGTTTCCCGGCCATCAAAAACATCTTCAAAAGACAATGACTGAAGATGGTGGCATCCTTCATTATGGACTCTCACCACCAAAAGCTGGCTAGTAATAGGGAAGTCAAATACTTTCCCAGAGTGGAAATGTCAAATAGTACAGCGCAGAGGTCTAAGATGAGATTAAAAAAATAAAGATTTGTGAGGCAAAAGTGTTTTTGTAACCCAGAGACTGGTAAGTACGTGGATTGCATTGCCAGAGAAGGTGCTGGAAGCTTATAGGAAGGCAATGTTTTAAGAAGCATTAGATAGATACATGAATAGGCAGGGATTAAAAGCATATAGTTTTCAAGCTCCATTGTCAGGGGTTTTGCGTATTAGCTGAGTTTTGATAAAGATTTTCAATCTGCAAGGCACCAGCAATATAATCCAGAAGAAAATTCCAAAAGTCCACTCCACTGCAGAATGGGGACGAATCAACAATCGCGTTAATTACAAGATGCACGGATATTCAATGATCTACACAGCTCCTGGATCATCTCAACTCATTGGCTTAAAGAAAACGCATAACCATCATGCCATAAGAAAAGTCAAAGTTACCATTACTGAAAACCACAGATTGATTTTTATTTCCCCCCGCCCCCCAATTACTCACCGTATGAATCGTTCACCGGCTTGAGGTCTTTGTAGGTGGAGGTAACATTTAGGATTTCTCGCACGGTGAGATCCCTGTATTTATACTTCAAAAGAAAGAAAACAAAGTCACAACAGTTCCCCCCCCCCCGCGCTGCTGCTCCCCTCCTCCCGCCACCGTTCCTACCGCTCACTCTGCCCCCACCCCTCCGTGCCCAAACTCCTACCGCACTTTTATCAAGCCGCCTATCCACATCGCCGTCTCCTTACTTTCGACACCATTTTCTTCAGCAACCCGTCGGATGTCGCCATCGTTTCAACTCCTTTCGCTTTGTTTACTCTTTCTGCCCCGTTCAGTTTGCGTTTCCTTTTGCTTCCGCTTCCGTTCACGCAGATCCCAGCCGGAAGCACTCAGTTGGTCATGGAAGAGGGGGAGGAGCTCCGGGAAAGGGCGGGACTCTGGAGACGGACAGGATTCGTCAATTGGTCAATTAAATTACTAATTTTCCATGTGTTTGAGGCTTGACTGAAAAAAATGAGCATGTGATTCACAAATAAAATTTCTCCGTTATGTAGATCAAAATCCCTGGTTCTACCATTTATGTGAACAATGGATTGGGGACACTGTAATAACTTGTCCTCTTAACTTTGCGGCACTTGCATACTTGCTTTCATGGACAAGAACACCGAGATTTCTTTCAACATCAACACATTCTGTCACTATTAAATTAATATTTTCTCCACCAAAGGACATAATGCACATTTGTCCACATTATACTGCATCTGCCAAGTATTTGTTCACCAATTAAATTTATCTAAATTGTCTGGAAGCACCTTTCTCACAACCGCACAAGTCTCGTACTGTGGGCAAATTTAGTATTTACATTGCATTTTCTCATCTAGCTGTACATTATGAATAGCTGGAGCTCAAGTACCAGTTCCTGCAGTACCCCATGAGTTACATCCTGCTACGCCCCAAAAATAGATCCTTTTTATTCTTACTCACAGTTTCCTGTAACATTCAGTTCATGCCAACGTAACCCCAAATGCCTGCACGATGATGTCACTCCGCAGCAGCAACTTCTGCTGGGAGGGAGCAAGTTCCTAGCTTGGCAAACTAGCAGAGCAAACCCGACCAGCAATCACGAGTCAATGATTCAGTCTGTTCCAAAACTTCCTGGTGGGCGATTACACCATCTTCTTAACGTTTAGTATCAAAATGAACTTCTTCCAAAGGAAAGCTATGTTGTGTTTCACCAGTTTTTTTTTGCAATATAAAGTTTATTTAGTAATATAAACAGGGAAAGAACATGTTCCTTCAATTTTCATTTTGAAATAAGAATTTTATGATATGGTCAGTCTTTCTCGGAGGAGCCTTTTACTGGGGCACAGTACCAAATCCAGGAGAGCTAGTTCCTTTGTTGACTTCTCACTGTATTAATCTAACAAAAAAAACTCCGTAAACCTCAGGAATTCATCTTGTGCAGTGTTACTGCTAAGCTGGTTTGACCTGACTTTCAGTAAATTGAAGTCGACCATGATTCCATGCATCACCAGGTTTCTATTTGACGCTGTTACGTATATTAAAACTTAGTGTTGAAAGTCTTGTGGAAACTCCTACCAATATTTTCTGCACTTTAGTATTTCTTGGTTCCACCCAAACTGATTCAAGGTCTTGATTTTCTGAACCAATATCCTTCCTCGTCATTTCTCTGATTTCATCGTTCACTAACAGTTTTCCCAGTTTCCTCTTTAATAGAGTTTCCAGCCATAGTTATCATGCTCATACCTCTATAATAGTAATTATAGACAATAGATAGATAGATACTTTATTCATCCCCATGGGGAAATTCAACATTTTTTTCCAATGTCCCATACACTTATTGTAGCAAAACTAATTGCACACAATACTTAACTCAGTAAAAATATGATATGCATCTAAAATCACCCTCTCAAAAAGCATTAATAATAGCTTTTTAAAAGTTCTTAAGTAGTTTACTTAAATACATTGAGTCCTAACCCCGGCACTTTAACATATCTTACTCCTGGCGGTTGAATTGTAAAGCCGAATGGCATTGGGGAGTATTGACCTCTTCATCCTGTCTGAGGAGCATTGCATCGATAGCAACCTGTCGCTGAAACTGCTTCTCTGTCTCTGGATGGTGCTATGTAGAGGATGTTCAGGGTTTTCCATAATTGACCGTAGCCTACTCAGCGCCCTTCGCTCTGCTACCGATGTTATACTCTCCAGTACTTTGCCCACGACAGAGCCCGCCTTCCTTACCAGCTTATGACGTGAGGCGTCCCTCTTCTTAATGCTGCCTCCCCAACACGCCACCACAAAGAAGAGCTACAATTATTAAATAATTGCCCACTTTATTATGAATACTTTACATATTTAGATACAGCATCTTTATAGGTATATTTTTAAACATTTTTAGATATCTTGGCAATTTTTGTTCCATGCTCTTATTTCTCTTATTACGATTTTTCTTTCCTGGAACCTGTTTGTTAGTGCACTCTTGAGTAATTTGTGTTCTCTCAGAAACAATTTTATGATATTATCCCACGTGTTCTTCATATACTCCTTCCTTGTTTCTGTTTAGCATTCTCCATTTCTCTGTCTCCCACACCCACCCATCCCAAAAGCTCTCTCTCCTCTCAGTGGCAATATCAGGACCCCACAAACCCTTCCACACCAATCACTGAGCCACGCAGTTATCTGTTGGATCCAATTAAATTTGTCTTTGGCTGATTATATAAGTTTCTGCTTTTCAGTTTTGTCTGCACCTACTCAAATTCCCTCAGCAGAACCTTCTTCCTTGTCCTACCTAGAGCACCGATACCTAAATGGACTATGACAACCGTATCCTCCCCTTCCAAGCACTTCTCCAGCTTGAGAAATTTTCACAATAGTTGCCCATTACCCTCAGCGCAGAAGTTCTGATTATAGCACAAGTACATTCCTAACAATAATCATCATTAATGCCAATTAATCTCTGTCCTGGAAAGGATATATGATTCATTTAAACTCATTCCAGTACAGTCATCAATTATTTTCAAATGCCATTTTAGGTCTTTTTCTTTTGGTAATTTGTTCTTTAATCTTCTTCTTACTCTGTCCACAGACAGTCAATACATGACCCAGCCAGAACTGGACACATTTTTGCGCCCTGTTGTTGAATTCCGCAAGATCTGCAACAGTACAGGGTTCCTCTAGCAATGGGGCCAAGATAGAAGCGTTCACGCCACGGCCCTCTTCCAACCAATTCTACCACCACCACGTGCAGCAAGTAGTGTATTCAACATTTTTGTTCTTTAATTATCTATATTTGTTTTAAGTTTTATTTTTTCCTTCTATATATCTATCCTTAAAACTCTGGTGTTATTATTGGTTTTGACATTTACCAAAATCTCATCAGTTCTGATATTAGTATTTGAGCTGGAGAGAGAGGGCAAAGGAAATTTTGGTAACTACCAACATAAACCATCTTTTTATTTCAGTGCGATCTAGTTGATGCTGCATGGTCTTGCAAGGCACAAAAGCCTGAAATTTCAAACACTTCTGACATTGCCACATTAGCTCTCATTTATTATCTCTTTAGTAATATAAAGAACATTGGATTCCATTCCAGAAATGAGTTTGAGAAATTGACAATTACATTGGATTGGCCTGGATGATGGTTATTTGTTATATTTTGCAGGTTTAGTGCTTTAGGTATTTTGCCCAATCAATTTGATTCCTGTCTGATCATACTGGGACAAAAGGCTTAACAGAATAGGCTGCCTAATCACGTCAGCCATTTCTATTTAGGTACAGTTTGTTGCTTGTCCATCTTCCAACAATAAGCTTACATCGTTCCTATCGTTTCAAATCTCTGTACGTATGTCGCTTAAGGCCAACATGTAGGGATATCGAGCATAAAGGAAGGTAAATGGTATATTGACTTCTCTTTTGAAAGAGTTTGACTACAGAAGTAAGGCAGTCTAATTATACATCTGTATAGCGCTTTGGTGAGACTGTACTTCGAATGCTGTGCACACCTTGTTCTTGTTACTTATAAGATGAACTTGTCATGGAATGAATTCAGTGAAAATTCCAGGAATGGCAAGTGTGCCATATACAGAGAGATTAAGTATACTGGGACTGCATTCTTCAGCCATTAGAAGAACAAGAAACTGACAATATTTTTTTTAAGTGCATGATAGATTAAATGCAGAGAGAAGAGTTCCCTGCTTAAGGAGTTCAGAACAGAAGGTGCAGTTTGAGAATAAAGGGTAGGTTACTTAGAAATGAAATCAGGAGAAATGTCTTCACTCGGGAAGGTAAACCTTTGGAATTTTCCATGCAGACTCTCAGTAGACAGAGACAAAGATTTGACAACGTGCAACATGCTCAAAAGTTGCTTGAAATACAATTCCTGGGACATTCTGGCCCATGACTGTCCGAGGTGGTGAAAGAGAACTGGGGAGGATATTGAGAATCTCGGTACCATGCATTTGAAGCCCACAGAGGCCCCTGCATAAGCAGCTGGAGCTTACCACCTCCCAAACTACCCATCTGCTTGCCCCATATGGCACCTCACGACACATCCGCAGTTCTTTAGAACCCACAATACTGATATAGAAGCAATCGCCATCAATTCCAAGCGCCTGCCCAAGAATGAGACAGGTTTTGTACAGTCTATAGAATATGTAAGAAAGACAATAATGAGATAACTAGAGATTCAGTCCTGGGACAATGAGGAGGCCTAAAGTAAGTCCAAATTAGAAAGTACATTGAATGAGAGTCCGAAGATAGGTAAGAAGAGGCAGTGGAGGGAGAGTACAGCAAAACTTTACTCCAACAACTCAGCATGCACCCCAGCACTGTCATTGTATGGAAATAAGGTAGATGTCCTTTTCTTGTTAAGGATTGTGTGCATGACAGGTACAGATAGGTGAGTTCAGTAAACACTACTGTTATGAACGTGGGAAGGGTAGGTCAGTGGTGGAAGAAGTGTGTTGAGTACTAGTTTTGGATGATTTTAATAAGGGCAAAATATTAAAATCTGTTGGTGAAACCAGAAGGTATAAAACAGCAAAGGTTGAACATACATCATCTTCACTTCACAATATTTCTGCAGCAGCATGTGTTTCAAATTGGGTTTACAGAGTTTGCCATCTCCCCCAGTTCCAGACTCAGCTTAGTGTTTCAGTTGTTGCCCAGGATGAATGTTTGTTTGAAATGCCACTAGACTGAGGCATTACCCGCATACTGCTCAGCTAGGCAGATACATACAGGGCAAATGGGATCTAGCAGCATCACAGGCACAAAGCTGTGCGTTTGAGTCAGGGGATTGAGGGTGGGGGCATGGGGGTGAATTAGTTTATATATTATCTTTACAATAAAAGCAGTAAAGTAACTTTGAGAGCTGATTGCTGACATGTAGACACATGTCGTGGGCATTTTCAACTTGCAAAGTTCCCATGAAGAAAGTGAGTTGGAGTCTAAGTTAAAATTAATCGATGCTCCTTGATGTTCAGTTAAGGAATGTTGGCCAAGACTTTGGAAGAGCTTCATTTTCTGGGACTGTTTAGCCTATATCCAACCAGAAAATGCTGATAACAGAGCCAAACCATGACTCTCGAGCTTAGCAAGGCTACGTGGCAATGATTATATAAAGTGCATTTGGCTGTGGGTAAGTTTCCAGTCACAGAGTGGATGCTTCCTGGAAACACTGGAAGAAGATGCAATTTCTTTGCCGTTAGTTATTTACATTTGTGCAAACAGCAGTTCAAATCTTTAGTTGCTGAAGAAAGTTTTGGAGGGTTGCTGCACTGTTCTGTAACTTCCCTTGATCTTCCTCCAAAAGATCTGGTGCAGTTACATTGACCACTCCGTCCCTGGTTAGTGTACATGGCAGGCTGAGAAATACTTCCCCACTGATTCCATACCAGCCCTGTGGGAAGAATGCATGCTCAGTTAATTGTCAAAGAGTGATGAAGAAAGCCAATTGCCAAAATGGGCCAAACTAAGCACTAACACCTCCTTTCCTTTCTATCTACTCCTGCATGTACGAATATTATCAGAGGATTCCTAACCTGCTGAAAAATAGCTGAAAACTCTCTGGAAGAGCCACTTGGTCATGACAACTACAAACACATGTTATTTCTTATCCCTCAAGACATGCTAGTTAATATTAATTATTAGAAACAGAAGAATTCAAAAAGACATACAGACAATAAACATATCCATTTTACCTTCTGACTACATTTTAATGCCCTTTTGTATTTGTAATTCCACCACACCATTGTAAACAGTTATCATGGAATTTAAAAATGAATGTGAACCAAGGATCAAGGGACAGTGTCATTTGGAGCCCGTTCCATTGCTCCATTAGATCAACACAGGTTCCTTCATAGTCTGTACATAATGCTCCCAAATTTTTAAATTTTCTATTCAATCAAAGTGAGTCCCAGGAGTTTCTACAGGCATATTATGAGCAAAAGAGTAGCAAGGGACAAAACTGGTTCTCTTTGAAATCAGAATAGTCATCTATTCAAGGAGCCGAATGAGATGGGGGAGCTTAAATGGATTTTTATCATCTATATTTACCTGGGAGTGTCACAAGGGTAAATTGAGGCTGGACCCAAGTGCAGGACACAGGCACTGAAGTACTAGGGGCAGGACAAGAATAACTAAAGGATAGAACCAGATGGGGAGACCAGGGCATGCGAAAGAGACAGGGCATGCTAGGTAATCCTGGGGTTCAGAGAGAGTTTGTGGCAAGGCTGGATCCCGGAGTCCATGGCTAGGCTGGGGTAGGAAGGGACAGAGACCACAGGGTGGGCCACATATTCCTGGGCAGGGCCACCTCCCAGGCAGGAATTCAGACACCCAGGCAAGACACAGAACACCTATGGGCAGGTAGTGGGCACAACCCATCAGAGGTGAGGGGTAGGAAGGAGACAGAGTCCCCCCGCCAGGCAATGGTAGTCCAGCCTGCTACCCGACAGAGGCAAGGGATCAGGAGGGAACTTGGTTCAGGGTGACTCCAAGTCTGACTCACAGAACTTGCAGATGAAGCCATGGGCCCTCCAAGCCGGGACAACCAGAACAAACATGGCCGATCAGACAAAACACCTCAGAACATGGCAAACCAGCTCATACAGAACAACCCCCCAACTAGGCTTAGTCCCAGAGTCCCTTATATCCACCTCCCAGCTGATAGGCAACAGGTACACCTTCTTAAGCCAAGATGATCCTGTTTGGCTTAAGGGTGACAGGAGGGATGGCTGTAAGACCCGGAGTCCGGAGTCTGCGGACTGGATCAAGACCCGGAATGCAGGCTCCGGACCGGACCATAATAGGGAGATGGATGCAGTCTGTACAAGCGTGGCAAACCAGCAGTGAGATCATGGACGTTTAAGGATTACAGAGGAAGAGATGCTTGTGTCTTGAGGCAAATTAGGGTGGATAAATCCCCAAGGCCTGACAAGGTCTTCCCTCGGACCAGGTGAGAGGCCAGTGCAGAAATTGCAGGGGTCCTGGCAGAGGTATGTATTTAAAATGTCCTTAGCCACAGGTGAGGCACTGAAGGATTGGAAGATAACTAATATTGATCCATTCTTCAATTGAGCTCTAAGAATGAGCTGGGAAATTATAGGCCCTTGAGCCTGACATCAATACCAGGTAAATTATTGGAAGGTATTCTAAGGGACCAAATATATAAGTATTTGGATAGACAGGGGCTGATTAGGGATAGTCAACAAGATATTTCAGATTTCTAGTACATTTGCGTGCAGGAGAGTTTCCTGACATTTTTGTAAATAGCCAAGTTTAGGATAATGAGATAATGAGTGGTTCCTTATTCTGACCTCTCACCTCAGTGAAAATAGCGTCAATAATTCTCTTAACTATCTCAATAGATTATATTTAATCTATTAAAGTCAACAGAATACAATCCTATGAAATCCTATACAGACTCATGCAGTATTCACAATTTAAAAACTCTTGGCACATTCTAACAAATAGCTGTTAACTTTTGTTTGAGGCAAGTATTCTTCCTACTTGTGATGTCTAGAAATAAACATTGTTCACTTTTCCCTAATTTTCGTTAAGATCTTCTCATCTGAAAGTCTTTCCTGCAACCAGCAAATCAGCAAGGAGAAAAGACCAACAAGCAAAGCAGCTACAAGAATCCCCTTGTCTTTGCCAGTTATCAAAGATCCTCATATTCAGAAACAGTTTAAAAATACTAAACATATTCAATTAATTTTAAAAATACAATCTTTAAAAGTTTACTTTAACACCCACTGACTGCCTTGTTTGGCATTGTTGGAGGAAGTTATTTTACTCTTAAGCCAAATGATTTGCTTATTTTGGCTTTTATTTCCCTTTTAGCCAGGAGAGTTTTGTTGCTTAAATGGAAAGATGCTGCTCCGCCTGCTCATGCCCATTGGGTGATTGATGTTATGTCATGTTTAAATCTAGAGAAGATTAGGTGTTTTATTTCTATACCTAGACTAGATTTTTTCACATTATGGAGACCTTTTTGGAACTAATTTCACCAATCTTCGACTTGTTCAGTAACGATGATGGCTACTATATGTTTGAATTTACGGCTATATGTCCAAGATTTTTTTTCTTTTCTTTTAACCAAACAGCTGTGGTTTTTTCTCTTTTACTTTTTTTTGTTATGGGGTTTTGATTTTGCTTTAGATTAGAATAAAATATACCTTTTCAATATTATGGTTAACTTACTATACATGGATATGGGGCATTTCAACATTGATAGATAGATAGATAGATAGATACTTTATTCATCCCCATGGGGAAATTCAACTTTTTTTCCAATGTCCCATACACTTGTTGTAGCAAAATTAGTGTATGGGACATTGGAAAAAAAAAAGTTGAATTTTTTCTGTTTACATTTCTTTACATTGTTTCTGTTTACGTAATATCATAATGTATTTTGTATTCATCTATGCAAGTAATTAATAAAAATATTGAAAAAGAAAAAATACAATCTATTTAAACAAATTCAAACAATTGAAACAGTCTAAATTTCTTTGGACAATGGTAGCCATTCTCACAGCTGATCTTATCCAAAGGTATGAGTACAGAAATTACTACTGCATCTTCCCCCTTGCTTTTCAGTCCTGATGAAGGGTCTCAGCCCAAAGCGTCAACTGTTTATTCATTTCCATAGATGCTGTCTGACCTGCAGAGTTCCTCCAGCATCTTGTGTGTGTTGCTGCTGCATCATTTCCAAGCAGCAGATTCTGAACCCTCGGTGATGGGGAACTGTCACGACTTCAGACTCCATGAGGCAAAGCCACCATGAGTGCCTGCATTCAATTTGTGTCACCTACAGACACATGGAAATTCTGAAGCGTGACATTTATCTGTGGAAATATGAACATCTCACTGCAAGCTGCAAGTTTTCGTTCTGGTTAGCCTTATCCATATTATCTGGTTGTTTTTTCACCTTGGTGTAATCCTCCTTTCTCAAGACCTTTCTAAACCACACAAACTTGCAAAGCTCTAATCACTCCTTACAGTTCACTCTTTTTGCACTGGATCATCTGTTCGTCTCTAAACACTTTCCAATACATCCACCTTCTTCTACTTTTAAAACTATTGTGGAAAAATTTGCTGACGATACTACACATAATCCAGCATAAACCATTGGTATATTCACTTCAGATCTGAACTATTCTCTTCATGCTGAGCCTTCATATTTGTTTAACTCGAAGGTTCCCAACCAGTTTTTATGCCATGGATCAATTCCAGTAAGCAAAAGGTCTGTGGACTCCAGGATGGGAACTGAACTAAATCGTCATATTTAGTCCACTCAGTGAAAACTGTGAACGATTATTATTTGAGTATACCTTTAGATGTTTAGACCTGTTTCCACATGTAATACTTTACATCTCCAAATGCTAGAAACAAAAATGGTTGGCACTAATTATCCATTAAACGCTGCAGGAAACTGCGGGTGGATGGTGGCTGGGGAAAGATTGGGCTTTATTGCTACACCATCTGAGGCCGAATCAGCAGTTTGTCAAGTGTTTAGAAGCGGTCATCTGGAATCCATGAATCAGTGTGACCGGGGATAGTCAAGCTGAAGGGTGAGGGTGGAAGGGGCACCCAGAGATGCACAGAAGGTGAACAGTCAGAGAAGAGCTCTTCTAATCTCCATCACCACAAGAAAAATTCATTATGGAGTTGACCCAACTCACCTTCACCAGCGTGGAGATGGAATGTGAACGCCCCTGATTTCTCAAGATAGTCTCACTTAAATCAGCCACTGACAATCCAACAGACCAGGATCTGTTACTTTTATCTTTTGATCCCTTAAAAGCCCTAGAACACAAGACAAAATATTCAAATCCATCACTGCAATAAAACTGTTGACGTGTTTTATACTGGGATGTGGGGATGGAATGCAAATGCTTTTCACAATGGACTGAAAACTATTGGTAAGCCCCACCAAGAAGTTTCTACTGACAAAAGGGAACAAATCAAAATGGAATGGTGTTGAGCTTGTCGAAAGTAAATTGTCCCAATCTCGATGAGGAACTCAGCCAGTCTGTCAAAGCCCCACCCAATCTAACCCAAAATGCTTAAGTAGAATATAGAGTATATCCCACTTAAAAATAAAATATATAGTTAGGTTCCATCAGGTTCTAACTCCATCACATGACCTTCAAAAGATTTTGGGATGTCAACTGCCACAGGATTCTGAGCTTCTGATCTGGTGCTGTAGCCACAGTATTGATATGGTTGGTCCTGTAAGATGGTGGGGAACTCAGTGACAGCGCTGCGATGAACATCAAGCAGAGGTGGTTATATACTTTTTTATATTAGAGATGGCGCACTGGTGCACCTCAGGGCTGTGTGCTTAGCCCACTGCTCTACTCTCTGTGTACCCATGACTGTCTGGCTAGGCATAGCTCAAATACCATCTATAAATTTGCTGATGATACAACCATTGTTGGTGGAATCTCAGATGGAGATGAGAGGGTGTACAGAAGCGAGATTTGCCAACTAGTGGAGTGGAGTCACAGCAACAACCTTGCACTCAACATGAATAAGATGAAAGAGCTGATTGGGGACTTCGGACGGGTAAGACAAATCCTCATACCAGTCCTCGTAGAGGGATCAGAAGTGGAGAGAGTGAGCAGTTTCAAGTTCCTGGGTGTTAAGATCTCTAAGGACCTAACCTGGTCCCAAAATATTGATGCAGTTATAAAGAATGCAACCAGTGACTATACTTCATTAGGAGTTTGAAGAGTTTTGGTATGTCAACAAATACACTCAAAAACATCTATAGACGTACCATGGAGAGCATTCTGACAGGCTACATCACTGTCTGGTATGGGAGGGGGCTACTGCACGAGACCGAAAGAAGCTGCAGAGGGTTGTAAATTTAGTTGGCTTCATCTTGAGTACTAGTCTACAATGTACCCAGGACATCTTTGAGGAATGGTATTTCAGAAAGGCAGTGTCCATTATCAAGGACCTCCAGCACCCAGGGCATGCCCATCAGGTAGGAGGTACAGAAGCCTGAAGGCACGCACTCAGTGATTCAGGAATGGCTTCTTCCTCTCTGCCATCTGATTCCTAAATGGACATTGAACCCATGAACACTATGTCACTTTTTTAATGTATATTATTTCTGTTTTTTGCATGATTTTTAATCTATTCAATATATGTATACTGTAATTGATTTATTTATAATTATCATTGTTTTATTTTTATTTATTTATTTTTTCTTCTTCTATATTATGTATTGAATTGAACTGCCGCTGCTAAGTTAACAAATTTCACGACACAAGCCGGTGATAATAAACCTGATTCCGATCCTCGTGCAGCATGACTGATCTTCATCAACCTAATTTCTGAGTTTTTTCTAAACCTTTTTGCACAAAGAGCTGAGGTTTTATTTGTTCCATTAGTTGTGGAAACATTAATTAAACTTGCTTTCTGTGGATAGAGACAAGGGAAAACATTACCAGAATTCTCACCCCCTATCACAACTTCAAATGCTGCAGGGTTTACGTACAGGCTTAGCTGTGAATCCTCTAGTACAGTTCTACATGTCGAAGCTCACAGACAGTGAGTGACCACCTGACCTGTGAGAATATTGACCTTTGAAGGCACAGACAATTACACTGCAGAAGAATGTCAGAGGATACCAAAAGTATTTTGGTGTGATTGCTAGAATTAGCAACAAGCTGGGATTCCTACCTGTTTTCCAGCTGCTTGTATTTGTCATGGTCTGTAAGTACAGCTGGACTGATATGCTGCCCATCATCCCTTTCCGAGCCCTTCCACACGGACACTGAAAATTAAAGAAAAATCAAACATTTCCAAGAATGACTGAATTCAAATATTTTATTACCCTCCACATCAAATCAAATATCTCAAAGAGTAATAAATAGTTTATCTTTGAAATGAGTATTAAGCAAGCAATAGAATGCAGAACAATTCCTAACTCTTTAAATTTCTCAGACAGATGGTCTTCAGTCAACGTCTGAAACAAAGCTAACAGGGACCTTTGGATGAGTTGACCAGGGTAAACTGTATGGCAAGTCCCTAGACTTGCTAAACTGATGTTGGCCTCTTTTGTTACATGTCCATCTGGGGAAGCAGATCTCATTCCTTCAGTCAGAATTAATATGAATCCAAATTTCAATTGCAAATAAATCCTAAATCAATGTAACAGTCCTATGATTCACAGCAATCCCATTACAGGATCCAAATGATCAAAAATGTAATCAGCCCCGTTGATTGAAGTCCAGACCATGTGAGCCATGAGCTTCTCTGTTGCATTTTACTATTATGTAAAGTCTACACTAATTCTTAGACCAATGTAATTAGCAGTCCTGATATCCATCTCATGCCAGTTCAACATTACATACTATTGGACATTACATTTGCCTGCATTATTCAATCGATCGATCCTACAACAAAGATAACAGCCTGTCATTTTTATCAAGTCTGGGTCAGATATAACCACTATTTTGTTGTACACAGTGGATGGCAACTCATGGGCCAATAAGGGAGAAAGGATAGGGCAAAACAGCTTCTAGGATTGTGTTCTGTGACATCAGCCTAGCCGGCCAACCCTCCCGTCCATTCTGCTCTCCAATGTCTGCTTGCTGAGGGAATCGGGCCTGCAGTCCTCCGAGTCACCTGCTGCCGGTGGCCGGAGGTGGGGACATCGTAAGCGGTGTGCGAGGAAGCGGAAGCGAGGCGAGCGGGCAGGAGTCCGTGCCAGGAAAAAAGCAAGCCGTAGCCGGCCGGCTCTCCCATCCATTCTGCTCTCCAATGGACATTAAATTGGACTACATCTGTGGCAATGCAATACTCCGTGGGAGTACAGAAATGGACAAAATCCCAGACTCCGCCATTCAGCTGATTATTTATGTAACAGATTTTCCCCCAAGCCATCGGACTACCAACCTACTGACCTCTGCTGTGCCTATTGTCTTTTTTAATATTTATTGTAATGCCTGCACTGTTCTGTGCACTTTATGCAGTCCTGAGTAGGTCTGTAGTCTAGTGTAGTTTTTGTGTTGGTTTACGTAGTTCAGTGTAGTTTTTGTATTGTTCATGTAGCACCATGGTCCTGAAAAATGTTCTCTCATTTTTACTGTGTACTGTACCAGCAGTTATGATCGAAATGACAATAAAAAGTGATTTGATTTGACTTGACTTGAGAACAAGAACAGACAAAGTGACAACAATGACAGAGACGTAAAGAACAAACTATCATTTTACTCCAACTACTTATCATCTACCAGTATAATAACTGCACCGCAACACACCGAACAGGTACCTTCATTGTCCCCGTGCTCTCCGATAATCCAGGCCTCCATTCCAGCTGGAGGCATTTTCATAGATTTGCCCAGGATGAACTGGAACCGTCGAGTATCCAGGTTACAGCCAGTCCCGATCACGCGGTGCGAAGAAAACCCACTCAGCCTCCAGCTCACATACGTCATCACATCAACTGACAATCCAGAGAGGAAACGTTAAGATCCGAAGCAAAAGGGACATGGCAATCCAGCTTCTGAACTGTGGATGGTCAGATGGAAAATGCAGTATGCACTGCTGGTCCTGTGAGGCCTCCTACGCAACCCCTTATCTCCGATAAAAAGATAGACTTTAACCACACCCATCCTTTTCCTAGACATTCCACAATAAAGGCCATAATTACTATGAGTCACCTGCACCAACAGTTCATAATAAACTATTACGTGGACTATTGTGTATATGGGGAGAAGTTTCAAAAATCAGAGGTACAAAGGGACTCGGGAATGATTGCGCACGATTCTCTAGAGGTTATCTTGCAGGTTGAGTGGCTGGTGAGGAAGGCAAATGCAATGCTAACATTCATTTCGGGAGTATTCGAATACAAAAGCAAGGATGTAAAGCTGAGGCTTTATAAGGCATTGGCAGACACCACTTGGAGTATTGTGAGCAGTTTTGGGCCCCGTATCTAAAAGCTGTGCTGGCATTGGAGAGGGTCCAGAGGAGGTTCATGAGAATGATTACAGGAATCAAAGGGTTAACATATGAGGAGTATTTGATAGCTCTGGGCCTGTGCTCACCGGAGTTTAGACGAATGAGGAGGGATATCATTGAAGCCTATCGAGTATTGAAAGGCAACAAGAGAAAATCTGTGGGTGCTGGAAATCCGAGCAACACGCATGAAATGGAGGAACTCAGCAGGCATCTCTGGAAAAAATTTCCTGCCGAAGGATCTCGGCCCGAAACGTCGACTGTACTTTTTCCCCATAGATGCTGCCCGGCCTGCTGAGTTCCTCCAGCATTTTGTGAAAGGCCTGGATAGAGTGGATGTGGAGAGGATGTTTTCTATAGTGGAGGAGTCTAGGACCAGAGGCCATAGCCTCAGACTAGAAGGATGTCCATTTAGAATAAAGATGAGAAGGAATCTCTTTAGCTGGAGGGTAGTGAATCTGTGGAATTCATTGCCACAGGCAGCTCTGGAGTCTAAATTATTGGGTATATTTAAAGCGGAGGTTGATAGGTTGTTGATTGGTCAGGGTGTCAATCGTTATGCGGAGAAGGCAGGAGAATAGGTTGAAAGGGATAATATATCAGCCATGATAGAATGGTAGATCACTCGATGGGCCAAATGGCCTAATTCTGCTCCTATGTCTTATGGTGTTATAATGTCCTCTAGTCCAACCACTTATGCCTTAATGAGCCCTTCTACTGCCGTATAAATCGCCATCCTACCTCTTAATTACATCAAAGGGCTACATACCTGGCTGGGAGGCAATAATGAGAATACAGTTGGGACTCTGTTGTACAATGTTTGGAATTATACTCCTGAACAAATCCACGTTGCTTTGCAATGCTTCCAGGTACGAGTCCTCACCACCCCAGGTGTTAGCAGTGATTATCACTATGTCAGAGCCTGCTGAATTTGAGTAATCTGGAGGAAGGGGGAAGAAAACGTCAGTTCAGAGAATGGTTTGGATGGCGCATAGCACTATTGCAGTGACATCGATGCTGGTTCAATTCCAGCCACTGTCTCTACATTCTTCTCATAACTATGTGACTTTCCTCGAGGTGCTCCGGTTTCCTCCCTCATTCCAAAGACATGAGGGTTAGTAGGTTAATTGGGCACGTGCATGGAATTGGGAGGTGTGTGCTTACTGGGCGGAATGGCTTGTTACCATGCAGATACTCTGAAAAAAAAATCATGAACAGCATTTCCATTCTCCGCAGTCCAGTGAACAGACGTGTTTCTGCTGGGTCCAAACTGCAGTGTTACTGTAGAGGTTGCAGAAGGGCAAAAGTTCAAGTTATGTGCAGACATTGTACAATCACTACTGAGAACCTAGCCTCTCTTTACACAGCCTCGTTGTTTACGTCTGCAACCCAACGTGCAAATTATGAGGCACACGCTAGCTATTGGACAGTTATTTTACTAAATCTAGAGTATTACTGGCATTAATGCATAAATTTTATTGGTTATTAACATCTGAAAAGTGTATTTTAATTAGTAATTATTTATGCAATTGATGGACTTAGAAAGCGTACATGGAATTGGACAGTTGTTGCCAAGAGCCACGGGGATCCCGGTGAGGATTCACTCACCTCAGCGTTGAATGGGCTCCGCACTCTTGGGGACTCTGCAGTTCCATGTGTTTTTGTTTACCTTCTTTTTACTATTTGTGTGATTTGTCCTCTTCTATTGAATTGAATTGACTTCATTACTTACATCCTTCATATACATGAGGAGTAAAAATCTTTGTTACGTCTCTGTCTAAATGTGCAGTATGATATGTGGCAGTCTTGCGTGTACATTTTAGTGAATTCTATTGTGTTTCTTTGCTTTGTAGGTGCCTGCAAGAAGGCGAATCTCAACATTGTATATGATACACATACTTTGATATATAAATCTGACCTTTAATGAAAGTTTCAATGGATCAGTATCCGTATAAAAATTGACAATTGTGAGCTGAAGTTTCAGAATAGTTTGGTGACAGGGCTGCACTGTTCTTGCCCACAAGTAAAAGAAGTGTGTCTGGGAAACGGGCACAAGTTGTCCAACTCCAGTTAATTAGTGACAACATGACCATAGCCAATGAATTGTCGATGGAAGCAAATCTCAATACACCACTACTGTAAATTATTAGATTCCAAATGCGATCTTTGCTAGTTTTGAACAATTATGATGACATTTTGTGAAAGGGAAAATACTCAGGGATTTTGAGACAGAGATTTTGAAGTAAAGAGAAGTATTATTCTGTTAATATAAACTTGCTTCCAAGCTTATTTGATCAAATAAAAAACAGTCACGTTTTTTCTTCTGGATCCTCCAGTCAGATGACACAAACCTTTGCTGATTTCAACTTTAGGCAGATGAAAGATTTCCATGTCCAATGTTCCACTCTTCACTGTGCTTTCTGTGGTAGGAATAAATACTAATTTTTCCACAATATGCTAAAAAGGAAAAAAAAACACAAATCTGCATGATTTAATTTTTCCAATTTTCAGCCTTCCAATTCTTCACTGGACACAATCACCAGTGTTTAATATTTCATCCATTCTGTATGTTGAAGCCTAGATTGCAAGTTTTAGCTGGCCAATAAACTGCATTACTTTCCCTGAACTTGACACAGTCCTGAGCTGAAATTCACATATACATTTTCCAGTCAGAGTGACTGGACAGCGTTCCATTTGGGAACCCGATTGATAAGCTTTCAACTTCCTTGCCACCTATACACAGATCAAAATCTAACTTGAGGCCTTTGCTAGTCTCGGCCACTCATTTTTACCAGTCTCTGGTCTCGCTTGTTGCCTGTGGCATTACTCTGGCTACCCCATGATGTAGTTCAGTAGTTTAAAATCCTTACCAAAACCCTGCAAATGTTGACAAGCTTAGGGAAGTCTGCCTCACTTCCTAACTTCCAAAATATAACAGAGGAAAATGTTACTGGTGCAATTATTTTAATGTGTTGCCTGTGTGAGAACTGACAAGAAAATAATAATCCTTTGCTAATTTTAACTAAATCCGATTATAAGAGCTTAACAACAATTAATCCTCCCTGCTCTTGAATCAAAAGTTACAATTTCCAAATTCTTCAAATGAGAAACAAGGTACATTAGATTTGTGATCTTTCCCAAACAATACAGTCAATCCATACCATACAAAATTCTCTTTTATGTTATGTTTCACCATCCCAAAATCAATATATCAATAAAAAAGGTTTGCCAACACAACTCACAATAAAACTCATTTAAATTTGGGTACATGATCAAAATTAGTTTGTTCTAATCTATTGTTTTGATCTATGAGCCTGCCACAGCATGTTTTTGCATCATCCCTTGATATATGTTCTGTCTGCTGTGATTGATAATGAACTGTGTAACTACCAGTCAGGATTGAAGGTTTATCTTCATGGCTGTAAATTACTCACAATCTCCTCTGCCTTACTAAAAAAGTAAAAAATGCACATTTGAAAATTATCTAAATTCATCTCCAGCACTACAATAGTAAGAGTAAAATAGCAGGGGTTGAGGTTATAAACAGAGGAAGGAACCCAAAGGTTAACACAGACCAAGGGTGAATAAGTAATAACAAATGATTGATTAATTGGTAGCTAGTTGCATTATCAATCTCTATACACAGTCACCATTTAGTCTGGTTCTGCCAATTACAAACATGTTCACTATAGCCTGCACTATCATTTAATATTGTCAGACTTTGAAGGACATTAAGCTTTGGTTCAGGATATCACTAAGGGGAGACCAAACCATTATTCAGTGAACAAAAATGATCAAGTGTTATGCCCTCGGCCCCCTCCTTTGTGAGAATCGCAAGAGCCTTAGTCGAGGGGGGGTCAACTGACCCAAGAGAGAAAGAGACGTGCCGAATAGACACAGGAAAATGGGAGAGAGAGAGAGAGACGTGCGGAAAACCACGTTCTCCCAAGAAGCAGAATAAAGGCGACATTGACTATTGTCTCATGGAGACCACGTGAAAAGCCCTTGGGCAAAGTGGGCTGGTTGAGAGAGAGATTGCATTACCTGCAACCTTGATTGACACCTGCGATCCCGTGAAGAAGTATAAAGGAGGGTCTGAGGGGGGGAAACCCTCAGACGCACCAAGGAAGCACGATACCGATTCCCGTGGGAGCGGGAAGCCATTTTGAAGGAAGCCACGTGCGTTAGATTCCAAATGTTGAATCTGTGGCTAGAACCAACGGAAGACTGCTTTTAAATAACAGCGGGGAAGCCTACTCCCCTGATTCCAAGGATTTGCTCTGTAAGGACAACGGGCAAGTGTTTATCTTTTCTAAATCATCTCTCTCTCTCTACAACGTGAAAACCTCAGCGGTTCCCAAAAGGGAAAAGCCTGCAAACTTCTGAGTGACTCTTTATATTTCAATTGGACTCAGTATTACCCCTAGACAACTATAGAGCTTATTTCTGATTGATTATTGTTACACCGGTGTTTTAGATTGAGTTTTGACAATGTATATGATCTGAATGTTTTGTATTAACCATACGCTTGTGCCCCTTTTTAAATAAAACGTTTGAAAATAGTAGCATCCGACTCAGCTGATCCCGCTATCTTTGCTGGTAAGTTACCTGGTTACGGGGTTACGTAACACAAGTAAGTCAAATGATGAGAAATTGGAGCCCAAAATTGAGCTTTAGACACTCAAAGGTTGTAGGATGATGGGAAGAGCAAAAGAATTGACAGACTACTGGTTGGGTGAGACTATATACAGAGGTCATGGGTTAAGGGTGAAAGGTGAAAAGTTTAAGGGAAACTTGAGGGGAAACTTCTTCACTCAGAGGATCGTGAGAGTGTGGAATGAGCTGCCAGTACAAGTGGTGCATGCGAGCTCAATTTCAACATTTAAGAGAAGTTTGGACAGTAGGAGTGTGGAGAGCTGTGGTCCCAGTATTGCTCAATGGGAGCAGGCAGGTTAAATAGTTTGGCATAGACTAGATGAACCAAATGGCCAGTTGCTATGACTCTACTGAGTTTAGATGTAATGAGGCAAAGTAACAAACCTTGGCTTCAATAGTGGGAAGTAAAGAGAAGAAAATTCAGAAGCCATGACCAATTTTCAGTAAAACAGTAAAGAAAAGCAAGGGGTAACAAAACATCATCTTGTATTGTCTTTACAGCGTTGAAATAGTTCATTCAGCCAATTAGTTCTGACAGGTGTTCAAACAATTTCCACCCATCATTCTTCATCTACCCCTAATCTACCCCTCTTTCAAATGTGTGTGCTCGCAGAGTTTCTCCTTTCATGTTACTCTGTGAAATTCACACGGTAGCAATTTTCACATTGTGACCACTCCCTGCGTAATGAAGTTTCTCCAACTCTAAACAAAATGTATCACCACAAAAGAAGTATTCCAGAACTGGAACTGGACTATACCTGAGAGCAGATATATTAATTGCTTTACCTTTGCTAGAATGCTCATGGTGCACGCCATTCCCAAATCACCACCTCCAAGTACTGTAACTTTGCTGGAGTGCCAGTCAGCAGCTTGCATTTTTGGCTGAGGGCTGACATCAGAAAGACCTGTTTGAGATCAATAAAATTGTATCATACAGGCTTACTCTTACATATTAAACTGTTTATTAAAAATGAATCAACCTCCTTTCCCTATTTTCTTCTCATCTTTCAACAAGGTACTGACAACTATCGAGTGATAAATCCCAAAACATTGACTGTTTATTCCCCTCCATAGATGCTTCCTGATCTGCTGAGTTCTTCTAGCATTTGTATGTGTTGCATAAAATATTCCATATCTTTAGAATCTCTTGTTACTGACCAATATCTTTCTTTTTAATTTGTGGAGGTCTTTGGGAACTCTAATTGCTCAACCCTAATTGCTTTGAAATGATGAGAGAGTTAGGAATCAATTATTTTAGTGGGCCTGGAGTCACAAACCATGCCGGGCCAGTTAAGGATGGCAGATTTCTTTCTTGGAAGAACAACAATCGATCAGTTTGATAATTTTCTTTGCCTTACCAATGCCTATTCTTCATATTGAATTTTGAAAGGAAATATATATTTTTAAATGTCCTATTTTAATCAGCTTTCTACTCCAGCATCCTCTTTTACAGAATCTTTTTTCTGTTCAACTTTCATATTGTCTGGTGACCTTTCAAAATCTTTAATGCCTGCAATGGCTGAAGGTTCAGGTGACCTTCTTGCAGATCTCACTTAACATCTGTACTCAGATTCCTTATTCTCAGCTACTTTAATCAGAATTCAAACTCCCCTTGGTTCCCATCCCATGTCATACATGAAAACTTCATTGCTATTAACTAGATTATCATTTCTGAGGCTGCTGTAAACTAACGCACACATTGAATTCTAAAATAGTTGTAAGTCCTGTTACCATGACATGAAGCCAGACACCAAGGTGGTGTAACATGAACTGAATGGAGTTAACTCCCACGATCATTTATATCAACTAACCAGCTCCAGACCTAAGTTTTGCCTACATTCATTGTGACAGTAAAACCCTTTCTAAAATGTATGTGGTAAAAAACAAGAGATTTACTGTTCATAAACAAATTAGATCACACTTTTTAGGCAGCAGATCATAATGCCTAGAGCTGGGCCCCTGTATAAAGTTGACTTGACTATTCAAGTCCAGAATCCAGTCAGGAAAAATTGGTCATTCGTAACTCCTTGTCAAGGGGCAATGAATAACTAGAATTTTTAATATTCTTCATTCACCATCCAAGCAATGCTATGCCCATTAGCAGAAATATCAGCTATTAGAATGTCAATGTGAGCATTTAAGCATTTGTGATGGCATTGAGGAAGGTAACTTAAGTGATATTACAAATTGAATATCTAAGGCTTTTAAAAAGAATATGGAGAAATATTATCATGGAAAATCTTAAGTTTTCAATATTCCAAGTGATGTGCACAATGAAAATAACAACAAATGGTATTATTGGCTGAGCTAAAGATGGCACCAGAGGGCGACTTCTGCCAGCCCATCACTGAAACAGTTAAATTCTTGCTCCTCAGGATGGCTGGAGTCCTGTCAGGGTCTTTGATCTACAGCAGTCCTCAAACTGTGGTCTGCACAGCACACGTTCCCAATCTTGGAACTCGCCAACCAGCCGCATTTTCCATCTGTCCAGGTTCAGCCTGCAGTTGGGCGACTTTGGTGTGTGGCCTTGCGTGGCCTCGTGGACACGAATTCTCGCTCGTGTTGTGAACTTAAGCACAGTGTCAGCCAGAACATTAACACAGCAAGAGCAGCTATCAGAGGCCTCTGCACTCAGTGATCGATCGTTCTCTCTCTCTCTCGATGGTGAGTGAGAGATTGCAGCTGATTCTTGTGTCGGGGAACTCGAAATAAAAGCTTCGGACTGTGACTGTAACACCAAAACAGTGACTGTCTTCCCTCTCGGTGTGGAAGGGTGATATCCATCTCTCCCTCTTTAGTGAGAGAGAGAGAGCCTGTGGGACGTCGAAATGTTGGAGTGAACAGTTACCGTAGTTTTTTTATGTACTATAGGTCTCTCTTTGGAGGCTTTGCTGTTACTTGCATGGCAGGTGGTGGGAATGCTGATACTTTATGCTAGGATGGGGAGTGTGAGGAGATGGGTTGATGCTACTTATGTGTCAGAGGAAACAGGGGGCTTCGGGTTTTTACTTTCTTGTCTGTCATTCATCCTTCAGGCTTTTCTTCTGTTTTGAGGATGCCTGTGGAGAGTAAGAATTTCAGGTTGTATATTGTATGCATTCTCTGATATTAAATGGAACCATTGAACCATTGAAATGGCTTGCCAATACGTGGATATCATGGGCTTAAACGAAGAGCAGCAGGATGAGAATTTAACTTTTTCACGCAGAGGTCAATAAGCAAACACAATCCATTGCCGGATAGCTAAGACAGGGGGTCCCAAGCTGGGGTCCATGCACCCTTTGGTCAATGGTAAGGCTCCACGGCATGAAAAAGGATGGGTGAAGAGGACCTAGATGTCGTAGATAAATTTTAGGATATGGATAAGCATTGTTGAGGAAGAAGTGAAACAATTATAAAAGTCTTATGATGCAGATAGACTAATGTCTTCCAATTTCCATATGTTTATACCCAAATGGAGTTAAAAGAATTGACAAACCTGAAGAAATACTGGAAATAATGGTGTTGACTTCTGTCAAAGACAGTCCTTCAGCAGAGGACTTCATGTACAACGGCGTTACTTCCTCAAACTTAGCGATCATTTCATTAAGCAAACCAATGATATTCGTCTTGGGCTAGAATTTGAGAATTCAATGAGTACACATTAAAAAAATACAAAGTAGCTACTTTTCTCTCTTATTGTTCCTTTCTGGATCAGATTATATATTATGTGTTAGTTAAATAGTAATCAGCACAAGCTGTCATACCGACAATGGCCAAATTTGTATGTGCCTGTTAGCTTTCAATCAATAGATATGAGTACTTGGCATAATTCATCATTGAGTAATCAATCTTCTGGACAAACATCAGTTTTGCACCCTACCCTATCTAAGGTGCAGCTCAATACTTGTGCTCAATACACATACCTGTGGAATGGGTCTTCAGAATGGTCGATATGCATAATTGCTGCCAAACCTTAAGTATCAAAATGACCTCTCTGATCTCTCTATCTACCTCATTGTGGCTCTTGAACTTTATTTGTCTACCTGCATGGCATTTTTTCTGTAACTATAGCTCTACATTCTGCACTTTGATACCCCTTTTCCTTTTGTTCTACCTCGATGTGCTAATGTTTGGAATATTCTGGAGGGTTGGCATGCAAAACCAAGCTGTTCACTGCATCTCAGTACACGAGACAAAAATTAGCCAGTTACCAATTACTTGTACACATCCTTAGACCCTACAGATCAACTGCAATTGCAACCTCCCCTCCAAACCAAACACATTCCCAAACTGCGAGTGGAAATCCCACACTCTGCCACTAGCACTGAACTCTGGCGTCTAACTGAATACGGTACACCTGCTTCGCTGGTTTTCATTGATAGGCTCATCTTGCACCTACGTTTCCTGGTTTTACTGCTCCTTCTGGTGATGAACCCAGAATGACGTTGGAGATTTTGAGTTCTTACGTGACTCCAGTGCTGCAGGTATGGTAAATAGATACGTCCTTGCATGTCCACGTGCTTTCCCACACGTATAACCATCTTTGATGTTGGTCTCAGGAAACACAAAGGCGGACCAAATGGATAAGAGTCAAGAATCCATATTCGAATGGGAATATTGTAGGAAGATCCTAGATAATCAAGGAAAGAAAATCACATTTATATCTCCTTAAGGAATTTACACCTCCACCAAAAAAAAACTTGCAATCTAAAAATTTTCATAATTATCAAACTAACAATGATACCTGGAATCCAGAATAATAAAGTCGATGCTTCACATGGAACAAAGCTGTAATAATTTCTCATCTCATATTAACAATATATAATGAAAAAAAAATTAAATAAACTCTTTCAATCCCAAAAATCCATACAGTCAGAGTCAAGTAATGCTTGGTCTGGGCCATGCAACCAATTGTCCACTGAATTTTGGAATGAGCAGGGACAAATTTTATACAAATCTCAGAAATGACTACTGGAGAAATTTTTTTTTTGTCTCTTATTGACTGTGAGAGACCTGTGGCAACTATTACTTAAATGCAGTTTGCTCTTTTTGTTAATTTCATAGCATTCAGATGGAGAATGAAAATGTTCTTTCAGAGTACCTTTTCCTGATTTGGATACCATTCTTATAGCTCCACCAATAGTGCACTGTCTGAAGGTTTAGGATATTGTGTCAATCACAACTCCGTTATGTCTGTGGCACCTACAGGCAGCAAGTTGAACCGATCACTATGTTTACATCTTCGAAGAATGTAACAATGTTTACTATTCATGATTTCAGGTCTTGCGGATCAATAAAAATTATTCACAGTGACCATTATGTTTTACTGAAATGCTATGGAAATACTAGAGATTTGTTATATTCAAGAAAACATTTAGTTAAAAGAACATTTAGGGCAAGATAGAATAAAATAAATTGAAATTAAATTGTTTATCAAAATCAAGCAAAGCAAATCTCAGGTGATTTTTCATCTGATTGGAAATGGATTTTCCACGATAGTATTTCTGTAGGAAGTTTATCTCAATCACGTTAACTACCAAAATTATGAGGGATGTGGATAAAGTACATGCAAGCAGATGCTTTTGACAGAGGTTGAGTGCGACTAGGACTAGAGGTCATAGGTTAAGAGTGAACGGGAACCCCAAGGATAACTTTGGTACGAGCTGCTTGCAGAAGTAGCAGATGCAGGGTTGATTGGTACATTTAAGAGAAGTTTGGATAAGTACATGGATGAGAGGGGTATAGGCTATGGTCTAGGTGTGCGTCAATGGGACTTGGCAGAGTAATAGTTAGGCATGGATTAGATGCTGAAGGGCTGTTTCTGCGCTGTAGTGTTATATGACTGCCTTGGGTTTTGGTAGGTAATCAACTTAACAAAAACTAAAGGGATGAAGTTGTAATAGCAGCTTAAGAACACCATCTTGACTTGAATGATTGATTTGCATTGAAATTATATTAGGTAAAATTAGAGGCTTATCTCATTTCATCTTAACCAGTGTTTCAGAATGTGCAAAATATTATTCACAGTTCAACAATTCACCTTTCACCAAACAAGAATTTAGGATTTCAGTAACACAGGATGGCCTTTCAGGTTTTTGTATTATAAGCACAAAATGAACAAAACCTTGAGGGTAGAAAGAAAACTGGAAAAAGTAAAAGTTGATACAGATATCTTGCTCTCAATAGGAGAAACAAGAGAGGATGTATTAAACGAATAGCACACAACTGGTAATACCCATCTTAACGAATACTTTTCCTTTAGTATAATCTACTACACACTTAGTACCAATATCAGATTGTGAAGCTATAACAGTTTTCAGCTGATAGACAAAGGCTCACCTTAGTATTGGACTTGTGGTTCTGGCAGGGAGGAGATCCTCAATAACTAGCAAGAATAGAGGCAGCATAGTAGTGTAGTGGTTAGCACAACGCTTTACAGTACCTCTGGCTCGGGTTCAATTCCCACCACTGCCTGTAAGGATTTTTTATGTTCTCACCATGAAAGAGTGGGCTTCCTCTGGGTGCTTCAGTTTCCTCTCACAGTCCAAAGACGTACCAGCTGGTAGGTTAATTGGTCATTGTAAAATTGTCCCGTGATTAGGCTAGGGTTAAATCGGGGGCTGCTGGGTAGTGCGGCTCAAAGGACTGGAAGGACCTATACCGCGCTGAACACATAAATAAATAAATTTCCTCTCTCTAATACGGGGAAGGGCTTACCTTGATATCGGATAGGGATGGTTCCAACTATGTTCAACAAATCTTTCTGGGATCCATCAGTGAAAGCTGTAATTTAAACACAAGTCTTCTTTCAATCTGCAAGAAGCTCACAATTTCCAGAGGAAAAACGTTTAGTTGAGAGTGCAGTATCTCATTCTATGCTTTCACCACAAAGCAATGCTTCTTTTTCACAAACATGATGCTCATCTTCTTTCTGAATCTACACCAACTGACTGACCATAACCATTTCCTGCCAAAAATGCAGAAATCATACACGTTGATTATTGTTATCTTGCCCGATGAAACAGTCCTGAGATGTTACATAAGCACTGCTTTCTGTTTCTTTCACATTATCCATCATTGGACAGTCAAACCAGTTGCTGTGGCACTGGTTAGCAAGGAGGTAAACCGCGGGATACTAAACCCACCCACCCAATAACAGCCCACTCAACAAAGCTTGTCAATCTGAAAATGGCATATTCATTCCAACTGATTTGTCCATTAACTAATCCTTAGTAACATTTTACCCTGCAGGCTACACATTCCAATTTTGTTTACCAATCTCCTGTCACACCACATTGAAGATCTTCAGTTCAAAGTCACTAATTTGTCCTTTACTAGTCTAGCAAGACTACCGGTAGTTAGATAAGATTTCCAAACAAATTAAAGACTTGGATAATATTTATACAATCTCTCCTAACATTGATTTATTCAAACAAAGAGTTAAACTCCAATCACAATATAATTTATTATTAACTTATCCTATTGAAGGAAATTTGCTTAAATTGAAAAGTCAATTTTATGTGTCTGGAGATAAAAATAATAAGCTATTAGCATCTCAATTAAAAGCAGCCAAAGCTAAAAGATAAATTTTAAAAATTCATGAGGGAGATAGTAGTTTAGCATGTAATTATGAAGATATTAATAAAACTTTTCAAGATTTTTATATTGAACTTTATAAATCTCAGTTTCCATTTGATTCCTCTAAAATGAATGCCTTTTAACAAAAGATTGATTTTCCTCGAATTTCTGTTGAAGATCAACAAACTCTTGATGCTCCTATTATTGAAAGTGAAATATAGAAAGCTATTTTTTCAATGCAATCAGGTAAAGCTCCTGGACTGGATGGTTATTCTGTAGGATTTTATAAAACATTTGAAAAATTGCTCTCTCCATATATGTTGGAAATGCTTAAAGATTCTTTTTTGATAGGAGAGTTACCTCCCACATTTTATGAAGCTTCCTTTCCTTTAATTCTTAAGAAAGATAAAGATTCAACTGACTGTGCTTCATATAGACCTATTTCTTTATTAAATGTGGATGCTAAAATTCTCTCAAAAATAATGGCTAATCGGCTAGAGAATTTTCTAGCTAAAATTATCTCTCAAGACCAAACAGGTTTTGTAAAAGGCCTTTATTCCTTCTCTAATGTTTGGAGACTGTTAAATGTTATATATTCATCCTTTTCCAAGACTCCTCAATGTGTTGTCTCTCTTGATGCTGAAAAGGCATTTGACAGAGTTGAATGGAAATACTTATTTAGTGTTTTAGAGAAATTCGGCTTTGGTATTAACTTTAATAAGTGGATTAGAATGATATATAAAAGCCCCATAGCTACAGTTATTACTAACAATTGCAGATCTTTTTTTCAACTTTCACGGGGTACAAGACAAGGATGTCCATTATTATTTAATTTGGTGCTAGAACCCTTAGCTATTGCACTTCGTGAAGCTAAAGATATTCATGGAATTTTCATAAATGGGACTGTTCATAAGATCTCTCTTTATGCTGATGATCTCTTAGTTTATATTTCGAATCCTGAAGAATCCATTCCTAGTTTATTGAAACTACTAAACGACTTTGGAAAGTTTTCGGGATATAAACTAAACCTTCATAAAAGTGAATTATTTCCCCTAAATGATCCAGCTTCTATATAGGATGACATTCCTTTTAGAGTTACGGGCTCCTTTAAATATTTAGGTATTATTATCACTAAACATCATAAGGACCTTTATGAAGCTAATTTGGTTCCTTTAGTGGATTTTATGAAGCAGTTATTTTGTAGATGGAATCCACTTACACTTTCATTAGTCGGCCGAATTCATGCAGTTAAGGTGATGATTTTACTGAAATTTTTATATGTATTTCAAAATATCGTTCTTTTTATAACTAAGAAGTTCTTCGATCAGGTTGACTCCATTATTTCATCTTTTGTTTGGAATAATAAAAGACCAAGAATTGGTAAATATCATTTACAAAAATTAGAAAAAAATGGAGGTCTTACTTTGCCTAATTTAAGAATGTATTATTGGTCTGTCAATATACGTTATATGTGTTTTTGGTTATATTGGGCTGATAGAGAGGAACAACCTCCGTGGACTGATTTGGAATTGAATGCTGTGAAACAGTTTCACTTAACCTCATTATTAGGAGCTTCTTTACCTGTACAACTGGCCAAAATTACTAATTTAAATTCATATCCTGTGATTAAGCAGTCATTACAAATTTGGTTCCAGTTTCTTTACTTTTTTAATCTTAAAATATTTAAACTTTTTAGTTTAATTTATTGAAATTATTTAATTAAACCTTCATTAAGTGATCCTACTTCTCTTTTTTAGAGGAATAAAGGGGTTTATTCCTTCATGGATCTGTTCCAGAATGGCCAATTGATGTCTTTTGAAAAATTAGTAACTAAATACTCTCTTTCATATTCACATTTCCTGCAATACCTTCAGGTCAGACACTTCTTACAAAAAAAAAGTAATTTTCCATATATACAAGATTCTGACCTGTTAGATATTATTTTAAAAATTAATCCTTTAGTGAAGGATTTTATTGGGAAAATTTATAATTTATTGTTACAACAGCACAATTACCCTTCACTTAAGATTAAGCAAGATTGGGAGAGAGAGCTTAACATGACCCTGATAACAGAAGATTTGTTGCAGATTTTGAAGTTGGTTAACTCTTCTTTGATCTGTGCCAATCACTCTTTAATTCAATTTAAAATTGTACATCGTTACTATTTAACAAAGGAGAGACTGTCTAAAATGTTTTCTAATGTTAATAGTCAGTGTGACAGATGTAAAACCGAGACAGCTACATTGACACATATGTTTTGGTCGTGTTCAGTACTGAAACATTTTTGGAAGTCTATTTTCTCTACAATTTCTAAAGTTTTAAAAATTAATTTACAACCTAATAAATTGACAGTTTTATTTGGTATAGTCCCTCAATATATTCATGGTATTTCTCCATCAGACCAACATGTAATTGCATTTGTTACATTATTGGCCAGAAGGGCTATTTTGTTGAAATGGAAAGATGTTTCTGCTCCTACTTTGATACAATGGTTTTCTCAGGTGATGTTATGCATTAGTTTGGAGAAAATCAGAAGTCGAACTTTTGATTCTCGATTTGATTTTGAGAAAAGGTGGGGTTCATTCGCCCGCTACTATCATTTGATTGGAGTTAATTAATATGGTTTCCTTCCAATTTATTTTTTAAATGAATTTGAGTTGGCGGATTGGTATTTTTTTTATGGAAGCTTGTATGATGTATAGCTCCGGGGTAGTGCTCCAATGGGTTTTTTTTTAGTTAGTAGGGGGTTTTTTTTCCCTATTTTTTATTTCAAAAAAATATTCTTAACACTTTATTTTCTCTTAATATTATTGATATATTGCTTAGCTTTGTTAATTAGTTATTTGCTAATTTAATTCTTTATTGTATATAATGACAGATTGACTCAATGTATCTTTTCTGTTACTCTTCAATAATAATTAATAAAAAGATTTTAAAATGAATTACTAGTCTAGCAGAATCAATGACCCCTTGTGTCACTTTACTAATGAAAAGGCTAGTGGGCCAGTACTTAGCCACAATGCTTTTCATACAAATGTACATCAGTGGTTGCCATGTTATTTTTTTAAGGCAGAAGCAGGAAATCTGAAATGAAATAAAGAAAATGCATTATCTGTGGAAGGCGAAATACTTAACATTTCAGGTCTGGAAAACTAGCACGCCTTCAGAGTGCCAGATTTTCATGGCTCTGGGGACGGTCTGATTCAAGGCCGATGCACCTGACTAAAAGTGCCGTGGGAACAGAGGGAGCAGCAGCCATTTTTGGGGCCAACTCTCTGGGCACAGAACTCAGAAAAAGTGACACAACAGACTTTTAACATCATAAATCAGCAAGTTGTTTGTTATGTCTCCCCTCTCGCTGTACCTCTTTTTCCCTTATTAGGGAGAGAGAGAAGCTGTGCTATGTCGAATTACTGGATGAACGAGTAGTCTTTGGTTCTGTAAGTCTGTGTCTTTATTAATGCTTTGCTGCATGCTTGAGTGCTCAGTGGGGGCGCCTATGCTTTTTTTGCTGGTGGGGGCAGTGGTGTCACTGCCTTGCTGCTGCATTTGCATGGGAGGAGGTGCTGGTGGGGGCTTTAGGGCTCTAATGTTTAACAGTCATTCATTCTTTGGGGCACTCTGTTTTTGTGGATGTTTGCAAAGAAAAAGAATTTCAGGATGTATTATATATATTACTCTGACATTAAATGTACCTATTGAAACAAGAAACACACTTCACCAAAACTAGGATATTGTTAACACCCATTCTGATGAAAGGTCTAAAACCCAAAACGTTAACTGCGTCTTTATATAGATGCTGTTTGACTACTGAGTGCTTCCAGAATTTTCAGTTTCTATTGCAAGCCCACAGCCTTTGCTGTGTGTTCTGACATTTCTTGTTATGCAAGGTGAATCCAATTGGCTGAGGGAAGCCTTCTGCGATGTAACCAATGAGGAAAGAAAGGTGGATCACCCACCTGGCATTTCCGGCTGAAAGTGGTTGCATATACTTCCTTGTCTCCTACCTTCCTTTCAACTAAACAAATCATTTACTCAGTATGCTAATCAAAATACTTCGAAATTACAAAGATATGAATATGCAATTAGCTTGAATGACAAACGGTAATGAGGGAGCTTGAACACTTTTTCAATTTTGTAGCCTTTTCAATCATGAACAAATATAGTCAATAAATATGGGGAAGACAAATGAGCAGTCCTCTTAAAGGAACAACCTTGCAGGAAGATGCTATAGGTGACCTTACTAAAACGATATTCATGTCTGGGATGAGGCACAAATTACATCGTAACTGATCAGTCTCTAATAAATTGGACATAAGTAACTTTTGCAAATGAAGGTGTAATCTGCCATCCAGCATCCCATTGGCACCTAATTAAGGGACATCAGGATCAATCTCCGAGGACTAATATTTGTTGGTTTTGAAACTTTGTTTTCTAATATGTTGAGAAAGTCAAAGCTCAGGTAGAGAAATTGTGTAAGTAAGATACAGCAGCCAGAATTACCTGCACGTCAGAAAACAATTTTATCATAAACACAATTTGGGTAAGAACGGTGGTTTGTGTTTAGAATCGCACTGCTTATAATACTAAACGTCTTTATTCTTGTATCAATTCTTCATATCCGTTTCCATCCTAGACTACTAGGTAAAGAACAAAAAATTTCCCTAGTTATCCAAATCTAGAAACTACCGATTAAATTATTCTTGCCATCCGTGAACATATTTTTCAAGAAATGACCTATATTAAGCAACCCTCCCCTTCACTATTTTTTCGTTCCCTCAGCCAAAATGCAGTGGGTGTTTATATCACAAACTTACATAGAACAGAGAATACAATCAGAGGAATGAAACAATTGAAGAGCTTACTGTATGTGTCCAGTGATGATTTAAGATCAGGGAATTTTTGGTGCATATGTTTCAGTTCCTTGATAGTCAGATCCCGGAATTTATACTGAAAAAAGAAATGTTCAGTGAGAATCTGAGTAAGGTTCTGCATCGGCGACTCTCTCTCTCTCTCGCTCCCTCCCACTGCCACACACTCTAACACCAGACTGCCGGCCCCCGTAGCTCCGCGTTCCAGTGTTTGTCCCTCTCCTGCT
This sequence comes from Hemitrygon akajei, assembly GCF_048418815.1. NCBI lineage: Eukaryota > Metazoa > Chordata > Chondrichthyes > Myliobatiformes > Dasyatidae > Hemitrygon > Hemitrygon akajei. The sequence goes on from NC_133129.1 coordinate 134,474,833, forward strand.
TGTACTCTCGGTCGCGCTGGCTCTCCCTGTGGGTCTCTCTCACCTTGCCTAACTGGCTCTTCAGTGTCTCTTCATTAAACTCCATGACCTTAACAAGATTTCAAACTATTTTCTATTGCTCCTGCCACTTCCGGCTCCCGCTTTTCATGACGATCAGGTCAACGGAGAAAACGAGCCGTGGGCCGGACTGGCAGGGCGGAGCCAAACCGTCCATGGTTCTGTCATCAGAACATGGGCGGGTCGACCGGCCACCCGCAAATAATAATACAGGCTGCCCTTCCGGAGGTCCACATCCGAGAATCTTCATTGAGCTTTTAATGTCTCATGTTCAACCAGGAGCCCCGACGGTATTGAGTCACGTTTGTCAATAATTATATCCTCCTTTGGTGCGGCATTTGAAATATAGCAAACTGGACTCGTTACAAGAGAAAGATAAGTGCGATAAGAGTTATGTAACCCTCAGGTTCTGTTGGCTGCGTTAAGTCTAGGAAAGACAATCTCTGGCCACACCAAACGTATGAGATTGAGGTGTTAAACCTCCTGTTTGTGTGGATGCTGTGTGATGTGTTACCGTTACAAATCTGTACCACGAAATAACAGACAGTACACCAAAAGCAATTAAACTATTTAGTTTTATAATTCTTATTTTGACTAAAGGGTTAGTAAAGTAAAACAAAAAGATAAGGGCCATTTTAATGAAACAATCTAATGTGCACAAGTTGGAGCTCACGGTTTCTCTTCCATTGGTCCTCCATCAATTTCCCCAAACTTTGTGGACACGCAGTCCCACTTCAAGTCCACTCCGTTCTGGTGTCTACAGCCTCTCCTTTCTGGCGCCTTCTCTCCCCATCTTCCGCCAAACAAAAGACCCAGATCACCTCGGTCTCAGGCACACAACAAGAAACACTCCCTTCATGGGACAGCCCACATTCCAAAGCCCCCGTTATCTCTAGCCATAACCCAAACACTGCTGCTACAGAAAAAAAATCATTACATTAGCAGTGAAACCTTTCTCAGGGTGTTACACTCTCCTCCCAACAAATTTAGACATGTCCTGATGACATTGAGATAATTTGCCAACCCTTTATGCAAAGCACAAAGTCCAACCCATGTGTACAGGCAGTGACATAGCTCCCCAAAGCGGTAGGGGCTACACTCTGTAGATAACAACCAGGACATCTCAGTTCTCAACTCTGCCACAATCTCCTCTACCATTCCCTGGGGCAGGCTATCCGTGATTACTTCACTGCAGGGGACCTCTACCAAGGACTGTACCCTGCTGACAATGGCCTCCCGTGCCTCTGACACATTCTCCTCCTCGTACTTCTTTGATTAGCTCAACAAACGAGGGAAGGTGGTGTGTATTAAGAGACAGTCAGAGATGCCAAGCGATCAGGTTCTGGGACTGGGCACCTTACGCTATTTGGTCCATCCTTAACTCAGCTGCCTGAATGGCCCCTCTGTGCCGCAAGCTATTTAGCTGCCTATCTAGCTGAAAGATGTAGGCAGAAAGCTTCTTCCCCTTCTCCTGACACATGTTCTGTAACCCCATCATGAGCTCCATTGGGCTTCTTGTCACACCAAACACCACCTCTAGTGCTTGCATGTAGGCCACAGAAGTGGCAAGGGGGTTTTGTGCCTTTACAGCTCTCACTACATCAGCAGCCCGCCCACTCAAACTTTCAAACAATCGCTGTTGTTTTATGTCATCAGAGCACTGCCACTCATTTAACAACTGCGAGGTCTGCTCCGCCCAAGTATCATACTCCTCTTCCCCTTGGGGGGGGGGGGGCTTTGTTCCTGAGAACAGGTGGAGCCTACCATAGCTGAGACTTTAACCCTAGGCATTTTTCCATTTATTCACCAGAGAGGTAAGGGCGGATACTAACTTCAAATTCCCACTCTTCATTGGGGGACAGGTACTCTCATTAGACATTCCAAATCAGACCACTCCTTCCTTCGCTAAGCAGAAATGAGAGAACCCTGTCTTTGAAGTCTCCACCCCCAGCTATAGGAAACTCGACTTACGATTTGGCCTGCTCCCTTACATTCTCCTCCTCCGGGAAAGTATGGACAGTCCACAGATCCCCTCTCCTGGGCCTCCAATAGTACTAGGCAGTTCCACTGTCTTTACGTCAGTGCTAGTCTGAGCTGAAACAAAGTCTGTGTCCACCATTTTATCAAATCTCTGCCCCACAATTGTAAGTTTGCCTACAGCTTTAACAGTACTTCAAAGTTGAATTAACAATTCACCAGGATGATAAATATCTACCCCACTCAATGCCCGCAGATTCATTACTGGTAACCCTGTGGATGGACATCACTGCTCAACCCTGGCAGCAGCCATACCCACATATCATAAACGCTTTACTGGACAAAAGTTTAGTGCAGACGTAAACACACAACCCACTGATTCAGTGCTCAGGGCAATCACACAGCATCAAACGGAATCAATCCTGGATGAGCCCCCATTACTGTAACCCTCAGGTTCTGTCGACTGCATACATCTAGGGAAGACAATCTCTGGCCCCACCAAATGTATGAGATTGAGGTGCAAACCTCTTGTTCCTGTGGATGCTGCGTGATGTGTTACCCTGTTACAAGTCAGTACCACGAAATAACAGATATGCAATTAAATGATTTAGTTTTATAATTCTTAATTTGACTAAAAGGTTAGTAAAGTAAAGCAAAAAGAAAAGGGCCATTTTAATGAATGTGCACAATTGTCTAATGTGCACAAGTTGGAGCTCATTGTTTCCCTCCGCTGGTCCTCCATCAATTTCCCTCGGCTTCGTCAACTCCTGGCCCCATTCCAAGTCCACTCCTTTCTGGTGTCTACAACCTCTCCTTTCTGGCATCTTCTCTCCTCATCTTCCACTGAACAAAAGACCCAGATCACCTCAGTCGCAGGCACACAATAAGAATAAACACTCCCTTCATTGGACGGCCCACATTCCAAATCCCCCGTTATTTCTAGCCATAACCCAAATACTGCTGCTACAGAAAAAGCATTACGTTAGCAGTGAAACCTTTCCCAGGGTGTTACAATTATCTACCTCTTTGGTGTGACATTGAAATATAACAAACACAATTTTGCAAGAGAGAGATAATAAGTGCATTTACAGGATAGATAGCGTTAACCACCAGTTGAATGAGTTTGTAATTTCTGAATAGTTCTAGGCTCATGATTGTAATTGAGCATTTCCAATAGCCTTTGTTCGGATGGAAGGAAATTAATTTCAATGTCTTTAATTAGCAACAACAGGGATGTAACTTGGGATGAGCAACTAATTCAATGTGATATATATTTGCTAGTAGTGTATGGAATGACCCAGGGGTAACAAGTTCAGAGTGAAATTAAATTTTCATTTCCATGTATCATCTCTACCTCAAAAAATGCATCAGATACACATCACTCCTGACTCAAAATGTCAGCCCGTGTGTGTACTTTTTTAAAAAAAAGAAGTTTAGAGGAAGGAGCATGGCTGCTGAAAAGCCCAGGAGGAATTGTCTGTTGGTCAGAACCCTTGTGTACTGTTATTTCAGGTCCCTTCCATTCCCTCTTCATTGTGGACACCCATTGTAGAGATGGCTAATTGATACCAAGATCCACTTGTGATTCACCCTGTGTTATAACATTTCTCTTAACATTTAATTCTCAGGGAAGCTTCCAACTGAACACAATAATTGATGTTTGACTTGCACGCTCTAGGTATTCCCTGAAAAGGAATTTGACACTCATGGAAGTTACCAGAACAACTCAAGTAATGGAACACAGTCAAAATTAGTTACTGATTGAAATCTATGTTTGATTATGTGCACAAATTCAATAGTATGGCACATATTGAACATATGACTGCATGACTAAATTTCTGGATAAGCCCTTTCAATATTGTCATGCCTCTGCGACCATATTGAAGTATTTGCCTGAATTTCCTGTTTAACTCTGTGGTGGAATTAAACCCACAACCATGCTTCAGGAGTATTAGACAGTGTTACCAGTCAGCAAAAGCTTACATTTTTTATGTAGAATATATTTAAGGAATGTAAATTCACTAGCCACAGTTTTACACAGTTCATGCACTGTTCACATACACATTATGTAGAAATGTAAGATTCATTTAATTTAGGTTAATTAAGGTTTATTACCTTTTGTCTCAAATTGGTCACAAAGAACACTTGCCAGAGGGGAACCTTGAGACAGTTCTATCTGTTGACTAAAGTCTTGTTACACATATATAATCACAGCGTATGTGAGGTAATGGCAAGAATTAGGATTTATTGTAAATCCCTTTATACCTGTGAGAAAGTGGTAAATTGCCTTTTTTGAAACATTACAGTCCAGACAATGACAAGCAGTTCTGGCTTCTAATCAAGTGATAAAGAAATGGTGAAATATTTTCCTGTCAGAATGCTGTATGATATGAAAGGGGAACATTCAGCTGGTGACTGTTTATAAGAGAAAAATGTTGTTTTTCGTTTTTTCATTATGTAGAGTGAGCGGGGAAATCAATTAGCATAATACATTTAGTTGTTTATACAGGTGACCCCCCACCCCCATTATGGAGGAAATGCATTCCAAAAAAGAATAACCATATTGTACCTGTCTGTAAACATTAAACCCTCTTTTCCCAATGAATCTCACAAAACAAATGGAAAAACATCTATTTATTTAGAGATACAGCACAGAACAGGCCCTTCCAGACCTATGAGCTGTGCTGCCCAGCAACCCACTATTTAACCCTTACCTAATCACACGACAATTTACAATGACCAATTAACCTACTAATGGGTACATCTTTGTACTGTGGGAGGAAACTGGAGCACCTGGAATATACAAGCTTTCTTACAGAGCTGTACTCCGAACTCTGGCACCCAGAGCTGTAATAGCGTCACGTTAACCACCATGCTTCCGTGTTGTCCCATTCCTACAGGATGTTTCTCATATTAAACCATTTTAATGGCAATGACAAGGTAACTCACCATTGTTATTTAAGGCCATTAGACTCATGACTGGACAAGCATCATATGGAAGAAACAATAAATTTTGCAATTTTTTATTTTTAGTCACTCAACACTGTGGATTGCGATATGATTTACTGTGTCAAATGGGCTGGTAGTCACAACCGAGTCCTTCCTTAGCCACACCCTCTCCAGTCTGAGGCTATGTGAAGACATCTCAGAGTGCAAAGCTGCTGCACTATTTATCACAAGGCATTCTTTCTGATGTAAGAAGCTCATGAATTAGTGAAGAATTTAGATAATGAGATATCAGGGAAGGGGATGCCATTTGAGGATCAGGGTTCATGGTGAGAAAAAGATGGTGAAGGAGGAACGTGGGGGTAGCTAATGGGTCAAAGTACAGTGACAGAAGAAGTGGAGTAAAGACAGTAATTACTTTAATAAGATGGCCATGGCTATTGCTACACCCCACAATGGAATGGGTCAGAGAAAATAACCTATAGATAAACAGTGTGGCAGTACTGCACTGTGAGATATCTTCCCACGAGTCCCTGATCTGGGGAGGGCATGGCAGAGGACTCAGCTGTGACCGCCAATCCAGTCAACGCAGTGACATCATATCCAAATCTTATTGCCCCACAGATTTAAATGCTAAAAAGTGACATTTGTTATTTCTTTCACTGTGTTTATTTCCCGCAGCTAAATTCCATTACAAAGAATTTTATTCTGTACCTCAACATTTTGGGCAATGATCTGTGAATTCTATAATGGCAAATTTCTGTAAACCAAATAACTGTAACATGGAGGGGGGGAGGGTGTTACCTGTATTATCCATGCATCAGCTTCAGCCAAATAAATAAAACACACTTACATACATGATTCCACCAAATCTGTCTATAAAGATAAAATGGACAAAGACTTGGCTAAATAAAGAAATTGTTTAAAAAATTTATATACTGTAATAAACATTTTATTACTCAAATATTTACTTATAAGAACATTGTGTGATAATATGAAATGATGTGTTACTTAAATACAATATCTGAATGTTAAAAGCTTTCTTCAATCAATATATCTTCTTTACATTTGCAATTGATGTGGCAGTTTGAAGACGGCCTCCCTCCAATCGAGGAGTTAGCGCGCGAAACATCATTGATGCTTGTGCTGTCAGTTTGTTGGGTGAGGAATCCTAACGGGATTAGGAAAAAATATTTTAGCATTCTGTTATATGCTTCTGTCTTTCCATTTATCTTGTGAAATAAAAATATAGTTCATAAACTTGTTCCTTTAATATGAGGAAGATCAGTGAGTATGTAATATTGTCATCCTCTGGACCAGATGTTAAGGCTTTGTGCAAGTGTTCATTTGCAGAAGCTGGAAGTAGCTTGGCATGCAGGACCGAGAGGCTGATGGTAATCAGAAGTCAGCATTTGGAAGGTCGGTTGGGGGGGGGGGGGGTGTGGAACAGCAGAAGATCAGAAGTTCAGCAGTGAGACTTAGTAATCTGAAAATGATTTCTAGCTCAGCAATTGGATATGGGAAAATCACTTAATTTGGATGTAAGGAGTACCAGTCGTGCTACTGCTTTCTGACCACAGGGAATCTACACAATAGCAGATAATTTCACATTTAGTTTCCAAATCCACAGTAGCCTTCTAATTTTAATACTTTATTTTATATGACATTTCTTCTGATACCATTTCTTGTATGCCCCAAAATGCCCCATTGTGTCACCATATAATAATGATTTTATTCAAAAGACTGCAGGTGCTTGCACCAAACCAGCCCGCTGGAAAACTCTGTGGATCAGACCACAGCAACGGAGGCAAAGGAATAGGCAATGTTTTGGGTCAAGGACTGATATTATAAACTATATGAATTACTTACAGTTGTATTTGCATATTTTACATTTTAATTTCTTCCAAGATAATCCCCCTACACTCACCTCTGGAGCATCTGGACAGTAAATACACCTACATCAGGCTAATGTTTATTGACTACAGCTCTGCCTTCAATGCTATCATTCCACGCAAACTCATCACAAAAGTTCAGACCCTGGGAGTCAACACCTCCCTCTGCCACTGGATCCTTGATTTTCAGACTAGCAGACTGCAATCAATAAGGATAGGCAGCAACACCTCCATCACAATTATTCAAAGTAAATTTATTATCTAAATACATATACATATGTTACCCATATACTACCTTGAGATACATTTTCTTGCAAATATTTACAGGAAAAAAAGAAATAATATAGAATTTATGAAAAACTATACATAATGATTGACAAACAACCAATCTGCAAAAGAAGTCAAATCACGAAAATAATGAAATAAATAAATAATACAGAGAACATGAGTTGTTGAGTACTTGAAAGTGACTCTATATGTTGAGGAGTCAGTTCAGCATTTAGGTTCAAGAGCCTATGGTTGTGTAATACCTGTTCTGAAACAGGGTAATACCCACTTCTGTACCTTCTGCCCAATGGTAGTAGTGAGAAGAGAGCATGACCTGGATGATGGGGGTCCTTGGTTATGGATGCTGCTTTCATGTGACGGTGCTCCGGATATTGTGCCATACAGTGGCAGCTTAACTGAAAAGCTAAGATGAATTTGCCAAAAATATGGTGTCCAGTTAATAGCAAAAAGTGAGGACACAATAAGGAAAAGGTTAAGCAAAGTGACACCTAAAGAATTGTGTCAGGGAGCTGTGTACTCCAAACCTCTACCACCAAACCAAAAAGCTTATATTGGTGAAACTGAAAGGCATTGAAGACCAGGATAGCAGAACATAAGAGTGCCTTAAAACACTTGAGAATAGAATGAAGTGGGATCACTGAACACTGCCTATCATGCTCATATAGGCCAAGGACCAATGAGGCCAATATCCTTGGCAAGGAAGAGAATGCCTACAAGAGAAAGATTAGGGAATCACTAGAGGTGGAGCATGTGGGGAACCTAAATATAGGTTCTAAGAGTGCAGAGAGAGCTCCAGTCTGAGACCTCGCATTCCTAAAGAAGATTGGGCCTAAAAAATATTGACCAATCAGAACAAGGCCAATTCAACCTAACTGATCAGCAATAGGCAATTCAAATCCAGCAAATCAGGATTGAGCATTAAGCCCCACCCATGCTGCTCACTCAAAAGCATATATGTCAAACTCAAGGCCCGCGGGCCAAATCCGGCCCGCGGTGGAATTATCTTTGGCCTGCCAGATAATATCTAATTACTATTAAAGCTGGCCCCAGTAATCGAAGCGCCTATGGCGTATGATATGGCTAATGCTGAGTTTATTCAGGTACCAGGTTTTCAGGGTTTTTAGTGTTTATTCGGCAGTCTTGCTCGGCAGTCTTCTTCATAAGAAACGGAATTTGTAAAGTGAAACACTTTGTAGTTATAGCAGAGACTGAGACACATGAGAGCAGGCTGAAAAAACGGAGGCAACAAAAGCTGCGTTCGCACGCGTCCGACTGATCCGGCCCGCATGAAGCTGCGTTTTGCTCAATCCGGCCCGTGACCTAAAATGAGTTTGACACCCCTACTCAAGAGGGTATATAAGGAGGTGTCTCAGGACTTGTCATTTGACTAACTTGTGCATGAGGAAGACAATTGGTTTTATTATTGAAACATTGTATTCAGTATCTGTATGTGACTGTTAAGGCCAAAGGATAGTACAGATAGATTTAAAAACCATTCCCTCCATGACAGAAAAGCAAAGGAGCTTGGTCATTCATTTCAGGAAGGGAGGCAGTGCACATGCTCCTATCTTCACCAAGTGTTGAGGTTGAGAGAAAGAGAGCTTCATTTCTAGGAATGAACATCACCAAAAATCTGTTTTGGTCCAACCGCGTAGTCACCACGACCATGAAAGCATACCAACACCTCTACTTCTTCAGGAGGCAAATGAAACTTGGCATGTCCCTGTTGATCCTTACTAATATTTATCGATGACTATTAGAAAGCATTACACCAGACTGCATAACAGCTTGGTATCGCAACAACTTTGCATGTGACCACAAGAAATGGCAGAGTTATGGACACAGCTCAGCACATAAGGGAAACAAGACTCCCATCCATGGATTATGCCTCGGTAAACCAGCCAGCATAGTCAACAATCCCACCTACCTCAGACATTCTCCCTTCTCCCCTCTTCTATCAGGCAGAAGATACAAAAGCCTGAAAGTAGCAGGATCAAGGACAGATTTTACCCCAGTTTTAAAACTCCTAATGGTTCCCTAGTACTATAAGATGTACCCTTGACCTCATTATTTACCTTATTATGATCTTGCACTTTACTGATTATCTGCACTGCACTTTCTCTGTAGCTTTTATTCTTTATTCTTCATTGTTATTGTTTGCACTTCTACCTACAAGACAAACTTTCACTGTACGTACAAATAATGATAATAAACTAATTCCAATTTCCTGCCAATAAGACCATAAAACATAGGAGCAGAATTAGGCCATCTGGTCCATTGAGTCTGCTCCGCCATTCAATTATAGCTGATCCTTTTTTACTATCTCCTCCTCAACCCCAGTTCCTGGCCTTCTCCCTGTAACCTTTGATGCTATGTCCAGTCAAGAACCTATCAATCTTTGCCTTAAATACGTCCAATGACCTGGCCTCTACATCTGCATGTGGCAACAAATTCCACAAATTCACCACCCTATGGGTAAAGAAATTTCTCCACATCTCTGTTTTGAAAAGGCAGCCCTATATCCTGAGGCTATGCCCTCTTGTCCTAGATTCTCCCTACATGGGAAACATCCTTTCCACATCTATTCTGTCTAGGCCTTTTAACATTCAAAAGGTTTCAATGAGATCCCCCCCCCCCCCCATCCTTCTGAATTCCAGCGAGTACAGACCCAGAGCCATCAAACATTCCCTGTATGATAACCCTTTCATTCCTGGAATCATCCTTGTGAACCTTCTCTGGACCATTTCCAATGTCAGCACATCTTTTCAAAGATGAGGGGCCCAAAACTGTTCACAATACTCAAGGTGAGGCCTCACCAGTGCCTTATAAACCCTCAGCATCACATCCTTGCTCTGAAATTCTAGACGTCTTGAAATGAACACTAACATGGTATTTGCCTTCCACAGCACCAACTCAACCTGGAAATTAACCTTCAGGGTGTTCTGCACAAGGACTCCCAAGTCCCTCTGCATCTCAGATTCTTGGATTTGCTCCCCGTTTAAAAAATAGTCTGCACATTTATTTCTACTTCCAAAGTGCCGACCATGCATTTTCCAACATTGTATTTCATTTGCCACTTTCTTGCCCATTCTCCTAATTTGTCTAAGTTCGTCTGCATCCTACCTGTTTCTTCAACACTACCTGCCCCTCCACCAATCTTTGTATCTTCTGCAAACTTGTCAACAAAGCCATCTATTCCATCATCTAAATCATTTAAATACAACATAAAAAAGGTCCCAATAACTAGCACCTCTACGTCTATCTTTAATTCCACTGTAATTTTTCAATGAAATTTGTTCAATTCTGAGATTAATAGCTGTAAACTTGGAGGGTGGAGTGCACGAAAGGTTAAAAATACTTCTAAGATTACATGTCAAGTAAAAGGAAGCAAAATTTAGTTTGATATACAGAACTATACCATGTTGTAGAGCTCCATCTGGCTGCCACTAAAGGTATCTCCAAAATGGGTTCCTTTTGATCATGAAAGAGAATTACAGAACAAGATTAAAATTACCTTTACCTTCTCGAAACTTCTTGTTTTCTTAGTGATATACACAGCTACAAGAAATCAACTGAAAACTTGCACTAAATTATTACTTCATATTTGCAATTTTTTGCATGATAATGCTATTTTTAAGTTCAAAGTTGAAATTAAATTTATTATCAAGGCACGTATATGCCACAACTATACAACCCATAGGGATTCATTTTCTTGCAGGCATACTCAATAAATCTATAATAGAGTAATAACCATAACAGAATCAATGAAAGACTATACCATCTTGGGTGTTCAACCAGTGTGCTAAAAACAAACGATGCATATACTAAGTCAGATATAGATATAGAGGAGCTTAGGAGAATCAATGGCACCAAACGGCGACTCCTTTGCTTGCATCTTTGGAAGTAGCCCTATTTCTATCCTTAATATCTCTATTTTTTTTCCCTTTCAGGGTTCTTTTGAATACCCTGATCTGGAGTTACACACTAACTACAGTTCTTCGTGGGAATGCAAGCAGCTCTCGGGGTTTCACGACTGACCATTATTCGGCACGCCAAGGGCACAGCCTAAGAGCTTCACTCACCTTCAGAGGTCTGGGATTTCATGGCTCTGGTGATGGGGGGATCAGAGGTCAGTGTCGGGCAGGAGATTGGTGTGTTGTGGGAGTTGTAAGATCTAAGGCTGTGTACCCGGAGACCTGAGATCTTTGGGCACAGAGCTCACAACAAGCGATGTAATGGACTTTTAACATTGTAAACCAGTGATGTCTACCGTCTTGCTGTGAAAGGGAGACACCTCTTTCTCCCTTATTAGGGAGAGAGAGAGAGAGAGAGCCCGTGCTATGTTGAATACTGGGTGAATGAGTAGTCTTTGGAGTATTGCAAGTCTGTATCTTGCACTGTTGTTTTGCTGCATGCTTGAGTGCTCAGTGGTGGGTGCCAATGCTTTTTTTGCTGGTGGGGGGATGGGGGATTATTGCTTGCTGCTGCTTACGCGTGGGAGGGAGAGGAGCTGGGGAGGTCTTTGGGGTTCTAACGTTTAACTATTATTCATTCTTTGGGGGCATTCCTCTGTTTTTTGTGGATGGTTATAAAGAAAAAGCATTTCTGGATGTATATTACCGGTATATACATTTCTCTGATATTAAATGTATCTATTGAAACTCTTGATAATAATGCCAAATCAAAGGTGGAGATGAATCAGTATTTAAGAGAGAGATTAAAACTCTGGCTGATGGTGCCATAACAACAACCTTTTACTCAATGTTAGTAAGACCAAGGAGCTGATTATTAACTTCAGCAGGAGGAAACCAGGGATCCATGAGCTAATCCTCATTGGAGGATCAGAGGTGGAGAGGGTCAGCAACTTTAAACTCCTTGGATTTCAGAGCAGCACACAAGTACAAATATGAAGAAAGCATGTCAGGGCCTCTACCTCCTCAGGAGTTAGCGTAGAATCAGCATGACATCTAAAACTTTGACAAACTTCTATAGATGTGTCGTGGAGAGTATACTGACTGGCTGCATCACAGCCTGGTATGGAAACATCAATGCCCTTAAACGAAAAATCCGACACAAGGTAGTGGATCATGGGTGAAGCTCTCTCCATCATTGAGCATATCTACATGAGCCTCAGGACTAACACCACCAAGTTCAGGAACAGTTATTACCCCACAACCATCAGGCTCTTGAACCAAAGAGGATAACATCATTCAATTTCACTTGCCCCAGTAGACTCACTTTCAAGGACTCTTCATCTCATGTTCTCAATATTTATTGTTTACTTATTATTATTTTAATTTTCCTTTTGTATTTACACAGTTCATTGTCTTCTGCACTCTGACTGAACACTCAAGTTGGGTAGTCTTTCACTGATTCTGTTATGATTATTATTCTATAGATTTATTGAGTATGCCCACAAGAAAAGGAAGCTCAAGGTATATGGTGACATATATGAACTCTGATAATTAATTTATTTTGAATTTTAAACTTTAACAATGGAAAAGAGTTCTCGGAATGAAAACATTTTGATCTAAGTCTTCAGCTAGCAGTATCATAGCAACTGGATGAAGTTCGTCAAATTTTGAGATGGCATTTTATTTCAAACCTCAAGGAGGAATAAGTCAAAGAAATCAATGGAACTTAAGTTAGATACCTCCAGGAAAATATGGTTTCTACATCAAAGACCTGAAGTAGAGATGGATGGATGCAAAGCCTACAGCATCATGGATATGTCAACTGAAGAACTAGGCTTGGCACTCTTGTTCCTCTGAGTGAAGATGAGCAGTAAACTAATATTATAATATCAATGAGCCAATATTATGGTTTATTCATTTTGCCAGCCATCTAATGGACTTGGAACATATATGTTCATACAGTTTTGCTTACCAGATGTATGTGGCTGTATTTGTTGAAGGCAAGGGCCAGATTTACATTCTTCTAAATCCTTTACGCCTGCACCAACAACCAGTACTTTATTGATATTAGCTAATCCCAGCACCTAAGATATATGCAAAAAGTAAATCATGCTAAGCAATGCCAAGGAAAGTTTCAGCAATGTAAGTTCTAAAATCAAACCACATCTCACAAATTAGGAAATCTATCCACACTGCACATTACCTCCGCTAAAATTTGAGTACATTTGTCAAATAAGAATTCCCTTTCATAAAGCAATGTAAATACTGTTTGATTATATTATGATTTCCCAAGTGTTTTGCTACTATTTCCTTAAAGATGGATCCAAATATTTTCTCAATGATAGGCATTAGACTAACTGGCTTACTTTCACCTTCCCTTCTTTTTTGAATAGGGCATTAAATTTGCGGTTTTCTAACTTGACAGAAAATAGGGAATTTTGGAAGATCACAACCAAAGTATATATATCTTTGTTGCCACTCCACCTAACACCTGCTGCCGTCTAGAGACCTGTTAACTTTAGCCTCATTAATTTTCATGCCATCAAGCTGGAGGCTACCCAGATGGAATACAAGGTATTGCTCCTCCAGCCTGAGAGTGGCCTCAATCTGGCAGTAGCGGGGACATGGACTGACATGTCGGAATGGGAATGGGAAGTATGATTGAAATGGATGGCCACTGAGAAATCCCGCTTTCTGTAGCGGATGGAGCAAAGGTGCTCAGTGAAGCGAGCACCAACTGTCCACTCTCTCTGTGCCTCTTATATCATCTTCTACACCTCTATCAAATCACCTCTCATTCTCCTTCTCTCCTAAGAGAAAAGCCCTAGCTTGCACAACTAGCCTTATAAATCATTCTTTCCAATCTAGACAGCATCCTGGCAAATTTTCTCTGCACCCTCACTAAAGGTTCCTCACCTTTCCTATAGTGAGGCGAACAGAACTGAAAACAATATTCCAAATGAGGTCTAACCAGAGTTTTATAGAACTGCAACATTACTTCGCAGTTCTTGAACTTAATGCCCCGACTAATGATGGCCAACATACCATATACCTTCTTAACCACCCCATCTCTTAGGCTGCAACTTTGAGGGATCTATGGATTTGAACCCTAAGAACTCTCTGTTCCTTCATGCTACTAAGAATCATGCTGTTAATCCTGTGATCTGCCTTCAAGTTCATCCTTCAAAAATGAATCACTTCACCCTTTTCTGGGTTGAAATCCATCTGCCACTTCTCAGAACAGCTCTGCATCCTATCAATGTTCCATTGTAACCTACGACAACCTTCTACACTATCCATCACCACCAACATTTGTGTCATCTGCAAAATTACTAATCCACCCTTCCATTTCCTCATACAAGCCATTTATAAAAATCACAAAAAGCAGGGGTCCCAGAACAAAACCCTGTGGAAAAGGTAAAAAAGGATCTACGAGCATTTGGAGAAGTACAGTCTACTCATGGATAGTCAACAAGGCTTTGTGAAGGAAAGATCGTGCCTCACGAGCTTGATTGAGTTTTTTGAATAGGTAACAAATGAAATTGATGAGGGTAGGGCAGTGGAAGTAGTCTCATGGACTTTAGCAAGGCATTTGACGAGGTTCCTCACGAGAGACTCATCCAGAAAGTCATGAGGCATGGGATAAGTGGAACCTTGGCTGTTTGGACAAAAAATTGGCTTAAAGGAAGAAAGCAGAGGGTAGTCGTGGAAGGAAAGTATTCTGCCTGGAGGTCGGTAACTAGTGGAGTGCCGCAGGGATCTGTTCTGGGACCCCTGCTATTTGTGATTTTTATAAATGACCTGGATGGATGGGTGAGTAAGTTTGCAGATGACACGAAGATTGGAGGAGTTGTGGATGGAGCTGTAGATTGTCGAAGGTTACAAGAGGATATAGACAGGAGGGAAGTTTAGGGGAGACATCAGGGGTAAGTTTTTAACACAGAGGGTTGTGAGTGCCTGGAATGACTTGCCAGGGATGGTGGTGGAGGCCAAAACATTAGGGGCATTTAAGAGCCTCTTGGACAGGCACATGGATGAAAGAAAAATAGATGGTTATGGGGTAGTGTGGGTTTAGTACTTTTTTTAAAGGATTATATTGGTTGGCACAACATGGAGGGCTGAAGGGCCTGTACTGTGCTGTAGTGTTCTATGGTTCTATGGAACACCACTGGTCACCAATCTCTAGGCAGAATACACCCCATCTGCCACCATCATCTAAGGACAAGCTAATTCTGAATCCACACAGCCAAGTTTCCCCGAATCCCAAGCCTCCTGATTTTCCGAATGAGCCTACCACTGGGAAACTTGTCAATTGCCTTACTAAAATCCGTAAACAACACACCCACTACTCTGCCTTCATCATTATGCTTTATCACTTCCTCAAAGAATTCAATCAGGCTCATCAGGCACAAAGCACGTCAACTATCTCTAACCAGACTGTGCTTCTCCAAAGCACAAATCCTGGCTCTAAGAATGTTCTTCAAGTTTGCCAACCACTGAAGTAAGACTCACTAGTCTATAATTCCCAGGATTTTCCCTATTATCTTTCTTAAACAAAGGAATAACATTTGCCACCCTCCAATCATCTGGTATTACTCCCGTAGCCAGTAAGGATGCAAAGATAATTGGCAAAGGTGCAGCAATCTCTTTCCTTGCTTCCTAAAGTAATTTGGGTTATATCCAGTCCAACCCTGGGAACACATCTATCCTAATGTTCTTCAAAGTTTCCAGAGCATCCTCTTTCTTAATGTTGACAAGTTCCATGGACTCCGGTCACCTTGACCATGGAGATATAAGGAAATTTATGGCAAAAATTAGTTATTCCTCACTTTTTTTCGAGGGGTTGCTACAAGTGTGCTTCTAAAAACAGCAGGTATCAAAAATCTACCTTCACTTATTCACAGTTTTAATCTAGTAAATGTGGAATATGTGTTACTCAACATTACAGAGATACTCATTTCAAAGCAGCTATGGATCACTTAAGATCTAAGAAACACCTATATTTCTGTAAAGCTACTGATTTCTACAAATACAGTATAATTCTCTACCTTCTGTAAAGCTTATCAATATCTAAAAAAACTTCATACCTGGTGAGTGGTTTTGGAAATATAACAAGGAGCATCATATTGTTTCTGTGACTGCACGTCCTCAGCGCTTCCATAAACAAGAAAGGCATCCTCTACGGTCCCATCATAAAGATCAAATTTGTTATTTTTTTCTATATCCACTATATAAGAACGAACCAGGTAAGCACAGATACTGTTATATGTCCAATCCTAGAATAAAATTAGTAAGTGAAGTCAGACTTACAGCTTTTTAAAAAATTTTATATCAAAGGCTACTCTCCCCTTCTGCTAGTGATCAAATGCATCACATTCATGAATTTGCAAATGATTGGAAAACATTCTCCACCTCACAAATGTTCCTGACATTTGAAGCTCAGAAGCCTCTTCACCCTCCACTACTGGCCACTTACTCACCCTACTCACCTTTTCCTGCTACCCCACTAGTCCCTAATAAGTGAGATGTGGGAACGAAGGCAAGATTGCAGCATTGCAAATAATGACACTCAGTTCCAGCCTGCTTTCTGTTTGACAGAGAGACAGAAAAAGAGGAAAAGAAGGGAGAGTTGCACTGAAAAAAATAGAAGAGAGAGTAGGGATAGAAGAAAAAGTATAGAGAGAGACAGTAGTGTTACGAACCCCATAACTGGGTTACTTACCAGCAAAGATAAAGACGTCCGTTGAAGTCTGATGATACTATTTTTAACAGTATTTATTAGTAAAAATACACAAAAATAATATCAATGCAAATATACAGATAATATACATCGTCAATACTAAACCTAAAAGTGTGGGTATAATAATAATCAATAAGAAACAAGCTCTATCGTTGTCTAGGGGATAATGAATTGTCCAATGGAAATATACAGTTCATTTCAGTTCACACAGGCTGCCGTTGTTTGTTTGTCGCTGTGTTGCAATTGTTGGAGAGAGAGAGAGAGAGAGAGAGAGATAGAAGAATGGGAACAGTTACCGCTAAGTGTTTTGCCAACCTTCCTTTATGATTTCGATCCGTTGGTGTCTCGTTGTTGTGGCCGTTCAAGTGTGACCTCTCCTTTAGCTAAACCGTTCTTCCGTGATGAGCCCGCCACCCAGGCAAGGGAGGACACACACGAGCTCTCACCGGCTTCGCTATAAAACGCTGTCACTGGATTTCTAGCGTTTCTCCTGGTGTGTCTAAAGGGGTGTTCCCCATACCCGTCTTTTATCTTCACTCACGGGGTCTCAGATGTCAATCAGGTTGGGATGATGCAATCCTTCAACCAGACCACTCTGGTTGTTCCCTGAGGGGTTTCAATGAATAGTACAGTACTCAATACACAATTCCTTCCCCAAGAGACAATAGCAGTATTCAGTGGTTCCGTTCTGCTTTTGTTAGGAGACATTCCAAGCCTTGTGTATTCTGCGGTGTCTATAACAACTGCCTTGGCTGTTATCCTGTGTCTCTCCCATTACTGACATGCTGTGTATCTCTCTCATTTCCTGGGTCTCAGACCCGAACTAATAGCGATCTTGTGATTCTCAAAAAGGAGGGGGTAACTTTGCACCCTTCGGCCCATCAGAGTTGCTCCATATTTGTAACACCCCCATCCTTCTAAGGATTTTTACCATAGGTAAAAATTAACTAATACAGAGTCTTACAGGATTTCAGAATCTAACACAATACAAAAGAGTTTTTTTCACTACAGAGTAATACAGTTATACATTCCATTCAGCATCTAAACAGTTAGCGATTACATTGTCACTTCCTTTAATCTTAATATCCTGTACCTTAATAAATTCCTGTAGCATCAGACTCCAATTTAATAACCACCTATTTTTATTCCTTTTCTTCAGCAAAACAAAACTAAAGAGTTGTGATCTTAGCTTATGTGTATATTACAAAAGTTTATGCAAATACTAATCTTTATTTTACTTTCAAACTTAACAGTCAATCTTCCATGGTGTTGTCTTTATTATTTACATGCTTTGTCAAAATCCCTTAAAACCGGATCCTGTTATTTAAAGTGGCACCCCGTCAACCCTCGCCCCTTTTCCAGTTAACTCCCACGTGGTTAGCTTGCGTACCAGTGTGGAATAGGCTTTTGCATGCTCCTTTCATAGGAGTTATTTTATCAACAATGTTTTCCAAACTTAGCCCATTTTCTGAACCTCCACACAATTCTTTATTTTTAAGCAAGTCGTTAGTTTTATCTTCAGGACCCTTCATTCTATTAGTTGTCAGTTTAATATCTGCAAGCGACCCCTCTTTGTCCAAACAGCATTTCAAATTCTGCCTCTTCACAGCACACCCTTGAATAACATTAGCGCGTGGGGCACCTTTACATTCCAAATCAAACTGTAATTGATTCGCAGGCACCTTGGTAACAAGCCATTGTTTCTTCAGCCTGGTTACTGCTTCTGACACCAATCCGGACTTTAAATTTTCTTCATTCAACTTAGGAACTACACTTTTCCCTTCTCCTTCAATAATAATATCCACATCACCACCTTTTATCTCCTCACTAACTTTTAACACACCTTCGAACACAAACAACTGGGAATTCTCACTTCCCACTAGTACCAAGGTTAACCCTTTCTTCACTGAACCAAGTCCATCTGACCCACAAGGACTGCATTCCTTTTTAACTGAATCAAATACCTCAGACTTTTCCTGAGTTCCATTACTAGGTTCAGTACCACATGCATCCACATCTTGAACACACTCAAATGGGACATCTGCCTCTTCCAGGCTTCCTCTTCCCGTCCCCTTTTCAAATTCTAAGTTCCCCTGATCCTCCCAGTTACTCTCTGGGCAACTCCCTTCCGGAGTACACTCAACCCTGAGGGCTGAAACAACCTCATCTGCCAACCCAGCAGACTCCTTCAAGGTAATGGCATCCTTTTCATCTAGGACTGCCCTCATTTCATTATCGGGAACACCTTTAAAATTTTCAACTTCTTCAAACAGTTCTGTCAAGCCAGAGAGATCATCCATGTCCAACCCTGGACCTTCTAACAGCCTTATCTGTTTCTCATTTTTACTCCGTGCCTCTATAAATTTTCTCCTGGCTAAGGGTAGGTCTACCTCCTCTCTTTTACTCTCTTTCACCTCCCTATTCTCCGTTTTACCACCCTCTAACTCCTCTTGGTACAGGGTCAGTAAAAACGTCTCAGCCAAATCAATACTGGCCTGATTTAAACTAGTCTTTTTCTCAGCTGTCTTTCTCGACATGCTGCGAGTGATTGCGCATGCGGGATAGATCTTGGAATCTAGGGGCGGGTCCTCAACACTTACGGGCTTGCTCGTCAGCTTCATTGCTGACCAAACCTCACCCCCGGCTAAATTGTTACCCAGAAGGATGTCCACGTCAGTTCTCGGAAATTCTGATCGCATCCCTATTTCAACTGGTCCAGATACCAGCTCACAATTTATAATGATCCTATGCAAAGGTACAGCTTCTGTCCCTTTTCCTATGCCTCTCAAAGCTACCTCTCCAGTCTCAGGACCAAAATCTAGTACCTTACTGAGAATCAATGACTGCTCAGCTCCAGTGTCTCTCCAGATCCACACTGGAACTGGTGCTTCTCCCTCTTTCACCGACACGGTCCCTTCTGAAATAAATTTCTCACGCCCCTCTCGTATTCTATCTACCTGGGGCTTTCTCGTCGATTTACTGATCAACACACTACACCCTGTAGGGACTGCTGCTTTCCCTTTTCCTGTCTCCTTCCTCGGAGCAAAGCACTTAGATGCAATATGACCTACCTTTCCACAATTAAAACAGGTCAAGCCAGGACCCCTCCTGCCATCTTGCCTTTCTTTCTCCTTATTTTTACCACTAGCTCCCGGCTGAATCTCTGCCTCAGCCGGCGGGCTTTCTCTAACGTTCCTACGGTCTTTCTGGTAACTCTTATTCGAGGAAAACTTTGTCTTGTGGGTTAGGGCATATTCATCTGCGAACCTGGCAAATTCGGATATGGACTTATTCAGCTTCTCGTTCAAATACATCCGGATATCATCCGAAACACAACCTTTAAATTCCTCAATCAGAATTAACTCCCTTAAACGCCGAAAATCTTCTTCCACCATTTCTGCCGCACACCAACGATCCAAGAGCACACCCTTCTCATAGGCAAACTCTGCATACGTCTGATTCCACACTTTCTTTAAATTTCTGAACTTTTGTCTATAGGCCTCAGGTACCAATTCGTAGGCCCGAAGAATGGCCTGTTTTACTTCCTTGTAATTCTCATACTCCTCCTCCTCCACAGACAACGCCGCATATGCTCGTTGTGCCTTCCCTTTTAACACACTTTGTAACAACGCCACCCACTGATCTCTGGGCCACTTCTGACTCACTGCCACCTTTTCAAAATGCAAGAAATAACTATCAACATCCGTCTCCTCAAACGGAGGTACTAACCTAAACTCCCTACTAACATTAAACCTCTCCTCTCGGTCTGGCCCTTGAGCTCTTCGCTCTTTCCTTAACATCTCCATGTCCAGCTCATGCTGCCTCTGTTTCTCCTTCTCCTCATACTCCCTCTGCTTTTCAGCTCTTTCCTTCTCCTTTTCAGCTGCTTCCAGCTGTTTTAACCTAATTTCATGCTCCCTTTTCACCTCTAACTCCTTTAGCTGGAGCTCATGCTCCCTCTGCTTTTCAGCTCTTTCCTTTTCCTTTTCGGCTCTTTCCTTCTCCTTTTCAGCTGCTTCCAGCTGTTTTAACTTAATTTCATGTTCCAACCTTAATTTTTCCAACTCTAACTGAGCCGTCCCACTAGCTGGTACCTTTTCAGGGATATTTTCCAATACCTCAGCCGAAAACACATTCTTCTCAATATAATACTGAGTTATGGCCCTCCGCACCTCCCACTTTTACATTGACAACCTCACCTCTGCAAGATTTAGTCCTTTTGCAATATTTATCAAGTCCGACTTTGTGGCAGCCTCTAGCGCCTCCGGAGTCGGGTTTTTTATAAATTCATCTACATCCATCTTTGCTGGTTTCCCGCCTGGTTACCTGCGCAACCAGATCCAAGTTTGGACTTAAAAGCCTGATTTACTGGCCCTCCAATTTGGTATCAAATCTTGAGACGAGGCCCCAAGTTGTTACGAACCCCGTAACTGGGTTACTTACCAGCAAAGATAGAGACGTCCATTGGAGTCTGATACTATTTTTAACAGTATTTATTAGTAAAAATACACAAAAATATCAATGCAAATATATAGATAATATACGTCGTCAATACTAAACCTAAAAGTGCGGGTATAATAATAATCAATAAGAAACAAGCTCTATCGTTGTCTAGGGGATAATGAATTGTCCAATGGAAATATACAGTTCGTTTCAGTTCACACAGGCTGCTGTCGTTTGTTTGTCGCTGTGTTGCAATTGTTGGAGAGAGAGAGAGAGATAGAAGAATGGGAACAGTTACTGCTAAGTGTTTTGCCAACCTTCCTTTATGATCTCAATCCATCGGTGTCTCGTTGTTGTGGCCATTCAAGTGTGACCTCTCCTTTAGCTAAACCGTTCTTCCGTGATGAGTCCGCCACCCAGGCAAGGGAGGACACACACGAGCTCTCACCGGCTTCACTATAAAACGCTGTCACTGGATTTCTAGCGTTTCTCCTGTTGTGTCTAAAGGGGTGTTCCCCAGACCCATCTTTTATCCTCACTCACGGGGTCTCAGATGTCAATCAGGTTGGGATGATGCAATCCTTCAACCAGACCACTCTGGTTGTCCTCTGAGGGGTTTCAATGAATAGTACAGTACTCAATACACAATTCCTTCTCCAAGAGACAATAGCAGTAATCAGTGGTTCCGTTCCACTTTTGTTAGGAGACATTCCAAGCCTTGTGTATTCTGCGGTGTCTATAACAACTACCTTGGCTGTTATCCTGTGTCTCTCCCATTACTGACATGCTGTGTATCTCTCTCATTTCCTGGGTCTCAGACCCGAAATAATAGCGATCTTGTGATTCTCAAAAAGAAGGGGGCGACTTTGCACCCTTCGGCCCATCAGAGTTGCTCCACATTCGTAACAGTAGAGAAAAATGAAAGATTGAGCATGGGAAAGAAAAGAAATGATGGAGAGAAAAAGAGCGGGGGAGAGTGGGAAGGAGCAAGAGATCTGTAGAGAGAAGAAAGTAAAGAAAGGAAGAGAGACAATGGGAGAGAAAGAAAGAGAGGGGGCAATGAGCAAGCGGGGAGGAGTAAGCGTCTGGGTGAACATGAGTGGGAAAGAGGTGAGAGGGTGTTCAAAAAGGTGATTCACTTTATTCAAATGAGTGTCACGCAGTAAATGAAATTATATCCCATGGGTTCTATGTGCCAAATATCAAACATTCGCTTTTGTTTGAATTTCATGGACAGTACAAGTCATTAACATTGTTTCTATAAACCTTTCTTAAAAACATATGAAGTCTATCTCATTTCACTCCAACATTTTGTACTTAATAATTCATTACTTTCCCCATTACTTTTTATTCTTTGTCCAAATAGTTTTATTTGACTATTGCTTCAACAGGTTTAAGAATTGACACCAGTGTTGTTGCTTCTAACACTGCTCTGCATGAAGGCAGTTCTCTGTTTAGAGTGCAGGCTTGGGTGAATTTACCTTCATTTTCTCAAGGAGCATATCAATAGTTGCCTGTTAGGTGAACTTTCTCTATGATTTTAAGGACAAAAATCATAGTTACCTGATATGTAATATCCTCCATCATAATACCTACAGCAATACGAATACCCAATGCCAACCAGATTTTATATTCAAGAGAAGGAAATTCAGAGAAGACATCAAAAGCCTCAAAGAGGTCATCAATGGAGATATAACAAGTCTGAAAAGAAATAAGAGTAGCAAAATGTATAAAAAATGTTGGCATGAATAAAATTTACTAAAAACTAAATCTACAGATATTTTACGTTAACTTTAATTTCTTGTGGAAAGTTAAATCAAAGTGAGAAGGAATGTCAAAGGTTCATTTCAGTCAATAGATTACAATTTTATATATAGTAATCTATAACAAGTTTGTTTCTACCTATTTATTTTACTCTATTTGAAAGCATGTCTAATAAGACCATGAAAATTTAAATTTATGATGATCATTAGGTGTAGCAAATGATAAAAATGCCTTTTTTGCTTTTTGATATGTGTTTAATTTTTGTATAATATGTGTATATTTACTCAATACTGAAAAGAAAGAATTGTAATTATAATTTTCAGAGTTGTTTGCTAGATTAATGTGTTCTATTAAATTAAATCTTATTTCATTTTCTTAGATATGTTGAAAGAGTAATAATCATTTAAGGTAGATAGTAAGCCCCAAAATTGAAATGTAGTGCCCGTGATTTTTGCTTTATCTGTGTAAATCACACATAAGAGCCACCCTATACATGTTATAAAGCAGTCATGCCAATTTCCAGAGAAGTACAACCCATCAGAAATTTAGATGGAACATCTCCAGGCACTAGTCATTTTAGTGCATTTGATATTTTCCACCTTCAGTCACATGTTATCTGAAATTCATAATGTTCCTGATTTAAAAAGGTGCAAAGTCTACACTTAGGAGACATAAGTTTTGGAGATTACCAACCATTTTGTCATTGCCTGTATGTCACTCATGAATTTTTAATGCTGCACATATTTATTTCATAATTACTGGAGCTCACAGTGCTTGTTACTTTCAAATTTACCCATGGCACAATATCATGATATCTGCCTGAATAATGCACTCACGCCTCATAGTAGAAGAGCATCATTTATAATGACTCAAAATGAGTGTGGGGACACACACACAATGAAGACACTTGTCTACTCCCCTCCCATGTTGTTCATGACTTACTTAGAAGCTTTTTATGGTTATCGTTACCAAGCAGAAGATTCCTTACTCACTTCAGAATAACTGCATAGGTCACATTCTAACAGTAAAATCAGGATGAAAACCATCCTAATGATTTTTGAAAATAACATTTTCCAGTTTTGTAATCTTAGGGTGGAGGGCAAGGATTCCCTATTTGGTGTTAGCACAAAGCACATAATCAGTTTTTTACACAAAGTGCGAACTACAATTTCTTGACAGGTATGTTCAATGTTTGTGTGAATACTAAATCTAAGGCCATCTAAATAGATCAGAATGATAATAAGGTCTTACTCTCATATGCTTGTGACCTTACAATCACACTAATTGCTTTAGGTTCAGTATAGATCAAAACTAAATATCCATGTGCACCAGCAGATCATTAGGCAACCAACCTTGGACGATTGAGCAGTGTAGAAGAGCATAAGAAATGAAGGAGTAGATGCACATCAGAAGCAGATACTATTCCAACAAAACTGCAAATCATGTTAGCCAGTAGTGTAGCACATTGTACAAGGCAATGAGATACTCCACAGTGCTGCCATGGTATTCTCAAGCAATACATGTTAAGCAATAATCTATTCCTCAATTCTCAGTTTGGCTTTCATAATGATTGTTTAACTCTAGACATCATTACAGCTTTGTTACAAAATGTTTACAAAAGAAATGGGCATGTGTGACTAGTAAGTATTCAAGACACCCTAGCACAATGAAGTATTTGTAATGTGCTGATCTAACAACAGTGAATAAGTCTGATGTCACTCAGGACAAATCATCCTGTTTCAATCTGCACTCTATTAAATTTCCACCTTGATGCACCTCCTCCATTAAAAATCTACTGTGGCTGCAATATGTGGCATCATTAATATACTGCATATTCTAGTAACTTGCCTAGATCTTGATAATGCCTCTTAAACTATGATTTCTATTTCCTATATGGATAAAGAGGATTAGGTGCATGGGAATAACACCATCTTCCAAGACACATTCAACCATAACTAAGAATGGGAATACATTTCCTTTTTTTGATGGTTCAATTTTTAGGAACTCTCTTCACAGCAGTGTTAAATACCTCTACAAAACAAACCATAAGATTCATAGAGGCTCGCTGTCATCTTCTCAAGGACATGAACAAATTACAGAAAATGTCTTAATTTTCTCTCTAGAATTTGTTCTCACACTTGGAATATTCAACAAACATTGGTACTAAAACCTAACCATAAGCCCACTAGTCAGAGATCTTAAGAAAATTCCAAAGATAGGGTAGTTCCAAAGGTAGTTAGTGCAATTGTGTTTAACGATGCTCTCTGATTTGATCTCTGGTTTAAGCTAACACCTTTGAAGCACAGTGACAACTTGCTGGCACCAAACAGAACTACTGATTACTTTATTAATGACACTTTTTCTGGTAAACAATCACTACAACCAATAGGGCGTAACTTTCCTTTTGGAATTGAGCTTCTGAACCAGCTGTATGACCTAGCATTTATGTGGTATGAACTGAAGTCTCGATGGTGCAGGACATTTGTGCCATGGTATGTATGGGCCATATCGAGTGTGGGGAACGAGCCAATGTATAGTTATTGCTGGACCGGACTTCAAAGCAGCAAAACCAAGGCGCCAGGACCCAGGCTTGAGACCGAGGAACAAGCCAACAGTTGACTGATTTAAGTGCTGGGCCAGATTGGAAAAGTCATGTATGGGCCAAATCAAGGTGGCGGGACCCAGGCCCAAGAGCATATCAAAGTGGTACAGCCTGGATCTGAGAGCAAAGAATGACCTGCTGTTTGTCCAATTTAAGTGCTGGGCCAGATTGAAAAGATCAGGGTTTTAAGGCTGGGGTTCAGCTCACTGGTCAAGAGGTTCGCTTGTCTCTGTGCTGAACTGAGGCTATGGTATGCAACTAACAGGCTCCTGAATCGGCTGTGACTGGCTTCATGGTTGTGGACTCCATGTCAAAAGCAAATTATATTATCAGCTCCATAAGTCAGGGGTGACATACATCCCCAAAAATGCAAATGCAAAAGGTTTGTTAGCACATTGCATGTAGTGCCACTCTTCAATTCTTTGAAATCCACTATGATAAGAAGACAGATGATTATCCTAATGCCACATGAAGCTATGAATTTTTTTTGCAATACATGATGATGGAAGATACATTTTGAAATCATCAAGACCTAGTGTACATGTAAGTATTTAGATAGTAAACAGAGTAAATAACAATAATCTTAAAATGTTATTTTCCAATTGTCTTTGTAAAATTTTATTAATATTTTTAAACAGGTTTTCTAAAATTATTCATATATTTCAGTCTATCTCTGCTATACTTTTATTCACTGTAAAATAAAGAATATACATAAATAAGCAACAGGACTCGTGTCTTTTCCTTAAAAATAGTTCACAATTATTATTACTAATTCAACAATCGATGATAATCTCTACCCAAAATTTCCATGACAATGCAAGAGAATTTTTTAGAAGACTATTATCAATTTGGTGACATGCCCTCAAAAAGGTTCACCATGCCACCCCAGAATTTATAGGAACAGTTTCCTAATATTAGTGATATGGAACAATGTTTCCTATTTCCACACTGATTAAGTACATAATTTTGTAGCTACAGTATATTAAGGCTGGAACATAATTAACATTGTTCAAAGTAAATCTTAAGATTTGGTATTCCTTATAACCAAATGTGTATTTTGCCAAGAAAAAACTAAACTTTGCTGCTTTTAAAAGTGTAATTAAAGACTAGAGGAAAGTCTGCACTGACCCTTTTTACAATACCAGGCTCTAATTTGATTACTATATTTCATGACCCTGTAGAATATTTATGGTAAGTTTCACATTCATCGTAAACTTTATTTTATGTTAACACCTCAATTCCTTTGCTCAAAGGAGCAGCAGAAAAAATGTACAAATACCAGCATCCAATTGATGATTATCCACTTTCCACAGGGATCGCTCCCTCCGTAATTCCCTTGTCCATTCATCCCTCCACACTAAACTCCCTCCCACCACTTATCCCTGCAAGTGGCCCAAGTGTTACACCTATCTATTCAATTCCTCCTTCACCTCCATTCGGGGCCCCAAACAGATCTAGGTGAGGCAACACTTCACCTGTGAATCTCCTGAAGTTGTCTATTGTGTTTGGTGCCCTCAATGCATCCTCCTTTGCATCGGTGAGACCCATCATAAATTGGGGGACCGTTTTGTCAAGCACCTCCACTCCATCTGCCAAAAGCAGAAATTCCTGCTGGCCAAACATTTTAATTCTGATTCCCATTTCCATTCTGATATGACAGACCATGGCCTCCTCTTGTGCCACAATAAGACTACCCTCAAGGTAGAGGAGCAGCACCTCATTTTCCATCTGTGATGGCATGACTATCAATTTCCACTTCTAGTAAAAAAAATTCTCTCTTCCTCCCCCTCCTTCTATTCTCCATTCTGGCCTTTTACCTCTTCTCGCCAGCCTATCACTTTCCCCTGGGTCCCCTCCTCCTTCTCTTTCTCCTATGGTCCACTCTCCTTTCTCATCAGATTCTTTTTTCTCCAGCCCTTTACCTTTCCCACCCACATGACTTCACCCAACACCTTCTAGCTAGCCTCCTTCCCCTACCCCCACCTTTTTATTCTGTCATCTACCCCCTTTCATTCCAGTCCTGAAGAAGTTTCCCCTGAAACATCGACTGTTCATTCATTTCCATAGATGCTGCCTGAACTGCTGAGTTCTTCTATCATTTTGTGTGTGTGTTGAATTTCCAGCATCTGTAGACTTTCTCATGTTGATAATGATTTATGTCTATCTTCCCTCCAATAAGTCCCATGTATTAATTTATATTTAAAATATTGTGGTTTAAATAATAATTAGTAATACCAGTGAAAGATTTGTTCCATACCTGTGCTACAGTTTCACAAGTAACGGTCACTTCCATCCTTTGCTGAGTTAGGCAGTTCAGCTCTCCAATTATGGCTCCACTGCTTCTGTAATCTGTGAAGGTGGGCTTGGCTTTGTCTGTCAGATAATCATCTTCATCTTCATCATCGTCTATATCTAGGCCCTTACTGCTGGTTCCAAGTGAGGGTTTGACACCATGAAGCTATTAAACATGGGACAAACAGTTTAATTAGCAATCTTTCCACAAAGTGACAAATGTAAACTGAGTATTAATCGAAGGTCCAAGATACTTGGATGTTAAGATGGTTGGTTCAGGGTTATTTGTAGCAAACTCCAGTCTCAGTTATGTCCTCTACCTCTGTATTAACAGAAGCATGATAATTCCATAAGCTCTGGGGGAAAAATATAAGTTAGCCATATCACTACATTCTTCATCTTAGTGAAGAAAACTTTAAGGTGGTCAGAACAAGTGAAGTCAGTACAATAATCTCAACAAAAATTGATGAACTACTTTGAACCTAATAACAGTGTTTAAAATCCCATAAGCATTTCACTTGCGCGAAGTAGTCTGAAATAAAAAATAGATATTGGTAGCATTTATGGTGACAAAACTGATTCAACATTTTAGACTATTTTTTATTTAAAAATTGGACACAAAACCAATGATAGTGACATTAATGGAGATGAGCAACCATCTGCCTCACAATTAACTATCAGAGGATTTTTTTTTTTCATTGTGTCTGTGGTAACAGAGACAGCCAAATATGTGTGGATATTGCAAGTGATTATAAGCAACAAATTGCACCAGATCCTAGTGTCTGCATATGATTATAATTTGGTTCTGCAAATAAAATTTAAATGAACCTTGCATTAGTAGTTTATTCCAACATCTGGGCTGCTAACTCAGTTGCAATGTTATTACCAGCTTTCCTTTCTTTGTTTTTTCTTCTCCCTCAGCCTTTTTTCACGAAGACTCAGATGTCTCCCATTACATGGCATGAGGACTTAAGCCTTCAGGGACACAGTTAGGGAAACTTAATCCCTGCCTATAGATTCAGTTTTGATAGATGCAATACATGGAAGTTGTCCATCTGTGTTGATGCCATTTCTGCCATTTCCTCACCATTTTTTTGCACGTGGCTAGTACAGCGAAGACCTTGTCTACTGTTCTCTATCTAAATGTCACTTAAATGTAATGCTTGACATGACTCATCTGCCTTTTCTGACAGGAATATGTGCAGTCCGTGAATCCACTGTTAAAGTCAAAAGACTGTATAACTGAATAATCAATATATATTAGTGAAAAGCTCAGTTCTCTCAAAGGGCTTGCATGCATTCAACTTAAACCAGTGGAGCAAACTGAAAAACTTGGTATGCCAGATAGTTTGAAAAGCTACTTAGATTTTAATTCCACCTGATTCCAAATTCACTTGCTTCTCCATGTTAAAATTACATTGCATAGGCACTGCCATTATCATATTTCTATTCTGATTTTTCTCTCCTCTATCTCCCAGTATCCTGATTGCCTTCTCTATTTGTCTCTTCCTTTTTTTCTCTACTTCAAACATGATCATTCAAGCTTCTCATACTTGGTAATCACTAGCTTTAGTCCACTTGAGTTTCTGATTGAAAGTAACCCCCTACCCCAGATTGTTGAGAGGCAAGATGCAGAATATTTTGTCAGGAATAAATTGGTATACTCCTTGTTGTATGTGGTCTTTGCCAGCATCTGCATGACTCAAGCATTACATACCAGTTCTCAGTCTATTGCAGAACATTATGTAGGTCTTGATGCTGGTGTCAACTGCTACATTCTTTGAGGAGTTGTAAACAAAATTGAACTTTAGGCACATCATCAGTAAAAATCCCTAATTCTGATCTTACCACAAAGAGAAAGCAATTGGTATAGCAGTTAAAAATAGTCAGGACTAGGATTCAGTCTTTAAGAAATTCCTCAATAATAATGTCTAGGTATAAAATAATTAATATCTAATTATCATGACTGTCTCATTGTGAGTAAAGGATTTAACTTGAATCAATCAAAGATAGACTCAGTAACCACTTTTTTTTAGGTACACCTGTATAGCTGCTCGTTAATGCAAATATCTAATCAGCCAATCATGTGGCAGCAACTCAATGCATCAAAGCATGTAGATATAGCCAAGCAGTTCAATTGATTAGACCAGACATCAGAATGGGTAAGAGAGCTGACTTTGACTGTGGAATGATTGTTGGTACCAGACAGGGTGGCTTGAGTATCTCAGAAACTGCTGATCTCCTGAGATTTTCTATACACAGCCCCTAGAATTTACAGCGATTGGTGTGAAAAACAAAAAAAATCCAGTGAATGGCAGTTCAGCAGGCAAAAAAAGCTTTGTTAATGAGAGGTCAGAGGAGAATGGTCGGACTGGCTGAAGCGGACAGGAAGTAGTACAGTAACTCAAATGATCAAGCGTTCCAACAGTGGTGTGCTGAAGAGCACCTCTGAATGCACAACACATCAAAACTTGAAATGGATGGGCTGTACAGTAGCATATTACCATAAACACACACTCAGTGGCCACTTTATTAGGTACAGGAGTATATATTTTCATTTTGTTCTTCAATTTTAGCAGCACCCTTTGATGCCACATTTAGTCAACTGTTGTGAACTGGAATTCACTGGACCTTTTGAAACTCATGTCTTGTCAACAATTTGTAGGTGCGCACGAAGAGAAGTGATGGAAGAGCTCAGCCAGTCCGATAGTATCCATGGAAAGAGAACCAAATTAGTGCTTCAGGTTGAAGATTTTTCATCAGAACTGAATGATTGAACTGGAGGAGAGCAAGGGTAGCACGATTACAGCATCCCTCATCAACCCACTGATGACTGAAAAAAGATAGATCAATACCAGATAATTAGCTAGATTGGATTTGTTCTGCTTGTGGTGAAAAATTATTTTTTGATTTTTCTCTTGAGACGTTTAGCTATAATTTTAAAATTATGCCCTTGTTAGTGTATGTCCCTCAAGAAAAGATTTGTCATTATTTACCCCATCTAATCTTTCAATTTATTGTTGTTAATTAATATAGTTAATAAAACTGCATTTCAAACTGAGTTCTGATGAAGGGTCTTGGCCCAAGAGGTCAACTGTACTCTTTTCCATTGATGCTGCCTGGCCTGCAGAGTTCCTCCAGTATTTTGTGTATGTTGCTTGGATTTCCAGCATCCAATGCTCCTTACCACTTTGATATCTTACAGTTACTTGATACTAACCAGCTCATTATCACTAAGGAGATTATATCCCTCTAAAGTTTCACCTCTTGATTTAGTCAGTTAAAAACAGATGCTTCATCCCAATTCGTCCAAGCCTACATATGTGCCTTCCTCAGCTAGTCCCATTTGCCTGCAATTGGCCCATATCCCTCTAAACCTTGTCTATCCATAAGCCTATTCAAATGTATTCTAAACATTGTAATTATACCTGCCTCTGCATCATCCTCTGGCAGCTCATTCCATATATCCACCACCTTCTGTGTAAAAAAAACTTCCCTCTCAAGTCCAATTTAAATTATTCCCCTCTCATCTTAAACCTCTTCCCTCTGGTTTTAGACTCCCCTATCATGGGAAACTGATTTTGACTATTCACCTTATCTATGCCCCTCGTGATGCAGGGCTCGAAGGGCCGAATGGCCTACTCCTGCACCTATTTTCTATGTTTCTATGTGATCTTATATATACAAGGTCATCAACTTTGCTGCAGAAAAAACAATCCCAGCCTATCTTCCTATAATATGGCAATGAAAACTGCAAAACCACTGTCCTATATAGCAGTAATATGGCATTCCAAGTTGTTTCAGAACTGTACCATTATTCACTGTTCTTCCCAGACATTGCTCAACCTGCTGAATATTCCTACTCTTTTCTTCTATTTCAGATTTTCGGTACCTGTTTTGTGTTTAAGATTTCCAGCATATTCTCCCTTTCCTATTTACATTTCCTGCAGATCCATCAGCTGGAAATTCATAAGACCTCATTGCCTGCCCTAAATGGCCACAGAACCATTAATTCTTTCCACCTTGCCTATCTCGACAATTTAAAGTACATATTTTGAAATTTTCTTACTTCATCAAACCAAACTATTAACTCAGATTCTTTCTAACAAATGTTGTTTGGTCTACTAAGCATTTCCAACCTTTTCTAATTTTATCATTGAAATATTTATCTATGCTGTAGATGGCACCAGGCTTCCATTATTTGACAGAATGCAATTAAATGGTGAAATCAATGGCAAAATGTCAAAAGTCCTGTCCAGCCATCCAATAAAAAGAGAGAGAGAGACAATAAATGAGGAAAGAAATATGATAAGGGAAACATATCAGTACAGATCATCAGGGAAGCTGACAGAATTTTAAGGGACATGGAATATAATATAGTCTTGGAATCACTCCTTATAGAAACTGCTCACACTGATCACTGAATCATATGTTAAGTTAGATTCAAACTTGAACAAAACCTCAACAGAAACCATTTTCAATGGGTTCTTGCTTAATGCTCTCACACTAGTTTTCCCAAGACTAAACTAATTTCCCTGGAGTAAAGGCTGAGGACGGGTTTTTCCGCACAGAGGGTCGTGGGTAGACAGAACGAGCTGCCAGAAGTAGTGGTAGAGGCAAGTACAATTACAGCATTTAAAAGACATTTCAGGCACATGAATGAGAAACGTTTAGAGGTACTTAGGTTAAACATAGGTGAATGGGAATTGTTCAAGCAAGTACCTTGGCCACTATAGATGAATTAGTTCAAAGGGTCTGTTTTTGTGATTCTATGAGACTCTTAACATATACACAACTCTGTCCAGTGATGCACATATAGGCTAGCAACTGTAGACTTTATCTTCCAGGATCTGAAGGGACACAAGTTCTTGTCTAGCCTCTCCAAAGTTAATGTTTGTCACGAGATCAGTGATCTTCTTTGTATCGCTGAACAGAACTGCTCTGACAGTTGATTTCAAGTTGCAATCAACACTTTAACTTCGGAACCATTCCTGTTAGGTGCAACTGATTTATGCTATGTCCTCCAATTTGCAGTTTGTTACATAAGAATATAAGAAATAGCAGGAGTAGGACATTTGGACTATTGAGCCTTTCACTAAGATCATGGCTAAACTTCTATCACAAAACCATGTCCCATGAGCCCTGTAATACGTATCCAGAGATCTACCCATCTTACTTTCACATACAAATATTGAGCCTCCCCACAATTCCAAACTATGGCATCTGCATGTTATTTGTTGGTGATTTGTGTTCAAGGATACTCCTAGTACCCTATGAATATCAAAATCTTTTCAATCACTCACCATTCCAAAAAACAGTAGACACAGAACACTACAGAACAGATACATGCCCTTTGGCCCATCTAGCCACTGCTAAACTATTAATCTGCCTAGTCCCATTGACCTGCACCCAGACTATACCCTTTCCATTCAAGTTCCTCTCCAAATTTCTCTTGAATGTAGGAATCAAACCTGCAGCTACCACTTCTGCTGGCTGCTCATTCCACACCCTCACCACCTTCTGAGTGAAGAAGTTCCTCCTCATGTTCTCCTTAAGCATTTCATTCCTAACCCATGCCCTCTAGCTCTAGTCTTACCCAACCTCAGTGCCTGCTTACGGGCTTGCATTTGGCCCTTCATAATTTTGTATACTTCTATCAAATCACCTCTCAATCTCATAAACTCGAGGGAATAAAGTCATAACCTGTTCAACCTTTCCCTATCACTGAGGTCCTAAAGTCCTGGCAACATCCCTGTATATTTTCTCTGCACTCTTTCAATCTTATTGATATCTTTCCTGTAGGTAGATGAGCAAAACTGGGCACAATACTCCAAAATATGCCTCACCAATGTCTGCAACTGGATCCTAGACTTCCTGACTGGGAGACCTCAGTCAGTCCAGATTGGGAGCAGCATCTCCAACAGCATCACACTGAGCACGGGGGCCCCCCCAGGGCTGTGTGCTCAGTTCACTGCTTTTCACTCTGCTGACCCACATCTGTGCAGCAATACACAGCTCAAATCACACCACCAAGTTCGCCAATGACACAACTGTGGTGGGTCTCATCAGCAAGAACGATGAATCAGCATACAGAGAGGAGGTGCAGCGGCTAACAGACTGGTGCAGAGCCAACAACCTGTATCTAAACGTCAACAAAACAAAAGAGATGGTTGTTGACTTCAGGAGAGCACAGAGTGACCACTCTCTGCTGAACATTAACGGCTCCTCTGTTGAGATCATTAAGAGCACCAAATTTCTTGGTGTTCACCTGGCAGAGAATCTCACCTGGTCCCTCAACACCAGCTCCATAGCCAAGTCAGCCCAGTAGCGTCTTTACTTTCTGCGAAAGCTGAAGAAAGTCAATCTCCCACCCACCCCATCCTCACCACGTTCTACAGAGGATGTATCAAGAGCATCCTGAGCAGCTGCATCACTGCCTGGTTTGGGAATTGCACCATCTCAGATCGCAAGACTCTGCAGCAGATAGTGAGGTCAGCTGAGAAGTTCATCGGGGTCTCTCTTCCTGCCATTACATACATTTACACCATACGCTGCACCTGCAAAGCTAACAGCATTGTGAAGGATCCCACACACCCCTCATACAAACTCTTCTCCCTCCTACCATCTGGCAAAACGTACCGAAGCATTCAGGTTCTTACGACCAGACTATGCAACAGTTTCTTCTCCCAAGCCTCAATACCCAGAGTCTAGACTGACATCTACATTATTTATTATTATATTGAAGTTTGTCCTCTACTGTGCCTGTTGTCTTGTTCATTATTAATTAATTAATTAATTAATTATTGTACTGCCCTGCACTGTTTTGTGCACTTAATGTAGTCCTGCATAGTTCTATAGTCTAGTGTAGTTTTTGTGTTGTTTCATGTAGCACCATGGTCCTGGAGGAACCTTGTTTTATTTTTACTATGTACTGTACCAGCAGTTTATGGTCAAAATTACAATAAAAAGCAACTTGACTTGACTTATACAACTTCAAGATGAGGTATAGATTGGATAGGTATTTTCTTCTCAGGCGAAACCAGAGAGTGGTAGTGGGTAGTTGCCACCTCTCTGGGGTGTATGGGCTGTCCAGGGAGGGGTAGCACCACTGGCGGCAGGCTTGCATGCTCCACCCAAGAGCAACTCGTCCACCTTTGGTCCCCACCTGCCACCCAGCTCTCAAGTGTGGCTCCAAGTAACTGTTTGCATGCGACAGGGACCACGCCCTGGTACACCGCTTCGATAGGCGGGCTAAACCAGGTGAGGGTAGCCAGGAACCTCCAACTGCAGTGACATGGGGATATGTCTACCCCAGCATGTGATGCCAGTTCTAGCGGACTGGGCGAATGAGATCAACGACAAGATCCAACAGCCAAGAAGGCAGTGCTGCAAGACTTCATGGAGAACGAAGGGCATGACAAGGCACAGAAGGCATCATGGTTATCCACTGCAGCCGAGGAAGTCTCCAGTCCTGATGACTTTTCATACCATTGGACCAAAGTTTTTGAGGCTGAGAGTGTGGAACTGCCCCAGTGCAATGACTTTTTCCACTATGAAACTCATCCCGCACAGGTTTTAACATCACTGTGGGAAACAACAGACAACTAACACAACTTCAGCTTAACATCCCACTACTGTACTCTATATATTGACTTATGAAGGCCAGTGTACCAAAAGATTTCTTTACAACCCTATCTTTCTGTGATGCCACTTCCAAGGAATTCTGGATCTGTATTCTAAGATCCCTCTATTCTACCACAACCTCAGTACCCTCCGTTCTCCATGTAAGGCCTACCCTGATTTGTCCTCCAAAGGTGCAACACCTCACACAGCATTCAATCTCATTTGCCTTTTTTCAGCTCGTTTATCCAGTTGGTCCAGTTCCTGCTGCAAGCTTTGATGATCTTCCTCGCTGTCCACTACACCCCCAATCTTGGTGTCATCTGTAAATTTGATCCAATGAACTACATTATCATCCAGATTGTGGATATAGAGGACAAACAACAACAGATCCAGCACCAATCCCTACGGCACACCATTAGTCACAGGCTTCCAGTTAGAGAAGCAACTATCCACTACCATTCTCTGGCTTCTCCCACAAAGCCAATATCTAAACCAATTTACTACCTCAACTTGAATGCCAAGCAACTGAGCCATATTGACCGACTCCCATGTGAGACGTTGTCAAAAGCCTTACTAAAGTAGTCTATAGGCCCCCAAATAGCCCTCAGGACACCGAGAAGCAGATAAGCAGGCAGATTTTAGAATGGTGCAGGAAATACAGGGTAGTAGTTATGGGTGATTTCAACTTCCCTCATATTGACTGGCACCTCCTGAGTGCAAGGGGGATAGATGGGGCTGAATTTGTCAGGTGTGTTCAAGAAGGATTCCTGACACAGTATGTGGACCGGCTGATGAGAGAAGACGCTATACTGGATCTAGTTCTGGGTAATGAACCTGGTCAGGTGACAGACCTCTTGGTGGGGGAGCATTTTGGTGAGAGTGACCACAACTCCCTTAGCTTCAGTATTGCTGTGGAAAGGGATAAAATCAGACCAAATGGTAAAGTGCTTAACTGAGGAAGGGCTAACTTTGAAGGGATGAGGCAGGAACTAGCGAGAGTAAATTGGAAACAGATGTTCAAAGTGGAAAGCACAGAAGTAATGTGGGAGAAGTTTAGGGACCACTTGAGCTGGGTTCAGGATAGGTTTGTCCCACTGAGGCAAGGAAAAAATGGTAGGAAAAGGGAACCGTGGCTGACGAAACAACGTGAGGCAACTCATCAAGAGGAAAAAGGAAGCATATGTTAGATATAAGAAGCAGGAAGTAGGAGGGGCTCATGAGAAATGTAGGGTAGCCACGAAGGAGCTAAAGAAAGGACTTGTGAGAGCTCTAAGGGGGCATGAGAAGGCCTTGGCATGTAGGATTAAAGAGAACCCCAAGGCGTTTTATGCGTATATGAAGAACAGGAGGATGACGAGAACCAAGGTGGGACCGCTAAAGGATAAAGAGGGCAACATGTGCCTGGAGGCGGAGGAGGTTGGGGAGGTCCTAAATGAATATTTTGCTTCAGTATTCACAAGTCTAAAGGATCTTGATCAGGATGAGGTCCAAGTAGAGCCGGCCTGTGTGCTGGACAATATGGAGATTAGGGAAGAAGAAGTGTTGGATCTTCTTAAAAACATTAAAATTGATAAATCCCCAGGGCCGGATATGATACACCCCAGGTTGTTGTGGGAATTGAGAGAAGAGATTGCAGGAGCATTAGCTATGATATTTGAATCCTCTTTGGCTATAGGGGAAGTGCCGGAGGACCGGAGAATGGCAAATGTAGTTCCCTTGTTTAAAAAAGGTAATATGAGAAACCTGGGAACTATAGACCGGTGAGTCTTACGTCAGTGGTATGCAATCTACTGGAAAGGATTCTTAAGGATAGGATCTATGAGCATTTGGAGAAGTACAGTCTACTGATGGATAGTGTTACGAAGGATGAACAACTCTGATGGGCAGAAGGGTACAGAGTTTCCCATGTCCCCCTCCCCTGGGAGAATCACGAACTGTTACTGTTACCATGCTGCTCATGAGAGAGAATGAGAGAGACACAGATAAGAGGAAAACAAGTTGGAAAATCTGCTGCTGATAAGAGAGAGGAGAGGAGCCATTGATTTACTGTTATGTCTTTTGGAGAGGACTGGTTTGATGGGCTAAGCCATTCAAAACTGATTGACACCTGAGACCCCGTGAGTGGGGATAAAAGTGAGGTCTGGGTAGACACCCCTCAGACGCACCAAGAGACACACTAGTGAGCACTGCTTAAGTGTTGGAACCCAAGAGAAAAGTGTGGGGCATCGGAGACCGAATGAAGGATCGGTCAATTTTAACTCACAGTGTTTATAGCGAGGCCGATGGGGGCTTGTGTGTGTGTCCACCCTTGCCTGGGTGATGAGTCCACCATAGAAGAACGGCCTAGCTAAAGGACAGAGGGGTCATACCTGAATGGCCACAACAACACCGACGGATCAAGAAAGTAAAGGAAGGTTTGAATGACTGTAGCTGTCACTGTTTGCTCGCACGCTCTCTCTCTCTCTCTCTCCCTCCAACGGTTACAACAAAAGAATCAACAACTACCTCAGCCTACATGAACTGAACTGAACTTTAGACTTCCCCATGATAATTCATTATCCCCTAGACAACGATAGAGCTTGTTTATTATTGATTATTATTATACCCACACTTTTAGGTTTAGTATTGCTAACGTGTATTATCTGTATATTTGCATTGTTGATATTGATTTGTATATTTTACTAATAAACACTGTTTTGAAAATAGTACCAGACTCCAACGGATACTTCTATCTTTGCTGGTAAGACACCCAGTTACGGGGTACATAACAATAGTCAACATGGCTTTGTGAAGGGAAGATCATGCCTCACGAGCTTGATTGAGTTTTTTGAATAGGTAACAAAAGAAATTGATGAGGGTAGGGCAGTGGATGTGGTCTACATGGACTTTAGCAAGGCATTTGACAAGGTTCCTCACAAGAGACTCATCCAGAAAGTCATGAGGCATGGGATAAGTGGAACCTTGGCTGTTTGGACAAAAAATTGGCTTAAAGGAAGAAAACAGAGGGTAGTTGTGGAAGGAAAATATTCTGCCTGGAGGTCGGTAACTAGTGGAGTGCCGCAGGGATCTGTTCTGGGACCCCTGCTATTTGTGATTTTTATAAATGACCTGGATGGATGGGTGAGTAAGTTTATGGATGACACGAAGATTGGAGGAGTTGTGGATGGCGCTGTAGGTTGTCGAAGGTTACAAGAGGATATAGACAGGAGGGAAGTTTAGGGGAGACATCATGAGTAAGTTTTTTTACACAGAGGGTTGTGAGTGCCTGGAATGACTTGCCAGGGATGGTGGTGGAGGCTAAAACATTGGGGGTATTTAAGAGGCTCTTGGACAGGCACATGGATGAAAGAAAAATAGAGGGTTATAGGGTAGTGTGGGTTTAGTACTTTTTTTTAAGGATTATATGGGTCGGCACAACATGGAGGGCTGAAGGGCCTGTACTGTGCTGTAGTGTTCTATGGTTCTATGGTTTAAAGTCCATGTAGACAACATCCTCTGCCTTGCTTCATCAACTTTCCTGGTGACTTCCTCAAAAAAACTCAGAAAGATTGGTTATACATGACTTACCATGCACAAAGCTATGTTGACTATCCCTAATCAGTTCATGTCTATCCATGTACTTATGCATCTGGTCCTTTAGAATACCCTTCAATAACTTATCCACTATTGGTATCAATCTCCTCATCCTATAACTTTTTGGCTTATTCTTAGAGTCCTTCGTAAACAATAGAACATTAGCTATTCCACACCCCTGCCCCCCATCCTTTTGGCACCTCACTCATGGCTAAGGACATTTTAAGTACATCTACTAGGGCCACTCCAATTTCAGCACTAGCCTCCCACAGGGTGCTGGCTGACTCTAGGAATTTATTCACGTTAATTTGCCTCAAGACATCAAACACCTCCTTCTCTATAATCTGTATACTATTTACTTTTGAGCTTCAGGTAAGCAAGGAATTTCATTGCACCTGGTGTATATGAGAATAAACAAATTAGAATCTGAAATCTGAATAAATACCATACAACCAATGAAGAACTTCTGAAACAAGGGTAATACAATAATGGTACACAGGAATACACAAGGCTAAATTCAAAATTGCCTTTGTGATTCAAGATGGGGGATAATTTTTCCAGTTTCATAGTCCTGGCAAGGAACATCACACACCTAGACTGCACAGAGAAAATATCTGTATAAAGTAGCCACCAACTGTGCTTTATCACATAGCCACATTACTGAAGACTGAAAAAACATAACTGTAGAAAGTTAGCTATCTTAATTCATTAAAGAACATGATTAAGATCTGATTTCTTAGCTTTCTGCCAGTTAATATATCTTGCAGATGGAGCAAAACACAAATGCTGCAAAACTAATTTCAATGGCATCATTCAAGAACAGGAAGGTTGATTGGGAGAGGCTGTAAGGAGATAGGAATACACTAAAAAAAAAATTAAGAAGGCAAGAAGGGTACACAAGTTATCTCTGGCAGATATGATAAAGAGGAATCCTAAAATATTTTAACTATAAAGAAAGCAAAAGGCTAACTAGGGAGTGAGTACAACCCCTTAAGGATCAGTTTGGTGATGGTCCTATATAAGGAACCAAGGAAACAGGTGAGATCTTCAATGAATACTTCTTGCCTGTATATATTATGGAGAAAGACTATTCTGGAAACTAGTGAGTTCACAGAAGGGAACAGTAATTACAGGCAGGACTGCAGGGTGAATGGGCAGAACTCTGGGCAGTGCAATTAACAGAGCAATTTGGGATACAAGTAGATAGTTCCCTGAAGAGGGGAACACAGATAGACGGTGGTGTAGGCATATTATGTTTTCTTTCATAAGCCGAGGCACTGAGTATGAGAGTGGGAATGTGATTTTACAGATAAGCCTGTTTCTATGGTGTACCACTCTATGACTATGATATAGAAATAATTTGAAACATTAGAAACTGATACAGAAAGGTATAGGATTAGCTGTAAAAAGAGGTTTGTTTATTATTATTAAACTGAATATTGAGTTCCAAAGGCCATAATATGCCCATACAAGTTAGATAATGATGTACTGTACTTATGCTGGGCATCACTGGAATGATGCAGGAGGCCAAAAATAAAATAGATTGGAGTAGGATTAAGGATTACAGTTATAGTTAATTGAAAGCTCAAGATCACCTTTGCAAACTGAATGAAGATGTACTGCAAGTGGACACAATCTGTAATTCATTTCTCAAATATAGAGGACAAGATGAGCAACAATTGTAATAGTCTACCTTTGAGGATATGTAAGTGAATTGCTGCTTCTCCCATAGATCCATGGCAAAAATACTTTGAGAAGCGCACATTGCTGGAGATGGAAAAATGGAGCAGGCAATCTATGAGCTCTTTAACAATGAAAAGGAAGGGAGGAAAACATAATAGACCTTAAGACCCTATGACAGAGAAGCAGAATTAGGCCTTCCTCACCACCGACTCAACCTGCAAGTTAACCTTTAGGGTGTTCTGCCAAAGGACTCCCTTGGGAGGGATTCCTAAGTCCCTTTTCATCTCAAATTTTTGGACTTTCTCCCCATTAAGAAAATACTCTGCACATTTATTTCTTATACCAAAGTGCATGGCCATGCATTTTTAACCGGATTTCACTTGCCACTTTCTTGCCCATTCTCCTGATCTAAGTCCTTCTGCAGCCTTCCTGTTTCCTCAACACTACCCATCCTTCCACCAATCTTCATATCATCTGCAAACTTGGCAATAAAGCCATCTATCTATTCCAAAATCTAAATCGATACACAGCATAAAAAGAAGCAGTCCCAAAACTGACCCCTGCAAAACAACACTAGTCACTGGCAGCCAACCAGAAAAGAATCCTTTTATTCCCACTCGCTGCCTCCTACCAATCAGTCAATGCTCTAACCATGCCAGTAAATCTCCTGAAATACCATGGGCTCTTAACTAGGTAAGCACACGTGTGGCACCTTGACAAAGGCCTTCTGAAAGTTCAAATATACAACATCCACTGCATTCCCTTTATCTATCCTACTTTTGATCTCCTCAAAGAATTCCAACAGGTTCATCAGTCAAGGAAACCTTAAGGAAACCATGTTGACTATGTCCTATCCTGTCCTGAGCCACCAAGTACTCCATAACCTTATCCTTAACAATTGACTCCAACATCTTTCTAACCACTCAGGTCAGGCTAACTGGTCTATAATTTCCTTTCTGCTATCTTCCTCCTCTCTTAAAGAGTGGAGTGACATTTGCAATTTTCCAGTCCTCTGGCACCATTCCAGAGTCCAATGATTTTTGAGAGATCACTACTAATGCCTCTACAATCTCTATTGCTACCCTAGGGTACAGTTCATCTGGTCCGGGTAACTTGTGTACCCTTGGGTCTTTCAGCTTTTTAAGCACCTTCTCCTTTGTAACAGTAACTGCACTCATTTCTCTTCCTTCACACCCTTCAACATTTGACACAGTGCTAGTGTCTTCCACAATGAAGGCTAATTCAAAATACTCATTTAGTTCATCTGCCAACTCCTTGTCCCCGTTATTATTTCTCTAGCCTCATTTTCGATATACTACATCCACTCTCATATCTCCTTTATTTTTTTACATACTTGAAAAAGCTTTTGTTTGTTAGCTTGCTTTCATATTTCATCTTTTCCCTCCCAATGTCTTATAGTTGCTTTCTGTAAGTTTTTAAAAAGTTTCCCAATTCTCTACTTTCCCACTAATTTTTGCTTTGTTGTATGTTCTTTCTTTTGTCTTCACATTACTTTGACTTCCCTTGTTAGCCACGGTTGTATTATTTTACTATTTGAGTATTTCATTATTTTTGAAATACATCTATCCTGCACTTGCCAATTTCCCCCAGAAACTACAGCTATTGCTGTTCTGTTGCCATCCCTTCCAGCATCTCCTTTCATTTATTTTGGCCAACTCCTCCCTCATACCACTGTAATTTCCTTTACTCTACTTAAGTTAGACTTTACTTTCTCCCTTTCAAATTTCAAGTTGAACTCAATCATATTGTGATCACTGTCTCCTAAGGGTTCTTTTACCTTAAGCTCCCTAATCATCTCCAATTCGTTATATAACACCCACTCCAGTATTGCTGTTTCCGTAGTATGCTCAACAACAAACTGCTCTAAAAAGCCATCTTCTAGGCATTCAACAAGCTTACTCTCTTGAGATCGATCCATTACCAATCTGATTTTTCCCCAATCAAACTGCATGTTCAAATCTCCCATGACTAACATGACATTGCCCTTTTGACAAACCTTTTCTATTTCCTGTTGTAATCTGTGGTCCACAACTCAGCTGCTGTTGTGAGGCCTGTATATAATTGCCATCAGGGTATTTTTGCCCTTGCAATTTCTTAACTCAACGCACAAAAATTCAACATACCCGATCCTATGTCACAACTTCCCATTCTTTACCAGCAGAGCCACACCACTCCCTCTGCCTGCTTTCCTAACCCTCCGACATAATGTATAACCCTGGATACTCAGCTCCCAATTACAGCCATCCTTCAGCCACAATTCAGTGATGGGCACAACATCATACCTGACAATCTATAATAATACAAGATTAACCACTTTATTTTTTATATTCCATGCACTGAGATATAACACTTTGAGTACTGTATTTGCTACCCTTTTTGATTCTACACCCCTAATGCACTGATACTCACCCTGCTGGCTGAAATTTTGTCTGACCATCTGCCTGCCCTTCCCTGACAGTCTGACTGCATGCTATCTTTGCATTTTACCATCTGTCCTATCCTAAGTCCCTTCACTCCAGTTCCTGCCCCCTGCCAAATTAGTTTAAACCCTTCCCAACAGCTCTAACAAACTTGTCCACAAAAATATTGGTCCCCCTCAGGTTCAGGTGCAATCTGTCACTTTTGCACAGGTCATACCTCCACCAGAAGAGATCCCAATGGTCCAAGAACCTGAAGCCCTGCCCCCTGCACCAGCTTCTCAGCCACACATTAATCTGCCAGATCATCCTGCTTCTACCCTCACTGGTGTGTGGCACAGGCATCAACTCAGAAATTACTACCCTGGAGGTCCTGCTTCTCAGCTTTCTGCCTACCTCTCTAGCATGTGGCTCATGATGAAATCCCCTTTGAATGGTGGAAATTAAAGGACGATCCATTCAATATAGAGGCTAACAAATACAAGGGCAGAAAAGGAGATCCAATATACTGTTTCAGGCTGGGTAGAGCAAAGATGCAAGGAAAAGTGCAAGAAATACAGATATTGTTTTAAATTACTGTTTATTATGTACAGAGAAACCCATGGTTAAAGAAAAAGGAAAAACAGCTTAAAGACCCTGATTAAGTTTGACTAACTGATGTTATCTAATCCTCTGAAGTTTATCATGTAAAAAGACACACGTTTTAAATTTGTTTGGTTACAAATTTCCCAGATTTCACTAAATACAAATGGGACTTGTGGTAGAGAAAAACAAATATGTTAATGCTACAAATATGGAACCCTCCGAGAACATTGTCAAGAAGATGGAAGCTTCTTGGCAGAATTGGAGTTTGAACAGTACTGTCAAAGAAATCACGCAGAATAATTGCAGTGCACTTGTAAATAACATACGCTGCACAAGCAAGTGAGATGCAGCCACAGTGCTCCTTTGGTGGAGAAAGAAACACTTAAGGTGATCGATCAAGTTGTCCATCAAGAAAGCAAATGAGTGCAGTTGGAAATGTTCTTACCCTGCCATCAACCTCCTGACTTGTGTTTTGTAAATATTGGAAAACTTTGGTCAGACTGTGAGTTGTTCTTCCAAAGAGACAATGAATTATGGATCAGCGTAGTGGCAATATGCCAATTGGTAACAGGTTTTATTATTGTCACTAAGATACAGTGAAAAGTCTGTTTGCATGCCATCCACATGAGATCATCCAATACACGAGTAAATCAAGGTAGTACGAAAAGCACAAAAAAAGCAGAATGCAGAATATAGTGCTTAAAGTTACAGAGTAAGTACAGATCGACAGATAAATTGCAAGTGTCATGATGACGCATACTGAGAGTGCAAAGAGAGAATGACTAGGTGGGAGGACTCCTTGATTATACTGGTACTTTCCCAAGGAAGCAGGAATTGTAGACAGAGTCTGTGGGGAGGGGGAAGGAAGAGTTTGTTTTTAGTGAGATACAGGGCTAGTTTTGCAACTCTCTGTAATTTTTGAGGTCTAGGGCAGAACAAACTGTGCTGCATCCAGATAGGATGCTTCCTATAAAAGCTGGTGAGGGTCATCAGGG
The DNA here is from genome assembly GCF_048418815.1 of Hemitrygon akajei. NCBI lineage: Eukaryota > Metazoa > Chordata > Chondrichthyes > Myliobatiformes > Dasyatidae > Hemitrygon > Hemitrygon akajei. The sequence goes on from NC_133129.1 coordinate 134,519,645, forward strand.
GCATGCCGAATTTTCTTCACCTTAGAACACCATAAGACGTAGGAGCAGAATTAGGCCATTTGGCCCATCAAGTCTGCTCTGACATTCTATCATGGCTGATTTATTATCCTTCTCAACCTCACTCTCCTGCCTTCTCTCTGTAACCTTTGATGCCCTGACTAATCAAGAAATTATCAACTTCTGCATTAAATATACTCAATGACTTGGCCTCCATGGCCATCCATGGCAATGAATTCCACAGATTCGTCACCCTCTGGCTAAAGAAATTTCTCATCTTTGTTCTAAACAGATGTCCCTCTATTCTCCAGTCCTAGACTCACCCACTCTAGGAAACATCCTCTCCACATCCACTCTAGGTGCTTCAATATTCAATAGGATCAATGAGATTCCCCCTCATTCTTCTAAACTCCAGTGAGTACAGGACCAGGGGTATTAAACACTCCTCAAATGTTAACCCTTCCATGCTTAGAATAATTCTTGTGAATCTCCTCTGGACCCTCTGCAATGCAAGCACATCTTTTCTTAGATAAGAGGTCCAAAGCTGCTCACAATACTCCAGATGTGGCCTCAGCATTACATCCTTGCTCTTTTATTCTAGTCCATGTGAAATGAATGCTATTCTGTGGAAGTTGAGTCAATGGTGGCTCTCTTGGCCATCACACCCATGTGGTTGGACTAGGACAAATTGTTGATATTTACAACTCAGAAATTTAAACTCTCAATCATCTCCAGCTCACTGCTATTGATACAAACAGGGGTGTATACTCCACCACACTTTCTGAAATCAAAGATCAGCTCTTTCATTTTACTGACACTGTGGGAGAAGTTGTTGTTTTGATACCATGCCATTCAACTATTTCTTCCCTGCACTCCATCTCACCATTGTTTGAGATCAGGCCCACTATGGTAGTTTCATCTGCAGACTTGTAAATGAAGTTAGGGCAGAATTTGGCAACAGAGAGTGTATACAGAGTAAAGTAAGAGACTGAGGGCACAGTTCAAACTGTCAGTAAGACTGACTTCCATGATAGTGGAGACACAAGCAAAGTAGACCCCAATCACTTCTGCACTTGCAAACTGGGCTCTACCAACTCTCCGTTATTGTGTGGCAATTATTTCTGACATGGACAAATGTATCTGTTACAGCATCTGTGAGGATTACATGTAGAATTTTTCCTCATTAGTTCAAAATGACAACATGGCTATCAAGATTTGGCCACCTTGGTTGCAATTTTTGTTGATGGACATCAGCATTTTGAAACCAGAATACACTTTGCTTCCCTCATTGCTTCACCTAACTAGTGTTTGACGTAAAGGATTGCTTTAATAGCAATCAACACAGATGATTTTCTTGTCGACGACAGATTCCTCAACAATTATAGAATTAAGAATTAATGTTAGAAATATCTACCTTGTTCTGATATGATACTAATCTAGTGAGACTTCCTGGAGGTCTGCACTGCCAATGGGACTGGATATACCAAGATCAGATTAGAAGAGTCTAGAATATTGTCTAAAATGTTTAATTCTGTGAATATATCTAAGAAAGCAAAAGTTTTAGAAAATCTGCAGAATCTAAGATATAATCAGAAAATGCTGAAATACTCAGCAGGTCAGGCCACTTCTATGGGAAGAGAAGCAGAGCTAATGTTTCCAGTCAAAGACCCATTGTTAAAATTGTGAAGCTCGTTAACTTGCAAGAAGACATACCCAAAAGGACAGGTTAGGCATGTCCTCCAGTCACAGAGAGGGAAAAAGGAAGAAGAGATAAAAATAAAACAAACTGAGCCAATTCCACAGATGGATGACTAAAGAAGACTACATCAATTTAATTGAAGTTGTAGAATTCAATATAAAGTCCTGCAGAAACATAAGGAACACTCTGAAGTAAAATGAATATTAAAGCAAGGAAAGATTAGATTCCAAACTCTGTATCCTGCTAAACTGCAAATGTTTTATGAAGAAGGGACGCAACTGTACCAGACAGTGGAAGAGGCGACAAGAGACATGAAGGCCAAAGGGTTGCCCGTCAGTGTGATCAAACCGAGGGAAAGCCTGGCTGAGTAGTTATCCCGATCTGCTTGGGAAATAGTAAGAGAACTGAGAAAGCAGGGGACAGGAGGAGGGTGAGAGAAGAATATCAGGAAGAGACTGTGAGTTTTCCGAAGACAGCCCTCCCCCCCCCCCTCCAGAAGAGCCATAAGGTTGGCTAACTTTAAAAGTGTTGATAAGCTAAATGGAAGCAAAAATAGATGGTGCTATAGTTATCTCAAGAAATACTTATTATAATGTGGATTTTATATTACTCACTTTTTTATTCATTCATTCACTCCTTTTTCCCTACTTAAATGAGAATATATATATGGGAGGAGTACACAGGGAAATCTTTCCTGTGTAATGGACATAGATTTTTTTTCACTTACTTTTATGGGGACTGTAGTAGGGGCCCTCAACTCACAGGTAGGAGCAGCTATCCCCCACGGCTAGACGTTTACTCTAGCTCAACCCAGGGTCATCTACTAGAGATCTCAGCCTTGGAATCACACCTTCGTTGCCTTTTTATTATTATTCACGTTTCTTGGTTCTTATTTGTTCAGGGAGTAGATCGATTAAGTTTCATTCTGCTAATTTCAATGATATATTGACAGATAAATACACATGGCTAAGGACAAAGTAAAATTCATTTCTTTTAATGTTAATGGGCTGTTAAATCCAATCAAACGCAGTAAAATTCTATCAAAAATGAAAAAAGAATAAGCCTATGCAGTACATTTACAGGACACTCACTTAACTGATAATGAGCATGGAAAACTAAAGAGAATGGGCTTCACTAATTTGTTTTTTTCCTCATATAAATTAGGACATGGGACATGCTTTCTTATCTCAAGCAAGCCAAATTTTGAAAAAGTATTCAAAATGGGAGATAAGGAGGGCAGATATATGTTGGTAAGGGGGAATATAGATGGAAATTTAATTACTCTATTGAATATATACGCACCCCCAGGAAGTGATATTAGTTTCTTTCAGAAAATTACTAATATTATGGTAACAGAAACAGAAGGTCTCTTGATATGTGGGGGAGACTTAAATTTACAATTTCAACCAAAGTTAGACTCTTCCAATAGAAAAACCTATGAAACAAAATCCTTACACAAGAAAGTTAATACACTTTTTGAGGATGTTGGTCTAATTGATATATGGAGGGATCTTTTTCCAGACAGAAGGGAATACACTCATTATTCTGCCCCCCATTCTGTAAATACAAGAGTAGATTATTTTATAACACTTGGAAAAGACAAAGACAAAATAAACACCCGTGGAATTGGGACAATAGATGTCCATGCACCTATATATTTATCTGTTGATTTTGACCTACAACCAAAGAATACTATTTGGAATCTAAATTCCAGTCTACTCAATGATCCCTACTTTAAGGAACAAATTAAAAAATAAATTGGTCCTTACTTAGAATTCAATGATAATGGAGAGCTTTCAAGTCCCATTCTATGGGATATGCTGAAGTCTGTCTTAAGAGGGAAAATTATAGCAATATCTTCATATATGAAAGAAAGAAGGAATAAAACATTAGAGGAATTACAAAATAGCCTGAAGGAACTAGAAAAAAACACAAATTGAATTTGGCACAGGATACATTAGAGGAAAGTTTAAAAATTAGGAATGAAATTAATAGTTTGGCTACGTAAGAAATAATGAAAAAAATTAATGTTTCTGAAACAGAGACATTATGAAAGTGGATCTAAGTCTATGAAAATACTGGCGTGGAAACTGAAATAAAGGATAGCAGAAAATACAATTCATAGAATTAGGGATCCAATAACAAAAATGATAAAAAAAATAAGCTAAGTGGAATTCAAGAAGCTTTTGAAGTGTTTTACAAAACTCTATATTACAAAGTTCCAGGGGGAAGCATAACCCAAATTGGCACGTTCCTGAATTCTCTAGAGTTACCCACCTTAAGCGAACAAAATAGAACAATGACTGCTGACTTAAATGAAGTTGAACTAAAAGCTGCAAATAGTAGGCTTAAATTAAGCAAGTTATGAGAATCAGATGGATATATGGCAGAGTGGTATAAAGAATTAAAAAATGAGTTAACTGGGCTCTAAAAAAGGCACAAATGCCACCCAGCTGGAAAGAAACGATAATCTCAGCTATTCCAAAAGAAGGCAAGGATAAAATGGAATGTGGGTCATTTAGACCAATATCCATTCTTAATGTAGATTATTGATTATTTACCTCCATCACGGCCAAAAGATTATGTTATGAATGTACCACAGCTCTGACAGGCCGAAGGGTGTGGGACCAGCCCCCTCCTTCCGGAGAATCGCAAGATCGCTATTAATTCGGGTCTTGGACCCAGGAAATGAGAGACAATGCAACGGATTTGACCATTGTTCTTAGAGGCACCTGTGTGAATTGCAACTCTATAGTACGTGCCAGCTATCAGGGACATGGACACCCTCGGGCAATGTGGTGTGGGGATGGTATCACCCTACCTTGATTGACATTTACAAATCTGCCAGCCGTGATAAAACGGAGACTGCAGGAGGCGGTACTCCAGTGACGCACCAGACGGAGACTCCATCGCTGATCGTTCCCGTAAGAATGGGAACGCTGCTCGGGAGCCACGTGTGATTTGGTTCCCCTAGCTAGGGAATCGAGTGGCTAATAACCCCGAAAAGGATTCCGAACTGACAACGGGGAACTCACGGTCCTGAACCCGATTTGAGTCCAACAGGCTGGCAAGTTTATTTTCTCTCTCCAACCCGTGAACACCCAGCGGTCCCTCAAACGGCTAAAAGCCTTCATGAACTGGCGAGACTTTTTATATTTCCATCGGACAATCGTTTTACCCCTAGACAAACGATAGAGCTTCTTCGAATTGTTGATTATTACTATACCCGTGCTTTAGATTGAGTATTGACGACGTATATTATTTGAGTGTTTGTATTAACCTTACTTTTGTGCCCCTTTATAAATAAAAACGTTTAAAAATGGCACCATCAGACTTCAGCGGACCTCTCTATCTTTGCTGGTAAGTGACCCAGTTATGGGGTTCATAACAATTAGAAGAGTTTCCACCTATACTGATACATAAGGATCAGACAGGTTTTATACAACAACACCAAACACAAGACAATATACGAAGGACACTGCACATTCTAGATCATATACAAAAAAATAAAATCAAAGCAATAGTGATAAGCGTGGACGCTGAAAAAGCATTTGATTCAGTTAATTGGAATTTCCTTTACAGAGTTTTACATAGATTTGGTTTCCAAGACACAATTATTAAAACTATACAGACATTATATGACAATCCTACTGCTAGGATTAAAATCAATGGATATTGATATAGTTTGAGTTTTACCCTAGAAAGGGGCACAAAACAGGGTTGTGTATGGTCACCCTACTCTTCGCATTATATCTGGAACCATTAGCTCAATACATCAGACAAAATGAAGCTATCAGGGGAATTACTATTAAAGGGGCAGAGCATAAATTGGCCTGTTACGCAGATGACATTTTGATCTATCTAGGGCAACAAACATACTCTTTACCTAAATTGATACAATCCTTTGAACAATAGAACCATAGAACCATAGGACATTACAGCACAGAAACAGGCCTTTTGGCCCTTCTTGGCTGTGCCGAACCATTTTTCTGCCTAGTCTCACTGACCTGCACTTGACCGATATCCCTCCATACACCTCTCATCCATGTACCTGTCCAAGTTTTTCTTAAATGTTAAAAGTGAGCCCACAGTTACAACTTCATCTGGCAACTCATTCCACACTCCCACAACTCTCTGTGTGAGGAAGCCCCCCCCCCAGTGTTCCCTTTAAACTTTTCCCCCTTCACCCTTAACTCATGTCCTCTGTTTTTTTTTTCTCCCCTAACCTCAGTGAAAAAAGCTTGCTTGCATTCACTCTATCTATACCCATCATAATTTTATATACCTCTATCAAATCTCCCCTCATTCTTCTATGCTCCAGGGAATAAAGTCCTAAACTATTCAACCTTTCTCTGTAACTCAGTTTCTCAAGTCCTGGCAACATCCTTGTAAACCTTTTCTGCACTCTTTCAACTTTATTAATATCCTTCCTGTAATTCGGTGACCAAATTCGGCCTCACCAATGCCTTATACAACCTCATCACAACATTCCAACTCTTGTACTCAATACTTTGATTTATAAAGGCCAATGTATCAAAAGCTCTCTTTACTACCCTATCTACCTGTGACACCACTATTAGGGAACACTTTGTATCTGTATTCCCAGATCCCTCTGATCTACTGCACTCCTTAGTGCCCTACCATTTACTTTGTACATTCTCCCTTGGTTTTTCCTTCCAAACTTCAATACCTCACACTCATCTGTATTAAACTCTGTCTGCCATTTTTCAGCCCATTTTTCCAGCTGGTCCAGATCCCTCTGCAAGCTTTGAAAACCTTCCTCACTGTCCACTACACTTCCAATCTTTGTATCATCAGCAAATTTGCTGATCCAATTTACCACATTATCATCCAGATCATTGAATCAGATGACAAATAACAATGGACCCAGCACTGATCCTTGTGGTACACCACTAGTCACAGACCTCCACTCAGAGAAGCTATCCTCCACTACCACTCTCTAACTTCTCCCATTTAGCCAATGTCTAATCCAATTTACTACCTCACCATGTATATCTAGCGACTGAATTTTCCTAACTAACCTCCCAGGTGGGACCTTGTCAAAGGCCTTACTGAAGTCCATGTAGACAACATCCACTGCATTCCCTTCATCCACTTTCCTTGTAACCTCCTCGAAAAACTCTAATAGATTAGTTAAACATGACCTACCATGCACAAAGCCGTGTTGACTCTCCCTAATAAGTCCCTGTCTATCTAAAAACTTGTAGATCCTATCTCTTAGTACTCCTTCCAATAATTTACCTACTGCTGACGTCAAACTTACCGGCCTATAATTTCCCGGATTACTTCTAGAGCCTTTTTTAAACAACGGAACAACATAAGCTATCCTCCAATCCTCCGGCACCTCACCCATAGATACTGACATTTAAAATATATCTGCCAGGGCCTCTGAAATTTCAACACTAGAATATGGTCAATTATCAAGATACAAGATCAACATAGATTAAACCCAATTACTTTCATATAACTATAGCCCACAAAGACAAATTGAAAGTAGATATCCCTGGGCACGGCAAACAGAGTCTTTCAAATATTTGGGCATCATTATGCCAAAAGATTTGACAAAATTATCAGAATGAAATTATCAGCCTATATATAAAAAAAATTAAGGAAGATATAACAAGATGAAAATAAATTCATTTTTTCAGTCTCAGTTCAAGGATTGAATCTATTAAAATGTATATATTGCCCAGACTATTATATCTCTTTCAGACCCTACCAATAGAGATTAATCAAAATCAATTCAATGAATGGAACAAAATGTTATCAAGATATATATAGCAAGGTAAAAGGCCTATAGTTCATCTCAAAACTTTGCAATTAGCCAAGGAAAAGGGGGGATGGGGCCTACCTTCTCTTAGAGATTATTATTTTGCAGCACAGTTGAGAGCTGTGATATGCTGGTGCAACCCATCATATGACGCTCAATGGAAAAAGATTGAGGAGGGGATACTTCCTATCCCCATACAGGCAATTTTGGCTGACAACAACCTACAAAGGTACATAAATACTATTGATAACCCATGGGTGAAATGGACTCTTAAAATATGGAAAACTATTATAAGAGAATATAAACTAGAGGGAGATATTGAAATTCTTAAATAGTGTGCATATGACTCAGATGTTACACAGAATAAATTGGATGCTAGATTTAAGGACTGGACAGCTAAACGAATAACAGTTCTTTGCAATATAATGAAAGAAGGAACACTGTTCAGTTTTGAAATGCTTAAAGAGAAACACTTATTAGAAAAACAAGACTTTTATTGGTATCTGCAGATGCAACAGAATGTTAATTGGACGGTTAAAAATGTAACCAAGGCAAGTACATATTTGATACAGCTATTTAGAAAAGCATATAATTCAGATAACAGTAGTAGAATCATTTCAAGCGTGTAAAAGGGTTTGTCAAATCTTAAAACACATTCGACTTCATACATTAAAACAAAATAGGAGAAGTAAGGAGGGATAATTATATCTGAGGAAGAATGGACAATAATATGGAGGTATCAATGGAAGTGTACCAGTTCACAGAAATGGAGGGAGTTTGGATGGAAAAACTTGATAAGATATTTTATTATGCCCTCTCAGAAATCCCATTATGATAGTAACCTCCCTGTTTGCTGGAGAAATTGTGGAAATCAAAATGCAAACCATTATCATATTTTCTGGGAATGCCCTATTATCAAAGACTATTGGAGTGGGATACACAATGCCCTACAAGACATCTTTAAATGTGAAATACCCTTAGAAAATAAGACCATATATTTTGGGTATATACCTCAAGAATGGTTGAAAAAAGATAAATATTTAATGAATATACAGCTGGTGGCTGGTAAAAAGACTCTTACCAGGAAATGGTTATCACAGGAGAGCCCCACTTTAAACGCATAGATCAAAATTACAATGGACATTTACAAAATGGAGAAGATATCATAAGTTGGAATAATTTGATTATTGGGAAAATGGTTTAACTACATAACACCTCATAGGCCTGATTTTATTCTCAAAAATCAATGAATATGTTGTTTAAAAAAAAATCACTCCCTTGTACATAGTTTTCTCCTTTTGCTTGTTCTTTCTTTCCTCTCTTTTCTATAAGTGTATACCTCAGATAAATATTACATGGGGATTTGTGGTAAATATGACTAATATGATATGTGTGTGTGTGTGTGTGTGTGTGTGTGTGTGTGTGTGTGTGTGTGTGTGTGTGTGTGTGTGTGTGTGTGTGTGTGTGTGTGTGTGTGTGTGTGTGTGTGTGTGTGTGTGTGTGTGTGTGTGTGTGTGTGTGTGTGTGTGCGCCCTTAACTCCTGGTGGGGTCATCGGGGCATCGTCATGACAAGCTCTTTGCACTGATCTTTTGGTGATTGCTCATCATACGGTGTGTCTTGGGCATCTGAAACCTGGCGGAGCCCATCCCTCTTCAGGTATTTGGAGCCGGCTGGATTTGAACTAGGGAGCCTTCGCTCTGAAGTCCGGCACTGATGCTACTACACCACCAGCCGGCAATATATACGTACAATATCTGAAATACATCTTATGGAAATGTTTGTTTGATGATGAACTTCAATAAAAAACAAATTACAAAAAAAGGAATAGGTAGCATTTGAGAATCGTCTTGGTCAGTTAAAGCAGTTTATAATTGCCACTGTAGTTACAATTCACTGATAGCAGAGTGCAGATTCAACAGAATTATACCAGTGCTTAAGAGGACAAATTATATAAGTCTAACTTGTATTGTAATAATGAATTTAATCAGATGTGAGGTGATCTTACCAACTGCCTGAAACAATAAAGGCATTTTATAAGGTAAAACAATAACCTACTGCCAACAAGAAAATATAATGCTAAAATTGGAAAAAGTCTATTTTATTTTCTCCACAAAATATAGTAAAAATTAGCTACTTCCAATAAAAGCTTTTATATATTAGATGAATTCAATATTTTAAGAGTAAGACTGTGTGGAACTAATGCAATACTAAACACACCACTGATTTTGATTCTGACACATACTAAAGGAACAGTGATGGGCTATGCAAATTTACTGCATAATAACAGAAAAGGTAAATGATACTATTTGAATTGAGATTTACCTTAACCATTCCTGATACAATTAGATGAATCCCTCGTGGCTGTTCTCCTTGGTGCACAACAACATCGCCATAATCAAAGTAAAGCAGTTTTGCTCTGTACTAAAGAAAGGAAAACAGCTAAAATTAAATTTCAAATGTACAGTACTAAAAGCAATAAAATTACATCCAGTATGTAGCATATGTATATCTAATTAACTCTGAACTCACAACTATGATGTTAATGCAGTCAATGATGCATCAAACCAGACCATCTTCTTTATCTTACCCTACCAAGGGTTCCACAGCCGCCTAATAGAGCACTGCAACACAGAAATAGGCACTTCAGCCTATCTAATCTGTGCCAGCCTAGTTCCATGCAGATCCCCTTAAATATTTAATCTTTCACCCTAAATCTATGACCTCTAGTTCTAGTTTCACCCAACCTGAAGAGAAGAAGCCTATATGCATTCACCTTATCATAATTTTGTATACTTCTATAAGATCTCCCCTCATTCTATTCAACTCATGCCTGTAAATCAGGTCCGCAAGTCCTGATAACATCTGTATACATTTTCTCTGTACTCTTTCAAACTGATTGATAGCGTTCTGTAGGTAGGTGATCAGAACTGCACACAATATTCTAAATTAGGCCTCACCAATGTCTTTTACAACTTCAACTTAACATCCCACCACCTGTACTCAATACTTTGGTTTATGAAGGCCAGTGTTCCGAAAGCTATCTTTAAGATCTTCTGTACCTGTGATTCCACTTTCAATGAATTACAGATCTGTATTTCCATATCCCTTTCTTCTACTGAACTCAGGAAATCAAAGTAGTACATCTTTGTTCTGCTACAACACATTCCCAAGGCTTTGGAATGGCCTTCAGAAGTAGCAGGAGCAATGACTATCTTCTATTCAGAGGAGGCAGTATTTCAGTCTAGTAGTTGAAGCTGGTGATGATCATTCAAAAACTGTACCCCATGAATTCACACTATTGCAAAGAAAATTGGCTTTGGCTCAATAATACATTCAGAATAATGAGGAAGGACCACATATTTTGTGTAACCTGCATTGTGTTAAATTGGTGTACCTTAAGTGTACATATTATTCAATTTCTCCCCTATACTACTGACTTGAGTTTAGGATGATAACATGGGAAAATGTCTATCTATTAGTGACCATCTATTTCTACATAGTTGTAGAACATGCACAAGTTGGCTGCTCTAGAAGTCAGTGAAATGAGTAACTGTAACTCTAATGGATGTTAATATCAAGCCTTGTTGGAAGAATATTCAAACTGCGTCAATTCATGCAATCAACGCTCATCACCTATGAGAGCCCTTGGGTGGCAACCGGCTTTGGTCAGAAGCTTTCAATGCGTGCATGTTGCTCCCACTGATACACAATACAACTTGGTGTTCCTCAAACCCTGAGCAATGCTTATTACAAAAAGTTTTTATTCATCTCTAAAACATCATTGGATAACTAAAGAAATGTTACGTTTAAATAATGCTTTACTGACCAGCCAGGAATTGTAGAAAGTCGTGGAACTTGAGGTACTTAGAAAGGATACAAAAGTCTCTTCTTCAAAAAGAGAAAGTATAGAAAACTACCAGTGACTAAGCAATAATAAGCACCAACAATATGTTGTCTTGCACTTTGAAACCTATCTCCTCTGCTGACTACAAGCACATCTTTAGTAAATATCATTTTACCTCTGATGCACCATTAATAATTCTAGGAGACTGGAAGTGAACGATAGGCTTTTATTAACAGCGAAAAGAGAGCATGACATGTCGAAGACTGAGGGAGGAGCAGTGCCCCAATCACCTTTACACAGGGGTCTGTGGGAGGAGCCACAGGAGTAGTCAGCAGAGGGTTGTGTCCAGACAGGTATACATAGTTTACCACAACCTCTCTATATAAAGAGGAATTTTTGGAGCTTCCTGTAACAGCGTAGCCTATACAAACATGATCTCCATTACATGTCAAATTTTATAAATATACAATATGTTAATTAAATAATAAATGTGACCCACATATTTATCATTATCTCATTCTTTCAAGATTTCCTTGCTATCCTACTACATATTTCATTGAAATGGACAGCCTGGAATCTATCAAAAATTCTAATAAGCATTTTAATAATTTTAGTCAAATGAAACTACACAAATCATACTGGTGAACACCCTTTGGCTGGTTTTAAATCTAGGTTTGCTGCTTATTACCTCCATATGATGGCCCACCAGGTCTGTAAACATCTATATGCACAACAATAATTGTTGGAAAGATATGCTTCTTTCATTGAGGAGAGCCATGAGGAGATTAAAGGTCGGTGAATGTTTGACAGGAAGTTTCAGAGCAGATTCTGGGATATGCTTTTCCTAGTTATAAACTGGGAAGTTATAACCTTTTTCAGTCGAAGCAAGAGGCTGAAAGCGGAAGACTGAAGCATCACGGAGGGAAGGTCATTTTTCTTTTCTTTAACTGATCAGGGAAAAGAGGCTAGACTGCACAGGTGCGTGACTCAGCACGCCAAGGTTTTAAAGAAAGACCGCCATATACAGCGGCCATCGTTGGGGTGAACTGAGTCGGAGTGGGACGGCTTTGGCTCAATCAGGCTTCAGCGAGAAGCAGGCAGAGATGCGGGTAGGTTCCGGTAAGTTTCTGCTTTCCTTCTTATTTTTTGTTCAGACTAGAGAATATGCCAGGCAGGATATTGGAATGCTCCTCTTACAGGATGTGGGAAGTCAGGGAGACCTCCGGTGTTCCTGACAACGACACCTGAAAGAAGTGCATCCAGCTGCAGCTCCTAATAGACCGCGTTAGGGAACTGGAGCAAGAGCTGGATGACTTCCGGATCATTTGGGAGACTAAGCAGCTTATAGATAGTAGCTTCAAAGAGGTATTTACACCTAAGGAACAGGACACAGGTAATTGGGTTACCATCAGGCGAAGGAAGGGGAAAGGGCAGGTGGTGCAGGGTTCCCCTGTGGCCATTCCCCTCCAGAACAGGTAAACGGATTTGGATACTGTTGAGGGGGGATGGCTTACCTGGGACAAGCTGCGGCAGTCGGATCTCTGGCACTGAGTTTGGTTCTGCAGTGCAGAAGGGAGGGAGGAAGAAGAGGAGAGCGGTAGTGATAAGGGACTCCATAGTCAGAGGTACAGACAGGAGATTCTGTGGTCGTGACAGAGACTTTTGGATGGTTTGTTGCCTCCCAGGGCCAGGGTCAGGGATGTCTCTGATCGCATGCATAGCATTCTGAAGTAGGAGGGTGATCAGCCAGATGTTGTGGTACACATCAGTACCAATAACATAGGTAGAAAGAGTCTGGAGGTCCTGAAGAGTGAGTACAGCGAGCTTGGTAGGAAGTTGAAAAACAGGACCTCGAGGGTAGTAATCTCCGGATTGCTGCCTGTGCCACGTGCCAGTGAGGGTAAGAGTAGGATGCTCTGGCAGATGAACATGTGGCTGAGAAACTGGTGTAGGGGGCAGGGTTTCAGATTTCTAGATCATTGGGACCTCTTCTGGGGCAGGTGGGACCTGGGTCAGGAGAGACGGGTTACACATGAACTACAAGGGGACCAATATATTTGCAGGGAGGTTTGCTAGTGTTATTGGGAAGGGTTTAAACTAGATTTGCAGGGGGATGGGAACCAGAGTGCCAGTGGAATGGGGGTAAAAATAAATGATGTTAGTAGTTCATGCAAAGTCACAAATAGTAAGGTTGTGTGTGGTGGTAATAATCTTCTGAGGTGTGTATATTTCAATGCGAGGAGTATTGTGGGAAAGGCAGATGAGCTGAGGGCCTGGATTGACACATGGAATTATGACATCATAGCCATTACTGAAACGTGGCTACAGGAGGGGCAGAACTGGCAGCTCAGTGTTCCACGGTTCCGATGTTTCAAACGTGATAGAGGCAGAGGGATGAAGGGTTGGGGCTGGCTTGGCTAGTTAGGGAAAATATTACAGCTGTGCTTCGGCAGGTCAGATTAGAGCGCTTGTCTACTGATGCCATATGGGTGGAGCTGAGAAACAGGAAAGGTATGACCACATTAATCAGTTTGTATTATAGACCACCCAATAGTCAGCGAGAATTGGAGGAGCAAATCTGCCGAGAGATAACAGACAACTGCAGGAGACAGAAAGTTGTGATTGTAGGGGATTTTAATTTTCCACACATTGATAGGGACTCCCATACTGTTAAAGGTCTAGATGGGTTAGAGTTTGTAAAATGTGTTCAGGAAAGTTTTCTAAATCAATATATAGAAGTACCAACTAGGGAGGATGCAATATTAGATCGCCTATTAGGAAATGATTTAGGGCAGGTGACGGAAGTGTGTGTAGGGGAACACTTTGGTTCCAGAGATCATAACGTCATTAGTTTCAACTTGATCATGGATAAAGATAGATCTGGTCCTCGGGTTGAAGTTCTAAACTGGAAAAAGGCCAAATTTGAAGAAATGAGAAAAGATCTAAAAAGCGTAGATTGGGACAGGTTGTTCTCTGGCAAGGATGTGATTGGTAAGTAGGAGGCCTTCAAAGGAGAAATTTTGAGAGTGCAGAGTTCTGTATGTTCCTGTCAGGGTTAAAGGCAAAATGAATAAGAATAAGGAACCTTGGTTCTTGAGGGATATTGGAACTCTGATAAAGAAGAAGAGAGAGATGTATAATATGTATAGGCAACAGGGAGGAAATAAGATGCTTGAGGAGTATAAAAAGAGTAAGAAAATACTTAAGAAAGAAATCAGGAGGGCTAAAAGAAGATATGAGGTTGCTTTGGCAGTCAGGATGAAGGATAATACTAAGAGCTTCTACAGGTATGTTAAGAGCAAAAGGATAGTAAGGGATAAAATTGGTCCTCTTGAAGATCAGAGTGGTCGGTTATGTAGGGAACCAAAAGAAATGAGAGAGATATTAAATGGGGTTTTTGCATCTGTATTTACTAAGGAAACCGGAATGGTGCCTATGGAAACATGGCAAACAAGTAGGGAGGTCATGGAACTTATACAAATTAAAGAGGAAGAGGTGCTTGCTGTCTTGAGGCAAATCAGAGTAGATAAATCCCTAGGACCTGACAGAATATTCCCTCAGACCTTGAAGGAGACTAGTGCTGAAATTGCAGGGGCCCTGGCAGATATACTTAAAATGTCGATATCCATGGGTCAGGTGCTGGAGGATTGGAGGATAGTTCATGTAGTTTCGTTGTTTAAAAAAGGCTCAAAAAGTAAGCCGGGAAATTATAGGCCAGTAAGTTTGACATCTGTAGTAGGCAAATTATTGGAAGGAATACTAAGAGATAGGATCTACAAGTCTTTGGATAGACAGGGACTTATTAGAAAAAGTCAGCATGGCATTGTGCGTGGTAGGTCATGTTTAACCAATCTATTAAGAGTTTTTCGAGGAAGTTACCAGGAAGTGGATGAAGGGAAGGCAGTGGATGTTGTATACATGGACTTCAGTAAGGCCTTTGACAAGGTTCCGCATGGGAGGTTAGTTAGGAAGATTCAGTCGCTAGGTATACACGGAGAGGTAGTAAATTGGATTAGACATTGGCTCAATGGAAGAAGCCAGAGAGTGGTAGTGGAGGATTGCTTCTCTGAGTGGAGGCCTGTGACTAGTGGTGTGCAACAGGGATCAGTGCTGGGTCCATTGTTATTTGTCATCTATATCAATGATCTGGATGATAATGTGGCAAACTGGATCAGCAAATTTGCTGATGATACAAAGATTGGAGGTATATTGGACAGTGAGGAAGGTTTTCAAAGCTTGCAGAGGGATTTGGACCAGTTGGAGGAATGGGCTGAAAAATGGCAGATGGAGTTTAATGCGGACAAGTGTGAGATATTGCACTTTGGAAGGTCAAACCAAGGTAGAACATACAAGGTAAATGGTAGGACACTGAGGAGTGCAGTAGAACAGAGGGATCTGGGAGTACAGATACATAATTCCCTAAAAGTGGCATCACGAGTAGATAGGGTTGTAAAGAGAGCTTTTGGTACATTGGCCTTTATAAATCAAAGTATTGAGTATAAGAGTTGGAATGTAATGGTGAGGTTGTATAAGACATTGGTGAGACCGAATTTGGAGTATTGTGTGCAGTTTTGGTCACCTAATTACAGGAAGGATATTAATAAAGTTGAAAGAGTGCAGAGAAGGTTTACAAGGATGTTGCCAGGATTTGAGAAACTGAGTTACAGAGAAAGGTTGAATAGGTTAGGACTTTATTCCCTGGAGCGCAGGAGAATGAGGGGTGATTTGATAAAGGTGTATAAAATTATGATGGGTATAGATAGAGTGAATGCAAGCAGGCTTTTTCCACTGAGGTTAGGGGAGGAAAAAACCAGAGGTCATGGGTTAAGGATGAAGGAGGAAAAGTTTAAAGGAAACATTGGGGGGGCTTCTTCACGCAGAGAGTGGTGGGAGTATGGAATGAGCTGCCAGATGAAGTGGTAAATGCGGGCTCACTTTTGACATTTAAGAAAAACTTTGACAGGTATATGGATGAGAGGGGTTTGGAGGGATATGGCCCGGGTGCAGGTCAGTGGGACTAGGCAGAAAAATGGTTTGGCACAGCCAAGAAGGGCCTAAAGGCCTGTTTCTGTGCTGTAATGTTCTATGGTTCTATGGATTTCAAAGTAAAGATCTTCATGGAAGCAAAAACCATTTCCATCTTCCATAAACCCCAACCTGTACTCTCTGCCTTGAAGGAAGTGGTTGAGAATAAACTGCATCAAAATAAAGCGATATGGTATTACATCACGCATTGTGTGGCATGACTGGGCAGCTCCTATTTGTTGATGTACCAAAGCAAAGCAGGGCAGTGGGGTTTCGTGATAACTACAAGGTCATGGTAAATCACTGTACAAGAGATTAAACCACTGATGAGGATTTATTTGTTGCTTTGGCTAGTGGAAAGTTCTTTACTAAACTGGATTTGATCACAGCCAGTGTCTACTCGACAAATGACACCCACAAAGGGCTCCACGTAGATTAGAACCTAAGTTTCAACAGCATCAGTGATTTTTCCAGCATACCATGAAATATATTTTGCAGCGGCTACACTGTGTCATGATCATAGATACATCCTGAGTTCAACAGGATCTGTTAAAAATAACCTTTGAAGAAGAACAGAGTTTTCCCTCAATAAGCATTTGAAAACTGTCTCAAAGGCATATAATAATCATAAAATTCTTCAAGAATGCTAAATAATTAGCAGCATTGAACTGATAACAATTTAATCATGGAATGAACCAATCTAGCATAAAACAAAGAGATTAGAATCAAGAGTTAGGTTTAATATCGATAGTATATGTTGTAAAATATGTTGTTTTGCAGCAGCAGTACATTGTAATGCATTAAAAAGCCCTATAAATTACAATAATTTACATATACATATATAAAGAATGAAATAAGTAGTGCAAAAGGGAAAAAAGTAGTGAGGTAGTGTACATGGATTTGTCCATTCAGAAATCTGATGGTGATGGAGAAGAAGCTGTTCCTAAAACATTCAGCGTGTGTCTTCAAGCTCCTGTACCTCTTCCTTGATGGAAGCAATGAGAAGAGGGCATGTCCTGGGAGTTTGTCCTTAATGCAGGATGGCATCTTTTTGGGATGTCACCTTTTGAAGATGTCCTCGATGCTGGGGAGGATAACTTTCTACAACTCTTACCAATTCTGTGCCATAGCACCTTCATACCAGACAGACAACCAGAGGTCAGATGTGAAGTAAACAAAGACACTGGACATTTTCTGGAATATGGTTGGCATCTCATTGCCCTCAATAACAAATAGAAGAGCAAACCTGGACTGAAGTGTTAAATCTGAGCTGTTTGGACAAATCAAGCTTATGCTTTGGTGTACTTGATTGGCTCAGCAATAACAACTAAGGTACTGCTTAACTGTTGAAGTGAAAGATGCTTATGACAGTGTAACATCCAATAATCCAATGGTGGGATGGACCAGGATTGGACTGTTAATGTGGTATCATCTCATTGGAGAACAGAATAAATAGGAGATAGGTGTTAAAAACATATATTAATTCCTTACCTGGTGTGTGTAAGAACCTAGATGGAGGTGCCCTAAGTTCATGACTCAGATAAGAAGTTAATTGCATGATGCTGTGTTTAAGTACATGGAGTATTAATGCAGATGGAAGAGAAGCAAGGTGAATGCAAAGCTAGCCACATAAACAGTCGTTTGAAGCATTAACACACATAAAAAGAGGAGCTGTATTAAACGCAGCTTAATAGTAGCCATTTGTCCATTGTGTCAGATGGTACCCTATAAAAGACAATGGGATCAACAAACACCTATGGTAGTAGAGCGCATAACAATCCTGGAGAAGGTCATGTCCAAACTGTAACAATTTAGAATCTAAGTAAAACTAGTAAAATTTCCATTCCTGCAAAGATCAGTGGAATTATGAGGCTAATGAATTGATGCTAAGGGCCTAAACCTGACTCAGCTCAAAGTATTAATTTGCTAGCACCCGCCAATATGGTACAGCTCATTTCACTGTTGAGTTGTTGAATTATTATGGACTTCCTTGCCAACATGGCTACAGCAACTTGGTATTATTGAAAGCTGAGGCCAGATGGCCCTGGTTTACATGGCATGAAGATGCATTTCATCAGTACAAACCTTTGAATTGTTAATGGATAGCACAAGTGCATCATCTTACAAGTAATACTATTAGCTTTAGAATCACAGAGCAATGCAGCATAGATCAGTGCCCTATGGTCCAACAAGTTCATGCCAACCATCCAGCTAGTCCCACTTTCTGTGTCCAGCCGAAAGCCCTCTAAGCCCCACCCCTCCATGTACCTATCCAAGTGCTTCTTAAACAATACTATTATTCCTGCCTCAACCACTTCTCCTTGCAACTTGTTCTATGCACTCAAACCCTTCGTGTGCAAAAATTATCCTGCAGGTCCCTTTTAAATCTTTTCTCCTCACCTTAAATCTATGCCCCCTAGTTTTAGACTCTGCTACCCTGGGAAAAAAAGTTACTGCCCACTTTATCTATGTTTCTCGTAATTTTAAACATTTCTATAAGGTTGTTCTTCATTCTCCTATGTTCCAAGGAATAAAGACCTAGCCTCAACAATCTCTCCCAGCAACTCAGACCCTCTAGTCCTGGCAGCATGCTTGTAAATCTTTACTGCACTTTTTCCAGTTTAACATCTTTCCTATGAGAAGGTGACCAAAACTATACACAGTACTCCAAATGTGGCCTCATTAACAACATGTACAACTGCAACATAATGTCCCAACTCCTTTACACAATGCCCTGACCAATGAAGGTCACTAATACTCCCATGACTGAATATCTAATTTGCTGACATACTTCAAATCCTTTTGACCTTACATCAATCAATCAACACAATCTGCACATCAACAGCTCCAGCATTGAGAACGATGAGATGGACTTTAACCTTGTTTGCCAATATTGAGAAAAGACATTGTCACAATCATTCATTGTCTTTTTTTCTTTCCAAAGGTGTCTCAATTCTAACTTGCATACCAAACATACCTCACACAGTGACCTAAAAGGAATCTGCCGAGTTGTTTTTAAAACATCAACCTTGCACTCAACTGCCATTGTTCAAGACTGTTTACAAACATCAACTCCGGTTTATAATAGATTGAATAGGCTTCTCAAACCTATGGAAAAGATGTTGGGAGATGTTTCAGACATCCAAAGATTTCTGGAGAGGTTGTCAACCATTAAGGGATCTTTGTCTTATGAGGAATGTGAAAAATAAACACAGACTACCTCTTACCTTCACTATTTTCAATATTTCTAGCAGAGGCTCTTGAAGGTCAAGTCCATGAAAATTCAGATCCTCTTTATGAAATTGTAGCATAACAAATTACATATGCTCATGATCATCTGCCTTTAACAGGATTTATTACTCTTACATGAAGGTACCCCATACAGTAATAGAAGGTGCAAGGGAGACTTGACCATCTAAGTGAAAATATCTCGACTATTTTTGCTAACTGGATAAAAAAAAAATCTCTAAGTGGGCAGAATAATTCCTTGAACTTATTCTGGAATTGAACAATCTACTTCAGCCCAGAAGTTAACAATTGCTATAATATGAAATGATTAGGTAGCTATTATCTGTATTCAATAATTCTTCCTTCTATTCATCAATCAATGTGCTACAGTAATTCAGTGATTTGCACTGTATAATTTTGAGAAAAATAGTTAAAGAAAACATCAATAAATAAATAAATACCTTAATGAACTCAATCCGCTTCTCTGCATTATGCAGCCAGGGCAAATTTTTTAGCAGTTCTTCAGCAGTTGGTGGTTGTATGGAAGAAGGAAATTTCAGAAGATGCTTCATCTTTACTTCAATCATCTATTTCACAAAAGCAGCCAGGAATAAAAACTTAGTCAAAATCTAATGTAGAATAGTAGCAAAAAACATGTGTACTAAAACTTTACTATACTGCATGCACTGAGAACCTGGGGTGTGGTGGGAAGGGAGTGGGGGACAGTTATGAGTTCAGTATGTTTGCAATTGATTATTAATACAAAGGTTAGAGAATAAGGGAACTGTTACAGAGCATTTACTAATAAGTTGACAACCATCACTATGCAGGCAAAAAGACACAAGTGATGTGCAATGCAGAGGATTCCTGGGTGCTTCCATAGCAATGTCCTGATCTTGGCCAGGGAACTGCCTTGGCAGCACCCTGCATCAGTCTAAGTGCAGGTTGATGAGGAGTGCCACTTTGGGAAGTGCTGAATCTGTGGGTTTATACTGTATTACTATAAAAACTTGGCAATATGGTACTCAGTCATAAAATTTAGTACAATTGTTATACTTCTGTGGTGGCTAGTTGTTCAGTAATTCAGTATCAAAATCACACTTTGCACTCTTACAGCAGTTTACTGGTGTGGATCAGAAATAACATCTCCTCCTCGCTGACAATCAACATTGGTATAGCTCAAGGATGTGTGCTTAGATCAGAGCACTACTCTGTCTAGACCCATGACTGTGTGGGTAGCCATAGTTCAAGTTCCGTCTATAAATTTGCCAATGACACTACTGTTGGTATAAACATGGGAAATCTTGCAGAAGCTGGAAGTCCAAAGCAACACACAAAATGCTGGAGGAACTCAGCAGGTCAGGCAGCATCTATGGAAATGAATAAAAAGTCAATGTTTTGGTCTGGGACCTTTATTCAGCACTAGGAAGAAAGAAGGAAGATGACAGAATAAAAAGATGGAGGAAGGGGAAGAAGGATAGCGAGAAGGTGTTATATGAAGCCAGGTAGGCAGGTAAGGCAAAGGTGAAGAAGGAGTATGATAGGAGAGGAGAGTGGACCAAAGGAGAAAGGGAAGGAGGGATCCCAGGAGGAGGTGATAGGCAGGTGATAAGGGGTAAAGCTTGTTAATCGGTGTCACAACAACAACCTTGCATTCAATGTTAGTAAAACCAAGGGATTGATTGTTGACTTCTGGAAGGGTAAATCACGGGAACACACTCCAGTTCTCATTGGGAGATCGGCAGTGGAAAGGGCGAGTAGTTTCAAGTTCCTGGGTGTCAACATCCCTGAAGATCTATCTTAGGCCCAACATACTAATGCAATCACAAGATGACAAAATTCAATGATTCATCTTCGAGTCTGAATGAATATGCTGCAGTTGTCACCGACTTCATCAAAACTTGTGTGTTGAGATTGTGCTTTTGAGGACATACCAAACACACCCAAATGGATGAACCAGGAGATTCGTAGACTGCTGAGGGTTAGATCTGTGGCATTCAAGACCAGTGACCCAGAACTATACTATAAGTCCAGGTACAACCTACAGAAGGCTATCTTAAGAGTGAAAAGATATTCCAATTGAGGTTAAAGATGAAACCAGATGCATGTCAGCTCTGGTAGGGTTTATAGGCCACTAATTCAAACCATACATATCATGAATAGCAGTGATACTTCACTCCAAGTGAGCTCAATGCCTTTTCTGCACTCTTTAAAAGGGAGAATAAAACTACACCTGTGTGAACCCCTGAAACATCCCAAGAACAGGGTGAGGTGCCTCAATGACTATTGCCCAGTGACACTCATATCTACTGTGATGAAGTGCTTTGAGATGTTGGTCGTGGCTAGAATCAACTCCTAGATAAACAAGGACCTGGACCCGCTGTCATTTGCCTACAGCGGATGCAATTACACTGTTCTCCCAGACCCACACTTTGAAAGTCTGATCACTTAGATGTACTTCTACTCCCAGCATATAAGCAGAGAGTACAGACTGTAGCACCAATGGTGAGGACCAAGGTCAAGAGAGGTGGAAGAGCACATACAGGTATACTTCGGGTCAGTGGACTGGACCATTGTAGATACTACTTCAATGGAACTCAGTGCCTCACAGTGTTACCAGGAAGGTAAGGATCCCTTTGCTGGATGTTGAGTTGCAGGGTTGCAATCTCTGGGTAATTGAAAAAGTAGTCTGTTACAACAAAATGACTCTTCCCATTACAATCAAACAAACCCACTCCAACTTTGAAATGTAGCCTGTCTGGTACAGGGTGTGGTGTAAGCAGTTCTGCTTACTGCTTTGATCTGTAGGTAAGGCATATTTCACATGAAGCAATGGGTTGGCTGATGTCTTGGTTCATTCTCAGCCAGTACACCACTTCACAAACTCTCTGTTTACATTTTTCCTCACTGAGACGCCCCTCGTGTCCCTTCAGGAGCATTTCCTTGCATAGCGATAGTGGAATCACAAACCTGTTCCCTTTAGACCGTATCTTTCAGTACAAACAATTCAGCTCTACATGCCCAATAATCGCGAATATGCACTGGACAGTCATTCTTAGATGCTGGCCAACCTTTCTGTATTATATCTTATGAGTTATTTTGTTGTTTCATCTGACTCTGCTGCTTTCCTAACCTACTCTATTCTGTCAGGAGATACTGAAAGGGAGGTGACAATCATGCTAACATAGGCCTGTATATCTGCATTAACCTCTTGGTTACTCTTTTCTTTCTTGTTGACTGTATGAGACAGCCCATCATCAGCAAACTTATTTTTCCAGTGTGTAGGTCATCTTCAAATCATATTTCTATAGTCTTATCAACATGCACTCTATCCTCATGGACAGTAATTCAGTCGTTTGGACATAATTGAGACCAATGGTTTAAGATCTGTCTCCACTTCAAAAGCGTATCCATAGATGTACTGATGGACCCTTTCACATGCATTTGTGTTGGCGAGAAGCTCTCTCTCCATCTGCATAGTTGGCTTCTTCCCTTGATGTATAAGCTACAGGTTGTCATGTGTCCTTATACTGCTGCAGTAGTACTGCTCCAAGAATGTGGCAGAATGCATCACCCTAAGATCCTAGTACACCTTTCTGGGTCAGCACAGGCTCTTCAGTTATGACTCTTCTCAGCATCTGTGAGTATGATTCCCACCTTGTGGGAATCCTATCTCTTCTCATTTTGGAAACAAGTATTTATGTGAGTTGAGTCGGAAGTCACAGATTTCCAGATTAGCTGTAGCAACTCACTGACTTCCAGTCAATCACACCAGTGACTAGTACCAAGGATTGCTGCCTGGCAGAGTTCAGAAGTAATCCTGCAGTCACCCTAAATATGAGAGTTACCAGAGGTATGTCTGGCTGCAACCTGCAAAGGTTTTTATGTTAATATGTGCAACAATAAATAATTAATGCAGGTGCATTCACGCAGTTGCCACTTTATTAGCTATACCTGCTCATTAATGCAAATATCTAATCTGCCAATCACATGGCAGCAACTCAATGCATAAGAGTATGCAGATATGATCAAGAGGTTCAGTTATTGCTCAGACCAAAAATCAGATCATGTTTCGGCCCCATGCTAGGTGGCTTTGACCATGGAATGATTGCTGGTGCCAAAAGGGATGGTTTAAGTATCTCATACACTGCAGATCTCTGAGATTTTCACACACAAATCTCTAGAGTTTACAGAGACTGGTGTGAGAAACAAAAAAAATCCAGTGAACGACAATTCTGTGGGCAGAAATGCTTTGTTAATGAGAGATCAGAGGAGAATGGCAAGACTGGTTCAAGACAGGAAAGCAACAGGAACTCAAATAACCACGTTACAATAGTGGTGTGCTGAAGAGGATTTCTGAACACACATGTTGAACCTTGAAGTGGATGGGCTACAGCAGCACAAGACCACACCAGGTCCAACTCTTGTACCTAATAAAGTGGTTTGTGAGTGTATATTATTAAGTATTTCATGACCTTTCCCAGTAATATTAAACCTGTTTCTGTTTCTATATGTTAAACTGGGCACATAAAGGTCTAATAAAAGATACTATTATATTGGTAAAATAAAAACACCCGGAATTTTTAAGAAGGCAGGCATTACCATTTCCAGTTTTAATGCTTCTGCATCATCAAGAAGACCTCCCGACATTAAAGCATGGACTGTATCCCTGGAACTATTAAGCACAGTTCGGATTGCCTGTCTGGTCTTTACTGATATTGCTATCTCTGGATGATCACGTTGTAGAAGACCTAAACAAACATCAAAACTATTATTTTTGCAAAGTTTTACATAACTTGTATGCTATTTTTTTATTTTTACTTTGTATGCTTCATATTTGAAACATTATGTACAATTAACATATGACAGGTGAAGAAACACTTAGTGGATTTTAAAAATAAAATGTTGAATACGTTGTTATAAAACTACTTAACTAATTATGAAACAAGCAGAACTCTGAAACTTCATGAAATTGCTTGGTAGAGTAGTATATAGAAAATAACTCAATTGGGAGAAACCCACAAAAAGGGATATTCTTATATATAACCAGTTACCCGCTGGAACATTAAAATGTGACCAACAATATGTATGTTAAATGTTTAATTTTATTTATAATTAAGGAAAACACAACTAGGTGTATTTTTAATAAAAATGCTTTAAAAGATAACTACTGGGAGGAATCTGTGTCATGCACACAGCTCAGACGTAGAGGGGGGTGAGGCTGGAAGATGCAGTCAATACCAGAGGTATTCTGGATAAGGTTGTCTAAAAACGCATACAAACTGTTGGAGGAACTCATTAAGTCAGGCAGCATCTATGGAGGAAAATGAACAGTCGGTGTTTCAGGCTGAGACCCTCCATCAGCACTGGAAAGGAAGGGTGCAGAAGCCAGTATAAGATGAGGGAGGCGTTGTCCACTTGTCCTCACTAGACGGTTCTTGGAAATGGTGGCTTCAACATATGAACCTTCTAAAAATATCAAAAAATTGGCACAAATAAAGATCGATTTTTATATCCTACATCTATTGTGCATTTGTTACAGTGTTGCAATGTCACCATTGAAGTGTCTGAATGTATCAGGTTCCCTTGTAATTTTATTTCCTTGAATGCAAGTAAAGAAAAAGTGGAATCTGTAATATCCTTTGCTATATACATGAAGTAGTACTTAATGGACTTCAGTGTTATTTACTGTTGTCTTCTGTACATTTTAGAAAATGACTTCACAATACTAATTACCTATATATGAGATAACTAATATTAAGATACTTAATAAATTTAAGACAATATGCATGTTATTATTTCTATACTATGCAAAGATCTAAAATGTACATACAGTGCCTATAAAAAGTATTCATTTGGAAGTTTTTGGCCCTTCCAGTTACCTTTTTGAAGTTTTGGATTTGATCAGAAAGTTTTTCCTTGGTTTTTTTTTGGTTTTCACTCTCAGTTTGAGCTACCCAGTTCTTTATTGTTATTTTTTTGGGTTTTTTTTTTGTGTTTTGGGTTTTTTTTTTCTTTCTGTTTATGTCAATTATAAAAGTTTCTTTATCTTTTTTTCCTTTTATAGATAACAGGAGAATCAATTATCCTTCTCTTTATTATATACTATTAGATTAATTGTTTGATCTTGATAATGTTATTTTTCCTTTTAATCGAACTGTTATTGATATAGATATTTGTGATAATTCCCTTGTTTGTGTGTGTGTACTTTTTTATTTAACTAATAAAAAGATTGATAAAGGAAAGGAAGTTTTCATACTTTATTGTTTCACAGCATTTATTTATCTATTTATCTATTTGGAGGTACAATGCAGAACAGGCCGTTTCAGCCTAACAGGCCACACTGTCCAGCAAATAACCCATTTAACCCTAGCCTAATCACAGGAAAAATTTCAATGACCAACTAGTATGTCTTTGAGCTGTTGGAAGAAACCCGAGCATCCAGAGGAAACCCATGTGATTCGCAGGGAAAACCTACAAACTCTTTATAGATAGCACCAGTATTAAACCATGAACTCCGAAGTACCCCGAGCTGTGAATAGCATTGTGCTAACCACAATGCTACCAGCTCTGCTTTAGTGTTTCAAGAACATTAAATATTTTCAGTAGATACACCTATGGTTAGTTATCTTTTCATAAATTAGTTATCAATGCATAAATTAATTGTTTTTGCATCCAGATTATGTGCAGGATATGCTACAACCTGGTTTCATGTGATATCAAACAGGTATTCAAGATTGTTTAATGTCATTTCCAGTACACAAGTGGAAAGGAGAACAAAATAATTCTTACTCCAGATTCCATGCAGCACAAAAACAAACAGTAAGATAAAGAACACAACAATAAAAAACACATAATAAATATAAATACATATGATAGCTGATATACATAGATTTCACATGCGTAAGTCTATAAGGTGACTGACAGAAAGGGATAAAGTAGTGGCAATTAGGGGTGTGGAGGGGTGGGTTAGTGGGTGGAGGTGTTGATCAACCTTACTGCTTGGGGAAAGTAACTGTTTTTGAGTAATTCCACTTGAGTATATAGCATTTATGTATCACATTCAAAGAAACCACACATCTAAACAAACAGCCACTTTTGCATGGAGTGCACTTTATTCCTACTTCATAATTTCTGTCTAGAAACAAGTTTACTAATAGCTTAATGCAATAATAACAAGTATTACAAGCATTAAGAAAGATTTGGTGACCTGATCAGGTTTGAGCCCCCTGGCACTAGTAGACAATTATGCCACAATACTCTCAATCTAAAGCCCGAGTGGGGGAATCCAATGAATATACTTGATCTTTCTGAACTTCCTCTAAGCAACAGAAATGGATTGAATCATAGTGGATTTAATTTGACTTTTTTTTAAAACTCTGATCAACATGAAAAGACTCTTTTATCTCAAAGTGAAAACAGATATCTACAAAGTGATCTAAATTAGCTACAAATATAAAACACAAAATAATTGATTGCATAAGTATTCACCCCCTTTAACACAACACACTAAATTACACTGGTGAGCCAATTGTTTTTTAAGTCATGTAACTAGTTAAATGGAGACTACCCTGTGCAGTCAAGATGTTTCAATTCATTATAGTACGATACACCTGTATCTGGAAGGTCCAACTGCTGGTGAGGCAATATCCTGGTAAAAACTACACCATGAAGACAAAAGAACACTCCAAGCAACTATGCAAAAAGGTTATTGTAAAAGTACAAGTCAGGAGATGGATACCAAAAAATTTCTACATCACTGAATATCCCTTGGAGTACAGTTAAGTCAATCATCAAGAAATAAAAGAATATAGCACAGCTATAAATCTGCATAAAGCAGGCCACCCTCAAATACTGAGTGACCGTGCAAGAAGGAAACTAGTGAGGGAGGCCACCAACAGACCTATGACAACTCTGGAGAAATTACAAGCTGCAGTGGCTGAGATGGGAAAGATTACACATACAACAGCTGTTGCCCAGGTGCTTCACCAGTCGCAACTTTATGGGAGAGTTGCAAAGAGAAAGCCACTGTTGAAAAAACTTACATGAAATCTCAGCTGGAGTTTGCCAGAAGACATGTGAGAGACTCTGAAGTCAGCTGGAAGAAGGTTCTATGGTCTGATTAAAGCAAAATTGAGCTTTGTGGCCATCAGACTAAACACTATGTTTGGTGTGAACCAAATGCCACACATCATAAAAAACATACCATTCCTACCGTGAAGCATGGTGGTGGCTGCATCATGCTGTGGGGATGCTTCACTGCAGCAGGACCTGGAAGGCTTGTGAAGATGGAGGGTAAAATTAAAGCAGCAAAATACAGGGAAATTCTGGAGGAAAACCTGATGCAGTCTGCAGAGGGAACTGCAACTTGCGAAAATAAGTTATTTTCCTGCAAGACAATGACCTCAAGTATAAAGCCAAAGTTACACAGGAATGGCTTAAAAACAACAAATGTCCTGGAGTGACCAATTCAGAGGCCAGGCCTCAATCCAATTGAGAATTTGTCGCTGGACTTGAAAAGGGCTGTTCACTCATAATCTGCATGCAAATCTGACAGAGCTTAAGCAGTTTTGTGAAGAAGGATAAAAATTATAGTGTCTAGATGTGCAAAACTGATAGAGAGATCTATTCACACAGACTTAAGGTTGTAATTGCTGCCAAAGGTGCATCTACTAAATACTGACTCGAAAGGGGTGAATACTTAAGCAATCAATTATTTTGTGTTTATATTTGTAATTAATTTAGATTATTTTGTGGACATTTGCTTTCACTTTGACACAACAGAGTCTTTTTCTGTTGATCAATGTCAAAAAAGCCAAATTAAATCCACAGTAATTCAATGTTGTAAAACAAAAAAAATGAAAACCTCTGGGGTGGGGGGGGGGGGGATATTGTATATGCATTGTTTACAAATTTTTCTTGTCAACAGAATGTTGTTTCCCTTTGTTATATCTCTTAAGTTCTACATTTACGAATTCCACTTGTAATAGAAACTTCCAATACAAACCTTTTACACTGTATTTATATCACTCTATGACATGAAAGCATCTCAGATCCATATATACCACTCTTTAATCTACACTGAAGAAAAATATTTCTTCAGCAAACTTTAAATTTGCTATCATATTGTTGAAGATTTTGCTCTTTAATTGGAAACACACAATCAAATAATATGAAAACGATAGAAGTATATTAAGTTTCAATCTAATTGGCATCACAATATTCAAATATCCTACCCTTTATTCTGCTTCTTATAGCTGAATCCTACACTTGATCTCAACTTCTTGAAGGCAACCCAGAGAAAATTATTTATATTATCAAAATACATTTGGATAGCCTACAAATTCTGTCAATATTTTTTCAAGCATGGTGTAGGCATTTTTAAAGGGAATTCAGTATTAAAATGATAGCACACAACTATAGCTGGCCTATTGTGCAATTTGGTGACTGCCTATAAAACCTTCTTTACAAACTTTTTAAAAAATCAATAATTGAAAACCTTGCATGTTTAATATACATATTAAACAATTTTTCATCAGGGATTCACCAACAATATTTTTAACTGAAGCTGATGAATCTCTCCCAAAAACTTGAACACAAGATTGCAGATGCTGGAAGCAGAAGCAAATTACTAACTGTTGGAAGGACTCAGTAGGACAGGCATCATTTATGGAGGCAAAGCCTTGACTTAGGGTCTTGATACAAAATATCAACCATCCCTTTGCTTCCCCACTTAGTTCCTCTAACAGCTTGTTTTTCCTCTCAAAACTTGGATGTTTATGATAGTTTTGTCAAAAGTCGAAAGCCAGTAATCTGAAGGCAAATCATGAAACGTTTAATCTGCAAAATTTGGATTTTCACAAGATAGTTGCTCAAGTTGAACAGTACAAGTATCTATAGTGAGCAGACAGCATGTTCCTTATCATTTATGTTGAAATATGGTAATATAATCAAGTTGCTGTCACAATGAAATCCTTTGCTCTATAAATTGTTTTATCATTCTTATTTCCGATGTGAAAGGAAAATCCAGGAGAATCAAGCTCCTCAATAAAACACAGAGTTCAGAAAAAAAGAAATTCAGGAGAGAATGATGATTGATCCAGGTAACATCATGTCAGCATGCATGCAAGGGGAGAAATTTTTCACAATCTGATGCCTCTCTCTTACAAAACTATTATGTTAATCTCCAGAATATTTTCTAAGATACAGTGGGCTTTCTAGCTAGTCTCTAAAATGGATATCAATATCAGACTATGCTCAATAAATTCAACTTCAACAACATAGCAACTTGTTATATTTGTTAATTATAGTGATTCTATCATCATGATAGCATAAACCCCACATTTTAACAGGGAATCATTATTATGAATTAGTAGGATCAGTTAAAGCTAGCCTACACCATCTAAGTCATGTGATGCTAAAGAGGGAAAACTTTACGGTTGTAGCAGGTGGTGTTAAATTTCCTACAAGTGAAATTGATTTGGAAAAATATGTAGAATGGTGACTAACAGTAGGAATTAGGCCCATTGTTTTCCAGGCATTGCATTGGAGATCATGTGAAAGAGGCATTAGAGATGAGCTGTTAAACTGTCCAGATGCACAACCAATGGGTGCAGAGAACCCTGAAGGACACAAATCCAGTGTTCTAAGAAATTCAATAATCTCACCTACCTGGTCAAGATGAGAAAGTGTACCTCCTTTAAATCTTATCTTTTATATGTGAATTATTGGTGGGATATTGAAGGTTGCTGGCAATCTTTAACTGTTCTTAAGCCGAGTGGCTTGAGGGGCAATTTCAAGGGAGAAGGTTAAGCCTGAGTTTGAAGTTTATCATAGGTCAGACAATATAAATGTGATAAATTTTCTTTCCATAAGGCCATGAGTGAAGCAAATTATTTTTACGACAATCTGACAATTCCATGGTTGCATTTATACAACTTAATTTTAGTAAATATATCCAAAATTAAATTCCTCTGCTCCAGTTGTGCAAATTGAATGCTTCCCTCCAGATCATTAGTTCAAGCTTCTGCATTATTAATACATTATACTACAAAAAAAATCTGAAATAAAAACAAACTCATGGTAAAAGCAGGTTAAACATCATCTATGGAAAGGGGGGAAAAAACAAAAGTTAATGTTTCAGATTGATGCCCTTTCTTCAGAGTTGGGAAAATGCTAAAATAATGGATGACAATGATGAGTATCAACAAGGAGGAGCTGCAAAAGTCTTGTTAATAACAGCTAATCTGTCTGAAGGAGGTATGAATATATGCGAACAAAAATGAGACAACAGATATCTGCCGGAACCGAGAGATACAGCCAGCTCGCTTTCAAAGGACAGTCATAATCACAGCCAGTTGGATGAGTTACAGGGCAATAGAACCATGGTGCAGTTAAAACAGAAAGCAACAAATACTGGACTGAAAATGTTATATTTGAATGCACCCAGCATAA
Organism: Hemitrygon akajei; assembly: GCF_048418815.1. Classification (NCBI taxonomy): domain Eukaryota; kingdom Metazoa; phylum Chordata; class Chondrichthyes; order Myliobatiformes; family Dasyatidae; genus Hemitrygon; species Hemitrygon akajei. Next base: position 134,550,685 of record NC_133129.1, read on the forward strand.
GAAATAAAATGGACGATCTTGAAATTCAGCTATAGATAGGCAAGTATGACATTGTGGCCATTTCTGAAAACAGGCTAAAGGATGGCTGCCATTGGGAGCTGAACATCCAAGGATATACAGTGTATCGGAAAGACAGGTTAGTAGGCAAAGGGGGTGGTATGGCCCTGTGTATAAGAAATAATATTAAATCAGTAGAAAGGGATGACATAGACTTTCGGTATGGCACTGATACAGCCAGCAGCATAATCATTAAGGGCTCCCAGATGGTCTTATTTCCCCTTAAATAAGAAACTGCTATTTAAATAGAAAAGTGGGTCTTTTAGCATTAAAGGGGGAAACAAAAGAAAGACCAAGAGGAAAACCACAACAAAACCCGAAGACAAGCGATAAAATACCGACTGACGGTGAGGACACTGACGACGGTGCTAGCGACCAAACTGAACACGAGGATATGGAGGCTGTTCATGCTAACATCATGGCCAAAATACAGATGCTTCGTTCGGACATGAAAAAAGAACTGAGTGATACCTTGGGTTTTCTAAAGAAGGAACTGGTGGATTTCAGAGAAGAAATTAACCAGAAGCTGAATGCTACTGTTGGTGATTTAAAAGAAATAATGGGCAGAGTTGAGGATATGGAACAAAGGGTGGCAGAAGTGGAGGAATGGAATGCCAAAGCCAGGGAGGTTCTTTCCCACACATTGGAACTTCAGATCATTCAAGCTCAACTAACGGACCTGGAGGTGAGTTCATGCAGGAATAACGTACGTATACATGGAATTTCCGAAGGGGTGGAAGGAGACAACATACAGGAATTTCTGGAAAAATTTATTAAAACAGAGTTGTCCTTTCCCGATGCTGCCCTTGGCATACAACACTGCCATCGATTTCTTGGATCCAAGCCGCCACAAGGTTCCAACCCAAGGTCCATGGTCATCTACTTTCTGGACTACAAAATTAAAGAGCTGGTGCTTCACTCTGCTTGGAAAATACAAGAAATTTATTACGTAGGGTAAAGGGTATTTTTTGATCAAGACCACCCAACCGAAATACTTATGAAAAGAAAGGCTTACTCCACCATCAGAAAGATGCTTAAAGAAAAGGGGCTCTGGGCCAAACTTCAAGTGTTTTTTGACACTGGACAAGTCATCTACAATAACACATCGAAGGCGACTGAAGACATGAAGAACAGGGGATTTTTCCCAGACTGTCCCAGAATCGTGGCCCCTACGGAAGGCATGGCCACGGCGAAACTGAGACAACTTTCCTGGGAGACAGCGGGTGCAAAATCCCGTTGGGACCGAGAAACACGTCTGAAATGCATCCAGGACAAGCTAAAGGAATTTCTATGCAACAAAGATACTGCATGAAAGCTCTCAAAAGTACAGTGATAAAATATCCTTCAGCCAGGTCAGTAAAATCACAAGTACCCTAACACCAAACTATAATTGACTTTGTTTTAAGAACTTAAAAATAGAACATAAATGAATTTTCCTCTGTAAGCTCTTATTACTATAACTGACCACACACCTGGGAGCTGATGTTTGATTTTTTTTTGTGCACTGTCCTGATTTCAATTATTCACAGGCATCAACCTGCACTAGGAGGGGCTCCTTCAGGTTTAAGGGCTTCCCCCGACTTAGTTTAAACTTCAAAGATGGAAGTCACAGATGTTATATGTGTTGTTTATATGTTAAATGTTAATTTATTGTACAGACAGAAGTTCATTTGTTTAGGTCATCTAGGGAAATTTAACCATTTATATAAACCCTTTTTTATTGGCGTGGAATGCCGCATTAACATTACAGAGTAATCACCCTTAATGTGAATGGGTTACAGAACCCAATCAAAAGGAGTAAGGCTATAACTAAAATGAAGAGAGAAAAGCAAGATATGATTTTTTGGCAAGAAACTCACCTTTCAAAGATTGAACATGAGAAATTACCCAAAATAGGATTTAAAAATGGTTATTATTCTTCTTTTGAGAGGGGAAACACAAGGGGAGTTGCAATATTAATCTCAAATAAAGTAAATTTCCAGTTTTCCTCGCAGATTACAGACAAAGAAGGGTGTTATTTACTGGTGAAGGGTTTTATTGATCATAAAGAAGTTAACTACTGAATGTTTACAGACCACCAGGAAATGATAAACAGCTGATTAAGAAGGTTTTTTAATATGATACCTATGGAAACATCTGATGTGGTAATATGTGGAGGGGACTGGAATATTCAATTACATCCTTCCCTGGACACCTCAAATAGAACAAAAAAGATAAACCTGGAATCATCACCTGTCAAAAAACTGCTCAAAGAAATAGGCATGATAGATATACACGAGTGAATCTGCAGATGCTGGAAATAAATAAAAACACAAAATGCTGGCAGAACTCAGCAGGCCAGACAGCATCTATGGGAGGAGGTAGTGACGACGTTTCGGGTCAAAACCCTGGCGTCGTCACTACCTCCTCCCATAGATGCTGTCTGGCCTGCTGAGTTCTGCCAGCATTTTGTCTTTTTATGATAGATATACAGTATGGAGAGAGCTACACCCACCTGATAGACCTTTTTACTTGAAAGTAGGCAAATCCAGGACAATGTGAGACAGGCCCCTCATCTCATTGACCATATGAACAAAAATAACCTGTAATCTGTAGTTATTAGCCTTGATACTGAAAAGGCCTTTGACTCAGTACGATGGGAATATCTCTACTTGATACTTAAGTGGTTTGGTTTTAATAATCACATAGTTGGATGTCTGAAATCTTTATATTCTTCCTCTACAGCCAGAATTAAAATAAATGGGAATTATCTAAAATAGATAGATAGATAGATAGATAGATAGATAGATAGATAGATAGATAGATAGATAGATAGATAGATAGATAGATAGATAGATAGATAGATAGATAGATAGATAGATAGATACTTTATTCATCCCCATGGGGAAATTCAACTTTTTTTCCAATGTCCCATACACTTGTTGTAGCAAAACTAATTACATACAATACTTAACTCAGTAAAAAATATGATATGCATCTAAATCACTATCTCAAAAAGCATTAATAATAGCTTTTAAAAAGTTCTTAAGTCCTGGCGGTAGAATTGTAAAGCCTAATGGCATTGGGGAGTATTGACCTCTTCATCCTGTCTGAGGAGCATTGCATCGATAGTAACCTGTCGCTGAAACTGCTTCTCTGTCTCTGGATGGTGCTATGTAGAGGATGTTCAGAGTTATCCATAATTGACCGTAGCCTACTCAGCGCCCTTCGCTCAGCTACCGATGTTAAACTCTCCAGTACTTTGCCCACGACAGAGCCCGCCATCCTTACCAGCTTATTAAGACGTGAGGCGTCCCTCTTCTTAATGCTTCCTCCCCAACACGCCACCACAAAGAAGAGGGCGCTCTCCACAACTGACCTATAGAACATCTTCAGCATCTCACTACAGACATTGAATGACGCCAACCTTCTAAGGAAGTACAGTCGACTCTGTGCCTTCCTGCACAAGGCATCTGTGTTGGCAGTCCAGTCTAGCTTCTCGTCTAACTGTACTCCCAGATACTTGTAGGTCTTAACCTGCTCCACACATTCTCCATTAATGATCACTGGCTCCATATGAGGCCTAGATCTCCTAAAGTCCACCACCATCTCCTTGGTCTTGGTGATATTGAGACGCAGGTAGTTTGAGTTGCACCATATCACAAAGTCCTGTATCAGTTTCCTATACTCCTCCTCCTGTCCATTCCTGACACACCCCACTATGGCCGTGTCATCAGCGAACTTCTGCACATGGCAGGACTTCGAGTTATATTGGAAGTCTGATGTGTACAGGGTGAACAGGACCGGAGAGAGTACGGTTCCCTGCGGTGCCCCTGTGCTGCTGACCACCGTGTCAGACCTACAGTCTCCCAACCGCACATACTGAGGTCTATCTGTCAAGTAGTCCACTATCCAATCCACCATGTGAGAGTCTACTCCCATCTCCGTTAGTTTGTGCCTTAAGATCTTGGGCTGGATGGTGTTAAAGGCACTAGAGAAGTCAAGGAATGTAATCCTCACAGCACAACTGACCCCCTCTAGGTGAGAGAGTGATTTGTGCAGCAAATACGTGATAGCATCCTCCACTCCCACCTTCTCCTTATACGCAAACTGAAGAGGATCCTGGGCGTACCTGGTTTGTGGCCTCAGATTCTGTATTACCAGCCGCTCCATGGTCTTCATAACGTGCGACGTCAAGGCAACAGGTCTGAAGTCATTCAACTCCTTTGGTTGTGGTTTCTTCGGTACCGGGACAATACAGGATGTTTTCCACTGTCTGGGTACTCTTCTCTGCTCCAGGCTCATGTTGAAGATGCGCTGTAGTGGTTCTCCCAGCTCAGTCGCACAGGCCCTCAGTAATCGTGGGGAAACTCCATCCGGTCCAGCCGCCTTGCTGGTACAGATCTTCCTCAGTTGACCTTCCACCTGTGCAGCCGTAATCCTGGGCGTGGGCAAGGTCTCCAGTGAGTGGCTATTTTCCTGTGAGGGAAGTAAGCCTGGTGTGGATTTCTGCGGTGAGGATGAGATTGAGCTGTCGAACCTGTTGAAGAAGTTGTTCAGCTGGTTCGCTTTCTCCACATCTCCACTTATGTTCGCCCCCCGCTTTGCACCGCATCCGGTGATGATCTTCATCCCATCCCACACCTCCTTCATGCTTTTTTTCTGCAGCTTTTGTTCTAGCTTCCTCCTATACTGCTCCTTTGCCCCCCTTATCTGTACTCTGAGTTCCTTCTGAACTCTTTTAAGCTCCAACCGATCAAAATACTATTTCTTGAAAGGGAATGTCAACAAGGGTGCCCCCTAAGCCCCACACTTTTCGCTCTTTTTATCAAGCCATTGGCCCAGGCAATTAGAGAAGACAAGATTATAACAGGTGTACTGATCAGAGATACAGAATATAAGATTTGTCTGTTTGGGGATGACATTCTCGTGACTCTTACTAGTCCTAATGCAGGTTTGCCTAAATTATTATCCCTGCTGAAAGAACTCAGTTCCTACTCTGGCTATAAATTAAATTTACATAAAAACCAAACTTTAAATTTTAATTACAAACCACAAGAAAACATTTACAGAGTGAGTAAATTCAAACAGAAAGGTAAAATTATTAAATACCTAGGAGTGCAAAAACCTGAAGACTTGTCTACTATCTACAAATATAATTATATTCCCATAACAGCTGATATTAAGGCAGATTTAAATAGATGGTTATTGCTGCCAATGAATATGTATAATCGAATTGAAGCCATAGAGATGAATGTATTACCTAGATTGCTCTTTCTTTGTCATTCATTGTCTGTTGAAGTACCTTTTAAGCAATTTAATGAATGGAAAAGAATGATTTTAACATTTATTTGAGGAAAACAGAAACCAGGAATTAGATTTCAGACATCACAGCTGCCTAAGGATAAAGGAGGATTTGCTGTGCCTTGCTTTGAAGACTGTTATAAAGCCGCACAGCTGCGCAGTCTAATCTGTTGGTGTGACCCTATTTGTGAGGCAAAGTGGAAAGATTTAGAACAAAGTCTAATAAATATCCCTCTCCAATCTTTACTGGGGGATAAAACACTCCCAAAGAAACATTTAAATAAACTGACTAAGTGGGCAACAGTCCCTCTAAACATCTGGTATAAAGAATTTAAAGACCCAAAATTTGAAAGAAATGTAAGAATACTACATTGGGTGGCACATGACACAGAATTCCTTCCAGTACAATTGGATGGTAGATTTACACATTGGACAAGTAAGGGAATCACCTCATACTGTACAATATCCTCCATTAAGGGTTTGGAGTCCTTTCAACAACTCACAGAAATGTATCATTTAGAGAAACAAGACTTCTTTAGATATCTTCAACTAAGACAATATTTTAATACAAATATTAAAACCATTGGAGAGAAAGGGTTAAGTTTGATTAATATATTCATTGATGTGTATAAAGGTAATATTAAAAAGAAACTGATAACCAGGATTTACTCGATTTTACAATCGAACAGGGGTCTCTCCACAACGTATGTTAAATCAAAAAGGGGAAAGAAGCCAACATAAAATTGACAGAAGATGATTGGTTAAACATATGCAGAACACATTCAACTACTTCAAGCTCAGGTCTGTGGAGGGAATTCACCTGGAAGAATACCTTAAGATTTTCATAATGCCAAAAATAAAGAAGTTACAAAGTAACAGACTTGAACAAGGTCAATGTTGGAGAATGTGTGATAATATATTGGCTGATCATTTTCATATTTTGTCTTACTGGTTAGATGTGGTAACAGAGATAAGGTCAATAATCAGCCCAGAGATTAATTTTGACTTTAACGTTATTTATTTGGGTAATGTACCAATGGGCTCAAAAAGCATGAAAGATATTTGTTCCAAATACTACTAGCAGCCAGTAAGAAAGCGATTACCAGGAAATAGCTAAGCAAAGAGTCTCCTATAGTCCTGGAATGGATAGAAATAGTTCAAGAAATTGATGTTATGGAACGATTGACCCTCTCTGAGACATGCCACTAAAAAATTTGAAAGATACTGGGAAAATTGGACGTTTCATTTGAACCTGAAATGATTTCTTCACTGTACATTTATTTGGTTTGAAGAAATTTGTTTTATTTCTTCCTATGAGGAAACTTGCAGAATGGACTTTAAAGTCATGGATCCTAAGGTCTCCTGACACTTTGAAGGACAATTATGGACCTAAGAGTTTGGTTAACCTTGATACAGCAATGTAACCCATTTCTCTATTAATTTTTTTTATTATAAGGTACAGTTCATTACTTCACCTATAATGACCCTGTCTGTCTGTCTGTTTTTATCCTGTTTGATCTGTTATTGGCAAAACAATAAAGTTTAAAAAAAAGAAAGGGATGACATAGAATCAGAAGGTGTAGAAGCTCTATGGGTTGAGTTAAGAAATGACAAGGGTAAAAGGACCCTAATGGCAGTTGTATACAGGCCTCCAAACAGCAGCTGGGATGTAGATTACAAATTACAACAGGAGATAGAAAAGGCATGTCAGAAGGGCAATAGTCATGATAATCGTTGGGGATTTTAACATGAAAGTGGATTGGAAAAACTAGGCCAGTACTGGACCTCGAGAGAGAGAGAGAATTTGTAGAATGTCTAAGGTATGGCTTTTTAGAACAGCTTGTTGTTGAGCCCACTAGGGGATCAGCTGTGCTGTATTGGGTGTTGTGCAATGATCCGGAGGTGATAAGAGAGTTTAATGTTAAGGAACCCTTAGGGAACAGTGATCACAATATGATCAAGTTCACCTTGAAATTTGAGAAGGAAGTCTAAATTCCAATGTGTCTGTATTTCAGTGGAATAAAGGAAATTACAAAGGCATGGGAGGGGAACTGGCCAAGGTTGACTGGAGAAGGACACTAGCAGGAAGGACAGCAGAGCAGCAATGGCTGGAGTTTCTGTGAAAAATGAGGGAAGTGCAAGACAGATATATTCTAAATAAGAAGAAATTTTTGAATGTTAAGTACATTACTATCACTGACAAGTGAAGTTAGAGCCGAAGTAAAAGCAAAAGAGAGGGCATATAAGGAAGACAAAGCTATTGGGAAGATAGAGGGTTGGGAAACTTTTAAAAACTTGCTTAAGGAAACTAAGAAGGTCATTAGGAAGGAAAAGATGAATTATGAAAATAAGCTGGCAATTAATATCAAAGAAGACACTAAAAGTTTTTTTAAGTATATAAAGGGTAAAAGAGAATTGAGGGTAGATATAGGACCAATAGAAAATGACGCTAGAGATATTGTAATGAGAGACACAGTGATGGCAGAGGAACTGAATGCATATTTTGCATTGGTCTTCACAGTGGAAGACACCTGCAGATTACCAGACATTCAAGAGTGTCAGGGAAGTGAAGTATGTGCAGAGAAGATTACGACTGGGAAGGTGCTCAGGAAGCTTAATGGTCTGAGAGTGGATAAATCTACTGGGCCTGATGGAATGCATCCTTGGGTTCTGAAGGAAGTAGCTGGAGAGATTGCGGATGCATTAACGATGATCTTTCAAGAATCAATAGATGACTGGAAAATTGCAAAGGAGATGCAGTAGATGTGGTGTACTTGGATTTTCAGATGGCCTTTGAAAAGGTGCCACACATGAGGCTGCTTATCAAGATAAGGTCCCATGGAATTACAGTGGAATTACTGTAATTACAGTGGGTGGAGCATTGGCTGATCAGAGAAAACAGAGAGTGGGAATAAAGGGATCCTAATCTGGCTGACTGGCAGTTACCAGTGGCAGTCCACAGGGGTTGGTGCTGGAACCGCTGCTTTTTACGATGTATGTCAATGATTTAGAATATGGGATTAATGGGTTTGTGGCTAAATTTGCCGATGATGCAAAGATAGGTGGATGAGCAGGTAGTATTGAGGAAACAGAGAGCCTGCAGAGAGATTTAGATAGTTTAGGGGAATGGGCAAAGAAGTGGCAAATGAAGTGCAATGTTGGAAAGTGTATGGTCATGCACTTTGGTAGAAGAAATAAATGGACAAACTATTATTTAGATTGGGAGAAAATTCACCCTAAAGGTTAACCTCCCGGTTGAGTCGGTGGTGAAGGCAGCAAATGCAATGTTGGCATTCATTTCTAGAGGTATAGAATATAAGAGCAGGGATTTGATGTTGAGGCTCTATAAGGCACTCATGAGACCACACTTGGAGAATTGTGTGCAGTTTTGGGCTCCTTAATTTAGAAAGGGTATACTGACATTGGAGAGCGTTCAGAGAAGATTCACAAGAATGATTCCAGGAATGAAAAGGTTACCATATGAGGAATGTCTGGCAGCTCTTTGGCTGTATTCCCTGGAGTTTAGGAGAATGGGGGGGGGGGGGGGGGTAATCGCATAGAAACATTCTGAATGTTAGAAGGCCTGAACAGATTAGATATGGCAAAGTTATTTCCCATGGTAGGGGAACCTAGGACAAGAGGGCACAACTTCAGGATTGAAGGACGTCCATTTAGAACAGAAATGCAGAGAAATTACTTTAGTCAGAGTGTGGTAAATCTGTGGAATTTGTTGCCATGAGCGGCTGTGGAGACCAAGTCATTAAGTGCATTTAAGGCAAAGATAGATAAATTCTTGATTAGCCAGGGCATTAAAGGGTATGGGATGAAAGCAGGGGAGTGGGATTGACTGGAAGAATTGGATCAACCCATGATTGAATGGCAGAGCAGACTCAATGGGCCAAATGGCCTACTTCTGCTCCTATATCTTATGGTCTTGTACACAACTCAACAGTTGTTGGAAATTTGAAAGGTAGAATACTAGAAAAGTCCAACAAGTTACACAGCACAGCAAATGTAGAAAAATAAAAGCAAGAACTGGCCAAGGACTGAAGAATTAAAAGTTGAAAATTAGATAAACTAAAATTTCTAGCCTATTCCACAGTATCCTGAACTCACCCTATCAGAGATAATCCTTTATCCTCATTCTCTTTAACTTAAAAAGCCAACTTGTTTTTTTTCTTTCAAAATTCTGGCAAAGGGGCTTTGAATTGAAATATTCACCATCTAGGCTATGCTCTCCTCACTGCAGCCAACAGGAAGGAGGTACAGGAGCTTTAGATCACACATCACAAGGTTCTGGTATAGTTATTACCCACCAACTGTCAGGCTCCTGAATCAGAGAGTGGATAATTTTCACTTACCCCAGTAATGAGCTGATTCCACAACCTATGGACTCACTTTCAAGGGCTCAACCACTCGTATTCTCAATATTTATTACTTATTTAATATTATTTTGTTTATACAGTACTTTTCTTTTTGTAATCACACGATTTGTTGTCCTTTGTTATTTGTCCGTCTATGTTGTGGGCAGTTTTTCATTCGATTCCATTGTGCTTCTGTATATCCGCAAGAAAGTGCATCTTAGGATGGTATATGGTGACATACAGTATATGTATTTAGATAGTAAATTTATTTTGAACTTTGAAATACTGACTTCTGTTTCTCTTTCCACAGATGCTAAAAAAATTTGTTTTAACCATTTTCTGTATCTGCTGACTTGTAAGAATTAGATTATCATTTTAAAAAACTGTCTGTTGTGATTCATGATGTTGTTAAATTCTTGATTTGTTATACATGTTTAAGGAAGAGCTTGAGATGGAGCAAAACAGCATTACATCTGATACAATTTTATGTAAAATAAAAAATCAATGTTTTGATTTATATATACAATATTTTTTGTTATAAAAATTTAAGTTTATTGCCAAGTTTGCATTACTGTTGTTGATAAAAATATTACCCATTCCTTCTGATAAGTACATTTATATATTAATTACTTCCAACTTATGAGAGACATACTGTAGTTAGAGCTCAGTCAATTCATAGTATCCACAGTCAGACATTATGATCAGAGCAGTTTACCAGGGCTGATTACATCTGGGGTTTCATATATGTAATGAGCTCAAATGGTTTCTGACCTGCTTAAGAAATATGGTCTGAAAGCCTTATCTTGTTCATATAACAAGCTTATTTGTCCAGGCTTAATGGATAAAAAAATTACTTAATTACAAAACTGGATGTATTACTGTGGAATGTACTAAATCTGTCTTCACAGTGAAATTTCAATAGCACAAGTCCATTAGTGTTATTATCTGACTTTCATTTCAGTTACCTCATACCTAATTATTGGGTTTTAGAAACCAGTACCCTACTTCTACGAAAGATGGTTCATGATGATTATTTTAAAAGCTGTAAAATGCACTCTTAGTGTTACTGAACCAACTTCTGAAGTAATAGCTGAACTAAGTGGATAAAAATGTCCCAAACAGGGCAAATAATCTGGGAGGCTGACAGTTAAATTGTAGTCTGAAAATTGAATAGTATCATGTACTTTTATCTTATTAGAGAAATCAAAGTAACAAGACTTCAAAAGCCTCAGGCTTTCAACAGCAGCTAAACAGTTAAAACTTTCATGTTGGTTGTAGCTGTGGAATCATGCTTCATGAAGTATTCCCATGTCATATATTTGAAATAAACTAACCTGTATTCCAAAGTGCTCAAATTGTTTAATTTACATGGATTTCATAAGAATAACTATTTAAGTTCAAATAACTTTCCTTCCTTGAACACCAAAAAATAAATGTAACTGGGGATTTCTGAAGTCAAATGAAAGAAAGGTATCAAGATACAGTGTGCCGATTATAAACTCGGCTGCAGAAGTGGGCATGTGAGTTATCTTTCAACAAATATGCAGAAATATATAGGTAGAGAAATCAGGCACTTCAGAAAACAACAGCTGATATCATGATTCATGATCAAGCTATTACACCAGGTCCATGTTAACCTTACATTTGAATGATGTCTTAGCTCAGAACGGGCTTGAAAATTATGAGCAGTTAACAGAACTTAAGATAGCTTGAGCTTCTTAAGGTCAAACCATACTTTTTAAGGCTAAGGCATATTTTGGCAGCAGAAGATATGGGCAGACATCCTGATGTTCACTATGTATTGAACGGCAATGAATGGGAGATAGCATGCTGCACTGCAGGCCTTGATAGAGAAGGCGGAGAAGATGAGAAACTTGCTTACTTGTTCAGAGTCAGTCAACTTTCCAGATAAACTTTCCAAAGGTAAAGATCAGTGAATATATCTTATTGTACAATGTCCTATCAAGTGTGCCACTAGCTACATCCAGGATTAATGTGTGCTATTCTCGCAAAACATGCAAATCATTAGCATCAATCCTTAAAAGATCACGATATTCATCACTGACAAGCAATGTAGTCTGCAGTGTCCTCTGCAGAAGGAAAATATTCCTGTCACTAATGATTTAGAAAACATTTGTCTCCAGATGCAGAGATGAAGATAGAAGTGTTGGGCCCCTGTTTATTGTTCATGATAAAGTATAAACCATAAGATCTTCTTCGGTTCCTCCTTTGGAGTCCCTGGATATGTCTGCCTTCCTCATTCAGCTTATGCACACACTTAGCAAAATAATCTCAAAGTACCCAGAGTGAGAACTGGGGAAATGGCAATGCATCCCACTCAAAGTCAGATTATTGTTTATAGCAGTATCTTCCATATGTGGAGATATTGGACAACCAGAGCAAGCTGTTCAGTTGTGTTATAACAATTATACCACACCTAAAAATAAAACCAGATATACAACCTGTTATCAAGGTGGACACTGAAGGTATTTCCAATCTGGTGGACCTTGTAACCAGAGGACTAGTGTCAAAACAGGGAGAGCTGTTAGTTGAGCAACAGTTAGACATAATCACAGAAAGAATAATTTATTCTAATCTGTCAGTCTCTTTCATCACAATAGTTGGATACAACATGTACCACCAACATAACAGACCCAACAGTGCTGGAAAGTGAGAGCCTTAAGAGTCCTCAAAATTAACTCAGACACCAGGCATCAGAAACTCTACCTGACACCACCTCCTACAGATATAAACTCATCCATGTTGAACAATACTTTAAAGCAGCATCAAAAGTAGCAAGAGCACAAAACGTACACTGGGTGAGGAAGTTCAATGTTTATCACTAAATGTGGCTTGTATCACCAATATCCAAGACAATAGCTGCTGGATAGAATCCGTGGCAGGAAATGAGTGAACCACAGAGGGACAGGGCCTATAAAGAATATTCACCCCTCTTGGAAGTTTTCATGTTTTATTGCTTTACAAGATTGAATCACAGGGGATTTGATTTGGCTTTTTTGATACTAATCAAGAGAAAAACTCTTCTGCATCACAGTGAAAACAGATCCTTACAAAATGATCTAAATTAATTACAAATATAAAGCACAAAATAATTGATTGCATAAGTATTTACCCCCTTTAATATATCACACCAAATCATCACTGTTGCAGCCAACTGGTTTCAGTAGTCACATAATTAGTTAAATAGAGATCTCTTTTTGGAAACCTGTGTGTAGTCGAGGTGTTTCTATTGATTATGGTAAAAATGCACCTGTATCTGGAAGGTCCAACTGCTATGAGCCAGTATTGTGGCAAAAACTACATCAGGAAGACAAAAGAACACTCCAAGCAACTCTACGAAAAGGTTATTGAAAAGCACAAGTCAGGAGACGGATACAAGAATGTTTCCATGTCACTTGGTTAAGTTTAGTCAATCATCAAGAAATGGAAAGAATATGACACAGCTGTAAATCTGCATAGAGCAGGCCATCCTCAAAAATTGAGTGACTGTGCAAGAAGGGGAGTAGTGAGGGAGGCCACCAAAAAACCTATGACAGCTCTGGAGGATTACCAGCTTTAGAGGCTGAGATAGGAGAAACTGCGCATATAACAATTGTTGCTCAGGTGATTCACCAGTCATATCTTTATGGAAGAATGGCAAAGTGAAAACCACTGCTGAAAAGAACTCACATTAAATCTTGGATAGAGTTTGCCAGAAGGCATGGGGTGTCTCTGAAGTTAGCTGGAAGAAGGTTTTATGGTCTGATGAAACAAAATTTGAGTTTTTTGGCCATCACACTGAACGCTATGTTTAGCATAAGCCATTCCTAACTTGAAGTATGGTGGTGGCTGTATCATGCTATGGGGATGCTTCACTGCAGCAAGTTCTGCAAGGCTTATGAAGGTAGAGGGAAATGCAGCAAAATACAGGGAAATCCTAGAGGAAAACTTGATACAGTCTGCAGAGGGAACTGCAACTTGTGAAAAAAAAATTGTTTTCCAGCAAGACAATGATCTCAAGGATAAAGCCAAAGCTACATAGGAATGGCTTAAAAACAACATAGTTAAGGTCCTGGAGGGGCCAAGTCAGAGTCCAGACCTCAATCCAACTGAAAATTTGTGGTTGGACTTGAAAAGGGTTGTTCACTCACACCCATGCAATCTGACAGAGCTTAAGCAGTTATGTGAAAAAGAAAGGGGAAAAATTGTGGTGTCCAGATGTGCAAAGCTGATAGAAACTTATCCACTCAGACTCATGGCTATAGTTGCTGCCAAAGGTGCATCTACTAAATGCTGACTTGAAGTGGGTGAATACTTATGCAATTATTTTGTGTTTTATATTTGTAATTAATTTAAATTACTTTGTAGAGATCTGTTTTCACTTTGACAAGAAAGATTCTTTTTCTGTTAATCAATGTCAAAAAAGCCAAATTAAACCCACTATGATTCAATGTTGTAAAACAATAAAACATAAAAACTTTGGGGGGGGGGGGTGTTGAATGCTTTTTATAGACACTGTATACACCAATTTAACCCATCCTTACCAAGCATTTAATGACAGATACAACTGTCCACCATGGCAGCATTAGTGTAAGTGTCCATTGCACAACCTTTGTTGAGACAAAGATGAACTCCCATTTTCATGTCTGAGGACTCTCCATAATGGGAAAGACTAAGAAGAGATCTAGCAGTTGAAAATGGAGCATCAATCAAATGTTGTGGGCTAGCAACAGAAATAGCAGCAGCAGTCTTTTAACTGTAACTTCATGATCTGCCACATCTGTCAGTCTACAATCAAGCTGGGGATTAAATACAGTTTGATTCAATGGCACGGGAGCATACTGGGAGCAGAGCAGACCTACTTTAAAAAATAGGTGCCAAGCTGCACAGCAAAAACAGTATGCAATAAACGGAGAATCCCTTTTGATCCTCAGATTAAAACTTCGTAAACCTGCCAAATCTATGAATATCAACAGGCAATAATAGCTAATGGGAGGTTAAAGCTGCAAGAATATCTCCATAGTAAACAATGCTGGGAAGCAGCATGAATGCTAAAGGCAAGTTAGCCAGACTTGCAACCTCTATCACAAAGAAAGAATAGCAAATACACAGGTACACCACCACCTGAAAGTTTCCTTCCAGTTACACATCAGCTTATTGAAAATATATTATTTCTTCATTGTCGCTGAATATAAATATACCTAGGGAACAAGCCAATGTTTTGCCATTGTTGGAGTGAACAATGGCAATTTGAAGTGGCAGAACCAAGGCGAGGAAGCGTCAAGGGGACAGTGCCTAGGCCCAGGTCCAAGAGTGAGAAACAACCCAACGATTGGCCAATTTAAGTGCCAGGTCAGATTGAAAAGGTAAGGGTGTCGGGGCCGGAGGCAAGGGAAGGGCCAGTGTTTAGCACAGGATTTACTTGTCGCTGCACTAGAACAAGGCTGTGGCCAGCAAATAACGAGCTCCTGGCTGTACTGGCTTCATGGCTGTGGACTCAGTTCTGAATGTTATTTGATTATCTTTATTGTTTGCACATTGGATGTTTGATGGTCTTTTTAAAAATGGGTTCTATTGTGTTTGTTTTGTGGCTACCTGTAAGGAGATGAATCTCAAGGTTGTATATAGTATGCATACTTTGATAACAAATGCACTTTGAACCTTGAAACACAGATTGCAGGAATTCCTTCACCAGAACATCAGTAGTTCAAATTGGTGCCTCACTACCACCTCTCAAAACCAATTAGCTATGCTAGCCTTGTATTATGCTGAAGAATAAAATTAAACATTTAAACAAAGTATTCAAAATGGCATTCTATATCTATCATTTCCTTATTATGATATAGGACACAGCTCATAGAGTCCATACCAATTCCCAACAAAGCAATCCCAGTAGCTCCATTCTCAGCCTTATTCCCCTACAATCATTCAATTTTGCGTCATTAACTGCTCTTTGATTATTCTGCCACTTACCTATTGTACCCATGTAATTAGTGGTCATACAGGTGAGGGAGGAAAATAAGATCACAAAAGACCATGCCAAAGACAGGATCAAGTCACAGAAGCTGTGAGGTAGCACCACTAACTACTGTGCGATTTATAAATTGCCTTCTGGAGGATAGACACATTTTTATATATACTTAAAATCTTTGTTTAACGGGTTTATCAGTGTGGCTCTATCTGTTGACACACATCATCAGAATCAGAATCAGGTTTAATAGCATTGGCATAGGTTGTGAAATTAGTTGTTTTGCAGCAGCAGTACAAGCAATACCCAATTTTAAAAACTATAAATTACATTGAATATACAGTATATAAAATAAATTAAATAAGACACCAGTCTTGAATGCCCCAGAACTATCTCTCAGCAGACTATGAGTGTCCCAGTTCATCCATGGCTTTTGGTTTGGGTCTGTCTAGTATGTCCTCTAAGGCACACACTCATCCACATGGGTCTTGATGAAGTCAATGACAACTGTGGTTTATTCATTCAGACCAGAAGATGAATCTCTGAATACTATCCAGTCCACTGACTGGAAGCAGACCTGTAAGCACTCCTCTGCCTCTCTTAACCATACCTTTTTCGTACTCACCACTGGTGCCGTGATCTGTGGTCTCTAGGTATACTCTGGGATGAGCAGTACAGCCAGATAATCTGACTTTCTAAGGTGTGGGCACGGGATGGTGTGGTAAGCATTCTTGGTGGTTGTACAACAGTGGGTAAGTTTGTTGGCTCCTCTGGTTCCTTAGTTGATACATATAAGATAGTTGTTCAAGCTGGCCTGGTTGAAATTCCAGACAATGATAGGGCAGGCACCCTGATGCACTACTTTGTGACTGCTGATCACAGTGCTCACCTCGTCCAGTGCTTGCCTGACTTTGACCTGAGGTGGAATGCACACCGCTACCAAGATGATGGTGGAAAACTCCCTTGGCAGTTAAAATGGATGACATTTGACTGCTAGATGTTCCAGGTTTGGTGAGCAGGAGTGAGACACAACTGCTATGCCTGTGTGCACCATGATGAGTTAATCATAAAACATACTCCATCTCCTCTAACTTTAAAACACTGAGCTGTCCTGCCTTTGTGGAAATCATGAAGCCATCAGGCTACAGTGCTGCACCTGAAATAGCTGAATCCTTCATACAATCTTCCACCCTATACTTTGTCTTTAGTCAATCACAAACATGAAATGACTGGAAATCCAAAGCCACACACACAAAAACGGTGGAGGAACTCAGCAGGTCAGGCAGCATCGACAGAAAAGAGTAAACCTTCTTCATGACTGAGAAGGGGGAAGACATCTGAATAAAAAGATGAGGGAGGGGAACAATGCTAGCTGGAAGGTGATGGGTGAAGCCAGGTGGGTGGGAGATGAAAGAATCTGATAGGTGAATGGACAATAGGAAAAAGGGAAGGAGGAGGGGACCCAGAGGGAAGTAATATGCAGGTGAGCAGAAATGAAAGGTTAGAGTGGGAAACAGAGGAAGGGAGGGGGGAAATTTGTTCACCAGAAGGAGAAACCAATATTCACGCCATTAGGTTAGACGATATGGTAATGGAATACAAGGTGTTGCTCCTCCACCTTGAGGGTGGCCTCATCTTGGCGCAACAGGAGACCGTGGAACGACATGTTGTCATGGGAATTAAAATGTTTGGCCACTGGCAAGTCCTGCTTGTGGCAGATGGTACAAAGGTGCCTAGTGTCAAACAGGATTTTTTGCTTTTCTTCATCTCACCCTATAGGCTTGAAATGCAAAAGTAACTAGGCATTGTTACTTCTGGAAAATGTAAACCAGAGAAGATAAAAGCAAGGCACTCATTCATTTATCTGTCTATGAACAATAATGAAGAACTACTCTCACACACCTGTGCACAATATATTTTTCCACAGATTATATGACACTATCAACATTTATTTGTTAGCTATCATTATGATTTCATGTTGCCCTCATCAGAAATGAGGTTTTTGAACGAAAGTGAAATAATCCAATGCTTCCAGCAGGGAGCAATTCCTACACAGTGGAAAAGTACATAATGAGGCAAGTGCTGTTATTACCTGATGTATCTTCGGAAGTCAAGAATGAGGCATAAAACTTGTTGCTTACAATCATTTATTAAGTGTTACGAGAATGAAAGGAGGGAAAAGTAAAGGTGGCAGGGAGCAACAACAACGAGCCTATTGGCAGGGAAAAAAGCAAAAGAAAACAAGAGTGCCAATATGGTTTGGTGTTTTCTACCAGTTTGCAGATAAATTCCATTGACATATTCTATTTAAATTTCATTGCTTAACTTTTTTTTAAGCTTGTCACACCAGACAGTCAGCCATTCTTGTCTGGCGCGTGGTGTCAGAATTGGTCTCCTTTCGGATTAACCAGGTCACGGTATGAACGTTCCTGATTCGACCTTTGTATTTTTTTTAACAAGGCCGAGTGGCTAGCTCAACGCTCAACCCGGCACAGATGGAAAGCGTGCTCAGGGGTTGCCCAACTTGGATTCAAGCTTGGGAGCCTTCGTTCCAGAGTCCAGCGCTGATGCCATTGTGCCACCAGCCGACCATTGCTTAAATGAACCAATAAGATAGCCACATTCAAGTAATGCGATACCCACCACTGAAATTTAGAAAGTTTCTGGAAAGATACAAAGGCAACCACAACAAGTCGAAAACCCACTGGATAATTACATACACAGTGTAGGTAATTATATAAAAACACAAACAAGCATAAGCAAATTAAACTACAAGGAAAAT
Organism: Hemitrygon akajei; assembly: GCF_048418815.1. Taxonomy (NCBI): domain Eukaryota; kingdom Metazoa; phylum Chordata; class Chondrichthyes; order Myliobatiformes; family Dasyatidae; genus Hemitrygon; species Hemitrygon akajei. The sequence continues at coordinate 134,569,139 of NC_133129.1, forward strand.
AACAATTATACAATCCAACCCAACAGTGCTGATCCATTCCAAAATGCTGAATCATGAAATTCTCTCTACTTTGACCTATATGTCCATAATTCTATTTAACCTCCAAACTTCTCTGTAACATATCTGACAAGAAACAAACCTACCTTCTCAACTCTCCCAATGTTTTTATGCAAAATGCAAACTAAATCAGAACTATTCCACTTTAATCTTACATTTTTACTGCATGTGACTAACAATTCTTCAGCAGCATCCATCCAGTTAAATTGATGTGTTCAAGTAAATATTCTACAGCCTAATTTATAGCTCTGAGTCCTTGCCATGCTTGTAAAATATCTCCTCCTCAGCAGATTCCTTCTTCTTCAGTCCTTTACCCCTTCCACCTATCAGCTTCTCCCTTTATCCCCTCTCCCCACCCATTCATGTTCTCCCTCACTTGGTATCATTTTGTAGTCTTTACGAACCACCCCCTCCCACCTTCTTATTCAAGCTTCTTCCCCTTCCTTTCCAGTCCTGATGAAGGATCTCAGCCTGTTCCTCTCCGTAGATGCTGCCTGAACTAAGTTCCTACAGCATTTTGCACATGTTGCTCTAGATTTCAGCGCTTGCAGAATCACTTGTATTAATGTCTAGGATATTTTCCATTTGGGTATAACAATCTCACAATAGAAGTGATGAATCTACCTCTTTATTAACATATGAAATGGCCTACAATTGGTACCACATTTGAAAATAACAACCATTTGCCAGCCAGCTGATATCTCTCTTCGTACATGGGGAAGAAAGAGGAGGAGCACAGGAAGAACAGGGTCAGCTATGCATCCCTGAGCTTGTACTAACTCACTTGCAGTTCAGCACTCCTTCAGCCAAATGACTGTCAAAAATAATGAAACCTTGCAAGGAGCTTTTCTTAACCTAGAATCCAAGCTTGCCAAATCTGGATTTCCCTATCCTTGAATTTGTCTTACTAAACACAGTTAACATAGAATAAATAAAACTCAAAACATCAATTGGGAGGCTGTGCAGCGGCTTGCAGCTGTGAAACATTCCTACATGGATGCATATATCTTGGCAGCTGATCCATTCACATTTAAAATCAATTCCTGTCCAACCAATTTTTCAACTTCACTTGCTATTTCCCACTCATGTTCTCAATGCTTCACTAAGTTCTATCTCGCATATTAACATTAATAAAATTCAATCATGCATGTACATTTGCTAGTAACAGGTGCAGCAATTAATAACAGCAGAGCAGCATTGGCTGGAGTTTCTGGGAGCAAGACAATAATTCCTAAAGTAGTAGTTTTCTAAAGGCAGGATGATGCAACCGTGGATGACAAGGGAAGTCAAAGCCAACATAAGAGCAAAAATTAATGAAAGGTTAGAAGATTGGGAAACTTTTAAAAACCAACAGAAAGCAACGAAAAAACATGGGGGGGGGGGAGATGAAATTTTAAGGTAAGCTAGTCAATAATATCAAGGAGAATACCAAAAGTTTTTCAGATATATAAAGAATAAAAGTGAGGCACAAATAGATGTCAGTCCACTGGAAAAATAAGTAGTAATAGGGAACAAGGAAATGGCAGATGAACTGAATAAGTATAGTGCATCAGTCTTCACTGTTGGAGAGACTCTAATAATATGCTGCAAGTTTGAATGTCAAGATGCAGAAGTGAGTGCAGTTGCTATTACAAGGGAGAAGATGCTTGGGAAACAAAGATCTGAAGGTCAATAAGTCACCTGGACCAGATAGCCAACAGCCCAGGGTTCTGAAAGAGGTAGCTGAAGAGATTGTGGCGGTATCAGTAATGATTTTTCAATATTCACTAGATTTTGGACTGGTTCCGGAGGACTGGAAAATTGCAAATGTCACTACACTCTTCAAGAAAGGCAGAAGACAGAAAATTACAGGCCAATTAGCCTGACAGTGGTTAGGAGTTAATTGTTAAGGATGTGCTTGGAGGCACATGGTAAATTAGGTCAAAGTCAGCATGGTTTCATTAAATAAATATCTTGTCTGACAAAGCTGTTGGAATTCTTTGAGGAAATAACAAGCAGGACAGGCAAATGAGAATTGGTGGAAGTTGTGTACCTGGATTTCCAGAAGGCCTTTGACAAGGTGCCATACAAGACTGCTTAAAAAGATAAGAGCACATGGTTTTACAGTAAAGATACCAGCATAGCATGGATAGAGTCTTGGATGATTGGCAGGAGGCAAGCGTGGTAATAAAAGGGGCTTTTTCTGATTGTCTGTCAGTGACTAGTGGTGTTCTGCAAGGGTTGGTATTGGGACCACTTCTTTTTACATTGTATGTCGATGATGTGGATGATGGAATTGATTGATTTGCAGCCAAGCTTGCGTTCGATACAAAGGCAGGTGGAGGTGCAGGTAGTATTGAAGAAGCAGGGAAGCTGCAAAGGTCTACAACAGATGAGGAGAATGGGCAAAGAACTGGCAAATGGAATACAGTGTCAGAAAGTGTATGGTTATGCGATTGGGGTTCTGCAAGAGATCGCTCGGGGTTCTACAAGAGATTGCGATTTTAAAAGATATGTATACTGTTTTTTGAACTTCACGCTCACAGTGATGGGCAGTGACTGAGCAGACCCATTAGCAATCTTCTTAGAGGTTTCCCAGCCCAGTATGGTAGTGCACAGTAGGACTGTGTTCATTTGGTTGAGTCCATTCTCAGTCTTTGAGGCAAGAGAGAGGTGGTTGTTGATAATTGGTGAGTGCTGTATTGCACGGAGGTAAGGACAGTAGGCTGATAAGGATCATAAACTGTGTTTTCCAAGCATTGTATAGACCCTGCCCATTTTGTATATTTTATTAATTCCTGTGTTTTAAGACATGCTTGAAGGTTCAATGTGGCAATTTTTGAATTACAATCTTCTACGCAATTTCATTGCACCATTGCAACATCAGGCACAAAAAAGTCCATCTTTACAATGGAAGCTACTGATCAATGGGTTTTACATGGACTGGTGATCTGAGTTGTTCTATTCCATTGTGCCGAGTCTGTGGCAAACAACTCACAAAACAGCAATGGCTCCAGCAGAATTGAAAAAACACTTAACTACAAATCACAAACATATGACACATAAAAGTGTTGATAATTTTAAATGGGTATTGGAATCTCAAAATAAACAGAGTAAAGTTTTTGTTAATAAAGTCACAGTCTGTTAAAAGACCCAGGAAACAAGTTATGTAGTAGCAGAACTTATAACCCAAGAAATGAAAAGTCACATGGTTGGTGAGAACAAGAAATTGAAAAAGTTTCACGTTCATCAATGATAATGGCTCATTCTTCGCTTGCAAAGATCAGGAAGGAAAGAAGAGCTCCCAGGAGCAACGGCACGATTGTTGGTGACTGTAGAGTCTCACTCTGGAGCACTAGGGACACTGGAACAGCTGGGATGCAGGTGCTTGGGTAGTAAGATCCTTCCTGCGTCTCATCTTCGTTTCAAGGATTGCTCTTCTGGATTTCTCCAAATTCGTGTCATGGATCTGTCACAAACCGGCTGCTGCCACTTGTTGACTTCAATATTTGCCTGAGAGCTACTGCTTAAGTTGGTCTTTGTATCTCTTGCTCAGGGCACCACAATCTGTCTTGCACTGAAAGAGTTCTTCATAGAGTACTGCTTTCAGTAACCTGGAATTGTCCATGCAAGAAATGTGGCTTGGCCAGCAGAGTTACCCGAGTACCAAAGTGGCTTCAATGTTTGGAATTTGAGCCTTCTGCTGGACCTCTTTGTTGGAGGCATGATTCTGCCAGCTGATATCCATGATGGAGCAGAGGCAGTGCTGATGGAAGCACTCGAGCAACCGGATTTGCTTGCGGTACAAGATCCAGGCTTTGGAGCCATTTAGTAGTGTTGTGACAATGGCAGCATTGTACATCCTATTTTTCTGGACAGATGCAGCTGGTGGTTCTTCCACACACGTTTCTGGAAGCACCCGAAGGCACTGCTAGCTCTGGCGAGTTGACTATCAGCGACCCTTACTACTGTAGCATCGTTGGAGATGATGCTGCCCAGGTAGGTGAACTGCTTAACTGTGATGAGTGGGTAGTCATCAATGGTGGCTTCTGATGGAGTTTTCATTCATTGTTTTTTTCAGACTTACCATTAACCTGAGAGTCTTTGCAGCCTTGGCGAACCAAGAGACTGCAGGATGTAGAGCATCCTCAGTGTGTGTGAGGGGAGCATACAGTTGCTTGAGAATGGGCTCTTGCATGGTTTTTGTTCAGGCGAGAAGGCAGCCACTCTCAAACAGTACGATGTCAACATATTGACGACATGTCACATGATGCTGTAGAGATTTTGTGAGATAAACTGAAAAAGGACAGCTTCTTTATTCAGGTTGATTAGTCAACAGATTTAACCAATAAATTTCATTTAGTAGCCTTTGTAAGATTTGTAAATGATGGTAAATAATGAAGAAAAAACCTTTTCTGTTGCAAAGAGCTACCCAAAACAAGCAAAGGCTAAGATATATTTAATATTTTGCCTTTATATATGGAAACAAAATGTCTGTCTTGGAGGAACTGTGTTGGCATTTGTACTGATGGTGCCGCATCAATGGTTGGCTCCATGAGAGGTTACGTTTCTCTTGTACAAAAAATAAAAACCTGACTGTCATAACACACTGCTTTCTTCACAAAAAGGTGCTGATGTCAAAAAATCTTGCAGATGAAATGAAAAAAGTTCTGGATGATGCTACATAAATGGTTAACTTTATTAAAACAAAGATCAGTTCACTCAAGAATGTTTTAAAAAAACCCTGAACAAAAAGCACATACAGAAATTCGGTGGCTTAGCAGAGGAAGATTTCTCAAAAGGGTGTTTGAGCTGAAAGCTTAATTGCAAAAGTATTTTCAAGAAAATGTTAGGCCAGATTTTGCTGAGTGCTTTGAAGATGAAGAATGGCTGCAAAAACTTGCCAACTTAGCAGACATTTTTCATCCTAAGAACCAGATGAACAAGTCTCTACAAGGCCCTGGAGAAAATGTTTTGACTTCAAGTGACAAAATTCTTGGATTTAAAAGGAAAATGAATCTTTGGAAAAATCATGTTGCAAAAGGAAATCTTGAAATGTTTCCATTGCTGCTTGGGCTTGAGAGTGAGGAAGGATCAGAAACCACTTGGAAGAGATGCATTTCTGCAGTTCTGGATTTCTGTGAAAGAAGAGTATTCTGACATTCATAGGAAAGTAATGAGCATTTTGCTGCAGTTTTCAACTTCTTACACGTGTGAGCAAGCTTTTCCTTGTTTAGCAAGCATCAAGAGCAAGGATAGAAATCATCTCATTTCAGTTGAAGGTGAAATCCATGTGCATTTATCTCAAGTTTGACTCAGAATTGAGTATTTGTGCAGCAAAAGTTATTATATCTACAACTTACTGGTCACACCATGAGCTGTAGATATAATAATTTTTACGCAGGGGTTCCCCAAGACCTGAAAAATATTTCAAGGTACCTCCAAGGTGAAGAGGTTGAGAAAGGCTAGCATAGAGTATTTTCCAAGCAGGGAGAAAATTCAAAATTCCGAGGTGCAAAGTTTTGTGCCCCTTATTAACAAAATGATGTGCTGAATTTGGAGAAGGTTCAGAGGAGTTCCACGAGAATGATTCCTGGAATGAAAGGCTTCTCGTATGAGCAGCAACTGATAGCACTGGGCCTTTACTCACTTCAATTTAGTACAATGAGGGAGGATCTCATTGAAATCCATCAAATGTTGAAAGGCCTAGACAGAGTGGATGTGGAGCGGATGTTTCCTATCGTGGAAGATGCTTTTGCTGCTGATTGTGCATGGTAGGGGAAGAGGTGCTTTTAAGTTCTAATGTTTTCTTGTCATTCATTCTTCGGGATTTTTCTTCCGTTTCATAGTTGTCTACAGGATGTATACTGTATATATTCTCTGATATTAAATTGAACCATTTATTTGGGACCAACTCATGTAACATTTATGTTCCATTAGAAATGTATTTGAGATCCAGATACAAAAAATACTACACATCAACATGGGCATACCTTCATCTGTGGATGCTGAAAAATCGCTGAACACTTTTCATATTGCCTTAAAAAGGTTGCATCCCACTGAGAATTAAATTTATTCATACATACATCCTACAGCCATAAACTAGAAAGGTACATACATTCTGGATAGTTTTACTTTAAGAACTTTAAATCATGAATGACATCATTTACTAAGAAAATTCCCATCTGTAAATGTACTGGAAAAGCCATCAGAGAATTGTAAGCTGCAATTTCACCAGAAATCATAAACATGACAAAATTTGCAATTCTGGAAATCCAAAGCAACAGCAGGCCAGACTAGTCCTGATGAAAGGTCTCAGCCCAAAACATTGACTGTTTACTCTTTCCATAAATGCTGCCTGGCCTGTTAAATTCCTCCAGTATTTTGTGTGTGTCACCAGAAATCATGATGCTGAATTTTATTAATTCAGATTGCCAGATTTATAATTATAATGCTGCAAGATTTTCATACACAATTAACAAGTTTACATTATCTCCATTATCAATGATTCCAATGTTCTAAATTTTTCTCCACAAAGATTTCTTTGACAGGGATAATATTTCTATTATAAATTATAAATAAATTTACTTCCATCACAATTTCAGGCATTGGATTTGAGACTACACCTTGCTACTTAAAAGAAATTTCCACATTTCCAGTTTTGCAATGCATCTCAAATCTGTACCGTTTATTAATTCTTCAACCACTACAGTTTTATATTTACTCTACAAAATGCATTTTTTCATTTATTTTACTAAAGCCATCATGTTTTTAAAAACATCTATTACATTCTTGCTTATCCTCTCTGATTCTAAGGAGAACAATGGCAACCTCTCTAGTCCAACAACAGAATTCTTCATTGCTGATATCATCCTAGTAAATGTTTATTGTTAAATGTGTGAAAAAAGGGGTATTACCATAGCATAATGCTATTACACATCAGTGACTTGGGTTAAATTCCACCATTATCTGTAAGGGATTTGTATGTGGGCTTCCTCTGGGTGCTCCAGTTTGCTCTTGCGTGATAGGCAATTAATCATATGTGTGTAATTGAGTGACACAGGCTTGTTGGGCCAGAGGGGCCTGGTACAGTGCTGTATCTCTAAATAAAATAAATAAATGTCTTATGCACTTTTTCCAGGTATTGATACCTTTTTAAAACTAAGTGTCCAGAACAGAGTACAACATTCCACTTGATGTTTAGGCATCATTGTATAAAGGGTTTGCAATCTTCTTTGCTATTATACTCATAACATTTTTCTAAATAACACCAAGGATCCCAAAATAACACCAAAATCCCAGATTTTCTTTATTACATTTTTCTCAATTCAGCCTGCCACTTCAAATATTTCTGTGCATAAACTTTCCAATGGCTGTTCTCTTTAAGACTGTATAACTTACTTCATTAGGATATTCCTTGTCTTTCCAAAGTTCATCACTTTGTATTTCTCAAAGTTAAACTTTATCTTCCAGTCTGACAATTCCACATGTCTATGTTCTCTTGAAATTCATTATTTCATAGTTAACTACTATTTTCTAAGTTGTGCATCATCAGCAAACCTTGAACTTTCGTCCTGTACCAAAATCATTAATAAACCTCAAGAAGACACAGTGGTTCTAACATTCTGTTGTATACTTCCGAGCAATCTAAAAAATAACTACTCACCATTACTCTCCATTTTCTGTCCCTTTTATGGGATAGAATCCACTATTCTCCTTTTGATTCCAAAAGCTTTCTGAAGCGCTATTTGAGAGTCCATAAAAATTTCAACTAATATACTCTCATGAGACCTTTTAGTTATTTCATGACAAAAACTTAATTTTTAGCAAGTCTACATCAACTTTCATTTACTGATCCATTTTTTCCTAAATGTTAATTAACTATGTCTTGGATTAACATCATCAACATTTTCCCGCAAACAACTTAGTCAACTAGCCTTAATGTTCCAGTTATATCCCTCATATCCTCTAAGCAATTCAGTTAATATTTGCAACCCTTTACTCCTCTGCTACAGAGATTACATTCAAGGAACATGAAAGGATATTTTGTTTTTTAATATCACTTTAACATTTAAACCACCTCAGCTAAATCATCCTAATCATTCATTAAGTATCCATGTAACATAATTTTTTAAATTTTGATTTTCTCCAACTGCATCCTGTTGAAGGATTATGGACCAGGCCACATCTGAATCTAGAAGTTTAGAATGGGTCTGATCAAGGTTCTCTATGACTGAAGCTCGACTTCCTCCTTATAGGTTCTACTTTTCTAAAGTTAACACCTAAACATACTGATGCACCATCAATAACTCTCGGAGACGTGAGTCAAGATAGGCTTTTATTAGCTGGAAGAAAGCACTGTCAGCAGCAAGAGACCATCACACAACATCCTGGAGACTGAGGGAGGAGCAGTGCCTCCAATCGCCTTTATACAGGGGTCTGTGGGAGGAGCCACAGGAGCAGTCAGCGGGGGGGGGGGGGGGGGCGTGTCCAGACAGGTATATGTAGTTCACCACACATACTTTTCATTCAAGTTCAAGTTTATTGTCATCTGTCTGTGCAGATATACAACCAAATGAAGCAATATTCCTCAAGACCAAGTGCAGGAACAACATATATATCACACACAGCACATAAAACAAAATTTTACCATGTATAAATAAATATAATTCAAAATGCATGTAGTGCACAGCACAGGTAAACAGTGCAGTAAAATGCTCCCTGTGCTAGCGTTGTGTGCTCAATTATGATAGGTTATTCATTAGTCTCATAGCATGGGGTAAGAAGCTGTTAGCTAGTCTGGCAGTCCTAATCCTGATGCTTCTGTACCTCCTTCCAGTTGGTAGTGGTCAAAGAGATTGTAGGATATATGATTGGGATTCTCAACAATGATTTGGACCCTTCATATACAACACTCCAGTAAATGTCAGAAATAGGGGGAGGGAGACCCTGGTTTTAGGCCTCTTGTTGCTTTCTGTTTGCACTGATTTTTAGCTTTCGTCAGATATTCATTTTTTTCAAATCATGACCCACTAGCCATATTGACAAGCCACTTACTTCAATCACTGCAATCTTTCTAGTGAAGGCACAGTGAAGTGACAGTGCTGATGGAAAAAAAAAGCTTCAGGAAAATATACAGCAAGAGCCAGCAATACATTTTGAAACCAGAAGAGTATGCAGCTTTAAAGGAGAATGTGCCAGTGCTGTTGCTTCTATGCACCTGCTGCTCAAGTCCATCTTGGTGTCACAAGCTAGAAGGTGCTAGTGGAGTAACCTTGTCAATAGATGTGTGGATTTTGTTGGTGACACACAGCAACCACTTTGCACTGTCAACGGAGGCATTTAAAATTTAACAGTGTTAATCATGCACACTGCTTTGTCCTGGATAATGTTGAGTACCTTAAGAGTTGGAGCTGCACTCATCCAGGAAAGTGGACATTACTCTATCATGTCCCTAATGTACACACTGTAGATGGCAAAAAGATTTTGGACTTTCAGAAGACGGGTCATTCAAAGTTCAAAGTAAATTTATTATTAATGTACATATGTCACCATATAGATATCTGAGGTTCATTTTCTTTCAGGCATACTAAATAAATCCATAATAGAATAACCATAATGGAACCAGTGAAAGAGCACACCAACTTGAGTGTTCAACCACTGTGCAAAAGACACAAAACAGTGCAAATACAAAAAGGAAGAAATAATAATAATTTTAAAAATAAAATCGATAGCATGAGATGAAGAGTCCTCGAAAATGAGTCTGTAGGTTGTGGGAACTTTTCAATGATGGGGGAAGTGAACTTGCGTGAGGTTATCCCCTTTGGTTCAAGAGCCTAATGGGTAGGGGTAATACTGTTCCTGAACCTGGTAGTGTGAGCCCTGAGGGTCCTGTACTGAGGAATTATATGCAGAATTAAAAAGGCTAAAACCTAACTGACTTATTTGCTGCTCGGCAAATAATGTTGCAAAGATAACTAATGAACAAAGAAGTATTTGCTGCATGGGAAAGCTGCCAAGAATGCCTAGCAAGAATCAGAATATGTATGTGATAACAGTGTATATCAGCAGCTCCAAACAGTATTCTGGACTCACTTGGGTGGCAGATTTTCCCAGGCTTTGTGACTGAGGCTCTGTAGTTCAACTGAGCACGCAAGCTTGCTAATAAACAGTATGTATTTTTAAGTAAACTGTGTTTGACAGTTATTCGCTGGGTCTGAACCTAAAGGCCTCTGGTACAGAGGCAGATCGACATCTTGGCACTGCGAGCAGGGTACCGATATGTGGTAGATCCTTCACCAAAATTGAATAAGTTGGGGTGAATACTGAATCAGAGATGAACAGGCCCATAAAGTAAGCTTTAACCTGGATCCTCTCTGCTCTCTAATGACTCTGTTTGTTCCCTCATTTTGGCAGGGAAAATCCACTGATGGGACCCAAAGGGTATAGTAAGTCAGACGGGCAGTTCAATACCCCCCGGAATACGATGGGTGAGCACTTAGACAAAGAGCGAGGGAGTAGTCTGTTAGAGAAAATGACAGACAAATATCCCGACAATGAAAAGAAACTGAAATAAATGTCGTTCCAAATGTCTAAACAGTTGGCAAAAGACAATTGGCCTGCAGGAGGTACATTTGATTTATATTTAATATGGATAGGGAAGGCAGGAAAGAGTATGGTCGCCTGATTGGCCTATGGTGACAAGAGCCAGAAGTAAAAGGCAGACATAAATTAAATTGTTGGACTGATGACACTAAGCAAAGAGGGACAGATGTATGTGATAAAAGAGGCAATCCTAGGAGGTTGCAAAAATTGAGAGCAATTTGTGAAGAATGGGATAAGGGACAGAAATAGACAAAGGAGACGGAGAAAAAAAAATTGTATCAGAGACAAAACATACTGGCCATGGAAAAACAAATAAAGAGAAAAGGGAAACGTAAAATAAAAGTAATTCTGGGGTACCCCGCCTCTATCCAGACACATCGACCAATTCTCCAAATGACACTGATTATGATTGGGACTGGGTAAGGCAACCTAATAATTCCGCCGTACTATCCACAGCTGTATCGGCGCCTGTTTTACCATGGTCAGGTTCCCCATCCTCATATGGTTCTCATTCTGGTGCCTCAATCACCAATTCGACAGTCATTGCATCGCTACTGACCGATGTAGCTCCACGAGAACGGTTGGGAAGCCTGTCTCTGCCTGCACGCGCAGTCAGACTGGATCTCTCCCGGACTGGACCCCTGAACAAGGGCCATTGGTTTTACCAGGACCGATACAGACTCAGTATCAATTGCCCATCAGGACCAATCCTAACCCACAAGCCAGAGTAACAGGACAAGCACCTACTATGCAAATCCAAAAGCCCTGGACCCCTCCCGAACTCCGTGATATACCGAATGCCACCTCTGATAAAAAAGCCAACATCAAGGGTTCTCTAGTTATTTAAGAACTGCCCTGACTATTTATTCGGCTAACTCCTGAGATTTGTTCCCTCTGGCTACGGCCGCCCTTACTCCTACTGATCAGACACGATTCACCACTCGGCTCAGACACAGCAACAACGACCAGTTAATTGCGACCGGGCAAACCGAACCACGGATGATTGAAAATTTATTGGACACCTTGTCCCATGTTCTGCCCCGCTTCTTAGATGTAACTAAGGTCTTAGAGTGTAAACCCAGAAAAGGTGAGACCCCGATGATCTCCTAGAACACTTTAAATCTCCAAGCCCCGCCCAACAAGGTGGCCAACAAGGTTAAAGTCAACAATATGAACTGGTTAGAATCCACTCAAGCTTCAGAAAGCCATTTAAAATTAGTTAGTAGTTCGCAAAGACAAACTATTTCTAGGAAATCTGTAAATCAGATAAAGACATCTATTTATTTATCATTGTAGCTGTATTAACAATCTTTGGCTTTGTCAGAAAGAAGTGTAGTAGTTCAGTCTTTCAAAGCAAACCACAGAGGCCATCTAAAGGGGAAAACGTTCCTTTAAATTTTCAGTCGGAGGCTAGAACAAGCTTCTATATTTTAATATTTGTTTTCTTTCCTCGTGAAGAAAGGTAGATTTTTGGTGTTGTCCAATTCTGAACAATACAAGGACACTCCATTATACTTTTTTTTTAAAATCTACTGTTAGTTTGTCAGAAAGGAACATTTTTTTGTTTTTAAAAGGGTTTTTTTTAATCAAGTGTGGCACCAATGTGGTACAGATCTTAATAGACCAGCAGGCACCAGATTCAGCCCTTGACCTGTGCTAATTAACCCCCATTGTTAATACACTATGCCGACTCAGATGTGTAAATCCCAGGGCCTTGTCAATTTCGGCCGCTGTAGATATGAGGTCCTTCTCCTACAGAACCCCCTTCTCCATCTTTTCCCCTGTTCTATCATGAACCCAGCCACCTTTTTAGAATGCCCTCCTGAGCATCTAGTTTCACCACCCCATGATTGTGCAACAGTAAATCACCAATTGACAGAAGTCTGATCTGACATGACTGATGTCCCCCTTGCTAACCCTGACTTAGTCTTCTATGTAGATGGGAGCTCATTTATGGACAACCAAGGCCAGCGCCGTGCAGGCTATGCTGCTGTTTCTGACATAGAAACCGTGGAATTCGATTCCTTTCTTCCTCCTCACTCTGCACAGCAAGCTGGACTCTCTCACTCACTAGAGCATGCATCCTAGCCACTGGGAAATTGGCCAATAGTTTTACAGACTCTAGATATGCCTTTGGAGTCACTCATGATTTCAGCCAAACTTCGAAAAGCTAGGGATTACGTCACCTCTTCTGGTATGCCTATCACTAATAAAAAATTTTATCAACAATCTTTTGTCCGCCATCTGTCTTCCTTCACAATTAGTCATTATTAAATGCTCTGCACACACTCTAAAGATACTATTGAGATTGACCATGGAAACAATAGAGCAGACTTAGCTGTGAAACAAGCTGCCCTTACCAGAGCACTGATTGTTCCCCAAATGGAAACATAGAAAACCTACAGCACAATACAAGCCATTCAGCCCACAATGCTGTGCTGAACATGTACTCACTTTAGAAATTACCTAGGATTACCCAGAGCCCTCTACTTTTCTGAGCTCCATGTTCCTATCCAAAAGTCTCCAGTGAGTCCAGTTACAGACCCTATTTGTATTCGCCTCCACCACCATGACGAATCACTGGGGAAAAACTGAATCCCCCATTTCCGAATCAAAGGGTATGCCTGGAATTGAGGATATGCGTGTTTTACAGAGGGACGCCTCTGAAAAAGAGAAAGACACCTGGGAATCAGCTGAATGCGTTTACTCACCGACCAAGGACCTCTGGCTTACTCCTGCCCATGAGGTCTGCGTACTTGAAACCATACTGGGCTCTATTGTAGATTTTATACATACCAATGCTCACCTTGGCAAGGGGGGAATGGTAAGGCAATGTTTGGAATCATGGTGGAGCCCAGAAGCCCAGACCTGGAGAAAGTAGCAGAGAATGTTTCTAGACAATGTTTGGTATGCCAAGAACATAATCCAGGAAAAGGCACCCATGCCCAAAGGGATATACCCCATTGCCAAGATACCCTTTCTGCCAATTCGATTTTATCAAATTACCACACGTGCACTGTTGTAAATATTGTCTTGTAATTCTTGCTGTTTTTTCAGTAGATGGATTGAAGCATATCCCACCACAGATAACAAAGCCAATACCGCGGTGCGTATTTTGTTGAACAGAATGATTCCCAGATTCAGGGTACCGGAGAAAGTTGTATCTGACAACAGCCTTCATTTTGTGGGTGAAATTAATACCCAACTATGCCAGGCTCTGGGGATTAAACAGACATTCCATTACCCCCACAGACCGCAGGCCTGATTGAAAGGGCGAATGGGACTTTGAAAAACAAATTGGCTAAATTAAAACAAGAAACCAGTCAAAATCAGCTCAAAGAGCTACTGATAGTCCTGTTCCAGATGAGAACTCATTATCAGACCAAACATGGCCTCTCGGGAGCCGAAATGGTATATGGCAGACCATTAAGAACCCCCTGGATGGCTGCCTTGCTGACCCCAAAATTACCATGAGATGGACCTGTATCAAATGTCGAATAGAATTATAGGATGTGTCCAGGCACTAACCATATCTCTCCAGGTCTTGCATTCGCAGGTGAAGGAGGCCCACTGAAAAGGAGAGGAACTGGAAAGTGAACATAGATTTCGCCCAGGAGACTTTGTTCCCATAAAGAACCATCTTAGAAAAAAGCTTGAGCCTCACTGGAAAGGACCCTACCAAGCTACAAGGACTTCGGACATGGACATATCTTGGACACGTCAAACGTGTGCATTCATAACTAAGCTATTACTGTCTATACTTGTAATCTTAAGCACTTGTATTGTAGTAACCAAGCCAAACACCTTCCTGTCACTTTGCTATACTTATGCTGGGAAAACTAACTCATCTGCCTGCTGGGTGTGGGCAGCGATTCCTCCCCATGGTAAGATAGAGGTTCCCCTAATAGCCATTCTGCTGAACAGCAGTGAACGACGGTCAGTCTGGGCCTTTTCTAATGACACTCAGACTAGTGAGGCTGAAAATTGTGCCAGTGATGTGATTGGAGACTGTGGGTGCCACTGCTTTGATGGTTGGTACACTCATCCCCCTGAAAAAAAACATCCAATGGGGAGGTCAGACATCATGGCTTTCCACAATCGTCAGATCTGACCAACCAGTGAATGCTATCTGCTGCTGTAATTTCAAAGGTAAGGGGACTTAACTTCTGGGCAATAGCACCTGTGTCATTTATACAATGGCCAAACCACCATGCCCCTGAATGGAACTCAATGGGTTTACAGGGAAAAGGCCTACTTTTGGCTCTCAGGAGAGACAGCTAGCCGATGCGACACCCAAAAAGACAGTAGAAATTGGATGGGATGCTGCATCCTGGCTTACCTTGTACCCCACATGGGAATGCTAAAAACCCTGGACCAGCACCTTTCCCTCCTATGGCAAAAGCAAGAAATCTCACAACCAGTGCGCTTCTGGATGATAGTTTTCCCCTTCTATGGAGTGGCCCGCAATTCAAGAGAAATCGTCAACCTGGCCGCAGTTTTGGAGGAAGTGGCCAATAGTACTGCTAAGGCCATGGATGGTATCCAGGATTAGGTGAGGACGATCACTGCTGAAATGATGGTGAAATGACAGACGGCTTTGCAGAACCAAATGGCCCTCAATTACTTTCTGGCTGAAAAAGGAGGTGCATGCGTCGTTATAGGACAAGAGTGCTACACCTACATCCCAGTTGAATCAGAGAACATTACCTCTCTCTCTGTTCACATTCAAAAGGAGGTAAATAAAATCCAGAAAATCGGGGCCAACCTACATGGCTTTGGCTCAAAAGTAATACTGTGGCCTTTCAGTGACATCTTTGCAGGATGGAGCGGTATACTACTACATTATGCTATCATCTTCGCAGGAGTACCTCATATTTATTGCAATTTTGTGATGTTTATTGCCCCTTGTCAGCCGGTATTTTTGCCCTACAGGCACAGGGATATTTATACAAAGAGTCCCCCTAGAAGGAAGGGAACCTCAGAGAGACCGAGGTGCAAGTGATGAGGATGGAGACTACGATGATGCAGAAAGCCCTTCGGCTTATCCCAAGGGTTACTATCCACCCTTCTTACACAAATATCAAAATTAAGATGTACAACAACCCCAACATTGATAATCCTTGTTATCATGGAATGACAAAAGGAGGGAATGAGGAATTATATGCAGAATTTAAAAGGCTAAAACCTAATTGACTTATTTGCAGCTCAGCTAATAATATTGCAAAGATAACTAATGAACAAAGAAGTGTTTGTTGCATGGGAAAGCTGCCAAGAATGCCTAGCAACAATCAGAATACGTATGTGATAACAAAGTATATTAGCAGCTCCAAACAGTATTCTGGGATCACTTGGGTGGCAGATTTTCCCAGGCTCTGTGACTGGGGCTCTGGAGTTCAACTGAGCATGCAAATTTGCTAATTAACAGTATGTACTTTTAAGTAAACTGTTTTTGACAGTTATTCCCTGGGTCTTAACCTAAAGGCCTCTGGTAAAGAGGCAAATCGACAGTACCATCTTCTTGATGGCAGCAGAGAGCATGTCCTAGCTGGTGGGGTGGGGAAGGGGGTCTCTGATCATGATTGCTGCTTCCTGCGACAAAATCTCATGTACATATGCTCAATGGTAGTGAGGATTTTACCTGTTGATGGGCTTGGCTGTATCAAATAGGATTTTCCATTCAGGGGAATTAGTGTCATGCAGTCAGTCAATATACATCTATAGAGGTTTGTCAAAGTTTAAAATGCCGTGCCAAATTTTCGTAAACTCCTAAGAAAATAGAGGTGTTACTGTGCTTTTTTGTACACTACCTTTGATTCAGTCTACAACGGTGTTGTCGACAGCAAATTTGAATATGGCATTAGAGTGGTGCCTAGGCACACAGCCATAAGTTTAAAGTGGGTAGAGTTAGGGGCTGAGCACACGGTTACAAGTTTAAAGTGGGTAGAGTTAGGGGCTGAGCACACAGCCATAAGTTTAAAGTGGGAAGAGTTAGGGGCTGAGCACACGGTTACAAGTTTAAAGTGGGAAGAGTTAGGGGCTGAGCACATGGTTACAAGTTTAAAGTGGGTAGAGTTGGGGCTGAGCACACGATTATAAGTTTAAAGTGGGTAGATTTGGGGCTGAGCACACGATTATAAGTTTAAAGTGGGTAGAGTTAGGGACTGAGCACACGGTTATAAGTTTAAAGTGGGCAGAGTTAGGGGCTGAGGTCACGGTTATAAGTTTAAAGTGGTAGAGTTGGGGGCTGAGCACACTGCCTCTCGGTGCACCAGTGCTGATGAGACTGTGGAGAAGATGTTGTTGCCATTTCGAACTGACTGGGATCTGCAAGTGAGGAAATCCAGGATCCAATTACAAAATACAAGTGAGAGAGTTATTGAGGCCAAGGACTTAAAGCTTATTGATCATTTTTGAGGGGATGATGGTATTGAATACTGCGCTACAGTCAATAATGAGCATTCTAACATACGCATCCTCCAAGAGGACAACATTGTCATAGGATTTGGAGGCTTGCGTGCCTCAATAACTCAGAGAGTTAAGTTGGCTGAAGTCATGGCTTTATGCTTTGGCTTTTTGTACGGTCACCAATGCCAAACAGGTCAAAGGTTAGTGGTCCAACAGTCCTCCAGGTTCAGGGGTTCAGCTCAGGGCTAACAACCCTGACTGGTAAAACAAAATTGTTACAGAAACAGCAATGAAGATTCCTTCTACATCCAAGTGCGATGGTATTCCTGAGCTTCACCCGGGACTTGCATGACTGGCAGTACTGAAAACCAAGAGGAAGCTACTAACATGATGAAGGAAGTCCTGAACATCACCAGAGATTGAGGACCTTCATTGCTGCCCTAAATGCTAGTGCCATAATAGGCAGTAAATGATGTATGCACCTTTGCTGTCCAGATGGACCAAGGTTGAATGAAGAGCCAATAAGATGGCATCTACTGTGGACCTGTTGCTCCAGTAGGCAAATTGGAGTGGATACAAGTTGCTTTCCAGGCAGCTGATATGTTTCATAACCAACCTCTCAAAACACCGTCACTGTGGATGTCTTGGAGGTAGGTTATCACATTCTTCATAAGCACCAGTATAACTGAAGCCTACAGTAGATGGGTATCTCATACTGCCTAAGTGAGAGCATAAATATCTCAGTGAACACTGCAGCCAGTTGAGCAACATAAATTTTTAGTACTTAGCTGAGCACACTGTCTGGGCTAGATGCTTTTCCCGGATTCATGCTCCTGAAGGCTGCTCGCACATCAGCCTCAGAGAGAGAAATCACAGGATCATTGGAGGCTGAGAATGTATGTGATGGTTCCTGCATGTTTTGACAGTCAAAGTGAGCCTAGAAGGCATAGAGCACATCTGGAAGTAAAGCCCTATTGCCACTTAAGTCACGATTTAATTTTTTAAGAGGTGACAGTATTCAAGTATGGAATTGCCACTTTGCCTCTGAGATGGATTTCTGGAGATTGTACGTAGACCCCTTGTAACTTTCTAGGTCACCAGACTTGAATGCCTCTGATCTGGTCTCAGCAAACTGCAGATCTCAAGGTTCTTCCAACTCATCTTCTGGTTGGAGAAGACTCTGTACGATTTTGTGGGGACTCACTCATCTATAACTTTTTCCAAAAAGTCTGTGACAAACATGATGTATTCATTCAGATCCACAGACGAGTCCTTGAAGCTACTGACATCAGTCCACTGACTCAAAGCAATCCCATAGCCATTTCTCTGCAACCTGTGACCTCCTCTCTGCAGGTACTCATGCAGAATACCCAGTGTCTGACTTGCTCCTGTAGCCATGGGATTTTTATGGCTATTACAATTGACATTTTGTTTAATGGTTTATCCCCTATTAGTGGGCAGTCAACAATAACAGTAATTGACTGTCAATATTAGACTTTCTCATGTTAGGGTCAGTGTTTGGCACTTTTGTGGGACAATTACTTGATATTTACCAGTTGATGCCTGAACACTGACATAGATCTTCCTACATGGCTGAAGATAGTTGGATCTTGGACACCACCCTGAGGAGCTATCTTTCCTTGTGCAAGGAATGAGTTCAATCATTCCATGCACAAAGAAAGATAAAGGCAATGATTTCACATTTGCCATGGCCCTTCAATGCCCCACTCCATCAAATGTTGCTTTGATATCAAGAGCATTGATTCTCAACTCACCTTAGAAATTCAGGCCATTTTGGTTCATGTTGGTACCAAGGCTGCAAAGAGACTGGTCCTGGCAAAACCCAAAATATGACTGAGCAGATTATTGTTCAAGTTAATGTTGTTCAAATGCACTCTTCATGACTCCTTATTTTGTTGACAATCGAGAGTAGACAATAATTAGACAGACTGAATTGTCGGCTTTTTGTGAACAAAACATATCTGGTCATATTTTATCTACCCGTATATTGAAACTGTTTGGTCAGAGGCACAGCTGGCAGATAACAACTGATTTTTTTAACTTCCAAAACCAAGTGTGACATCTAGACCAAGACATCTGTATTTCAATTATGTAAACTTTCACTACTAAAAAAACATTCAAAGTTGCCTATGAAAAACTGGATGATACATAGTTTACAGTCATTTTCGGAATCATCACTGTTCAACCGCTTGCACTGAAATTCTGGACATTATGCAAATCTACTGTAAGTCTAGAATTTGCTGAATGATATGCCATAACATTAGGGAAATAAGCTCTCTGCTCCAAAGCTTGGGAATGGGAAACCCATTTTTTAAAGTGGAGATTCTCAGCCTGCAAAATGAGGAAGATTTGTGATTGCTTTTAATTATTTTATTATAATGAAAGGAATTTGATCTGCTTTTAGTCAATTTATTTTAATTCACAAAATGTATTATTGTAGTTTGAATAGTCTTAAATGACTGTAGCATTCAAAATTATATGTAAAAGATAATTATTAAAGTCAATAGCTTTGAAGGATACCTCTATGATTCAGAGGTACAGTGAAATTTTACTTACATACAGTATTCACACCTAATAAGTATTGTCTTGGTGAGATCCTATGTTTATTTTTATGTTTTATTTTTATGTCTGTTTTTATGTTTTATTTTACTAATAAGCTGTAAGCATCTTTGAGTGACTTACCATTTAATGTTAAAAATACTGATTGCTCTTAGTGTATGTAACATGCTGTTGCATGTGGAATTTTTAACAATAGGAATTAAGCAGATATTTTGAACTTGTAGTACCTAACATTTTAATGGTTTTCAGATTTACATTTGCATATGCATGACCAATACCTTGGCAAGAGACAGGGAATTTATATACACCTTCAATATGCTTTTATTTTTAAATTATTGAAAAATTACACACTGCCCCAAACTGAAATTGCTATCAAAATAAATCAAAGTTCAAAAAGTTGAAGGTAAATTTACTATCAAAGTACACTGATGTCATCATGCTGACCAAGGTATAAAACCCCAAGAAAGGTGCAGTGCTGCAGAAAGTTTAATAACCTCCGGTGGCAGCCCAGTTCTGTGAATAGACATCTTCCAAAAAATGGTATCTACATTCACTTTGCTATTCCCCTCTCTCTCAATAATCAAGACACACTATTTCTATTCCACATCCCAAGCTTCTATACATTGCCAGTCATTCAACCGCAGCAAACACATTAGTAAAGCATGTATCATGGTATTTTCCAATATCTCCATTCCTTTAGCAAAGCTGACAGTACAACAACAGATCAGTGGAAGCATTTTAATATACTGAAGGACTGAGTGCTGGCTAGCATTGGAGACATCAGCATAGAATCTGTGCCTGCAGCAGTGCAGAGGTAACTGTATATGAAACTAGGAAAAGGCAGGAATGTGAGGTTAAACAGAAAATAAAATTGGCCATGAACGGCAGAGCATTCAACAGGCTGAATGGTCTAATTAGTCTCCTATGTTGTATGAGCTCACAATTATAACCAACTTTTAGATCTTTTTTTGCAAATGGCAATTGGTAAACATACATCTTCTCACACCTCTTCCATAATAATTTAAGTCCACCTTTCTATTTTCACATAGCCAAGCTGGTAGCAGCTGAGCAACCAGACAATAATAAATATGCAATCCATCATTCCAGTGCAGGCTTCTCTACATTGTGAGACCTGATGTACGTAGATTGGGAGGCTGCTTTATCAAGTGTCTTTGCTTCGTACACAACAAGCAGTATCTACCGATGGCCAAGCATTTGAATTCCATTCCAATCCCCATTCTCATTCTGACATGCCAGGTCATGGCCTCCTCTATCGCCAAGATCAGGTCACTCTCATTAGAGGAGCAAGACCTCATATACCACTTGGGTAGCCTTCAACATGATGGCATGAGCACTGATTTGTTTAACTTCCCATAAATTATTCTCTTTCCTCCTTCCCTCTTCTGGCTCCTTTCTTAACCTCTTCTCTTCTCCTAACCTGCCTATCTTACCTTCTGGTGCTCCTCCTCCTCCTCCTCCTCCCTTTTCTCCTTTGGAATAAGAAGATAGAGGGAGGAGAAAGCTAGAAGGTGATAGGTGAAGCCAGGAGGGTGGGGAAGGGGAAATGAGTGAGAAGATAGGGACTAATAGGTGGAAACGGTAAAGGGATAAATGAGGAAGAATCTGATAGGACAGAAGAGTGGACCATGGGAGAAAAGGAAGGAGAGGGGCACCAGGGAGAGATGATAGGCAGGTAAGGAGAAGACACGAGGTATGAGAAGAACCAGATTGAGTAATGCAAGAGGGAAGGGGTAGGGGAAAAATTACCATGTTAGATAAATCAATGGCTTATGCCATCAGGGTGGAGGCTACCCAGACAGAATATGAGGTATTGCTCCTTCAACTAAGAGTGGCTTCTGTAGCAGTAGAGGAGGCCATGGACAGACATGTTGGAATGGGAATAGGGATTGTTATTGAAATGGTTGGCCACCAGGAAATCTTGCTTATTGCAGATGGAGCAAAAGTGAATGACAAGGTGGTCCCTCAATCTACAGTATGTTGGGTCTCTCCAAAGTAGAGGAAGCCACATTGGGAGCACTGGATACAGTAGAAGACCCCAACAGATACTCAGGTGAAATGTTGCCTGTTTGGAAGGACTGTTTGGGGCCCTGAGTGGAGATGAGGAAGGAGGCGAATAGGTACAGTACATTTCTGTATTCAAAATTAACATGCCATCAGCAGACACGAGGAAATCTGCAGATTCAAGCAACACACACAAAATGCTGGTGGAACACAGCAGGCCAAGCAGCATCTATAAGGAGAAGCACTGTCGACGTTTCGGGCCGAGACCCTTCGTCAGGACTAACTGAAAGGAAAGATAGTAAGAGATTTGAAAGTAGGAGGGGGAGGGGAAAATGCAAAATGGTGTGGTATACTGCATTCGGTGCTCCCGGTGTGGCCTTTTATATATTGGTGAGACCGGACACAGACTGGGAGACCATTTCGCTGAACACCTATGCTCTGTCTGCCAGAGAAAGCAGGATCTCCCAGTGGCCACACATTTTAATACCACATCCCATTCCCATTCTGATATGTCTATCCATGGCCTCCTCTACTGTCAAGATGAAGCCACACTCAGGTTGGAGGAACAACACCTAATATACCAGCTGGGTAGCCTCCAACCTGATGGCATGAACATTGACTTCTCTAACTTCCGTTAATGCCCCTCCTCCCCTTCTTACCCCATCCCTGATATATTTAGTTTTTTCCCCCCTCCTTTTTTTTCTCTCTTTCTACCTATCACTCTGCCTGTTCTCCATCTCCCTCTGGTGCTCCCCTCCTCCTTTCTTTCTCCCTAGGCCTCCCGTCCCATGATCCTTTCCCTTCTCCAGCTCTGTATCACTTTTGCCAATCACCTTTCCAGCTCTTAGCTTCACCCCACCCCCTCCGGTCTTCTCCTATCATTTCGCATTTTTCCCTCCCCCTCCTACTTTCAAATCTCTTACTATTTTTCCTTTCAGTTAGTCCTGACGAAGGGTCTCACCCCAAAACATCAACAGTGCTTCTCCTTATAGATGCTGCCTGGCCTGCTGTGTTCCACCAGCATTTTGTGTGATGCCATTAGCAGGATCATCAAGGTAGCATTCTCTTCACATCACATCCGATATCTGCTGTCAGATCTATCATCTGGATACCGGAGTGAAACATCTGGAACTTTGTTAATAAATGTTCCAAACATCACAAACAGTTCTATAAATAGGAAGCAAATTGGCAATCGTTGAACTAGAACAACGTTACATGGTCCAGTTTTGTAGCCATACCTCTTCGCTAGACTTTCAAAATATGTCAATTCCTAGTTTGTCTTGTTGTTTTAATGAATGTATATACATTTGTTATTTCAACTCTACATCTTAAACCTCTTACTGGCAGAAATTGAAGACTTGTTACTCACCCAATTCTTTTATTGCCTCTTGGTAATTTCTCTCCACAATACTTCTCAGTTGCTTTAAAAAACAATATTTCAGTGTATTAGAACTGGTAACAATTATTTTTCAACTTTATCTTAAGTATACAAAATCTTTGAAGTGTGATTCTATAAATAATGAACATATTATTGCCTAGGTTTAAATATGGTCTAAAGACCAAATTCCAGGGATGGAATCAAAGTAATTGTCCTTAACATCAAATCAATATGTGAATCTACTGTATGTGACAACAAAATAGAAGCCAGTGGGAATACTCTATACAGTGGAATTTGGAGACGAGTAATCTCATTTCCAAGAGAGGGGCTCCTCAAATCAGTGGGTGAAATAAAGCTTATTGATGAAGCAGCTGAAAGTGTTTTTTGTCCACCAAAGGTCAGTCAAAGAGATATTGTCTACTCATGGCACACTTCTATTCACAACTCCTCACATAAATTGTCTATGCCTACATGTACCAAGATCTGGCCAATCTCTAGGCTTGGGCAAAATTGAAGAAGGCTACAATCATGCCACCCAAGTATCAGACAATGACAAGAAAGATTACCATTGTTGAATCCTTCATTAAAATCATGCTATCATTAAACATAAACCTACTGCTACCTAAACACATTTGTTACAAGGGTAGGTTAGAAGCTGGGAGCTCTGTGACAGACAACTAATGCCTCAATCTAAAAATCTTTCACAATACTGGGCAGACTATTATCCATGAAGTAATATCTTTACTTGCTTTGCCAGGTGCAGCTTCGATGTAATTCAATACAATCAATGACAATACACTTTTCTTCCCATCACTTCAAAGCCTTTTACTTCAATTGAATAGCATATTAATTTATTTTGTTAGGCAAGGATAAATGCCTAAATAGATTCTGTAAATGTTTTAATTCCTCAAAAGTGTGAGAATTATGTATTGCTTTGCTTGTCACTGCTTATCCACCACTATACTTTTAAATTTAAATTCCAAATTCATTTTCATCAACTGTCCATTCATCCCTTTCTAACTGCCTCATCTAAGAAAGACCATAAGACATAAAAGCAGAATTAGGCCATTCAGCCCATCAAGTCTGCTCCGCCATTCCATTAAGCCTGATCCTGAATCCCACTCAACCCCACACACCTGCTTCCTTGCCATATCCATTGATGCCCTGACCAATCAGGAAACTATCAACTTCCACCTTAAATATACCCACAGACTTGGCCTCCACCACAGTCTGTGGCAGAGCATTCTGCAGAAGCACTACTCCCTGGTTTAAAAAATTCCTCCTTACATCAGTTCTAAAAGGTCTCCCCACAATTTTGAAGCTATACCCTCTAATTCTGGACACCCACACCACAGGAAACATCCTCTCCACATCCACACTATCTAATCCTTTCAACATTTGGTAGGATTCAATGAAATTCCCCATATTCTTCTAAATTCCAGTGAGTACAGGCACAAAGCTGTCAAAAGTTCCTCGTATGCTAACTGCTTCATTCCCAGAATCACCCTCATGAATCTCCTCTGGTCTCTCTCCTATGACAACTCATCCTTTCTGAGATACGGGGCTCAAAACTATTGACAATACTTCAAGTGTGCCTGAATGGTGTCTTATAAAGCCTCAGCATTGACTCCTTGCTTTTATATTCTATTCGCCTTGAAATAAATGCCAACATTACATTTGCCTTCTTTACCACAGACTCCACCTGTAAATTATCTTCTGGGAGTCCTCTGCAAGGACTCCTAAGTCCCTCTGCACCTCTGATGTTTGAACCTTTTCCCCATTTAGATAATAGTCCACACTATTGTTCCCTTTACCAAAATGCATTATTGTACATTTCCCAGCACTGTATTCCAAGTGGTTATGGCGTTGGTCTAGTGATCGGAAGGTCGCTAGTTCTCAGCTAAGGCAGCGTGTTGTGTCCTCGAGCAAGGCAGTTAACCACACATTGCTCTGTGACAACACCGGTGCCAAGCTGTATCGACCCTTGCTCTTTCCTTGGACAACATCGGTGGCGTGAAGAGGGGAGTCTTGCAGCATGGACAACTGCCAGTCTCCCAGAAACTTTCCAAGGCGCAAATTCATGGTCTCTCGAGACTAACAGATGCCTATATTCTAAATGCCACTTTTTTTGCCCATTCTTCCAATTTGCCTAATTCCTGCAACAACCAGATGCTTCGGGCAGGTGGGGCTCGTTAGTCCTGGTCGACTCCCCACCGAGGAGAAGGAAAACTCTGATTTTAAAACCTCCGCTGCCTTGCGGCCACACCCAATCATGGGAAAGGCTTCGGGAGTAAACCCTAAGAAGAAAACTGGAGCCGGAGTCCCGTAGGCGGTCAATAGGGAGGACTTCATCAAGTTGTCTGGCAACTCCTGCAGCCAAAGAGGCCACCATGTCTAACAATCTTCGTGCCAGTGGGTCCTGACCTCCGAGGCCAAGAGAGCGGGACTGTCTCCGTGCTAAGGCCTTTTCACTATAATATTTTTCACGCACAGGTCCTTGTATTGTGCATCTTCGTCTTCTTTCTCGCTTCAAAAGTCCTACGGCAATGGGAGAGCAACGAACCAACAGGTGGAGGTGACCACTGAGTTGCAGTTGCAAACCTGCACGTAGGCGGCCCTTGGACAGATGGTCATTCTCCTCTGAACCCAGGGCAGTAGAGGAGTCTGGCAGCATCCGGGGTGACTGGGCAGCCCTTTTTAAGACAGCACTGTCCACCCTGTAATCAGGGTGGGGCCTAGAAAAGGTGGCCTAAACATCACCTGCCCTAGATCATCTGGCCAGTTAACCGCGACTAACGGATCACCCAATGATTGTGGTCGAAATCAAAATCAAAAGAAGAAGATTCTCCGTCTAGGAGCATGGAACGTTCACACCTTAATGGATAAGGAAAACACTGCAAGACCTGAAAGGAGAACAGCTCTCATTGGTAAAGAACTTGCTCGCTACAACATTGACTTTGCAATGCTGAGCAAAACCAGGGTTGCAGATGGGGGATCCATCACTGAGCTGGCCAGCGGCTACGACTTCTTCTGGAGAGGAAGGGCGCAGAACAGAGACAGGATCCACGGAGTGGGCTTCGCCATAAGGAGTACCCTGATGAAACAGCTCCCCTGGCCTGTCTGTTGGCATCAGTGAAAGATTGATGAAGCTATGTCTGCCCCTCAGCCAAAATCGACATGCAACTATTATTAGTACCTATGCCCCCACCCTGACCAGCCCTAGTGAAACCATAGAGCAGTTTTACGCCAACCTTGACTCCATCCTGCACTCAGTGCAGGCCAGTGATAAGCTGATCTTGCTGGGAGATTTTAATGCCTGAGTCGGCCAAGACCATGATCAGTGGAGTGGAGTGCTCAGCAGACACGGAGTCGGGAAGATGAACAGCAATGGCCTTCTGCTTCTCAGCAAATGTGAAGAGTATGACCTCACTATCATGAACACAGTGTTCAGAATGGCCAACAAATTCAAGGCAACATGGATGCACCCTAGATCCAAACAATGGCATCTGATCGATTATGTCACTGTCCGTCAACGTGACATCCAAGACGTAGTCATCACACGAGTCATGCGAGGAGCAGAGTGTTGGACGGACCACAGACTCCTCCGCACCGCCCTCAAACTACACATCGTTCAATCTCACAAAGTGTCCAAAGGCAGTACAGACATCCTTTAACACCTCCAAACTTCAGCACCCTCCGTGTCTACGCGAATTTCAAAATACTCTTAAACAGAAATTATCAACAAACCAGCCACTCGCGGGTAACCCAATCCAGAAATGGAGCCACTTCAAAAATGCTATAACTGAAACGGCAACATCAACCCTAGGCCGCAGAAAGCACACCCACCAAGATTGGTTCAATGAGAATAGCACCATCATCGATGACCTACTCACCAAGAAGAACAAGGCATTCAAAGATTGGCAGGATAACCCAAACTCCACCTGCAAAAAGAACAGATTCAAGTCCTATCAGGCACTCGCTCAAAGGGAGATCCGTATAATGCGCGACACATGATGGAATAAGAAGGTGGATGAGGTTCAGCACTATGCTGATACAAACAACACCAAGCAGTTCTTCAACACCATCAAGTCTGTCTTTGGACCCTCAAAGTCAAGCATAGCTCCTCTGCTTTCTGCAGATGGATCCTCGCTTATCAAGGACAAAAAGGGCATCAACACCAGATGGAAGGAACACTTCAGTCAGCTCCTGAACCGCCCCTCCACTGTCGACCAGTCAGTACTCGACCAGATTCCCCAGAGCCCAGTCCACGAGCACCTCAACAACCCCACCTCCCTGACCGAGGTCAGCACAGCCATCAAACAGATGGGCTGTGGCAAAGCACCAGGCAAGGATGGCATTCCTGCAGAACTGTTCAAAGCCCTCAACCAGGAGTCACTCGAAGCATTCCAGGATGTCCTGGTCAGTATCTGGGAAGAGGAAGTAATGCCACCCGACCTTCGGGATGCTGTAATAGTCGCCCTATACATAAACAAAGGCCCGCGCACAGACTGTGGGAACTACCAGGGCATCTCCCTACTTTCCATCGCCGGCAAAATCCTGGCTTGCATCATCTTCAATAGACTTATTTCAACAGTATCCGAAGGAAACCTCCCAGAATCGCAATGCAGCTTTCGGCCTAAACACAGTGGATATGATCTTCACTGTTAGACAAATGCAGGAGAAATGCCTGGAGCAGAACATGAACTTTGTCTTCATTGATCTGACTAAAGTGTTTGATACTGTCAACAGAGAAGCCTTGTGGATCATCCTTGGGAAACTTGGCTGCCCTCCAAAGTTCATCAACCTCATACGCCTCTTCCATGCCAACATGACTGGAGAGATTCTCTCAGCTGACAAACCCAGCGAGAAATTTGACATCTCCAACTGCGTTAAACAGGGCTGTGTGCTTGCACCAGTACTTTTCAACCTTTTCTTCACTCAAGTACTAATTTATGCCATCAAAGACCTAAACCTAGGCATTTATATCAAATACTGCCTGGACAGGTCACTCTTTGACCTACGTCGCCTTGCAGCACACACAAAGACCCTCCGAAAGCTGTTCACAGAAGCGCTCTTTGCAGATGACTGTGTGCTCATGGCGCACCAAGAGGACCACCTACAAAAAATGGTCAGCAAATTCTCTGCCGCATCTAAATTATTCGGCATGACAATCAGCCTCGGTAAAACAGAGGTCCCCCTGCAGCCTGCACCTAACAGCGCCCTGCCACAGCCATGCATCACCATCGATGACACACAACTACGGAACATTAACAACTTCAAATATCTGGAGAGTACCATTTCCAGCGACGGTGCCCTTGATAAAGAAATCACGTCAAGGATCCAGAAAGCAAACCAGGTACTCGGAAGGCTACGAGTCAAAGTTCTGCAGCACAAAGACATTCGCCTCTCCACTAAACTGAAGGTTTACAATGCTGTTCTGGTCTTATCACTTCTATACGGCTGTGAAACCTGGACACTATATCAAAGACATGTCAAACAGCTTGAACAATTCCACAATCGCACTCTGCGATCAATCATGCAAATCCGCTGGCAAGACCGTATCTCCAATCTGACAGTCCCGGACCGAGCCAATTCCACAAGCATTGAAGCCAAGGTTTTGAAGGCTCAGCTCAGATGAACTGGCCATGTGATCCGCATGGATGAGTCCAGAATGCCGCGTCAGTTGTTCTATGCAGAACTGGAGCAGGGCAACCGTGCCCAAGGTTGCCCAAGGAAGAGGTACAAGGATAACCTCAAGTCAAACCTTAAGTGGGCCAAACTCCATTCCCGCGATCTCGAACACACTGCTGCTGATCGGTCCAAGTGGCACAATCTATGCTCAAAGGCAGCAAACAACTTCCAAGCCAACTGGCGCATGCAGCGTCTCAAGGCGAGTCAAGAAAGACACAGGAAGGCGTCCGCTCCTGCCCCAACAGGCGGTGTTCCTTGCCCCATCTGCAACCGTATCTGCGCTTCAGACTTCGGCCTCAGAAGTCATATGCGTGCCCACAGACATTGACTGCGCAACACATTCATCTTCTTCGGACTTGGAGAGACTACTACTATGGCTACAATCGCATTGCCTACTCAGCACAACCTACCCCTTCAACTATCTTTGTGTCAACCACAAACTTTGCTACAAAGTCCTCCATTACATTATCCAAATCATTGACAAACAATGTGAAAAGTAGTCCCAATCCTGACCCCTGAAGAACACCACTAGTCACTGGCAGCCAACCAGAAAAGGCCCCCTTTATTCCCACTCACTGCCTCCTGTCTGTGAGCCATTCCTCTATCTATGCCAGTATCTTTCCTACAAGATAGGATATTATATTGTTAAGCAGTCTCATGTGTGGCACCTTATCAAATGCCTTCTGAAAATCCAAGTAAATGACATCTACTGCCTCTTCTTTGTTCATCCAGCTTGCTACTTCTCGAGGAACCCTACTGATTAGTCAGGCAAGATTTCCCTTTACAGAAGCCATAACGACTTTGACTTATTTTACCATGAGTCTCCAAGTACCCCAAAACCTCATCCTTATTGAGAATATGAAATTCCTATCATGTCAAGAAATACTCTTCCCTGGAGAACTTCTTGTATAATAAGCACTAATTAATCCTGCCTTATTACAGATTTAAAATACTTTGCTCTTTATGGATTCTGATTGTCAAAACAATTGTTTTATTCCTGAGATATCCTTTGCCAATTTCCCCATTGGATATGAAGATTAACATTACCCATAAATATTACATTACCTTTAAATCCAAGATACCTATTGATCTCTCCTGTCAAAAATCATATGTAACTTTTTATAATTAAATCCCCAAACTGATTCTGCTTCCTTATTTTCTAAGGCAATACACTTTTGCATCACTATCCTAATGTTATCCTTTATTCTCAAACTACTCCACCATCTTTTCTTTCTTCTTACCACGTCAAGATTTAAGGTTTAAGATGGTTCTGATGATGCATAGCAATGATTTGCAGAGAGCAAACAAAATAAAAAAAATTACAGTATTAATTACACCTTTCTTGGATACAATCACTGCAATCAATAGCTGGTAACTTCCCTTTTGGAGTCGTGTTATTGAAACACCTGTATCATCTGGCATTTTTTGTGGTGTGAACTAAAGTCTCGAAGCCTCGCTTTGATGTGGCGGGTATAGGCTGAATCGTGGTGGCTTGACCCAGACATGACAGTGGGTAATGAGCCTATGTTAGGCCATTACTGGGGCGGATTTGGAGACAATTTGACGTGGCAGAACTAAGGCGAGGCGATGCGATGCAGAATCAAGATGACAGGGCCTGGGCCTGCGGTTTGATTGACTTAAGCACCAGGCCAAATTGGAAAGGCGGTATGGGTCAAATCAAGGTGGCAGGGCCTGGGCCCCAGGGTGTATCAAAATGGAAGGGCCAGGTCTGAGTGCAAGGAATGACCCACAGTTTGAATGATTTAAGTGCCAGATTGGAAAGGTCAGGGTGTCGAGGCTGAAGATGAGGAATGGGCTGGTTCAGCTTGCTGCTCTGAGAGGTCTACTCGCCTCTGCACTGAACTCAAGCTCTGGCCTCCAACTAATGGGTCCTGAGTCGGCTGCAGTGATAACCGGCTTTGTGGCTGTGGACTCACTTTCAACAACTTTTACTGTTTGTGCGATTTGTTTCTTTTACACTGCACATTAGGAGTTTGATGGTTTTCTTTTTTTTAAATGGGCTCTATTGGGTTTCTTTGCTTTGTGGCAGCCTGTAAGGAGATGAATCTCAAGGTTGTATATAGTATACATACATTGAAAATAAATGTACTTTGAACTTTGGAACCTGGAATTTTATTCCCAGTTTTGGTCACCTGGCAACTGTGACTCTAACATATTTAGATCAATGATTTATTTTTATTTTTATCATCAATTTATCTGTATCATTACATGCTTCATGCATTCAGGTAAATAATCTTTAATTATGACCTTTTACGATTTTACCATGATGTATAGTGTAACAAAAAGTCCAGGATTAGGGACTGGTCTTCTCCAGAATACAAATTTCTGACACATAAAAGCCTATGCAAAAACTGGGAGACCAGCAGGATGGATTTGCTGACTCCTGTAAGACTAGGTAACTCCTGCTAGGTGGGAACTCAGTTCACAGCAATATCATTGTATCCTACAGAGAAATCTGAATGGTTGTATTAAGCCCCCTGGTTAAATTACACATTGGTTAGCGTTATGCTTTTATTTAAATATATTTCCAGACAGCCACACTTCCACCTTATGAATTATTTGGGGAACAGAGTTCTCAGGAACAGAACGCTGTTATAACCTGGTGTGGGCCTGTAACCTACGATGACCTATAGTTTTCACAAAGGTAGAATCTACTTCATGACTTACTGCAATCTTTGGGATTATTCCAGAGGAAACAGGAAGTGTTCCTGCTTCCGCTCAACATGTGATAGCCTTTTCAACTTCATTGGCTAGGAGAGCTATTTTGTTATACTGGAAAGATTCTAATCCACCTGTTTTTCTTTGGCTCTCCTCCATTATGTCCTGTTTAAGTTTAGAGAAAATTAGAAGCTGGACATTTGACACATCTTTTAATTTTGAGCAAACCTGGCCACCTTTTATTCAATATTTTCATATGATTTAATTTTTTCTGTTTCTTTTTTTTAGGTAAAAACATTTTTTCTTTCTTTTTTTCTCTTTCTCCACGAAGGTTCAGAACTGACCAGAAGGATGTTTTCTTTTTTCTTTTCTAATTTTATCCTCAAATGGACTGCCCAGTCTCTTTTTTTATTTTAGGTTAGTTTATTGGGTTTTTTCCCTATTTATTATAAAAATTTACAGTCCTTTTTTTTGTATGAATTGCCGAGGAGTTGTGGTTCTTTGTTTATACACATTAGTCTAATATTACATTTATATGACTTTGACAGTATATATCCCTTCTGTTGTTTGTATGTTTATTGCATTATGTATTTGATATAACTTCTCCTCTGATTTGTATCTATTCATTTTTTTAAATCAATAAAAAGATTGAAAATGAAAAATGAACCTACTTTATGTGCTGATGAAGTGTCTTGGCCTGAATTATCAAATATTTATTTCCCTCTAGAGATGCTGCCTTATTTGCTGAGTTTCTCAAGCATTTTGTCTGTTGACTAAACTGTATTTGCTACTGAAAAGCCAAAACAATAGGTCATAGAGTAGCACAGCATAGAAACAAGCCATTTGGTCCATCCAGTCTGTACCAAACTGTTACTCTGCTTAGTCCGTTAGACCCACACTTCAACCATACGCCTTCCATACCCCTCCCATCCATATACTTAACTAAACTTTTCTTAAATGTTGAAATTGAACCTACATCCACCACTTCCTCTGGCACTTCATTCCCCACTTGCACTGCCCTGATTGAAGAAGATATACTTCAGGTTCACCTTACATATTTCATTTTTCATCCTTAATCTATGACCTCTAATTCTAGTTTCATACATCTCAGTGGAAAAATCATGCTTGCATTTGATAGCCTTCCTCGCTGACTACTACACCCGAATCTTGGCACATTCTACAAATTTGCTGATCTAGTTTACCGTATTATCATCCAGATAGTTGATATAAAAGACAAACAATAATAGATCCAGCACCTACCCCTGTGGCACACCATTAGTCACAGGCCTCCAGTCAGAAAGGCAACCATCTACTATCACTCTTTGGCTTTTCCTATAAAACTAATGTCAAATCTAATTTACTACATCATTCTGAATGCCAAGTGGCTGAAGCTTCTTGACTAACTTCCCATGTAGCTCTTTGTCAAAGGCCTTGCTAAAGTTCAGGTAGACAACATCCACTGCCTTTCCTACATCAACTATCTAGGTAATGTCATTGAGAAATTATACAATTGTTTAGACACAACCTATCATGCACAAAGCCATGGTGACTATCTCCAATCAGGCCCTGCCTATTGAAATACTTATATATCCGGTCCCTTCCAGCAACTTATCCACTACTGATGTCAGATTTACTGGCCTATAATTCTTCCAGCCTTTCTTAAACAACGGGACAATATTAGTTACCCTCCGTTCCTCAAGCACCTCATCTGTGGCTAAGGATATTTAAAATACATCCGCGAGGGCCCATGTAGTTTTGGAGTTAACCTGACATAAGCAAGCAAGGTATATTTGTATAGCCCTTTTCAAACACAAGGCAGTTCAAAGTGCTTAGTACAGCACAAGATAAAAGCATATAACTTGTTAAAATGTGTTGAAGGGCAGCCATAAGAGGAAACTTGAGCTAGGCTTGTACATTATTGAGAATATTACAATTATGAAATAGAGGGAGAGAGGGAGTGAGGGAGAGGGAGAGGGAGTGAGGGAGAGGGAGTGAGGGAGAGGGAGAGGGAGAGGGAGAGGGAGAGGGAGAGGGAGAGGGAGAGGGAGAGGGAGAGGGAGAGGGAGAGAGAGAGAGAGAGAAATATCTTCAGGAGGTCCTCTCCACTCTCCAGAAGCACTCCAACTTCTGGAAGGCGGGATTCAGGCTTGGCCAGAAGGATGCCAGTTCCAGGCATGCTCAAGCTGGAAACTTTGTCAATACTCATGAAGCTGGACTTCTGGTAAGATGGCAATTGTTTAGTCGCTCTGAACTTTTGTTCCGTTATACTTCCTATCTTTGCACTATATGTCTCCCTTCTTAAACCTTAGTTAGTTATCTTTTACCTGCCTGCGAACACATCTATCTCATAATGGCTACCAAAAGTACTAAAATCTGGAAAAAGGAAACTTCCACGGCGCTGTCGGCTGAGATTCTCGCTATTTTGGAACAACATCGACAAGATACTTTAACGGATTTTAAAACTGAATTTAGAACTTCTTTCAACCAGCTGGATTCCAAATTGGATCAGATTAATGCCAGAGTGGATGAACATGCTGAACATTTATCTTGCATTGACTTAACTTCTGAAGATTTAGAACGCCGTGTTCAACATCTCGAAACTTTCTGCTCCAACCTAGCGGAGAAGAACAGTAAACTTTCTTCCAAAATGGTGGATCTTGAAAATCGGAGCAGACGTTGCAATCTACGAATTCTTGGTTTGCCAGAGGCCACCGAAAAGGGCTCTTCCGTTGAATTTTTTCCATCTTTTCTCTGTGAGATTTTCGGGAACGAATTTCTTCTGACTCCACCTGAGCTTGAAAGGACTCACAGGATTTATGTTCCTCGTGCAATTTTGGGTTCCCGCCCACGGCCAGTTATTTTATGCTTTCATCGATACCAGGTGAAAAACCGTTTGATTATGGAGGCATGCCGCAGAGGTACTTTTGCTTTTCAAAATACGGTCATTCGTTTTGTGGAGGATTATGCTCCCCAGGTTCTGAAGATGCGTGCTGAGTTTAAAGGTGTAATGAAAGTGCTTTTTGATCGCGGATTCAGACCCTCTCTCCGAAATCCAGCCGATCTTCGAATTACGCTTACTACTGGAGAATATACCGTAGATTCTGGACTACAGAGCGCACCTAATTAAAAGCCGCAGGCTCTAATTTTAGAAAGAAAATCAATTTTGTACTTGTACAGGCCGCACCGGATTTTAAGCCGCAGGTGTCCCACGTTGTAATATGAGATATTTACACAGAAAGATATTACACGTGAGGATTTTTTAACTTTTAATTAAATCTGTATGGTAACATAAACAAATACATATTGCAAATGCTTTTTTTTGAACCGTGCCTGTAACACGGCTACTTTTAAACATACATACGTATCGGTAACACACAAATTACGTTGCGTATACTTTTTTACTGAACAGTGCACGAACAACATTCCAATATCTCCTAACGACTGGTAAAAAAAATATATATACTGCAGCCTACCAGGAAAAGTTATTGATCGCCTTTAACTTAAAAGCTGCATCATATGCTTTGCAGTGTTTTCGCTCGGGTGTAATGCGCTCGCCCCCTCCTTTCCGTTTATCGCAAACCGGTATTTTCCCACAAGACGCGGCGAAACCGGGTGTGACGTCATAGCATTCCGGGATGTAGTACAGAAAACAAATATACTTAAAACACTTCTAACTTTAACTAGAAAATACTAACAAATGAATTACTAAGCGAAAATATTATAAACTAAATAACTGCCATAAAGGCAGCACAATGCTTTTCTTCGAGTGTTTTCCATGTTGATGAGGGTGAGTACAAATGACTGATTTACAATAATTTAATTGTGAAAGTGCGCTTGATTTATCGTACAATTTCATTGGACCTCTGTGAACTACTCATCAATTTTATTGGTCTACTGTTACGAGGCAAAATGTTTTTGGCGGCATGAAAAAAACCATTCATTAGCCGCACCGTAGTAAAGGCCGCAGTGTTCAAAGCTGTTCAAAGCGTGGGAAAAAAGTAGCGGCTTATAATCCGGAATCTACGGTAAGTGGTTTAAATCAGTGAAGGAGGCTGAGGCGTTTGTTGGAAGTCTTCCAGCCATCTCGTCTTCTTCGGAACCGGTCTGACCTTCTAAAATGGTTGATAAGTACTTCTCGAAGTAAAGTTATTTTTTCCAAACTCAGACTTTACTTGAATAATTCAGACATTAACTATTGAAACTCTAAGGGCTGTAGTTAATCTCTCCCTGGACTTGGTGCGTTTTTTCTAAGTAGATGATTTAAGTTTAATGTTTCCCTGTTGACTTTTAGATTTTACTTGTGTAATCTATTTTACTTCTGTATAACTTTATCTATAGAGAACTACAATTGATTTTAACTTGTTTTGGAGGTTTGGAGTTTTTATTGAAGGCCTCCCTGTTGGTTGATTTATAGTTTAAGTTTTGCTTTTTTTTCTGTAAATGGTTGATAAGTACTCTCTTTAAATTTATAATTTCCCCCTTCCCCCCTTTTTTTTCTTTCAATCTTTTATAATTTTTCGCAGGTAGGTTAGTTTTAGTTTTCTTTTCTGTTTTTTTTGTATAATGTTTTATACATTTCTGTTGAAGTTGTTCCTATTTGTAATTCTGTTCTCTAATGCATAAATTAGCTATTATTTGCTATATTATTTATACGGAACTTTTGTTAACGATAAGGAACTGGAAGTCAT
Source organism: Hemitrygon akajei (assembly GCF_048418815.1). Taxonomy (NCBI): domain Eukaryota; kingdom Metazoa; phylum Chordata; class Chondrichthyes; order Myliobatiformes; family Dasyatidae; genus Hemitrygon; species Hemitrygon akajei. The sequence goes on from NC_133129.1 coordinate 134,605,223, forward strand.
TTTTGGGTTAATTTTTTTTTTGTAGAGCTAGCTGCTTTTTCGGGTAGCCATCTAGTTTTGGGTTGCAAGGGTTTTGGGTTCTCCAGTTCCAACCCTACTCACTGTTTCTTTTGTTTTCCCTTGTTATTCAGGACATGTCTCTGTTTTGATTCTACTGATTTATGTTTACATTTTTGCTCCCAGACTGTTACTGTACTGCTAGATTTTTTATATGCCTGCTACCTTCTATGCACTAACAATTGATAATGGTTAATACACTTAAATTTGTGAGCTGAAATGTAAAGGGATTGAATCATCCTGTTAAAAGAAGGAAGGTCTTCTCTCATATTAAACAACTCAAAGCTGACATTGCTTTCCTTCAAGAAACTCATATTCGTAGTTTTGATAATTCTCGGCTTTTGTCAAAGTGGGCGGGTCAGCATTTTCATTCATCCTTTGCCGCCAAAGCTAGGGGGGGGGTTTCCATCCTTATTAATTCAAATATTCCTTTTGAACTCCATAATAAGATATCTGATACAAATGGCCATTTTATTATTGTTTCTGGTAAATTATATAATACTAAAGTTGTACTAGCAAACCTGTATGCTCCCAATTTTGATGATGTTATTTTTTTTGAACTTTTTTCCTCCTCACTACCAGATTTAAACTCATATTCTCTTATACTGGGCGGCGATTTTAATTGTTGGTTAGATCCTAATTTGGATCGATCGTCCTCTGTTACTAGATCACCTACTAAATCTGCCTTAGCTATTCACTCCTTTCTAATTATGGTATCTCAGATATATGGCGTTTCCTTCATCCTACTGAGAGAGATTATTCTTGTTTTTCCACATGTTCACCATACCTTTACTAGAATTGACTATTTTTTTACTTGATAATCAACTTATTCCATTTGTCTATTCTTGTGATTATCAGAGTATACTGATTTCTGACCATGCCCCAATTACTTTGTCTTTAAATTTTCCTGGTCTCCCTCAGAGGAATAAACACTGGCGTCTTGACTCGACTTTATTATCGGATGATGATTTTCTAAAATTTATTAAGGATCAGATAACCTTTTATTTTAACACCAATACGTCATCTGAAATGTCATCCCAGATTGCCTGGGATGCCATGAAAGCATATTTGGGTAGGTCAAATAATCTCCTATACAGCAAATCTTAATAGAAAGTCCTGTACAGATCGATTAGGCCTCATTAATCAGATTAAAGAATTAGATCAACTGTATGCTCAAACTAAGAATCCTGAAACTAAGAAGCATGTAGAACTTCAAACTAAATTTAATCTTCTGTCTACTCAACCTGTTGAACGCCAACTTCTTGAAAGTAAGAGTCGCTTTTATATTCATGGAGACAAATCTGGTAAATTTCTAGTTAATCAGCTGAGGCGTTCTAAAGCTAAACAACATATTACAAAGATCCAGAAGGAAAATGGAGATTTTACATTGGATCACTTAGAAATCAATGACGTATTTAAAAATTTTTACTCTCGACTTTATTCCTCTGAATCTCTGAGTAAGAATATTTTTGTTGATCTTTTTTTAAATAATCTGAATATTCCTTCGCTTTCATCTGATTTTAAAGCTAAACTTAATGCGTCTATGTCATCAGAAGAAATATCTTTTGCAACTTCTGCATTGTCTTCAGGGAAATCTCCTGGACCTGATGGGTTCCCCGTAGAATTTTATCAATCATTCTCTTCACTTCTTTCTCCTCAGTTACTCTCAGTACTATCTGGCTCGGTTAATTATGGTAAATTGCCACCCTCTTTTAATGAGGCATCTATTATTCTTTTATTTAAAAAGGGTAAAGACCCAACAGAGTGTTCCTCGTACAGGCCGATTTCTTTGCTTAATGGTGATGATAAAATCTTGGCCAAAGTTTTGGCTTATAGATTAGAAACTGTTATTCCCTCTATTATTTCTGATGATCAAACTGGTTTTATTAAAAACCGTCTTCCTTTTTTTAATATTCGGCATTTATTTAACATTTTATATTCACCTTCAACTGGGATTCCTGAATGTGTTATTTCCCTCGATGCGGAGAAAGCATTTGATCGTATAGAGTGGAACTAACTTTTTGCAGTTTTAGAAAAATTTGACTTCGGTCAAAGTTTTATCTCTTGGATCAAATTGCTGTATCTGTGTCCTACTGCCTCTGTTTTGACTAATTTTCAGAAATCCCAGTTATTTAACCTCAAACGTGGCACCCGTCAAGGATGCCCGTTAAGTCCCTTTCTCTTTGATTTGGCTATAGAACCTTTGGCGATAGCATTTCGAAGCTGTTCTGAATTGACCGGGATTTGGAGGGGGGGGGGGTGTTGAGCATAAAGTTTCTCTTTATGCTGATGACTTATTACTTTTTCTTTCAAATCCGTCTACATCCCTACCTCCAATGTTCTCACTTCTTGATCAGTTTAGCCAGATCTCTGGCTATAAACTTAATTTACATAAGACTGAACTTTTCCCAAATAATAAAGAAGCACAAGAATTAGCATTTAGTGACCTCCCTTTTAAAGTAGTTCATAATCAATTTACTTATCTTGGGATTACAGTTACAAGTTTAAAGATCTTTTTCGCGAAAATTTTGCCAATCTTTTATACACTACAAAACAGAGTCTGTCACAATGGTCACCTCTATCTATGTCTTTGGTAGGTCATATTAATGTTGTTAAAATGTATGTTCTCCCTAAATTTTTATATTTATTTCAATCAATCCCAATTTTTATTCCTAAAACTTTTTTTGATTCCTTAGACTCTATTATTTTGTCATATCTGTGGAAGAATAAGCGTTCCAGAATTAATAAAGTTTATCTCCAAAAATCTAAAAAAGAGGGTGGCATGGCCTTGCCCAACTTTCGTTTATATTATTGGGCAGCCAATATACGTTGTGCTACCTTTTGGTCTTTTTTCCATAGCCAACCCGAGTGCCCTAATTGGGTGGCAATGGAGTTGAGTTCCACTAAAGATTTATCTATTTCTGCACTTCTTGGCTCTGTACTCCATAGTAGTTTGTCTAGATTAATTGTTAATCCTCTTGTTAGACACACTTTGCAAATATGGGCTCAGTTTAGGAAATTTTATGGTTTCTATGGTTTTTCCTCTTCTAGTCCTATCTTACATAATCACCTTTTTTTACCTACTATGTATGATTCAACATTCCATGATTGGTATAGGAAGGGCATTAGACATTTTGAAGATCTTTTTATTAATAATCGCTTCGCATCTTTTCAACAGCTCTTTGCTAAGTTCAATCTGCCTAATGCCCATTTTTTTAGATATCTCCAAATTAGACACTTTATTAATCCTTTAATTCCTAACTTCCCTGAAATGCCTGAGAAAAATGTTATGGATTTATTTCTCTCTATTAATCCACTGGGTAAAGGTTTAATATCATTTATTCATGATAAATTAGCATTCTTACGGCGTGCCCCTGTGGATAAAATTAGAATGGCTTGGGAGCATGATTTAAATATCTCTTTATCTGATGAGACTTGGGACTCGATTCTCAAATCGGTTAATTCAACCTCTCTGTGCTCGCCATTGCCTTTTACAGTTTAAGATTGTTCATAGAGACCATATGTCTAAAGCTAAATTATCTCAATTTTACCCTAATATTAGTCCTCTTTGTGATAAATGCAAAAGTGGCGAGGCCTCTCTTATTCATATGTACTGGTCCTGTCCTAGCTTAGAGAAATTTTGGAAAGATGTCTTCATAACTTTATCCTATATTCTAAATCACCACTTAGAACCTAACCCTTTAATTGCTTTGTTTGTTTTTTTGGGTGAGACAGACATACGTTTGAGTTTGACTAAGTGTCGAATATTATCTTTTGCTTCTCTCCTGGCTAGACGTTTAATCCTCCTTAGATGGAGAGATGTTGCCCCGCCCACGCATGCTCAATGGCTTAATGATATTACGTCCTGCTTAGACCTTGAAAAAATTCATTATTCAGTTCTTAGTTCGGATATAAAGTTTCATAAGGTCTGGGGACATTTTATTGAGTACTTTCATAACCTTCCTCTTAATTAAGGTTTTTTTTTCGGTCCCTTGCTTTCAGCTCTTTTTTTTGGTAGTAGGCATTATTATCTTCTGTCTTCAAGTGTATTTACAGTTTTGGGGGTTTGATTGTCCTGATTTATATTCTCTATATTGTGTTGTGGTTGGTCTGCAGTTTTTTTTGTTGTGGGGCTTGGGGAGGATACTAACTTTACATGACTTCAATTTGGGTGCTTTCTCAATTATCTTTTTTGCATTATATTATTATTGTATGTTTATTTTTGCACTGTATTAATTTTCTTCATTTTGGTTTGGGGTTTTTTCCTATCTGTAGTGGTGTAGAAAATGCATAAAAAAACCAATTTAAAAAAAACTCATGAAGGATCACTGCACCTACAGCTCCTGAGTGGTATAATGTTAACCCCAAAGAATGCCGTGGATTCATGGTACAATACTCCTTGGCCTTTAAGTTACAGCCATCTAAGCACCTGTTGGAATACAGTAAGATAGCCTATATCATCTTGCTCCTTACTAGAAGACCCCTTGCCTTGGCCACCACACTCAGGCAGAAGGGCTCACCCATCTGTGCCACTGCAGACCTTTCTTTCAGAGACTTTAAGGAGGATGTTCTACCATGGATTGTGGTCGAGGTAAAATAATATCATATTAGGAGCCATGGTGTAGAAGATATCATTGTCAAAATCCTCACAGTGACCTCTATCATTTCATCTCAAATATTCCAAACAAGCAGTGTAAACTTGAGGAAGATTATCTCAAATCCTAATTACTACATTGCAGCCTCTATACTGAATTCAAAAAATTCAAATACTTACATGCTGTATGGAAACATCAATGTTCCGGAACTAAAAAGTCTACAGAAAGTGGTGAATAGAGCCCAGTGCATCACAGGCAAAGCCCTCCCAACATTGAGCATATTTACATGGTGTGCTGCCACAAGAAAGCAGCATCCATCATCAAGGACCCCCCATCACCCAGGCAATGTTCTCTTCTTACCACTACAATCGGGGAGGAAGTGCAGGAGCCTTGGGTCCCACATTATCTGGTTCAGGAAGAGTTATTATCCTACAACCATCGGGTTTCCGAACTGACATGGATAACCTCATTCACCAAAACTCTGAGCTAATTTGACAACCAACAAACTGACTTGCAAGGACTCTACAGGTCATGTTCTCGGTATTATTTAATTATTTTATTTGCACAGCACATCTTCTTTTGCACATTGGTAGTTTGTCAGTATTTGTTATGTATAGTTTTTCATGAATTCTATTGTATTTCTTTATTTTCCTGTAAATGCCTGCAAGGTAGTGCAAATAAATCTCAAGGTAGTATACGATAACGTACACATACAAGGAGATATTGATCAAGTTCATAGCCTAAGGTAGAAGGAGTCAATTTTAGAAAACTTAGCACATTTATTTTTCAACATAGTCCCTTCCTACATTTACACACTTAGTCCAGCAGTCGTGAAGCATACGGTTCTTGTACCTCCAGGAAGTGTCCACAGCAGGGGTGAGTGATAATTTTGTGGCCTAAGGTAGAAGGAGATGAGTCATACAGCTCTCGTTACATGCACATGCAGTTCAACTCTTTTAGTGATTATGCAGAAAGTTTGAAGTTAATAACTCATCAGGGGTGGTTGATACATTTGTGGTCTAAGGTAGAAGGAGATGAGTTATTAACTTCAAACTTTCTGCATAATCACTCAAAGAGTTGACCTGCATGTGCATGCAAGGAGAGCTGTATAATTCAACTCTTTCTACCCTAGGCCATGAACTTATCAATCACCCATCTGTGGACACTTTCTGGAGGACCAAGAACAGTATGGTCCAAAACCACTGAACTAAGTGTGTAAATGTAGGAGGGGACTATGTTGAAAAATAAATGTGCTAGGTTTTCTAAAATTGACTTCTTTTAATTTAGGCCATGAACTTATCAATCCCCCCTTGTACTTTGATAATAAATTTACTTCAACTTTGTATCACATATTATTTTTTCTTGCTTCTGGTACTTCAGATTTCAGAATCTTATTCACATCCCCTCAGAATGAACAATTTGTTATTTAGAAACCTTAACCTTCCTCTTTCAGTTGGCAGTATCATTACTAGCTGAGAGTCATTCACTCTTTCCTAATTCCTACCCATAGCTACTACCTCTTGGTCCGCAACTTTTAATGTGTTTCATTTTTAACTTTACCCCATTCTGATGAAACTCAGCAATCTGAAACACTAATTCTATTTCTCTTCTCACAAATTGCGACTCCTGATGAATATTTCCAGTGGTTTCCTTTCTTTCCAGATTTCTAGCATCTATAGCATTTTCATTTTGTTTTATAAGCACAAACCACCTCTAAGAATCTATCAGTTCTTTATCATAATACTACAGTGTGTAGCATAATACTAAATCATGAAGTCAAGACCCTAGTTTCATGTTGATTTCTAAATGCAAAATAACCTCAATATTTTCAGTGTCTTGTCAATTTCATTTCCCCACTTAATCTTCCAATAAGAGGCACTATTCATTCAGAAAATCTTAGTTATATAGGATAATAAATCACACAGATTGAAACTGAAAAATTATTTCACTCTGATTATTAATCTATCCAACCAGTCTCAAATTCTCACAATCTTTTCCCTATTGTATTACCTGAGAGATCACTCTTTGGTCTGAAATGTGATCAATAAGATTACTAACATCTTCTTCTCCTACAACATATCCTTTTCCAATATCATATCCAAAGCAAAGTTGTTTGATGATCTTTTTGTTGAGAAGATGTATGAAGGATGGTAACATAATCTGAAAAATGACACATGATATGTGGGATTAATGGATTGTTGGACTAATAATATTAATTTCACAGTCCAATGAGGAATGAGTTGATTTTTCTCTCCCACTGCCCATAACAGCTTGATAGAAATGTGTAGGCAGAATTCCACAAGTGTTCAGTGAAATCTGGTAAAGCTGGGGCTTTTATCAAATCTGTCAAAGTAACTAACAATTCAATACATAAAAGTATTTAAAAACTATTAAAATTGATATAAACAAGTAAAATCCTGATACTATTTTTGACAATCTAAAGTTTTCGCATCTCACTGAAAAACTAAATTCCTACACAGCATATCCCTGCATGCTGAAATGGGGCTTTCTTCTCATGTCTCACTCTTCAAACCCTATTAATTTGTTAGCGCTTTCACCAGGAGCAAGCAAATGTTAAATATATTTAAATTCCATTTTGCAGGGGTGGAAGAAAATAGTGCTATTTTATGGATAGATGGGAAAACAAGAACAACAAGTTTCATATTTGGATATCTGCTACTCATGTTAAGAGTACAGTTGAGGCTCTTATCTGAGTTAGGATTTATCTTGCTCATAAATGATTCACCTCTTAAGAAAACTTTTCATGTATAATAGGAAAAAAAATAAGAATCCACCAATGATCATCATATTCAAATTCAGAGAATGGTGAAAGTCTTAAGCACAAATTGTGGCTGAGCAAACTGCACTATATACTTCTAACTTGAAGCTAAATAAATCTTCATGAACAGAATAGTGATTAGTACTGGATATTGAGAGTGTCAAATCAAACATTAATACCATCTTGACCTCATTTGCCCAAATGACCAAATTTGTGAAGTTTGTTTGCTGTATTCCTATGCAAGTATGCTTTACCTATAAAGGAAGTGTTTATTCATGTTGTTAGGTAGTCCATGTTAATATCCCCACCTTAAAGCATTCAGAGAAAACTCAAAATAATCAAGTTGACACTTCAACAAATCAGTAAAGTCTTACAAACCAGAAAAGAGATTAATTGTGTTTCTTTAATCTAAAACAAGCATGACTGATTGCAGTTCAAATTTTGTTGCATGTCAACTAATTCTTACTACAAGCTCTGTGTCATTGGTTAGTATGTATTACTTACAGATAAAAGTAGCCTGTAATTAAAGCTTCTAATCTGCATGTTTTTAAATCAGTGGGGATTTCCCCTGAACGTCTTTAGAGCAGTAAGCTTTAGTCCAATGATAAAACTAAATCATTGTATCCTAATAAATACCAGTCCCCAAATGAGGCTTCTTGGGCTACTTAAACAAAAAACATTTTACCTTATTTATAACTATTCCAAAGTTATCAAATATCAAATCCAAAATCATATTCCTTTGACATTCATAGCCTCTAACTGTAGTATCTAATCTTGCAAAATCTGTGATTATCTTTACAACAGAACTCACCTTTAAAAGCCGAAAAATCCTGGCAAGGCGTATCAATCTGAAAATTCGAACTATACGAACCTTGTACTCACTACGATGAAAGACCTGATCAATTATGATATCAGCTGCTGCTAATGTGATGATGAATAAGTCAAACTGATTCCAATGACCAAGGAAATAGGATTTACGCACAGCGAGAATCTGAAATACATTCAAATACTTATTATTATCCAAATGTCCACAATATGCTTGCATGAGAACCACAATGATACTCAACTTACTTTTTCCCCCCAGGATGAAACGTGATTGCAAATATATCAGTAGAATTATACCACTCCAGAAACAATGAGGCACGTCTAGTCATAAATAACTCTTTGGCCGACGATGCAATTTCTGTATCAACTGCACACTGAATAATGTCTCCTTTGCAATGGTACCAGAGGAACCAAGTTACATTGTAGTGGCACCTATCTTCAAGAAACTCCTAAAAACTGGAATGCTATTCAACTATGTTACTTAAAGGGTGTGTTCTGAAGTAGGTCACATACTGGCTTTAAAAAACTGATCAAGATCCATCCATTTCAAATCAGTCCTTTTTTTGGGCCTCCCACTTACCTCTTCTTTATTGTGCCAGCCTTAGCCCCCAAAATCCCACTGACCATGATTCTGATTCTGACTGATTTTGTCATCCACACCTACTTCCTATCAACCAAGGTCGGGATATTACATTTAACTTCTCATAGGGCACTATCAACAGGCATCACGAATCCGTGCCATGATCTCTGGGCAACCTCCCTGATCCAATTAATAGTTACCATCCTACCCACACGACCCAAAGACATAGTGGTCAGTAGGTTCATAGGTCATTGCTGTAATTGGGCTAGTATTAACTTGGGAGATAACTGGGCAGCATGGCCTATTCTGTGCTGCATCTCAATAAATAAAAAAATGGTCAATTTATTTCACAATCTAATAGGGTGTCAGTATTCTAAAAGAGGAGGGTGAGCAGCCAGGAGTCGTGCACACATTGGTACCAACAACATACGTAGGAAAAGGGATGACGTCCTGAAGAGACAATATAGTGAGTTAGGTAGAAACCTGAAAAGTAGGACCTCAAGGGCAGTAATCTCTCGACTGCTGCCTGTGCAACACACTAGTGAGGGTAAGAGTCAGATAATTTGGTAGACAGAGGCATAGCTGAGGAACTGGTGCAGGGAGATGGTTTCAGATATCTGTATCATTGAGATTTGTTCTGGGGAAGGTATGACCTGTACAAAATGGATGGGTTACACTTGAACTTGAAGGTGACTGATGTCTTTGCAGGCAAGTTTGCTTGAGCTGTTGGTGAGGGTTCAAACTACTTTGGAAGGGGTACGGGAACTGGAGTAATAGGGCAGAAGATGGGCCACTCGGTATAAAGTAGATGCAGCATGTAGTCTAGAAATGGATAAGAATTTAATTTCCGGTAACACGGGGGTCAAGATTGAAAAGAGTAACAAATGCAGAACTAAAGTTGATATATTGGGGTGCACAGAGTATATGGAATAAGGTAGATGATCTTGTAGCACAATTGGTAAGTATAATGTTAAAGACATATGAGTCGTGGCTAAAAAAGATCATAGTTGGGAGTTTAACATCCATGGATACATATTATATTAAAAAGACAAGAAGGTAGGAAGAGGCAGTGGGGTAGCCCTTTTGGTAAAAAAAAACCCGAAATCAAATCCAAAGAGTGACATTGGATGGGAAAATAGAGTGCTTGTGAGTACAGTAAAAGACCCTGATGGGAGATATATACAGACCTCCCTTCGAACAGTAATCAAGATGTGAGGTACAAATTACAACAGGAGATAGAAAGGCATGTTAAAAGAGAAATGTTACAATAGTCATAGGGGATTTCAATGTACAGGTCAAAATCAGGTTGCTGCTGGATCCCAAGAGAGGGGATTCTATAAATCTACAAACGTATATATATAATAAAGAGATGGCTTTTTAGAACAGATTGTGCTTGAGCCCATGGGGGAAAGGCAATTCTGGATTGGATGTTGTGTAATGAACCAGATTTGATTAGGGAGCTTGAAATGAAGGAATTTTTAGGAGGCAATAATAATAAATAATAATAATAATATGCTAGAATTCACCCTGCAGTTTAAGAGGGGGAACTAAAATCTGATGTTTCAGTATTACAGTGGAGTAAAGAGAATTATAGAGGCATGAGAGAGAGCAGCTGGCCAGAGCTGATTGGAAGAAACTAGCAGTGATGATGGCAGAATAACAATGGCTTGAGTTTCTGGGAGCAATTTGTAAGGTGCAGGATAGATACATCCCAAAGAAAAAAAAAATACTCAACCAGATGGATGAGGCAAAAATGGCTGACAAACGATATCAAAGACGGCATAAAAGCAAAACAGAAGGCATACAATATAGCAAAGGTTAGTGCGGGTTAAAGAATTGGGAACCTTTTAAAAGGCAACAGAAGACAACTAAAAAGCAGTCAGGAGAGAAAAGATGAAAATGAAGGTAAGCTAGATAATATAAAAGTTGACACAAAAAGATTTTTCATATATAATGAGTGAAAGAGAGGTGAGGAGGTTTCGGACCACTGGAAAATAATGTTGGCGAGGTAGTAACGGAGGACACAGAAATAGCAGATGAACTCAATAAGTGTTTTGCATCAGTCTTCACAGTGGAAAACTGCCCCAGCATATCAGAAATACAACAGTGTCGGGGCCGAAGTAAGTGTAGTTGCTATTACTAGGGGAAGGTGTGTGGGAAGCAGAAAGCTTCTGAAGGTAGATAAGTCACCTGGATTCAATAGACTGCACCCCAGGGTTCTGAAAGAGGTAGCTGAAGGCATTAGTAACTATCTTTTAAGAATCACAAAATTCCGGAATGATTCCAGAGTACCAGAAAATTACAAGCGTCACTCCACTCTTTAAAGAAAAGGGATGGAGACAGAAACAAGGAAATTGTAGGCCAGTTAGCCTTACCTCTGTGTTTGAGAAGATGTTGGAGTCCAACTTCAAGGATGAGACTTTGAGGCACTTAGAAGCATCAGATAAAATAGGCCAAAATCACCATAGCTTTCTTAATAGCTTGCCAAAGCTTTATAAGGCATTAGTCAGAGCACACATGAGGTATAGTGATCAATGTTTTTATTGATTTTTTTTTTTTTACAGAGAGACACAGGGAGAGAGAGACAGAGAAAGAGGGAGAGAGAGACAGAGAAAGAGACAGAGAGAGACAGACTACACACATATAGATATGGAAGAGCAAAAAGAGGGAAAAATAATGAGGTAGTGTTCATGGGTTCATCATCTATTCAGAAATCTGATGGTGGATGGGAAGAAGCTGTTGCTGAAATATTGAGTGCATGTATCTCCTCCTTGATGGTAGCAATGAGATCAGTGCATGTAACAGGGGTTGTTAATGAAGGATGCCACTTTCTTGATGCATCACCTTTTGAAGGTATATTGGTTGCTAGGGAGGCTCGTGACAATGACTGAGCTGGCACAGCTTACAACTTCCTGCTGCTTTTTCTTACCTTATGCAGTGATCCATCCATACCAGATGGTGGTACAACCAGTTTGAATGCTCTCTGCAGTAAATAAGTAGAAATTTGCCAGTATCATTGATGATGAACCAATTCTTCTCAAACTCCTAATGAAATAAAGCTGATGTCGTGTCACCTTTGTAATTGCATCAGCACATTCAGCCCAGGATAGGTCTTCAGAGATGTTGACACTCAGTAACTTGAAACTACTCACACTTTCCACTGGTGATCCGTCGATGAGGACTGGTCTCTGTTCCCTCAATTTCCCCTTCCTGAAGTCCACAATCAATTTCTTAGTCTTACTGACATTGATACAAGGGTGTTCTTGTGACACCACTCAACCAGCTGCTCAATCTTGCTCCTGTACGCTTCCTCATCATCATCTGAAATTCTGCCAGCAATATTGAGTCACTGGCAAATTTATGGATGCTGCTTACCTGTGCCTAACTACACAGTCGTGAGTGTAGAGAGAGTAGAGCAGTGGGCTAAGCATGCATCCTTGAGGTGTGGTAGTGTTGATTGCCATTGAGGAGGAGATTTTAATTCTGGTCCACATTGACTGTGGTCTTCTCATGAGGAAGTCAAGGATCCAGTTGTAGAGAGAGGAGCAGAGGCCCAGGTTTTGGAGCTTAATAGTGTTGAATGCTGAGTTGTAATCAATAAAAAGTACCCTGACGTAAGTATTACTTTTGTCTAGATAATCCAAGGCCAAGCAGAGAACCAGTGAGTTTGCATCCGTTGTAGATGTATGTGGAAATTAGGCAAATTTCAGCAGACCCAGATTCTTGCTTGGGCAGGTGTTGAGGCCATGACCAACCACTCAAAGCACTTCATTACAGCAGATGTGAGTGCCTCTAGGTAACAGTCACTGAGGCAGTTCACCCTTCTCATCTTGGGCACTGCTATGACTGTTGCCCTTTTGAAGTAGGTGGGAACTTCTGACTGCAGCATTGAAAGACAGATGTTCTTAAATACTCCTGCCAGTTGGTTGGCACAGGGTTTCAGAGCCAGCCAGTGTCTGACACCTTGCAAAGGTTCACCCTCTTGAAAGATGTTTTCTGACGTTGGCCTCTGAGACAGTGATCACAAGATCACCAGATCTGCAGCGATTCACACAGCTGTAGTTTTATTCTCCCTTTCAAAGTGTGCATAAAAGGCACTGAGTTCATGTGGGATTGAAGTAACACAGCCATCATGATGTTACGTTTCACTTTGTAGGAAGTAATAGCCTGTAAACCTTGCTAGAGCTGATGTGCATCCAATTCCATATATAACCTTAATCAGAATTGCTTTTTTGCTATTAAAATAATGTAACACTTACCCAACAGCCTGGTATATGTCTAGGGGAAAAGGAGATCCAGCCACACACCAACCCACCTCCCGTACACGCAGGTGCTGTGAGAATCGAGTTTATGCCTCGCGCCGCTCACCATATCAACTTCACACCAAATACCGATATGACATACACTTTATAGAATTTACTAACATTAACTAAAGAAGTATTAGGCAATACAATATATATATACACAAGGAAAGAAAAAAACAAAAGGCGCCAACTTATCAAAGTTCAGTCAGTGTAGTGCACATCGTAGGAGCTCAATCAACGAATCATCCGACAGCCACGTCATCACCCCTGGGACCACCCGGTGGTCTTACGAGCCGTCTAGCACCAGTCGCGGTGGTCCTACGAGCCGTCCAGCGCCCGTCCACCTTCCTCGTCCGTCTCTCCTGCCGACTCCCTTCACCTCCAAGCCCGCGCAACCCCTCCCCCAAGTTCCCAGCCTCACAAAACACAATAACATTCCCCATTGATTAACAAATGAATACAAGTACCATATCAGCCATTCTAAAGCGAAACAACGGCGAGAGAAACATTTAACAGACAAAGAAACATTCCTACTCGTAACAAACCAAAGAAGCCCTTTTTAGTAACATACACCGGACATTGTACAATAACATTCTATAGGTCCTTTCTGGACTTGTTGTATATTTCTGGATCACAAGCCTTGAATGCCAGACCTAGCCCTCAGCAGACTATGAATCTCCTTGTCTATCCATGGCTTTTGTTTTAGGTATGTTTGGTATGTTCTGAGGCAAATATTCATCCACACTGCTCTTCACGAATTCGGTGACAACTATGGCATAATCATTGAAATTTGAAGATGATTTCCTGAATATTGAGTAGTCCACTGACAGTTATGTAAGCGCAAGTACCCCTCCCTTGAACATAGCTGCTTGTCCTCACCACTGGTGCTGCAGTCATTAGTCTCAGCCTATACCTGTGCCAAAACCAAACTACTGGAGGAAATGAGCAGTTCAAGTAGAATAAGTGGGGTAAGGAACTGTCATCATTTTGTGTGAAGACCCTGCATCAGGTCTAAGTGGAGAGGGATGGGGCGAGAGGTATCACACCGTGATTGTTGGACTGAGGTGGGGTGATGGATAATGGGTAGAAGGAGCCAAATGAGGAAAGGATGTGGAGTTGGAGGAGGAAGCAGGTGAGTGATAGAAAGAAGTTGGCAGATTGAGCCAGGTTGTGGAAGGTAAGGGTATAGGGGAACATGTGGCTAGAAGGAGTTAAGTGAGATAAATTGACTAGTTTGAAGGGATGGGTGAAAGTTGGACAAGCCTGAGCAGTCAGGATTAGAGGACAGGATAGAGAGTTAAATTGTATATACTGTTAATGAATTCAAGACAATGTAAAAACTGAGATTATCCTTCTTTGTGTGTTACTAATTTCCCACTTCTATCATTGAAAGCTTTGTTCTTAAAATTAAAGATATACTATCTTTAGCTACGAAAATTAACAGGATTGCTTGTTTCAGCAAATATTGATGCACCTTACTTATCTAATATCAGGTCATTGCTGGTCTGATCACAAATATATACTGCATATTATACTGAGATTATATCCATCTATCAATTATGTCCATATCAAACCCAATATATCAGTCACAGAAAAGTACAGCACAGAAACAGGCCCTTAGGTCCATCTAGTCTGTGCTAAACCATTTAAACTGCCTAATCCCATCAACCTGCACTGGGACCATAGCCACCCATACCCCTACTATTCATGTACCTGTCCAAATTTCTCAAATGTTGAAATCAATCTCGCATGCACCACTTGCACTGGCAGCTCATTCCACACTTTCACATCGCTCTGAGTGATGAAGTTTCCCCTCATGTCCCCCTAAAACATTTCATCTTTCACCCTTAACCCATGATCAGTAGTTTTAATCCCACCCAACCTCAGTGGAAAAATCCTGCTTACATTTACCCTATCTATTCCTTCATAAATTTGTATACCACTCAAATCTCACCTTAATCTTCTACATTCCAAGGAATAAAATTTTAACTTATTCAATCTTTCCTTATAACTCAAGTCCTCCAGTACAAGCTATTTACAGCTTTCCGTTAGGCAGGTGACAAAAGCTGCACACAATCCTCACCAACATCTTATACAACTTGAACGTAACATCCCAACTCTTTCATTGAATACCTTGATTTATGAAGGCCAATGTGCCAAAGGATTTTTTACGATCCTGTTTACTGGTGATGCCTCTTTCAATGTATTATGGACCTGCATTCCTAGATCCTTTTATTCTACCTCCTTACTGCCTTACCATTATTCTACAGTCCTTACTGCCCTACCATTCACTGTGTAAGAGCAACCCTGGTTCATCCTACTGAAGGCACTTGTCTGCATAAAATTCTGTCATTTTTCCAGCTGGTCCAGATTCCCCTTGAAGTTCTGAAAGTCTTCCTTGTTGTCCACCACACCCGCAAATCTGCTGATGCAGTTAACCACATTATCATCCAGATCATTGATATAGATGAGAAGCTCTAACAGACCCAGGACTGATCCCTGCAGCACTCCACTAGTCACAGGTCTCCAGTCAGAAAGGCAACCATCTATTACCGCTTTCTGACTTATCCCACAAAGCCAATGTATAAAACACTTCACTACCTCATCTTGAATGCCAAACGACAGAACCTTCTCAACCAACCTTCCATGTGGGATGTTGTCAAATGCCTTGCTGACTGTCCAAACACACTTAAATCCAGTCCCTTAAAATTCTTTCAAATAACTTTCACAAATCTGATGCAGCCTATAATTTCCTGGTTTATTCTTAAAGACTTTCTTAAACAGCGGAATAACATTAACTGACTTTCAAACATCTAGTACCTCACCTGTCACTGAAGGTGATTTAAATATCTCTGCTAGGGCCCCTGCAATTATTGGACTATAGGTTCTGAGGGAACAACTTGTCAGGTCCTGGGAATTTAATCACCCTAATTTGCTTCAAGACAGCAAACACCTCCTCCTCTAATCTGTATAAGGTCCTTGAACTCTGTTGCTTTGCCTCACTTCTACTGACTCTGTGTCCATCACCCAAGTAAACACAGATGCAAAAAATCATTTTAAGATCTCCCCCATCTCTTTTGGCTCCACACATAGATTACAATTTTCATCTTCCAGAGGACCAATTTTATCCCTTTCAATCCTTTGGCTCTTAACACATCTGTCGAATCCTTAGGATTTTCCTTTACTTTGTCTATTAGGGGCAACCTCATGCCTTCTTTTAGCCCTCCTGATTTCTTTCTTAGGTGTTCTCTTACATTTCTTATACTCAGGTACTTCATTTGCTCCTTACCTGCCTATATGTGCTATGCACCTTTAATTCCCTCAATATCTCTTCAAAACCTAGGTTCCCTCAACCTGTTATCTTTCCCTATTATTCTGACAGTCACATACAGGCTTTGTACTCTCAAAATTTCATTTTTGAGGGGGGCGCCCACTTACTAAGTACACCGTTGCCAGAAAACAGCCTGTCCAAATCCACACTTGTAGATGCTTTCCGATATCATCAAAATTGGCCTTTCTCCAATTTAGAATCTCAATCTACCAACCAGGTCTATCTTTTTCCATACTTACTGTAAAACTAATGGAATTATGATCTCTAATTGCGAGATGTTCCCCTTCACAAACTTCTGTCACCTGCCATCTTATTCTCTAATAGGAGATCAAGTATTGCACACTCTCTCATTGGGACTTCTACATACTGATTAAAGAAACATTCCTGAACACATTTAACAAACTCTATCCTATCAAGTCCCAGTCAATAGATTAAAAGTTAAAAGTCAGCGACTATAACAACCTTATGTTTCCTGCAACAGTCTGCGATCTCTCCACAGATTTGTTCCTCTAAAACCCATGGACTGTTGGGTGGTCTCTAACAGAACCCCATTAACATCATCACATATTTCTCATTCCTCCATTTCACCCATAAAACCTCACTGGATGAGTTCTTCAGTCTGTCCTGACTGAGCACTGCTGTGACACCACCTGAATAGTAACGCCACCCCCTTTAATCTCTGCCGAGTCTAAAATTTTGGAACCCCGGAATATTGAGCTGCCTGACCTGTTCCTCTTGCAACCAAGATGATCTATGGCCACAATATCATAATTCTGTATATTGATCAATGCCATGAGCTCATCTACCTTTCCTACAATACTCCTTGCATGGAAATATAAACAGCTCAGAACATTAGCCCACCATGCTCAAATGTTTGATTCCTGACTTTGGGTTGGGTCTTAACATCTGTCTCTATAACCTCTTCACTATCTGCTATCTGTTCAGGCACTCTGGTTCCTATCACTCTGCAATTCTAGATTAAACCATTCCTCCCCCCACCCCCAACATCCCCCACCCTGGCAGCATCAGCAAACTTCCCACTAGGATATTAGTCATCCTCCAGTTCAGGTGCAAACAGTCTCTTCTGTATAGGTCCCACCTTCCCTGGAAGAGAGCCCAATGATCCAAAAAAATCTGACACCCTCCCTCTTACACCAACTCCTTCGCCACATGTTAAAAGCACTAGCAGTAGGCATAGGCAGCAATCCAGAGATCACAACCCTGGTGGTCTTGACCTTTAACTTAGCACCTAACTCCCTGAACTCACTTTGCAGAACCTCATCATTCTTCCTACCTGTGGTACCTACATGGACCATGACCTCTAGCTGCTCACCCTCCCACTTCAGAATATTCAGGGCTCAATCCGAAATGTCCTGGATCCCACCACCCAGGATGCAACATACCACTCTTGAATCTCATTCACATCTACAGAATCTCCGCTCTATCCCCAACTTAATGAATCCCCTATCACCACAGATCACCTCTTCTGAGTCAGAGGTACACTCAGTGCCAGAGACCTGCCACTGTGACTTTCCTCTGCTAGGTCACCCCCCCTCCTAACAGTATGCAAAGTGGTATATCTGTAGCTGAGGGGAAGGACCACAGAGGTACTCTGCACTGGCTTTTTAACCCCCATCTCCTTCTTGTTACCCAGACTCCTGTGTCCTGAACCTTGGTGTAATTATCTCTTTATAGGTCCTATTCGGGAACCTTTCAGCCCCACAAATGATTGGGAGTTCAATAGGTACATTTAATGTCAGAGAAATGTATACAATATACATCCTAAAGTTCTTTTTCATCCAGTTCCAGCTCCAACCTCTAAACTCAGAGAATTAGAAGCTGCAGCTAGATGCACGTCTTGTAGGTGAAGTTGTCAGAGATACTGAAGGTCTCCTTGCCTTCCCACATCCTGCACAAGGAGCATTGAATTATCCTGCCTGGTATCCCTACTGTAATAACTGTGCAAAGATATAAAAGCAAACAATAAACCTACAGCTTTTTTTTTACTTTCTCTCACACGTGTCTCCCCGGTGAAGCCTCAAATAACCACTCTGACATTGTCCATTCCAATGTATTGAACAGCCATGAACCCAAAATTCCAACTAGTACAATGTTGTGTTATTTTCCATGAAGCGTTGAGCATGTTCTTTCATCTTATGCTCTGCCTGATCATCTCTTGTGACAGAGATAAAAATAGATTTCCTGCCGCTGTCTCTAAGGAGTTTGTACATTCTCCCTGTGGCTGTGTGGGTTTCCTCTGGGTGCTCTGGTTTCCTCCCACGTTCCAAAATATTACAGGTTAAGATATTAATTGGTCAAATGGGTGTAACTGGGCAGCGCAGGCTCATTGGGTCAAAAGAGCTATATCTCTTTAATGTTAATCATACTATATCTCAAAATAATAAAAATAAAATGCCTGTTTCAGGAATCTGGTCTCAGTCATGTGTGAACTATGGCCAGCCCATCATAACCATCTGAGTGCAATAAGGTCCTCAGTACTGGTGATGTTAGTCTGGCTTCATTTATCTTTGAAATGAATTTAGAGGAGTTTTCACACTTAACATTGGTACTATTTTTCCCAGACTTATGATATGATTCGCACTGAAACTGGTCAGAATCACTGCAGGAATCTCTTATTTATGGTCAGGTCATGACAATTAACTGCTAATCTGCACTTGAGCTGACCATTTCATGCATTAATTGACAACAAGATTTGAACCAGAAAGGGCACCTCTTCATGAAACAACTGCGATGCTGGAAGTGGATTTCCAGCAGAGCCAAACCTCCATGATGATTTTCTACACTGTGTGATGAACTGAGGCTGAAACTGTGGCCATGCTTCAGCTGCTCCAGGCTTCATGTCCATGAACTCACTTTTGTTCTGAATGTTGAAACTCACTTTTATTGTTTGCATAATTTGTGTTTTTTTAATCTCTGTGCATTGGGTGATTGTTTTTTTTAAATAGGTTCTTTCAGGTTTCTTGTTTTGTGGCTGCCTGTAAGGAGACAAATCTCAAGGTTGTATAATTTACACATACTTTGATAATTAATATGCCTTGAACTTAAGTTGTTCTCCACTATTTGCCAATAGACAGTTCCAGGGAAGAGTATGCACTATGATTTATATCATATTTTATGCTCCAGATTCCAGCATCTCTCATCTTTTTTGTGTTTATGCTTTGTACTAGCTTTGGATTAGAACCTGAATGACTCAAACATTCTCAAGGATTACGTTCACAAAAGCCAATGTTTGAAATTCACAGAATTCATCATGCATCCATACAGTCATTGATAAAATTACAGAACTCATTTACGCACACTGGGGGGGGGGGGGTAATGAACAAGATTCCTTGATCTCAAAGTAATTATTTGAGGAACAAAAACTGAAAGAACTGTTAACTGGAAATTGCGTCACTCCTAAATATGAGTTTTAAAAACTCTGAACGTCCTCCCACCCATGCTGTCTCGTGTTGGTGCAGATTGGCAATTTAGTAAAAATTTACAGACAATGTTTAGTTAAAGTAAAAGTAGAAAATGCTGAAGAGGAAGAAAAAGAGTAATTGTTTCAAGTCATTAATATTTTAATCAGAACTTATTTATTTGTAAATACTTTAAGGATGTTTATATGCTACAATTTCTTTCCCTTGTTAATGTTCAATCTATGATGCTTAGAACCCTACCTATGTATTTGCTGACCCAACTATGCATTAGCTTTCAGAATTCCAAACCTAAAGGGACAACCCTGCAGGAAATGGATTTTATTTCCTGTCTGGAAGTAGAAAGTGCTTGCCTGTCCTGACTTTTCATATATGGACCTCATGTACTTGCAGATGAGGTTGTAAAAACAGAGGCTTGACCTCAGCAACTCTGGTTTCAGTAAGGCCTCAGAACAGATGTAAAGAGGAAATGGGAGGAAATAACTGCTGAAATCACTGCCAGGTGTGATTTACCTCAGATCTGGGAACAATGCAGGTAGCTTCAAAATCGTTGCACCTGCATTTTCACTTAGATCTGTATCCACAAATATTTCACCATGGAAACAAGTTTGCTGGCTGTTTGCGTATCCTCCTCAATGCCTTAGCCATATTCAACAACTTACACAGCTCAAAGTACACATCACATGCACAGTCTTAACAGTGAATTATGACATCATAGTATTTTGATATTAATTTGTTCTTTTCAAATGCAGAACTGGTGCCAATTCAAGCAAAGCAAACAGGGACCTTCTGGACCTAATGAGTTAAGACAAAAAGGGCAACGTTCCTTTAAAAACTGGATTAATAGAGACCATCGACTGTCCTGAAGCCAAAAATCACAGATTTAGAAAGTACAGTAGTTCAGTAACTTCACTACCTTAAACATGACTCAAAACCTGACACAAAGTCTATCAGTTTAACTTCGCTTATCTCCATATATGCACAGAACTTGTGCATATGTGTATTCGCTATCAATGTTTCAAGAATAGCTTCTTTCCCTACACCTTCAGATTTCTGAATGGATAATGAACCCATAAAGTGTGTGTGTGTGTGTGTGTGTGTGTGTGTGTGTGTGTGTGTGTGTGTGTGTGTGTATTTTTATATATATTCTCTTTCTGCACTACTTATTTAATGTAATTTTTATATATACATATTGTAAGTTATAGTTTTCATTATGTATTGCATTGTGCTGCTGCAAAACAACAAATTTCATGATGTCCCAATGATATCAAAACCAGATTCTGATTCTAATTAATCACTGTAGGTAAAGCATAGTTTAACTAACCTTCATAAGTGCTTCTATTACAAATATTATGAAGAAAACATAATTGATTATTTGCAGTTCCAGATCGTATTGTATATTCGTTAAGGGAATGCATTCCAGGATTATTGGGAAGATATTAACTAGGATTACGAGGTACATGAAACATTCAAATGCACTGTTGTATACCATACGATGACAATATTTTGAAATTCTGCCTCTGTAAAAAACAATACATATACACTTTCAGAATTGGGAAATGTTCAGGTTAAAACTACAATTAAGCACATTTTTGTAATGAGATTCTTTCTGAGCAATTGCACAAACCAAGTCTGTAACATTCCCAACAATTTCAATAGATGAAAATCATAGTTTGGCTGTACAATTTCCATACATGAATTTGTATTGGCAGCAATCAAAATATTTACGTAATATATATGGGTGATTGATGAAATATTTAAAAACCCTATTATTATTGGTATTCATGAAAATAAGTGACTGAAATTTTTCAGATCAAATCACAATGCTCTAAGGGAACAATTTTGTGTGAAAAAAACTCATGAGTAATGCTTTTACTATCCTTTCTAAATTAAGTCTTCAGTTCGAAAGTGGCTATAATTTCTATCATGTTAGCATTAGATATTGTAATAATATTCACAATACAGCAACTATAAAGAATCTAAATTTTAGTATGTAGAGGAGATTCACATAATGTATGGTGGTAGCTTTACACATTGTAAAATTACATTGTTACAAAGAAACTTGAGGAGTCAGTGGTTATGAATAGAAAACTGATGCGAGTATGATTGAAATTTTGAAGAATTGTCAGATGAGCCTACATTTATAAACAGTAGCATATTCAACACCACGTGTTGAAATAAAGAAAAACGGCAGCAAATCTCTGCAAAGTAAGATCCCAAAATATAGCTGAGATAAGGCCTGACCACTTTAATTTAAGAGATACTGTTTGACCATTAAGTATTGTAGTGGGTTTTTGGTATACCTCCCCTGCTCTTCTTTGAAATAGTGCCATGAGATTTTTTGCATCCAGCTGAGATGAGAATTAGGACTTCAGTTAACCATATAACCAGGGAGGGTGCAGCACTCCCAAAGAACACCAGAAGAATGTTTTTTTTTGTTTTTTTAAAAAAACATTTATTAGTTTTTCAAAACATTTTACAAATTAAAAACCCCAAATCCCAATGAGGAACATTAATACAGTGCAAAATTAAGCGTACAATAACAATATGCTACAAAGGAAGAGAATTTAACAAAAAAAAGCACCTAAATTAAAGCCAGGTAAGTTTAGTATCCTCCCCAAGCCCCACAACACAAGAAAAAACAACAACTCCAGACCAACCACACCACAATACAGAGAATATAAGTCAAGACAGTCAAACTCCCAGACTGTGAATACACTTAGCAACAGAGGATAATAATGCCTACTACCAGAAAAAAAAAGGGAGCTGAAAGCACGGGACCAAAAAGAAGAAAAAAAAACCCTAGTCAAGAGGAAGGTTATGAAAGTACTCGATAAAAGGTCCCCAGACCTTATGGAACTTTAGATCCGAATTAAGAACTGAATAATGAATTTTTTTCGAGGTCCAAGCAGGCCATAATGTCATTAAGCCATTGCGCATGAGTGGGCGGGGCAACATCTCTCCATCTAAGGAGGATCAAGCGTCTAGCCAGGAGAGAGGCAAAGGATAATATTCGGCATTTGGTCGGATCCAGACATAGATCTGTCTCGCCCCAAAAACCGAACAGAGCAATTAAGGGGTTTGGTCTAGGTGCTGATTCAGAATACACGATAACGTAGTGAAGACATCTTTCCAGAATTTCTCCAAGCTAGGACAGAACCAGTACATATGGATGAGAGAGGCCACGCCCCTCTTGCATTTATCACAGAGCGGACTAATGCCAGGGTAGAATCGAGATAGTTTAGATTTAGACATATGGGCTCTGTGAACAATCTTAAACTGTAAAAGGCAATGGCGAGCACAAAGAGAGGTTGAGTTAACCGATTTGAGAACTGAGTCCCAGCTCTCCTCGGATAAGGAGATATTTAAATCCTGCTCCCAGGCCATTTTAACTTTATCCACAGGGGCCCGTCGTAAGGCTGCTAGTTTATCTCTGATAATTGATATTAAACCTTTACCTAGTGGATTAATGGAAAGAAATAGGTCCATAACATTTTTTGCAGGCATTTCAGGAAAGTTAGGAATTAAGGGAGCAATAAAGTGTCGGACTTGGAGATATTTGAAAAAATGAGCGTTAGGCAGATTGAACTTAACAGAGAGCTGCTGAAAAGAAGCGAAGCGATTATCAATGAAAAGATCTTCAAAATGTCTAATACCCTTCCTATACCAAACATGGAATGCTGAATCGTACGTAGTAGGTAAAAAAAAGGTGATTATGTGCGACAGGGCTGGAAACGGAGAACCCCTGGAAACCGTAGCATTTCCTGAACTGGGCCCATATATGCAAAGCGTGTCTAACAAGAGGATTGGCTATTGATCTGGGCAGACTACTAGGGAGTGCAGAGCCAAGAAGTGCAGAGATAGATAATTCTTTAGTGGAGCTCAACTCCATTGCCACCCAGTTAGGGCACTCGGGTTGGCAGTGGAAGAAAGACCAAAAGGTAGCACAACGTATATTGGCTGCCCAATAATATAAACGAAAGTTAGGTAAAGCCATGCCACCCTCTTTTTTAGATTTTTGGAGATGGATTTTATTAATTCTAGCGCGCTTATTCTGCCACAGATATGACAAAATAATAGAGTCTAAGGAATCAAAGAAAGATTTAGGAATAAAAATTGGGATAGATTGAAATAAGTATAAGAATTTGGGGAGAACATACATTTTAACAACGTTAATACGGCCTACCAAAGACATAGGAAGAGGTGACCATTGTACCAGACTCTGTTTTATAGCATATGAAAGATTGGCAACGTTTTCACGAAAGAGGTCTTTAAACTTCCTTGTGACTGTAATTCCAAGATAAGTAAATTGGTTATGAACTACTTTAAAAGGGAGATCACGAAATGTTAGTTCTTGTGCTTCTTTATTAATTGGGAAAAGTTCACTCTTATGTAAATTAAGTTTATAGCCAGAGATCTGGCTAAACTGGTCAAGAAGTGAAAACATTAGAGGTAAGGATGTAGACGGATTTGAGAGAAAGACTAATAAGTCATCAGCATAGAGAGTAACTTTATGCTCAACACCCCCTCTCCAAATCCCAGTCAATTCAGGACAGTTTCGAAATGCTATCGCCAGAGGTTCTATAGCCAAATCAAAGAGAAAGGGACTTAAGGGGCATCCCTGACGGGTGCCACATTTTGAGATTAAATACTTGGGATTTCTGAAAATTAGTTAAAACAGAAGCAGTAGGACACAGGTACAGCAATTGGATCCAAGAGATGAAACTTTGGCCGAGGTCAAATTTTCCTAAGACTGCAAAAAGGTAGTTCCACTCTATACGATCAAATGCTTTCTCCGCATCGAGGGAAATAACACATTCAGGAATTCCAGTTGGAGGTGAGTATAAGATATTAAATAAACGCCGAATGTTAAAAAAAGGGAGACAGTTTTTAATAAAGCCTGTTTGGTCATCAGAGATAATGGAGGGAATAACGGTTTCTAATCTATGAGCCAAAACTTCAGCTAATATCTTTACATCAACATTGAGCAGAGAGATCGGCCTGTACGAGAAACACTCTGTTGGGTCTTTGCCCTTTTTTAAAAGAAGAATAATAGATGCCTCATTGAAAGAGGGTGGCAATTTGCCGTAATTAAACGAGTCAGATAATACTGAAAGTAACTGAGGAGAGAGAAGTGAAGAGAATGATTTATAAAATTCTACAGGGAACCCATCAGGTCCAGGAGATTTCCCTGAGGACAGTGCAGAAATTGCAAAAGAAATTTCTTCTGATGATATAGGCGCATTGAGTTTGGCTTTAAAATCAGATGAAAGTGAGGGGATATTCAGATTCTGTAAAAATTGATCAACAGAGATATTGTCATTCAGAGATTCAGAGGAATAAAGCCGAGAATAAAAATTTTTAAATGCATCATTAATTTCTAAATGATCCGATGTAAAGTCTCCGTTCTCCTTCCGGATCTTTGTAATATGTTGTTTGGCTTTGGAACGCCTCAGCTGATTGGCTAGGAATTTACCAGACTTATCCCCATGAATGTAAAAGCGACTCTTGCTTTCGAGAAGTTGGCGTTCAACAGGTTGAATGGACAGAAGGTTAAATTTAGTTTGGAGTTCAACGCGCTTCTTGTATAATTCAGGGTTCTTAGTTTGAGCATATATTTGATCCAATTCTTTAATCTGGTTAATAAGGTCTAATCGATCTGCACAGGATCTTCTGTTGAGATTTGCTGTGTAAGAGATTATTTGACCCCTCAGATATGCTTTCATGGCATCCCAGACAGTCTGGGATGGCACTTCAGGTGATGTATTAGTGTTAAAATAGAAGGTTATCTGATCCTTAATAAATTTTAAAAAATCATCATCTGATAATAAAGTAGAATCAAACCGCCAGTGTTTATTCCTCTGAGGGAGACCAGGAAAGTTCAGAGAGAGTAATTGGGGCATGGTCAGAAATCAGTATACTCTGATAGTCACAAGAGTGGGCAAATGGAATAAGTTGGTTATCGAGTAAGAAATAGTCAATTCTAGTGAAGGTATGTTGAACATGTGAGAAAAAAGAATAATCTCTCTCAGTAGGATGAAGGAAACGCCATATATCAGAGATACCAAAATTAGAGAGAAACGATTGGATAGCTAAGGCAGATTTAGTAGGTGATCTGGTAACAGAGGACGATCGATCCAGATTAGGATCCAACCAACAGTTGAAGTCACCACCCAGTATAAGAGAGTATGAGTTTAAGTCTGGTAGTGAGGAAAAAAACCGTTCAAAAAAGTTAACGTCATCAAAGTTGGGGGCATACAGGTTTGCTAGTGCAACTTTAGTGTTATATAGTTTACCAGAAACAATAATAAAACGGCCATTTGTATCAGATATTTTATTATGGAGTTCAAAAGGAATATTTGAGTTAATAAGAATGGAGACTCCCCTAGCTTTAGCGGCAAAGGATGAATGAAAATGCTGACCCGCCCACTTTGACAGAAGCCGGGAGTTATCAAAACAACGAATATGAGTTTCTTGAAGGAAAGCAATGTCAGCTTTGAGTTGTTTGATATGTGAGAATACCTTCCTCCTTTTAACAGGGTGATTCAATCCCTTTACATTCCAGCTCACGAATTTAAGTGCACTAGCCATTATCAATTACGGATGCATACCAGGCAGCAGGCTAATAAGAGGTCAAGCAGTACAATAGCAGTCTGGGAGCAGAGATGTAAACATAGATTCGTAATATCGAAACATATACATGTCCTGAGCAATAAAGAAAAACAATAAATACAGTGAGTGATGTTGGAACTGGAAAATCCACCCCACCCACACAACCCAAAACTAGACGGCTACCAAAACAAGTAGCCAGCTCTACCAAAAAAATTAACCCAAATACAACTTCCAGATCTGTGTCATTAACAGCAGTTCTGTATAACTACTATAGCAAATAGTAACTAGTTTATGCACTAGAAAACATAACTACAGATTAGAACACCTTCTGCAGAAATATAAAACTTAATACAGAGAAAATCGGAAGAAAACCAAAACTAACCTACCCGCAAAAAATTATAGAAGAATAACGTAAGAGAAAGGGGAAAAAAAGGTAAAAAAAAAAAAGAGAGGAAGGGGAAAATTATGAATTCAAGAAGAGTATTTATCAACCATTTACAGAGAGGAGAGAAAAAAATTCAGAGATTAGAAATAAGGGTGAGGTAAATAAATAAATAGATAAATAGATAGATAAATAGATAAATATTTAAAAAAGGAAAAATAAATCAGCAGTGAAACTGTGAACCAACAAACAGGGAGGCCTTCACTAAAGACTTCAGACCTCCAAAACAAGTTAGAGTCAGTTGTAGAACTCTGTAGATAAAGTTATACAAGAATAAAATAGATTACACAAGTACTATTTAAACGTCCAATAGGGAAACATTAAGCACAGAATGTCTATTTAAAAAAGACACACCAAATCCAGGGAGAGATTGTCAACAGCCCTTAGAGTTTCAATAAATAATGTCTGAGTGCTTCAAGTAAAGTCTGAGTCCAGAAAAAGAAATTTTACTACGAGAAGTACTTATCCACCATTTTAGGAGGTCCGATCGTGTTCCGAAGATGACTGGATAGCCGGAAGACTTGCCACAAATGCTTCAGCTTCCTTCACTGATCTAAACCATTTGTATTTTCCAGTATTAAGCTTGATTCGTAGATCGGCAGGATTGCGAAGAGAGGGTTTAAAACCACGATCAAAAAGCACTTCCATTGCGCCTTTAAACTCAGCGCGCATCTTTAAGGTCTGGGGTGCAAAATCTTCCACAAAGCCAATGGTTGTATCCTGGAAAATAAAAGAACCTCTGCGACGTGCCTCCACAATCAGACTGTGTTTTACCTGGTATTGATGGAAGCACAAGATTACTGGTCGCGGGCGGGAGCCCAGAATTCCGGGGGGAACGTAGACCCTGTGTGCCCGTTCGAGCTCGGGCGTGTTTGGAAGCAAATCTTTCCCGAATATCTCACAGAGAAACTCGGCGAAAAATTTCACGGTTGATCCATGTTCGGTTGCTTCTGGCAATCCAAGAATTCTGAGATTGCAGCGTCTGCTGCGATTTTCGAGATCCACCATTTTGGAAAGGAGTTTGTTCCATTTTTCCTCTAAGCTGGAACAGAGAGTCTCCAAGTATCGAACATGACTTTCTAAATCTTCAGAAGTCGAATCGATGCGAGATAAGTGTTCAGCATGTTTGTCCACTTTATCGTTGATCCGATCCAGTTTGTTTTCCAGCTGTTTGAAAGCGGTTTTGAATTCCTTTAAAATTTCATCTTGGAGCTGTCCGAGCACAACCAGGGTCTTGTCTGAGAGAGCCAGAACTTCCTTTCTCCCGGATTTAGAACTCTTGCTAGACATTGTAAGTTAGATGCGTTCACAGGCAAGTAAGAGATACCGAAAAAGTTCCTAACTAAGGTTTAAAAAATGGAGACATTTAGTGCAAAGATAGCGACAGTAACGGAACAAAAGTTCGGAGCAGCTAAACAATCGCCATCTTACCGGAAGTTCCACCAGAAGAATGTTAACTTGATTTTTTTGTTCAAGTTTCTATGATCTGACTGATATCCAGACAAAAATAAAATAACAAAATCAGCGAAGCATTGAGCACAGAAACAGGGCCTTCAGTGCAACTTGTCCACTCTTACTGTCAAATACCTATCTATGCTACTCCCCTTTATCAACAATTATGTCTTCAAGGCCTTGGCATTCAAGTGTTCATCTAGATCAGGGTTTCCCAACCTGAGGTTCACAGACCCCTCTGTTCATGGAAGGGTTCGATGGCATAAAAAGAGTGGGAACCCCTGATCTAGATACCTAAATGTTTTAAGAGTCCCTGCTTCCAACACCTTTTCAAACAATCCATTCTATACTTCAATTGCCCTGTGGATGAAATAAAACATCCTTACAGCCCACTAAAACCCTTCCTCCCTACTTTAAAACTATACCCTCTGGTTACAGACATCTGTGCTAATGATTTAATTCTCAACCTCTTATAATTTTGTATTTCTTCACCTGACCCCCTCCTTACTACTAAATGATTTATGGTTGATATTTAAATCACAAAGCTACAAAATAAAGGCTACAGAAATAGTATGGAGTGAAGTCTGGACCTGACCATTAGTTAAGTACTCACAGAAGTTACAAATATTAACCACTTTATTGAAACTGAACAAAATCACCAAATCCACTTGCTAATCTCAGGAGTATGGATCAAGGAGAAACTACTGTAAATTGGTTTATTAATAAAAAATACAAAGAAATAAGAGCAACAGTAGACCATCTGCCCCCTTCCCAGATTGTCCATGATTATATTGAATGATAGACAATCTACACTCTTCTCAATTCCTCTTTGAGCAAATTCCAACAGTGCACAATTTCCTGATTTTTCAAGAATGTATCTACACCCTATCTAAATACTTCTAAAATGATCTAGCCTCCACAATCCCCTGGAGTATTGAATTTCAGAGATTCACCACTCTCTGCATCTGCTTCAAATGAATAGCCTCTTACCTTGTAACCTCTTTCAAGGCTTCCCCCAATAAAAATATTTCAACATTCATTTTAATACAAAATGTGTTACTCAAACAGTAGTTTGTCTTTTTTTAAGTACTTTAAAAAAACTATTTCCATGAAACTATGGATAATAGGGCAGCTGCTTCATTGAGCCAAAAATGTACTGGTCCCGATATGTCTTAATTAATCAGAATCCACTATATTGAATAGAATCAGAAAGTCACGTAAACACTCAGCATGTCGGGCAGTATCTGTGAAGACAGTAACAAAAGCTAACATTTCAGGTCAATGATCTTTGATAGTAAATTGATTAAAAGTTGTTGAACAGAAAAATCTTCCCCCACCCCCCTTCAAACCCACTGCCTGACCGGCTGAGTAGTTCTAGCAATCTTCTGTTATTATTTCAGATTTCTAACATGTTATTTAGCTATTGTATTATGGTTAGAAAGTGGAATTTGCTATCACAAGGAGTGGTTGAAATTAACCATAAAGTTAGATTTAAGGAACTGTGAAGTAGTAAGTAGATGAAAAAAGCTATCGGATTAGATAAATAGGTATGAGCAATGTAATATAAATATAAGAATGGAATAGATGGGCTCAGTTGCTTGCTTCTATGCAATTAATTTATTACAGTATTTGGAAAACATCCTAAGTACCAGCTATACTCAAATATTCATGTTGTGTGGAAATATGGTTTACACTGAAGGTCATAGCAATTCTAAAAGCAAAAAGGTCCAGAGATGCTTCAAAATGAAATGAATGCATTATTTTTCTTAATATATTAAAAGTTCTAAACTTCTCTAAAGATTACAGAGCTGGTTCCGAACAACAGCACTGTAGCATAGTTTCCCAGTTCAAAAGATGAACCAAATTGCAGCTGGCACCGTTTCAAATAAATGCAGTCATATTTAAATTTAGCTATTGCCACTTTGCTGCTCAGCATTCAAAAAAAGGCAATGATCCTCAAACAGTCAGCTAGCTTCAATACACATTATGATAGCCAGCAAGGATAAAAGCAAGAGAGATTACTTTACTGAGAACCATATACTGTTGGAGTTTACTGAAATACATGCCAGGGGTCCAGAGACAACTAAGAAAAAATTGACAGCAATGGGCTGAGATCATATACACAAGGTTATCATGCTCTTCTACCCATTCCCCTACACCAACATCTTCTCCAATATCTAGCAATACCAATCAATCCAATAAACATTTACCTCCCACAACACTTTGCATGTTGATAAGCCTTTGATAATGGAAATATTATTCATCCTACACCTCATCTTGTCCATAATAATAAAAATAAGAGAGATCACTTGCACAAGAGGAAGGCTGTCTCAGAATGCCTCACCGGGTTCTCCTCTTCCTTGTGATAAAGGGACAATTAAGATGCAAATGCAATCAAGAGATTGGCAGGCAATAAACGCAAACTACTGGAGGAACTCAGCAAATCAGGCATCATATACGAAGAGGAATAACAGTCAATGCTTCAGACCTAGACTCTTCATCAAATATGGAAAGGGAGCAGAAGCCATAAGACAATGGCAATATTTAAATCCATTCTCATATACCATCCTGCAATAGCAAATCACATTTGTATATCAGCTTTTAATCCTAGTGCGTACCCTACAATTCCACACCTAGAAAGATAGCTAATCACACGTCATTTTACTCTGCCAGAGCTTTGTTTGTATAGAAAGCACATTTTTTGTTTGGCACATCACAGTTGACCCTTATCAATTTTTATTGACACACCATGAAAAGTGTCCTATCTGGGTGCATAATAGCTTGGCACAGCAACTGCTCTGTACATGACTGCAAAAGAACTACAGAGATCAGCACATCATGGAAACCAGCCTCCCCTGTACTGACTCTGTCAGTACTTATCGCTGCCTCTATAAAGCAGCCAACATAATCAAAGACACCCCCCACCTCAAACATTCTATTCTCTCTTTGATCGGGCAAGAAGATACACACAGCTGAAAGCATTTACAACTAGGGTCAAGAACAGCTTTAAAAAGCTACTGATAGTTCACTTGTATGTTAAGATGATCTATTGACTTCATAATCTACCATCATAATCTGCTTCCTTATAGTTTACCTGTGTTGCACTTTCCCTGTAATTGTTATAAGCCATTCTGCATTCTGTTATTATTCTACCTTGTTCTACCTCAATGCATTGTATAATGTTGTACAAGGCCTTGGTGAGACTGCACCTAGAATATTGTGTGCAGTTTTGGTCCCCTAATCTGAGGAAAGACATTCTTGCCATAGAGGGAGTACAGAGAAGGTTCACCAGATTGATTCCTGGGATGGCAGGACTTTCATATGAAGAAAGACTGGATCGACTAGGCTTATACTCACTGGAATTTAGAAGATTGAGGGGGGATCTTATTGAAACGTATAAAATTCTAAGGGGATTGGACAGGCTAGATGCAGGAAGATTGTTTCCGATGTTGGGGAAGTCCAGAACAAGGGGTCACAGTTTAAGGATAAAGGGGAAGCCTTTTAGGACCGAGATGAGGAAAAACGTCTTCACACAGAGAGTGATGAATCTGTGGAATTCTCTGCCACAGGAAACAGTTGAGGCCGGTTCATTGGCTATATTTAAGAGGAAGTTAGATATGGCCCTTGTGGCTAAAGGGATCAGGGGGGTATGGAGAGAAAGCAGGTAGAGGGTTCTGAGTTGGATATCAGCCATGATCATACTGAATGGCGGTGCAGGCTCGAAGGGCCGAATGGCCTACTCCTGCACCTATTTTCTATGTTTCTATGTGATCTGTATGAACAGTATGCTCAACAAACTTTTCATTGTACTGTATGTGACAATAAACCAATTCCAATTTTCAGTACATGTGACAGTATAGATAAATAGGCTGAGAGATATAAACAAAGTCACATGGTGAAATTATACCATGTTATAGAAATATTAAAATTGACATGTAGAAAGGTTATTGATCTTCCATTGGAACTACAAAAAGTTAGAAAACAAGCATATTATCAGTTGTGAAAAAGGGACAAGGTGGAAAGAATAAAGCAAATGTCTCATCGGTGGAGTCAAAGGGAAACTAGCAGTATATGAGTGAGGCAATGGTGCCTGCTAAAAGGTGGTGGCAAAAGTTCATTACTCACAACTAATTAGAAGAGAGAACTGACACTGCAGCCCTTTGAAATCTGATGCAGATATTAATAGAAATGCTCAGCAATCAGCCAGCCTCTGAGGGGGGAGAAAAACCGAATTAACATTACAGATTGATTAACTATTTTTAAAAATCAGAACTGGCCAGTTCCAACACAAAATGGAAAAGCTAAATTCAAATATTTCAGATAACCAAAGTCATATCCTGACAGCTATAATGCATTTAATCAGACAATGAGTGATCTTGGGCTTCCTTTGGAACAGTGTAACAGGGCAAAAACATATCAGAGTGAAAGTTGGATGGAGATTTAAAGTAACTGGCAACTGGAAGCACAATTTTTAATATGGTGCATTGATTTGAACTGCACACTTAACCAAGTGACTTAACCCGTGTTTGATTTCTCTATTTGTGAGAACCAAACACCATATATTACAAGTGGCACAAATGAATCTTTTATAATACTTGTAATTTAATATATGGCATTCAGCTGAAAGACTATCTGTTAAGAAGTAGTAAAATAGCAGGTGATGCAATGCCAGTAATTACATGGGAGAGTACTACAAGAAGTGGATAATGATGGAGATGATAGAGTAAGTCAGGGAAAAATAGCGCAATCAACAGGGCTGAAAGGGAAGCGTCTCCATCTGTTGGGAGCATCACAATGAAAGCGATGCAAATTATGGAAGATTATCTAAAGGTTAATGGAGTAGAAGGTAAGGACAAGGAAATACTATCATAACTCTTTGTGGGAGGAGATGTGAGATAGAAGAAATGAGAAATGAGGAGATATAATAGATCCATCAAAGATGATGGAGGGAAAATGAAAGACATCTTGAAAGCACTACTGTGGAAGTTGTCATCATCAGAACAAATATGGAGCCAGAGAAATTAGAAGAGCAGAATGCAATTGTCACAGGAACCAGAGTGGGAGGAGTTGTAATCAAAATAGCTATGCAAGTCTGCAGTGGATACAGTACTGATTTGGAGCACATCCTCTAAAATTGAGTTGAGCAAAGGATGAGAGAGACAGACAATAGGAAAGTGAGAACAGGGTGGAAAAATGCAACATTTTCAGATAACCTACTTTCCAGTTTTGATGGAAGGTCAATCTGTGTCCAAGAGCAGGGTGAGCTTCCTCAATGACCATCACCCTGTAGCAGTCACATTTAATGTGATAAAGTGTTTTGAGAGATTGGTGATGTTCAGAATTATCTCCTATCTGAGCAAGGAAATGGATCCACTGTAATACCACCACAACAGATCTATCGTGGATGCAATTTCACTGGCTCTCCAATGAATCTGATGTTGCAGCAATCCACTTAAATAACTGGCAAATTGATAAATTGGTTTATTATTGTCATATATACTGAGGTAAAGTGGAAAAACTTGTCTCGCGTACCATCCATATAGATCAGTTTGTCACAAAATTGCTTTGAGATAGAACAATAAAAGCGCAGAATAAAGTATTACAGTATAAAGTGCAGACAGGCTGTAAGGTACAAGGTCAAGGGTAGATTGTGAGGTCGATATTCAACCTGATCATATTAGGAAAACATTCAACAGTCTTACGACAGTGGGATAGAACCTGTCCTTGAACCTGGTGACACACACTTTCAGGTTTTTGTATCTTCTGCCCCATGGAAGGAGGGAGAAGAGAGGATGTCTAATGTGGATGGGATCTTCAACTGTGCTGGCTGCCTTATATATAAAGTCCATATAAAGTCATGGACATGTAAAGTCCATGGAGGGAAGGCTGCTATGCCCACAAATCTATAGTGTCTTCTGGTCACGGGCAGAGCAGTTGCCTTACCAAGTTGTGATGCATCCAGAGAGGATGCTTTCTATGGTGCATCAATTTTTTTTTAAATGGAGGGAGCCAAAGGGGGCATGACAAATGTCTTTAGCCTTCCAAGGAAGTAGAGATGCAAGTGAACTCTCTGGGCTCACTTGTGTCTTTACCAGCAAGTCAAGAATGCTTGTACTAGAAAAGGCTATTTGGGCTGTTCTCTCCTAGGAATTTGAAATTCTCAACCCTCATGACCTCAGCACTATTGATGTGAAAAGGAGCACTGTCCCACTTCCCAAAGTCAATGACCAAGCTCTTTTATTTAGCTGACATCAAGGGAAAGGCTGTTGTCATGACACCATGCCACTAGGCTCTCTAGCTCCTTCCTGTACTCCAAGTAATCATCTTTAAGATACAGCACACTCTGGTGATATCATCTGTAAACCTGTGTAGATGGTGTCAAGGCAGAATCTGGCCATGCAGTCATTAGTCCATAGGCAGTAGAGGTCAGAGGATGCAGCCTTGTGGAGCATTAGTTTTGAGAATAACCCTGGCGCATATGATGCTGCCTATCTTTACTGATAGTGGTCTGTTGTTCAGGAAATCAAGGATTCAGTTACAGATCTAAGTGTTGAGTTCCAGGTTTAGGAGTTTGGAAATAAGTTTGCATGGAATTCTAGGATTAAAGGTGGAGCTCTAGTCAATAAACCATTGTCTAACATAGGTGTCATTACTGTCCAGATGCTACAGAAATTAGTGTAGAGCCATAGAGATAGCATCTAACATAGACCAGTTTTGGGGGTAGGCATATTGCAGTGGGTTGAGATTGCCTTGGAGAACTTCATGATACTGGATGTCAGAGCCACTGGACAGGAGATATGAAAGTACATTACCTTGTTTTTCTTCACTACTAGGATGATAATAATCATCTTAAAGCAAAAGAGAATCTTAGACTGAAGCAGGGAGAGGTTAAAAATTGGGGGTCGGGGTTTCATTCATTGATGTGTTATACAGTGCAGATAGACCTTCAAAGCAAGGCATGGGAGACATGTCTATCTTTTAAAGATAGTCCCTAATAGAAAATAAAGATGTCAATGTTAGGCAGGAATTTCATCTTCCTACTCATTTTGTTCTTGCTGGCTTTACTGCCTTCCTCAATGACTCAGGAACAGCTTCTCCCCTCTGCCATCCAATCTCTGGATGGACATTGAACCCATGAATACTACCTCACTACTTTTTAAATTTTTATTTTTGCATTATTTATTTAATTGTACATTGTTGTTAAGTGCTGTCAAGTCATCTCCAGCTCATGGCGATCCTATGGATAATGTAGCTTTCGTGGCAAGATATGGAAGTAGATTGCCAGGTCTTTCTTCCAGATAGATACTGCTGCTGCCCAGGTTGGGACCAGCCCAGATTCAAACTCAGGGCCATCTGCCTCAAAGTCCAGAGCTAATGCCAATGCACCACTGGCCAGTCCAATATGTATTACTGTAATTCATGTTTTCCCCTATTATTATATATTCCATTGTACTGCTGCTGCAAAGACAACAAATTTCACAACAAAAACCAGTGATATTAAACCTGATTCTAATAAATAGTTTTCATGTCTCCTTGCTTCTTTTCCTCTGACACAGTCTACTACCTAAATTTTCCAAGTTTGTGTAGCAGGCAGCAATTACAATGAAGTCATTGCACCTTATTGGCATAGACTACAAGGGTCCATCCAATTAATTGTTGCTTACAATAAAGTCTCAACTCATCCACTGGCACTTTCCACTCCAATCCTCTTATCTTGCTGGTTCTTACTACATTTGCTTGATTAACTAATATGGCTGATATGTAATCTAATGTGATCAGCGACTGGAATAATAAGTATCCCATATTCCCCCCAGGAGGTTTTCCTCAAGATGAAGACATTTCAGGAGCTGCTAGAAAGCATGATATTATCTCTCAAGAAATTCTTCTCATAATCTGCACTTAAGGAGTGTACTGCCTCTGTTCACAAACGCTGGAACAGAAGCAGAGTAAATTGTTATCTATCCATACCCAAAATATCACAAAAAAGCAGATCTCCGATCAGTCTGAATTGGCATTAGTGGGAGGCCAAGGTCAACTGTAAGAGAAGTGAAGCTTTGCTCTTCAGCAACTGGCCCAGACATTTCTACATGCACTTCATCATCATGTCTGACCACCTGAAGATGCTTGAGAGCTGGTTCGGAGGGACCAAGGCATGCAACAAGATTTACCTGAATGGAAAGGCAAGAATAAGCAAAAATTGGCACTGTAGGATGGACCCTCACAAATATTGCTCATACTACCAATGCAGAGAATCAACAATACTGAATATACAGACTGAATGACATCACAAGTGTAAAGAACCATAAACTTCTTTCTTTTGTACAATGTATACTTACTATGTTGAATAAACTTTAAGTATTAAGGAAAATGCTTCATGAGCAGTTCCTGATGCTGCAGTGAACAAATTGAGAAAAATAGCACAGATCTGCAGTGAGTCATCTCTGCCATTTTTCAGGATATTCCAAGGAGACTTGATAACTGACAGTCGCCATAACTTGGATTTTAGGGAGATAATATCAAGGAATGAGAATAAGATCATAGGTCCCCAAAGAATTTCACATATCTCTGGTTAGCGATGTTGAAAACCTAAGCCTAAGTTTAAGCTTGACCTGCCTACTCATCAGACAGATCAAGAATGGAAGAAGGTGTAGGAGCAGTTTCTTTGTAAACAGGCATGCCCTGAGGTCTAGAATTTACCCAAGTGGCCTATCACACCCATCCCAAAGCACCCAGGTCAGGGAATGCACTCAGTGGTGCCACCACTGCGGTACCCATGAATGAGCAGCACAGCAGCTAAAGGCTGGGGAGAGAAAAAAAAAATCCTTCAAGCCACAGCACACCCTGTAGACTCTGAACAGTGTTCATTCAT
This sequence comes from Hemitrygon akajei, assembly GCF_048418815.1. Classification (NCBI taxonomy): domain Eukaryota; kingdom Metazoa; phylum Chordata; class Chondrichthyes; order Myliobatiformes; family Dasyatidae; genus Hemitrygon; species Hemitrygon akajei. The sequence goes on from NC_133129.1 coordinate 134,642,506, forward strand.
TTCTGAAGTTGTCCAGATCTCTTGAGGTCACTAAATAGCAAGAGAAGAACACAGCACTCAATTCTCTTGGTTTAAATAAGAGTGTTCCACTATATTTCTCTGAAATGCTTCCATAATGACTGCTGTGGACCTTTGAGCTGCAAGTCTTATGCAGGTAGAAATGTATATTGTGAAAGGTTTAATGTCAATGAGTACTTGCCTGATGCCAGGAAAATGTGAAATTATACCCAGAATTGTCTGGTTCAATTTCACAATTACCTTGATTTAAGTTGAACAATTGCATTGGCAGCATCACTGAGGCCAATTTTACTTTTAATTTATTCAAAGGATATATGCTCTGCAGGTTTAGCCAGTATTTAATTGCCCAACGCTAACTGCCCTTGAAAAGTTGACGGTGAGTCGCCTTGTTCAACTGTTGCAGTCTTTAAGAAGAGGTATACCTATAATTCTGTAAGGAATTACAGATTTATTATCACTGACATATGTTGTGAAATTTGTAGTTTTGTGGCAGCAGTACAGCGAGTGCAAAGCAAAGAAAATATTATAACAAGAAATACAAAAAGTGAGGTACTACTCATAGGTTCATGGTCCAAACATAAATCTGATGATGCAGAGGAAGAAGTTGTTCCTAAAACGTTGAGTGTGTTTTCAGGCTCCTGTACCCCCTCCCTGGTGTTAGTTATGAGAAGAGGGGGCATATCCTGTGTGGTGAAGGTCCTTCATGATAGATGCCACATTTTTTGAAGCATTCTCTTCTGAAGATATCCTCAATAGTGGGGAGGCAAATGACTGAGTTTACAGCCCTCTGTAGCTTTCTCAGATCCTGTCCCCTCCATATCAGATGATGATGCGACCAGTTAAAATGATCTCTACGGCACATCTATAGAAATTTGCAAGAGTCTTTGATGACATACCAAATTTCCTCAAACCCCTAATGAAATCTCCTGGCTAGACGTTTAATCCTCCTTAGATGGAGGGATGTTGCCCCGCCCATGCATGCTCAATGACTTAATGATATTATGTCCTGCTTAGACCTTGAAAAAATTCATTATTCAGTTCTTAATTCGGATACAAAGTTCCATAAGGTCTGGGGACCTTTTATTGAGTACTTTCATAACCTTCCTCTTAACTAAGGTTTTTGTTTCTGTCCCTTGCTTTCAGCTCCTTTTCTGTTGGTAGTAGGTATTAATATCTTCTGTTGCTAAGTGTATTTACAGTTTTGGGGGTTTGAATGTCCTGATGTATACTCTCTAGATTGTGTTGTGGTTGGTCTGGAGTTCTTTTTTGTTGCGGGGCTTGGGGAGGATACTAATTTTACATATCTTCAATTTGGGTGCTTTCTCAATTATCTTCTTTTGTATTATGTTATTATTGTATGTTTATTTTTGCACTGTATTAATGTTCTTCATTTCAATCTGGGTTTTTTTTTATCTGTAGCGATGTAGAAAATGTATAAAAAAACTAATAAAAAAAAACTCCTAATGAAATATAGCCACTGGTGTGTCTTCTTTGCAATTGCATCAATATGTTGGCCTGAGCATCGATCTTCAGAGTCCTGATACCCAGGAACCCTTTCCACTGAGGAACCTTCAACAAGGACTGGTGTGTGTTCCCTCAACTTTCCCTTCCTGATGTCCACAATGAATTCCTTGGTCTAAATGATGCTGAGTGCAAGGTTGCTGTTGTGATACCACTCAACCAGCCGATCTACATATCTCACTCCTGTTCTTACGACAATAGCTGTGTCACTGGCAAATGTTTAAATGATGTTTGCGCTATGACTAGCCCACAGTCATGAGTGTAGAGAGTAGAGCAGCAGGCTAAGATGTATCCTTGAGAGCACCTGTGTTAATTGTCAGTGAGGAGGAGATGTTATTTTCAATCCACACTTATTGTGGTTTCCTGGTAAGGAAGATGAGGATCCAAATCCAGGCACAGTTAAAATCAGCAATATACAGTACTTCCAAGTCAGAATGGTGTAATCCCATGCTTTTGCTGTCCTTATTCTTCCAGATAGTAAATACTGTGGATTGGATGGTGCTATTCTGGAGATGCTGAGTTGTTGTAGTGCAACCTCTCTATGATACAAACCCCTGCTACTGTGAATTGGTGATGGAGCAACTAAATGGTTATGAATAGGGTGCCTATAAAGTGGGCTACTAGATGGTTTTGACTTTCTGGAATGCTGTTGAAGCTGCACTCATCCAAGCAAGTAAAGAGGACTCAAATGCATTCCTGACTTCAGGCTTGTGAACTTAATAGTCAGTTACTGGGATACTTCAGTTTAATTTCTGGTTAATGGTAATCCCTGAATATTAATTTTTAAAAAAGGATTCAGTTACGTTTCATCTTTGCTGATTTTGAACATAAGTGTGTCAATATTTACTACTTATAGTTGGTCAATAGCCTAAGTAGGCAACTATTATCATTAATAAAAAGACCATGCCCATGATATATAACAAGGTTAAATATTGACTACTCGTTAAAGAAAGCACATTATTTTAAAATATTCTACTTGCTTGTATGGCTTATATTTGTCCACTTTGACATTATATATCCAGTCTTCCAGCTTTTTCCTGATGGTAACATAAATTCCTTTGAGTTCCCAATGTTTCTTCACATCTATTACTGTCATAAATCTAAAACAAAGATAGAACTATCAAAATCAAACAAGAACCAGTCTTCAGTTCTTAATGGAAATTGCAAACAGTAATCAATCTGAAATTAAAAGAACAGCTTTTCAAACAATCAGCACTGTCTACTGAGCATGGCTGGCTCACAGCACAGGAATAGCTGCTAGGAGAAATGCTTTGGAAAGTGAAGTAACTATGAGATGCTCTTGTATGCTTCAGCAAACATAAAACAATGCCATCATGTTAATTGACCTGATCAAATCATGCAGCTATGGGCCAAGTTATTTGCACCACTGTAATAGGATTCAAGGAGAGGGCAGACTATCTTGCTTTCCTAATATTTTATCACAGAAACCAAGCAAGCTTGAGTAAGTGCAAATGTAGGTGTTAGATGCATAGACAGAAATCTATCTCAATTTTGTCAACATGACCAATGGGTCAAATAGTTTCATCTTGAAAAAAAACAAACAAGTTTACTGAACTCATCTTTGTAGCCAATATATAATCTGACAAGGTCAATATTCATGATTTCCACTGCAAATTCCAATCAGTTGTGCCAGGGCATCAGTGGAAACTCTCATATTAGAGAATTTCCACTCATAGTGCATTTTAACTTGATAGCCACTGTTCACTTGAGTGTTCGATAGGTCTCTTGTCAGAGAATTAGCAAGAAACTGGTAGAACTCACGGAAGTAAAACTAGTCAAGAATTACAGAGTTCATTAAAATGAGACATGCCAATCAGTGGTAAATTTCACTTAAAGCTCAATGGAACAGGAGAACAAACAGTTTGAGATGATTCTTAATTTATCATTTTCTCCCTCTAATCAAAACTTTTTGGATTTTATTGAATCCAATAAAGACATGGAAAGCTTTAACAAGTACACTTTTTACAAAGTTGTGGAGGGCCTTATTTGCAAGACCTTTTTCAAGAAACTTTTTAATAATATTTGGAAAAGGCAGTAACTAGGAATTCATGAGATTTTGATACCAGCAATACTTATCACTGAACTAATCATTAAGAAATCTGACATCTAGTTGTACAAATTCAAAGTTATTCTGTAACACTGTGCACCCTTCAAACAAGTACAAAATCAAATCATCCAAACTTAAAACCTCCATATACACAAGAACCTTAAATATTTCCATATATTATTTTGACTTATGGTCTCCATAGCCATTCACAGAACAACCCATCGTCCACAAATTTCCTCTGTAACCTACTGCCCCCATATTCCCATCAACCTATGCCCCCTCCCACATTCTACCACTCAGCAAATAACCTAGCAATTCACACATCCTAGGGATGCGGAAAGTAACTAGAGTACTCAGGGTAAACCCGTACTGTCACAAGAAGAGCATGCAAGTATTTCCAGAATTTTCCTGCTTCCAATCTCCAGCATTTGCAGCATTTTGTTTTTGTATTATTTATTAACATATCTCAGATTTCATTAATCTGAAAATTTCAAGTTTCTTCACAGATACTACCCAACTTGCCAAGTATTTTCAGTATATATTTAATTTTTAACATCTAAAGGATCTAAAGGCCATGGATACCTAAATGACCCAGTGGGATAAAAGATGACTGTAGTCCATGTACTGGAAATCACAGTTCTGAATATCAGCACCTCTCATTATGAAAAGGAAAAATAGTGTGAAATGAAAGAAATATAACAAATACCAGAAGGATTCCCATAATGTTTCCCACCTGCATGAATAACAAAGATGTTTCTAGAGTCTCTAGTCTCAAATATTCCATGCTTCTACCCGTTTTACTTGATTCTGGCCAGTCATATTTCTTAATTGTAGCATCTTATGTCTCTAAAATTATAAGATCCCAATATCGATGGATTGCATCTGAATTATTGGTATTGCAAATCTTTGACAGAAAAACTGAAAACAGTAAAATAGTTTTTCCCTGGTCATTTTGTATATATGCAATCAAACTTGTGTATTAATTCATGGTGCAAAGTCAAAAAGGTATAAACTAGTACCTAGAATTTTGAGTACTATGCTCCTACCTTCCGGAATCGATCATGTTCTCAGTGATGCTAATCAGTGTACGTGCTGCTTGACGGTTTAGCATACCAGCACTATATTGCCGCCAGTAACTTGTCTAAATGCAATTGCAAAAGAATAGAAAATAGTGTTAAAATATTTAAAATAATATTGGTAACAGAAAATCAGATATTCAATGGCCACTTTATTAGGTACCACCTGTGGCCACCTAATAAAGTGGCAACTGAATGTATGTGGTCTTCTGCTGCTGCAGCTGATCTACTTCAAGGTTTGACATTTTGCGCATTCAGAGAATCTCTTCAGCACACCACTGTTGTAACACATGGATATTTGAGTTACTGTCACCTACCTGTCAGGTTCAACCAGTCTGGCCATTCCCCTCTGAACTTTTTCATTAACAAGGCATTTTTGCCCACAGAACTGCCGCTCAATGGATTTTTTTTTTTGTTTTTCCACACCATTTTCTGTAAACTTTAAAAACTGTTGTGCAAATCCCAGGAGGTGAGCAGTTTCTGAGATACTCAAACTACCCCATCTGCATCAACGACAATCATTCCGTGGTCAGTCACTTGGATCACATTTCTTCCCCATTTGAAATTTGGTCTGAACAAAAGAACCTCGCAACCATGTCTGCATGCTTTTATGTATTGTGTTGCTGCTATATGATTGGCTGATTAGTCATTTGCATTAATGAACAGGTGTACAGGTATACCTAATAAAGTGGCCAGTGAGTGTATTTCCAGGTAGACAATCACAAGAAAGATCTAAGTAATGTGATGATCTGTATAATTTAACCTTTTGAGCCTTTAAAAGGCGTATTCTGGCTTCTTCCATCATGTCATCTATCTCACGAAGGGAAGGTTCCCATGGAATATTTTTTTCACAGTCAGGGCAACGAAATGCTTTAGCACTTGGCAAAATTTCATCAACATGAACCTGAAAGACAAAAAGAGCACATTAATTTTGATAATATCTAACTGTGGATTAAATACTACATTTTGAGTGATAATTATGGAAGTGTTTGAATCAATATGCAATGGAAAGAGGAATCCCTTCATCTCCACTTTCAAACACTTCGGCAATATCATCCAATAGAGAAAGTTTTGAAATGTTGTTCTAATACACTATGTATGATTGAGCTCATCTTTTCTACAATGCATCAAATTTGTTCGCACTGAAGGCAATTGGTGCACACATAAGGGGCTGGGCCTGTATTGTTACCTTACAGATAACATTTTTTGTGCCTGCAGCTTTTAAATAAGAGGAATCCTATTCCATAATTGAAAATGACCATGAAAACTACTGTAATTATTAATCAGATATGAATGTCCAGTTCCACCAATGAAGGGTGACTCGGAGTGGAGTACAAGAAGTAAAAAACGAAAAGAACTATCACCAGAGAAGCACAATGGATTTTTAAGTGGGAGGAGGAGGATTCAGCTGTCATGATTCACTTGGGTATCAAGAACATAGGAAGAATGAGGAAAGAGGTTCTGCTGACGGAATTTGGGAGCTAGGGAATAAATTGAAGTGCAGAACCAAAACAGTAATAATCTTTGGAATGATAGCTGAGGTTAATAAGATCAGATATGTAAGTAAATACACGACTCAAAGATTGTTGTGGGAGAAGAGGGTTTGAAATTGTGGAAAATTGGCACCAGATTTAGCTGTTCCAATGAGAAAGAGTCCACTTGAATTACGCTGCAACCAAGGTCGTGGTATACTAGGGCTGTGGATAGGTCTTTAAACTAAAAAGTAGGGAGAGCAGAGGGGTTCAAAGCCTGTAAAAGTATGGATAAAGTAAAAGGGAAGGAGAGTGCAAAAGTTACAGAAATCTCCAGAATAAAGAATAAGATAAAAAAGTTCAGAATGGGATAAGAATTTAACTTCAGGCAGCCTGGAAACAAAATTGAATAATTGGGTGGTCAATACAGGACTAAACATCTTATATTTGAATGCATGCAGTTTATAAAATAAGGGAGATGATATTGTGGCACAGTTAGAAACTGGCAGGAATGAAATTCAGGGCATCACAGGCTGATTTAAAGAAAATGACAGCTAGGAGCTTTACATCCAAAGATGCACATCGTATCAAAAGAAAAGGCAGGTGGGCGGTTATGTTGATTAAAAAAAGATATGAAAACTGTCACGGACCCTATGACCGGGTAAAGAACCAGCAAAAAATGGAAAACACTTTGGAGTCTGGTATTGCTAATAACTAATAGTGTTTATTAGTAAAATATGCAATACAGTACTATAAATGCAAATATATCAATCAGGTTAGCAATGATATATACACACATAAGTGTGGAAATAGGAACAAAACTAGGCTGTTTCAAACCTAGGGGTAAATGGGTACAGTCTTACGATGATGAAGAGAGTTCAGTTCAGTTCGAGATGGTTAGTTGAGGAGGAGGGGGGGGGGAGGGGGAGACGTCGATCTTCCTGCTGTCTTCCGAAGTCCTGTTGTGGTCACCGACTATGACCATGATACCTACGACCATTCTTCAGTGGTGGAATTATCACCCAGGCAAGGATGGACACACAAGTAGTTCCCCACCGGTCGCACCTTTTCACACTGTGAACCACAGATCGATTTTCCCAAATCGATCCTCCAAAACCCCACCTTCTTGTGGGTGCAACAAAGCTCGTTCAGGTGTCCGAACTGTGTTTCTCGTGGTGTGTCTCCGGGTCCAGCAGCTGACCTGGTATTTATTTCAGCATGCTGAACACCGGCTGTCCATCAAACTGCTCCACTCTCCTCTCTCTGTAAGACTTTTTTTTTACAAGCAGGCAAGTGTCCTTGTGGAAAGGTAAACAAACTGCTGAGAAACCATAAGATATCTCCCTCTCTCTCCCTCTCTAACAGCTCAAACAGTGTCAAAAGCCAGTCTCATTCTCCCAACATTGTAAAGTGATTGTCCACAGAGAATATGACCCCAAGGGGTACATAACAAACCAAATCCTTAGAAAGAAGTTACTCAAGATCAAAAGAAACCTTGTGGCTGAGGTAAAAAGACCCTTACAGAAGTTATAGATACGCTACCAAACAGTGGTCAGGATGTGGGATACCAGTAACATTGGAAGATAGGAAAGGCATGTAAAAGGAATGATGTTACAATGGTCACAAGGATTACAATATGCAGGTGGATTGGGAAAATCAAGTTGGTGCTGGAATTAGTAGAATGCTTATGAGATAACTTTTTGGATCAGCTTGTGGTTGACCCACTAGGGAAAAGGCAATTCTGGACTGGATGTTGTATAATGAAACAGATAAGATTAGGGAGATTAATGTAAAGGAACCCTTAGGAGATGGTGATCATAATATGATAGCATTAACCATGCAGTTTGAGAGGGAGAAGCTAAAATCATATGCATCAGTATTTCAGATGAGTAAAGGTAATTAGAGGCACTAGAGAGAAACTGGCCAAAACGGACTACAGGGGAGACTGGCAGGGCTGACAGCAGATCAACAATGGCTGGAATTTCCAAGATTAATTCGAAAGACACATGATTGCTCCATCCTAAAGGAGAAGCGGCATTCTAAAGGGAGGAAGAAGCAACTGTGGATGACAAGTGAAGCTGAAAACAGCATAAAAGCCAAAGAGAGGGGAAATAAAAGCTATGAGAGAAAAGATGAAATATAAAATTTCATATTTCAATAATCTAAAACATACCTAGCCATTTGTATATAAGTGGGTACCAGAGGCTTTTTCAGCTATATAAAGAGTAAAATAGAGGAAAGTGTGGATACTGGACCACTGGAAAATGACACTGGAAAGGAAGCAATAGGGAACAGAGAATGGTGGGTTAACTCAGTAAATATTTTGTGTCTCTCTCTATACTGTGGAAGACACCAGTAGCATTACAGAAATTTGACTGTGCCAGGGCAGAAGTATGGTGTTATTTTTAAGGAGAAGGTGCCTAGGAAGCTGAAAATTTAGAGGTAGATAAATCACCTGGACCAGATGGACTACATTCCAGCATTCTGAAAAATGTAGCTGAAATGATTGTAGAGGCAAGAATCAGTTGATTCTGGGATGGCTTTAGAGGAATAAAAAGCTGCAAATGTCCAGTGAGTACTGGCCCAGAGTCATCAAACACTCCTCATATGATAAGCCTTTCATTCCTGGAATAATTCTCATAAACTCCCTCTGGAATCTCTCCAATGCCAGGACATCTCTTCTCAGATAAGGGCGCCAAAACTGCTCACAGTACTTCACGAACAGTCTGATCAATACCTTACAAACCTTCAGTATTGCTTCTTTGCTCTTATATTCTAAGGCTCTAGAAATGAATGCAAACATTTCATTTGCCTTCCTTACGACCAACTCAACCTACAAGTTCGGCACAAGAACTCCCAAGTGCCTTTGCACATCTGATTTTTGAATTCTCTTCCCTTTAGAAAATAGTCTATGCCTTTATTCCTTCTGGCAAAATGCATGACCATATACTTCCCTGCACTATATTCCATCTACCACTTCTTCACCCATTCTCCCAATCTATCCAAGTCCTTCTACAGACTCCCTTCTTCCTCAGTATTACCTGCCCCTCCACCTATCTTGGTATCATCCACAAACTTGACCATAAAGGTATTAATTCCATCATCCAAATCATTCATATATAACATAAAAAGCAGTACCAACATCAACCCCTGCAAGAGCACCACTAGACTCCAGCAGCCAACTAAAGACAGTCCCCATTACTCCTATCTTTGCCTCCTGTCAGTCGGCCAAATCTGCTTGTCTATGCTGTATCTTTCTTATAATACCATGGGCATTTATCTTGTTTAGTAGCCTTGTGCATGGCACCTTGTCAGAGGCCTTCTGAAAATCCAAATAAACATCTTCTGGCACTGCTTTGTTTATCCTGCCTGTTATTTCCTAAAAGAATTCTAACAGATTTGTCAGACAAGGTGTCCCCTTAAGAAAACTATGCTGACTTTGGCATATTTTGTTGCGTACTGTATCTAACTAAGTACCTTGAAACCTCATCCTTGACAACTGAAAACGTCTTCCCAACCATTAAGGCCTATAATTTATTTTATCCTGCCTTTCTCCTTTCTTGAAGAGTGGAGTGACACTTGCAATTTCCCAGTCCTCCAGAACCATTCTAGAATCTAGTGATCCTTGAAAAATCACTACCAATGCTTCCACAATCTCTTCAGCTGTGTCTTTCAGGACCCCGGGGTGTAGTCCATTTGGTCCAGGTGACTTACTCACCTTCAGACCTTCCAGTTTCCCAAGCACCTTCTCTTTACTGATAGCCACTGCATTCACTCCTCCCCTGATACTATTGAACTTCCAGCATACTGCTAGTGTCTTCCACAGTGAAGACTGACACAAAATACTTAAGTTCGTTTGCCATTTCCTTGTTCTCATTACAACCTCTCCAGCAGTCTGATATCCAGTCTTTTACTCTTTATATATTGGAAAAAACTTTTAGCATCTTATTTTGCCTAACTTTACTTCATATTTCAAATATAGATACAAAAATTAGAGGAGGGGCGGGTAATATCTATAAAGCAGGGAGTCTGCAGAAGGACCTGGAGAATGGCAAAAGAAGAAGTGCACAGTCATGCACTTTGGAAGAAGGCATAAAGGCGTAGACTATTTTTTAAACCAGGGAGTGAATTCAAAAATTGGAAATGCAAAACAAGAATTCATGCTGAAACTTTATAAGGCATTATTTTTACATATCAGGACTGATTGCAGATATGTGGCAGGTGCCCATGCAGCAGTCTGATAGCTAAGTGAAGCTATTGGGCTTCCTATGCACAAAGAGTTCCCTCTTTTTACGCAGGCTTTCAAGTGCACATTTTCATCTTGGCAGGCCTGTTTTGTCGGATCCACACAGTAAAGTTGCCTGTTACTAACTTGACTCACTTCAAAGTAAATTTATTATCAAAGCACATATATCACCATATACAACCTTGAGATTCATTTACTTGCAGGCATACTCAATAAACCCATTATAGAATAATAACCATAATAGAATAAATGAAAGACCGTCTAACTTGGGTGTTCAACCAGTGTGCAGAGAACAACAAACTGTACAAATATAAAAAATGATAATGATTAATTAATAAGCAACAAATACTGAGAACATGAGATGAAGCATCCTTGAAAGTGAGTCTATAGGTTGAGGAACATTTCAATGATGGGGTAAGAGAAATTGAGTGAAGTTATCCCCTCTGGTTCAAGTGCCTGATGGTTGAGGGGTAATAACTGTTCCTGAACCTGATGGCGAGAGTTATGAGGCTCTTATATCTTCTTCCTGATGGCAGCAGTAAGAAGAGACCATGTGCTGGATGGTGGGGGTCATGACGATTGATGTTGTTTTCCTGCTGTAACGTTTCATGTAGATGTGCTCAATGGTGGGGACAGCTTTCCCCATGACGGACTGGGCCACAGCCATTCCTTTTTGTAGGATTTTCCATTAAAGAGTTTTGGTGTTTCCATACCAGGCTGTGATGCAGCCAGTCAATATACTCTCCACTACAAATTTATATAAGTTCTGTAAGTTTTAGACGACATGCCGAATCTTACCCTTTCTTCCACGTAATTGGCATTGTTCCTCTCCATGCCTTGTGCCACATCAGGTGGCAACATGTCCGTTTCTTCAGTATTCGCCTGTTATTGGTGGGTTTTTTTTTAAACAAGGCCAAGTCGATAGCTCAATGCTCAACCCAGCACAGATGGAAAGCGTGCAAGGAGCCAACAGATTCAAATCCGGGACCACTTGACCCAAAGTCTAGTGCGGATGCCACTGCACCACTGGCCAGTCCGCACACTTGGAGGACCTTACCTTTACTTCCCTACTCTCAAAGTAAATGAGACATTTCAGAAGATAGTTTTACATCAATTTTATCCCCATTTTTACAGTGTTGCAAGAGTATGCAGAGATTAAAAAAGTTACTGCAGCTTTAGAAAGGGTAAGCAATGACACAGCTACTACCTTGGGAAAAGTAACAAAAGAAATGACATGAGTAAAATAGTTCTACAAAGTTGCATGGCGTTAGATCTTCTCCTTGCAGCTAGGGGGTGGAGGGGAGCAGTAACGCACAGTTATAGGTAAGGAGTTTTATATTCACGTACCCGGGTCTGAAGGCACAGTTAGTTCTGCTGATCATATTTATAAAGAAGCAGCTAAAATACATCAATCTGACAGATGGAATTGCTTTGACTGGATTCATTTCAGTCTCAGAAGCTGTGTTATTTAATATTACAAATCATATTATTCATACTAATATGCCTTGTCATAACTTACTTGCTTAAAGTCAATCATTAATAGAATTTCAAACCTGCATAAGCATACCTACTAATCTGCCTAAACATGACATGATTCTATGAATATTTTGAAGAATATATGCCCTTTCATATTTCATAACTTTAGTGTTTTGATTATTTTATATTTAACATAGATGTCACAAGATTTTCTGCCTCCAAATTTTCAGATGTCATGCCTCTAAATGTGATTTAGAATCAACGGGGGAAACTGTTGGAAATGACTTTAATTTTTAGATTGAACTATTTATTTTCTTTGCAGTTTAACAATTAATGCTCTGCTTGTATTTTAAGTAATTCTTATATGTAAGTAACACTTTGATATGCTTCCTAGTAGTCACAATATGTATATGCAATTGTTCAATGTGTCCCCTAGTGGCTATATTGGTATAACACAGGTATGATTCTGGAAGTTTCTCATGGTGCTACATTATTTGATTAAGAGTTTTCTCATTGGTTGACTCTTATCTAAAAACTTGAATGGAATTTCCCTTATCTGTAGGAATAAAAAATCTGCACTACAATTGACTGCTATCTTAGCTTTTTGGATCTTTGTCTCTCCCTTCACTTAGGAGGCCTCTATAGTCATTTGCTTTCAATTTTCCTTTGTTTTATCAACTTTTAATAAAAGGATCATGAAGCAACACGTTTTGTGCATTTTTCCTGACTTCTGAAAGAACCTTGGAGTAAAACTCCAGATTCCAACACATTAATACAAATAAGTAGCAGTCTTGAGGAAAAGATATTCTAAGGTACTAAGGAAAAGTCATTTCTTCAGCAGTTTGAACGGGGCACGACTGCGTAAGCGTGTGAAAGTCGGCCCGTGAGGCAGCGGGAGAATTTTTTAAAGCGAGCAGATTAACGGAGTGGGCGATGTAGTAGAGGGAGACAGAGTAGGAAGGCTTTGGCTCGAGAGGCTTCAGTGAGCAGACGCTGAGGATGAGCTTGCTCCCAGTGAGGTAAGGTCGGGTAAGCTCCTTAATTGATCTAATTAGCTTAGGAGTAGGTAATGGAGGCAGCAGTTAGGGCAGTCGAGTGGTCCATTTACAGTATGTGGGAAGTCAGGGTGAGCACAATTGTCCCTGATGACTACACCTGCAAAAGGTGCATCCAGCTGCAGCTCCTGACAAACTGTGTTAGGGAACTGGAGCTGGAGTTGGATGAACTTCGGATCATTCGGGAGGCAGAGGCAGAAATAAACAGGAGTTACAGGGAGATAGTCACCCCTAGGAGTCAGGTAGCTGGGTGACTGTCAGGAGAGAGAAGGGGAATGGACAGAATGAGCAGAGCACCCCTGTGGTCGTTCCCACCAATAATAAGTATACCGTTTTGGATACTGTTGATGGGGATGACCTACCAGGGACAAGTTGCAGTGGTTGCATCTCTGGCACTGAGACTGGACCCTCAGCTCAGAAGGGAAGGAGGGAAAAGAGGAGAGCAGTAGTGATAGGGGATTCGATAGTTAGGGGGACAGATAAGAGGTTCTGTGGAAGAGATCGAGAATCCTGGATGGACTGTTGACTCCCTGGTGCCAGGGTCCGAGATATCTCGGATCGAGTTCTCAGTATTCTCAAGAGGGAGGGTGAGCAGCTGGATGTCGTGGTCCATGTAGGGACCAATGACATGGGTAGGAAGAGTGAGGAGGTCCTGAAAGGTGAATTTAGGGAGTTAGGTGCCAAGTTAAAGGTCAGAACCTCCAGGATAGCAATCTCAGGATTGCTACCAGTGCCATGTGCAGGCAGGTTTAGAAATAGTAAGATAGCACAGATCAACATGTGGCTGAAGACATGGTGCAGGAGAGAGGGCTTCAGATTTATAGATAATTGGGCAGTTTTCCAGGGAAGGTAGGACCTGTTCCAGTGGGACGGTTTACATCTGAACTGGAGGGGGACAAATACCAGGTAGGTTTGCTAGAGAGGCTCCAGTGGATTTAAACTAGATACAAGGGGGGAGGGGAACCAGTGTGTAGGAACAGATGTATGGAAGAAGGAAGAAAAAGATAGTAAAGTTGTTGGCACCATCAGTGATAAACAGAGAGTAAGAGGTGGAGAATTACTTAATGCATTTATTTTAATACTAGGAGCATTATAAGAAAGGTGGATGAGCTTAGGGCATGGATTGATACCTGGAAATATGATGTTGTAGCTATTAGTGAAACATGGTTGCAGGAGGGGTATGATTGGCAACTAAATATTCCTGGATTTCGTTGCTTCAGGTGTGATAGAATCGGAGGGACAAGAGGGGAGGTGTTGCATTGCTTGTCAGAGAAAATATTACAGTGGTGCTCTGGCAGGATAGATTAGAGGGTTCGTCTAGGGAGGCTATTTGGATGGAATTGAGGAATGGGAAAGGTGTAGTAACACTTATAGACCACCTAATGGTGAGTGAGAATTGGAGGAGCAAATTTGTAAGAAGATAGCAGATATTTGTGGTAAGCACAGGGTTGTGATTGTGGGAGATTTTAATTTTCCCACACATAGACTGGGAAGCCCATACTGTAAAAGGGTCGGATGGTTTGGAGTTTGTAACGTGTGTAGGATAGTTTTTTTGCAGCAATACATAGAGGTACCAACTAGAGAAGGGGCAGTGTTGGATCTCCTGTTAAGGAATGAGATAGGTTAGATGATGGAGGTATGTGTTGGGGAGCACTTTGGGTCCAGTGATCACAATGCCATTAGTTTCAATATAATTATGGAGAAGGATAGGACTGGACCCAGGGTTGAGATTTTTGATTGGAGAAAGGCTAACTTTGAGGAGATGTGAAAGGATTTAGAAGGACTGGATTGGGACAACTTGTTTTATGGGAAGGATGTAATAGAGAAATGGAGCTGATTTAAAGGTGAAATTTTGAGGGGACAGAATTTTTATGTTCCTGTTAGCTTGAAAGGAAAGGTTAAAAGTTTGAGAGAGCCATGGTTTTCAAGGGATATTGGAAACTTGGTTAGGAAAAAGAGAGATATCTACAATAAATATAGGCAGCATGGAGTAAATGAGGTGCTAGAGAAATATAAAGAATGTAAAAAGAATCTTAAGAAAGAAATTAGAAAAGCTAAAAGAAGATACGAGGTTGCTTTGGGAAATAAGGTGAAAATAAATCCGAAGGGTTTCTACAGTTATATTAATAGCAAAAAGATAGTGAGGGATAAAATTGGTCCCTTAGAGAATCAGAGTGGACAGCTATGTGTGGAGCCAAAAAAGATGGGGGAGATTTTCTTCGGTATTCGCTAAGGAGAAGGATATTGAATTGTGTAAGGTAAGGGAAACAAGTAGGGAAGTTATGGAAACTATGATGATTAAAGAAGAGTAAGTCCTGGCACTTTTAAGGAATACAAAAGTGGATTAGTCTCCAGGTCCTGACAGGATATTCCTTAGGACCTTGAGGGAAGTTAGTGTAGAAATAGCAGGGGCTCTGACAGAAATATTTCAAATGTCATTAGAAACCGGGATGGTGCCGGAGGATTGGCGTATTGCTCATATGGTTCCATTGTTTAAAAAGGGTTCTAAGAGTAAACCTAGCAATTATTGGCCTGTAAGTTTGACGTCAGTGGTGGGTAAATTAATAGAAAGTATTCTTAGAGATGGTATATATAATTATCTGGATAGACAGGGTCTGATTAGGAACAGTCAACATGGATTTGTGCGTGGAAGGTCATGTTTTTCAAATCTTATTGAATTTTTTGAAGAGATTACTAGGAAAGTTGACGAGGGTAAAGCAGTGGATGCTGTCTATATGGACCAGTAAGGCTTTTGACAAAGTTCCATATGGAAGGTTAGTTAGGAAGGTTCAATCGTTAGGTATTAATATCGAAGTAGTAAAATGGATTCAACAGTGGTTGGATGGGAGATGCCAGAGAGTAGTGGTGGATAACCGTTTATCAAGTTGGAGGCCGGTGACTAGTGATGTGCCTCAGGGATCTGTACTGGGTCCAATGTTGTTTGTCATATGCATTAATGATCTGGATGATGGGGTGATACTAAGATAGGTGGCGCTGTGGATAATGAAGTAGGTTTTCAAAGCTTGCAGAGAGATCTAGGCCAGTTAGAAGAGTGGGCTGAAAGATGGCAGATGAAGCTTAATGCTGATAAGTGTGAGGTGCTACATTTTGGTAGGACTAATCAAAATAGGACATACATGCTAAATGGTAGGGCATTGAAGAATGCAGTAGAACAAAGTGATCTAGGAATAATGGTGCATAGTTCCCTGAAGGTGGAATCTCATGAGATAGGGTGGTGAAGAAAGATTTTGGTATGCTGGCCTTTATAAATCAGAGCATTGAGTATAGGAGTTGGGATGTAATGTTGAAATTGTACAAGGCATTGGTGAGGCCAAATTTGGAGTATTGTGTACAGTTCTGGTCACCAAATTACAGGAAAGATATCAACAAAATAGAGAGAGTACAGAGAAGATTTACTAGAATGTTACCTGGGTTTCAGCACCTAAGTTACAGAGAAAGGTTGAACAAGTTAGGCCTTTATTCTTTGGAGCATAGAAGGTTGAGGGGGGACTTGATAGAGGTATTTAAAATTATGAGGGGGATAGTTAGAGTTGACATGGATAGGCTTTTCCCATTGAGAGTAGGGGAGATTCAGACAAGAGAACATGAGTTGAGAGTAAGGGGACAAAAGTTTAGGGGTAACACAAGGGGCAACTTCTTTACTCAGAGAGTGGTAGCTGTGTGGAATGAGCTTCCAGTAGAAGTGGTAGAGGCAGGTTTGATATTGTCATTTAAAGTAAAATTGGATAGATATATAGACAGGAAAGGAATGGAGGGTTATGAGCTGAGTGCAGATCGTGGGACTAGGTGAGAGTAAGCGTTCGGCATGGACTAGGAGGGCTGAGATGGCCTGTTTCCGTGCTGTAGCTGTTATATGGTTATAACATTTCAAGTAGTAATCAGTTTGAAATTAAAATGACAACTTTATTAATAAATGGTGCTATCTGCAGACCATTGGCCCACACAACAGGAGGCTGCCCAAAAGATATGGTTTGTATGGTCAACTAAACACAAGACAATGGGGCTATGTTAATTGGCCTACGTCAAACCATCACAGCGCACAAAGCATAGATACTACCTGACTTCCTGAGCACCTCCACAATTTTGTGTTTGTTACACCAAACATGATCTTAAGCACATTTATTCTGATACAAATAATTGGGATATTTGTGTATTCCAAGTGGGCCTCACAAACTGAGTTTGGGTAGCTGAGTAAGCTTTCAGACAATGCACACAAATACTTTTTGGGCTGGTTGCTAATGGTATGAACAAAATGTAAAATGAGGTCATCTGTCTGGAATTTAAAATTTTGGTACCTTCCCTAGTGTAGCATTGAACTGCAAACAGAGATAAAAAGTGACAGCAGCAGATTGGAATGATTCTGAGACTAGCAAATGACTGCAACTTTGACCTTAACCACTAGAATTGCCATGGAAAGCACTGTCATGGAGATAAAAGTAGGTCACAGATCAAATAAGCATAAAGAATACAATCTAAGGGTTCGCATGTTTGCAAAATTGTTCGTCAAATCTAGCTGTTCTGCAAACAAATGTAAACTGAATTTTAAAACCATTCCAGAGATGAATTTTCAATGTTAAACAACTAACATCACTTGGGGGAATTTCATGTCATAAAAAGATTTGTGCAAAGAGGGGAATTTTGGACAAATTTCTTAGCTGACTTAGCCAAGGCATTCAGAATTGGGCACAACATTGCTCCACTCTAGATTCATACCAACTTTCATTTGTACAGCACTGTTTTTTGGAGTTCAAAGGAATTTCTAAGCCAGTTAGCAAACAGACTCGTCAAAATGTAGTGATGTTTACAAGATTTCAATCACATTATGCAGTTAGCCGTGCTGATGTTATAACAAAAACCTTAAAGGATTTTTATTCATTTAAAACATACTCACATTTTTGTTGTGACTTTTGTATGGGTCATCAATTTGCACTAATTTTTCTGCCATTACCCAGTTTGCATCTGCCAGGAATCTATCCATTTTCAATAAAGAAAACGTGTTGGCCTGACTTTCTCTGATACGCTGAATTGCACCGTACATAGCCATGCGTTTAGGGGCTGGAATATCTCGAAGGCCTTAAAAATACACAAACACAATACAAATCATTTCAAATCACAGAAACTTGCAGCACACCCTAATACCATGGGCTTGCCATGCTAGTGTTAGGTCTTTGAATTACTAACTAGCTGTAATAAAATTCCTGCTGCTCTTAACTAATCAAATAACTCCACAATTAACCATGAATAAATCCTAATCAAATATTTCATTTAGTTGAGTACAAATGGAATAAATCAGCACAGAAAACAAAGTAACCAAGTTGCTCTGTGAGTTTTGACTAGTATAGTATGATTCTCACTTTATTCAACCACCAAAACTGATTCCAAGTCTTTGGAAGGCTGCACCGCAACACACACCTAAACCACTGTTTTTAAAATACTAAGAAGATGCTTTATAATCAATCTGATGACACATTTAAGATAACTTTATTTTAATATGTACATAACAAACTCTACAAAAAAAGGGGGGAATATCTGATTTGTCTTGAGGAATAATGTTAGACAAATGGAAAAAGAAACAACTGAACAGCATCACAACTCAGTTCAGTTTAGTATTGCCTAAAGCATAAAGATGACTGAATAAAAACTCTTATTTGAGAAAAGACAACTTTATTAAGTCAAATGCAGGAAGCTTTTGCTGGGAAAGAATTTTTTGGGGCAAAACTTGTGGAAGATACTGAAGAAGGAATTCATGAAGATTTGTGGCAATATGTTAATATGATTAAAAATGGAAAAACTACTAACTAAATCTAGAGTTCATGGATATTAAGGTAGTAGGATAAGACAAAAACAAATTGTATGTTAAATACCGAGTTCATGAAAACATATCCCAGAGTACAAAAGGTGCCTGGGTGAAAATAAACAGGAAATAAGGGAAGCAAATATGATCAGAAAATTATAGCTAAGGTTCTGGGGCTTGTCAGAAACCTAAAAAAACAAAGTTTATGTGGAGGCTATTAACTATATTTCTTAGATGAATATTTTAAAATGGGGCATATTGCAGAAATACTTGAGGAAGATAGAATTTTTTGAATATCGTAAATAGCGCAAAAGAGGAAGGGATTTAGCATCTTTGAAATAAAGAATAGAAATAGAAGCAGGAACAAGTCTTATAGCTCTCCTGCCAATAAATCAATTAAAGCCAAGAAATGAAACCAGAACAACAAAACTGGAAATGCCTAGCAGATCAGGAAGTGTCTGCGGAGAAGCTGAATTAATCTTACAGAAGGATAAGAGCAGAACCAGTCAGTTCTGATTTAAACATGAAATGCACATGATATGAAGCTACTTAATTCAATAGTCTCAATGGTTTCAACATACCTAGGTGGATGATAATATGTACTTTGCCTGCCTTCCCCCCTCCCCTGCATTCTCTAAATTGCACTCATTAATTTATTAACTAGTTACTTCCAAAATAAAAACATGGGGTTTACCTGAGCAACCCTATTAGGGGACTATCCTTCATCCTTTCAATCTCTCCTCTACCATTTTTATAACTTGAAAAACACTTTCCCCCTCATTTTCCCAGTTCTGATGAAAAATCATCAATTAGAAACATCACCACGTTTCTCTTTCCATATATATTGCTTAACTTGCAAAACATCTCCAGCATTTTCTGTTTTTATTTTAGATTTCCTGAATCTCCTTAAGGTGTGACCAATGAATCACTTTTTCTTATTACAAACACAAGAAAATCTGCAGATGCTGGAAATCCAAGCAACACACACAAAATGCTGGAGGAACTCAGCAGGCTAGGCAACATCCATGGAAAAGAGTAAACAGTCGACATTTCGGGCTGAGACCCTCCATCAGGACTCAGAGTTTGCGGATCCTCCACAAGCTTGTGAGAAACTCCAAACAACAAAATCCTGCAAACAGAATCAGCTGATCACCAAAGGGACTCCAAAGCAGACTAATGGTGTTCAAACTGTAGCGACAAAAAATTGATCCAAAAACCAAAACAAAACAATTGCCACCAGCCTGAAACCTCAGATGGAGTTATTATACTTGCATGACTCACCCTCAGCTCTAATAAAATGGTTGTTCCAAAGAGTCGAATTTTTAATTCCAATCCTTTATAAGGAATTAGCAAACATACAAGCTTGAAGTAATAGTAAATGATATTAAGTGGACAGCAAAGACATGACCTCTGTGGTCACAAGCTACAAATTGCCATGAAATAACATGAAACTTTTTCCCTCTATTCCCCATTGACATGGCTAGTTACCAGAATAAACATGCAACACAGAATATAAAGCAAATAGAGAACAGATACATGGCTCCTAAAGTCCCTTGATTATTATAATATTACACCTACATGCTACTAAGACACAGGAGACATGAAATCTCAACGTTACTCAAATGTACTGTTTTGGTAAGCAGTCTATCCTGGATTATGACCTTCTCCTGCTAAACCAGGTTGCCTCTCTTGACTGCATTCAGGAAAATATGTCTTGAAAGGCTGCTACCAAAGCTCATCCAAGTGCAAAACTGCAGTCCCATTAACTGTCAGCTCTGGCTGAGTGTGTCTCTTCTACCATCACAGTCTCCTTTTAATGGTCCATTATCAGTCCAACCCAGCATTCTTCTGGTTGCACAAGGTCCATCATTAACAGTGAATCACTTGCACAGTTCAGATGTCTTGGGTACATTCATCCCTATCAACAGCTCAATTTCTGAATTACTTTCCAGCAAACAAACATGCTTCAAATAAGACTATTCTTGAATTATCCCTTTGTAGATAGGCATACATTCCTGTGTACAGATGTCAGACAGTTCACAATAATTTTCACTATCCAAGCCAGCCACATTCAATCCTGAAGCAAGATAGCTACTCACAATGTTCTCTTGATCCATGTGTTAGGTTGGTATTTTCAAAACATTAAATTAATTCAAAGAAAGACACAAGAACTTGGGAATGCAGGCCCAGTTTTGGCTTGACTTTCTAATAGAGGTGCACATCTCTCATTGGTACCATAATGATGTATTCAATTAACATATTTTAACCTATAACCCAACTAAACAAAAACGCTTAATCAAACAATATGTATACGAGATTACTCAAATATTACAGAATTATTAAATACACAGCACTGCTCCCTGCTCAGTAATAAACACCAACTCAATAGAGAATGCATCTCAACTATATACACCATATACTATATAACAGAACTACTATTTGCAGACATCCACAGCATAGTATTTTTTTTAATTGTCCCATTCAGTCAAAGATTTAATCACTGTAGAGGATTCTTTACTCTGGTCGGATAACATCTTTCCTGACAAGGGAGAGCACTGTGCTTGGCAGGTGAAACTTGTGGCTGTGAGACAATCTCAGTTTCTGGAACCTCCTCCATGGTTGTTGCAGGAGTTCATTGAGACTGCAGGAAGTGGATCCCTTTCTTTTTCTTTCTCATGTTCCTTCTCTCACTCACACACAGTTTTTTCTCTCCATCTTGTCCCTCCTGTTTCTTCTTCTAGTTTGTGCACCTTGATCTTGGGAATATCCATTTAGTTCACTGGAGTATCCTCTTCTTAGTCCTTCTATTGCTCCCTTTACAATTTAATCTCTCCTCTTGGTTGCCTCATCCACAACATCATGTGACAAATCCTCTGTTTTCACATCTCCATTGACTCCTTTTGCTTTGGTTTTCCATTCATCCAGCTGGGCTTTCGTCTTTGCATCTACTTTTACAAGCAGCCATTTGTCCGCCACTTGAAGTTCATGCAATAACCTTAATGCATGCAGATTCTGGGCCTTTGTACTCAAAAAAAGCTGAATGCTTGAAACTTTCCCCAAGTTCCTTGAATGCTTGCAGCTTAAAAACCAAGCTACATTTCACAAGTAACTGCCTGATTAATATACCTGAAGCTTTCTCAGATATGTTGCCTACAAAAATCATTGCTGTTGGACCACTGCTTTCCTCACTTTCATGCTTCCTCTGAGCAGCATGGTCCTTCCTTGGTCCAATATGCTTTCCAACCAGAGCCACAGAGATTGGTATCAATGCATGTTTTTATACTGTAAATCTCAAGGCAACGCAATCCTGTGTCACTCTTGAAATGAAATATCTTTATTGTCATTGCATAGTACAATTAAAGTATTATTTAAAGTAGCAATATAACAAATTTATGGATGATGCTTGATCGATTGGTTCAGAGCAATTATAGCTCTGGGGAAAAAGCTATTTTTCAGTCTGGAAGTGCAAGCATAGAAAATCTTATAATGTCTGCCAGATGGAAGAAGTTCAAACAGATGATTGCATGGGTGTGTATCGTCCTTACAGATGCTTGTAGTTTTCCTCAGGCAGCATGAGCTGTAGGTGTTCTCCAGGGCTGGGAGCTGTGTCCTAATGATCTTCTGTGTGCTAGAGATGACCCGCTGAAGTGCTTTCCTATCAGCTGCTGTACAACTGAGATACAATATGTTAAAATACAAAAATACAACTGCAGATGCTGTGGATCAAAGAAAACGTACACAACGCTGGAAGAACTCAGCAGGTCAGGCAGCATCCGTGAGAAAAGTGTAGCCAACGTTTCAGACCGAGACACTTCATCAGGAATGGGGGGGGGGAAAGAGAGGACCGAAGCCTTATAGTGTGGATAGTGACTTTAATGTGGGAGAGGACCAATCTCTCAAAGCACTTCATTATTGTTAGTGTGAGGGCAACCAGACGGTAGTCATTCAAATTGTTGATGTTTGTTTTCTTCAGGACAGGTACAATGATGACTGACTTCAGGCACTTGGGGACAGTTGCCCGAGATAGAGACGGATTGAAAATTATCGGAAATACATCAGCCAGTTGTTCAGCACAGTCTTTAAGTACCCATCCTGGAACTCCATCTGGGCCTGCAGTTTTTCGTGGATTGACCCTCTGCAGCGCGCGCTGTACATCATGTGTGCTCAGTGTAAGATCCTGTTCATCCTCTATAGTCTGGATTCTTGCACCCCACACATTGTTGTTAATTTCAAACCGGCCAAAGAAGGTGTTGAGTTCATTGGCTAGTGTGACATCACTGTGGGGGCAGACAGGGTTACTCTTGTGGTCAGTAACAGCCCTGATGCCTTGCCACATCCTCCGATTGTTAGCACTGTTTAAGTGGTCCTCTACCTGTTGCCTGTGGATGTCTTTGACCTTTTTTATGCCTTTTTTCAGGTTTGACCTGGCAACACTATATGCCGAGGCATCACCAGATTTAAAAGCATTATTGTGTGCTTTTAAAAGATTTTGTACCTCTTTATTCATCCACAGTTTCTGGTTTGGAAATATCTTTATTTTCTTGTCTACTGTTACACTGTCTACACAACTGTTTGTGTAAAAAAGCACGGTGGATGTGTACTCCTCCAAATTCACCTCTGTGCCGTGGGTAGCCTGTTGTGCAAACAGGCCCCAGTGGATTTTTCATCAACAGCGTGCAGATTAGTGCACTTTTTGAAACTGCAACTTGACATTTTCGTATATTTTTATGTTTGTCTATTTGATATGCTCTTTGTACTGTTACGTATCCCGTAACTGGATCACTTACCAGCAAAGATAGAGAGGTCCGCTGAAGTCTGATGGTACCATTTTTAAACGTTTTTATTTATAAAGGGGCACAAAAGTAAGGTTAATACAAACATTCAGATAACATATGTCGTCAATACTCAATCTAAAGTGCAGGTATAGTAATAATCAATAAGAAATAAGCTCTATCGTTGTCTAGGGGTAAGGTATATATTGTCCGCTGTATATCTAAAAGTCTCTTGCGTTCACTGCAGTTCCACCAGGTGCCGTCTTCTGGGGTGTCGCGGTGGTGCACTTTTGTTAGAGAGAGAGAGATAGAGATTGAATGAAACAGTTACCCGGCGGGTTTTTTCCAACCTTTAGGAGTTCAATCCGTCGGAGTCTCGTTGGGGGGTGACCGTTCACTTGTGGCCTCTCCGGTAGCTAAAGCCATTCTTTCGTGGTGAGGTCGCCAATCCCAGGCAAGGAAAAGACGCACACGAACCCCCCCACCCACCGGCTGTCGCTATTAAACGCTGTCACAGGATTTCTAGCATGTCTTCTGGTGCGTCT
Source organism: Hemitrygon akajei (assembly GCF_048418815.1). Lineage (NCBI taxonomy): Eukaryota > Metazoa > Chordata > Chondrichthyes > Myliobatiformes > Dasyatidae > Hemitrygon > Hemitrygon akajei. The sequence goes on from NC_133129.1 coordinate 134,666,570, forward strand.
GGGGGGCCGTCTTTACAACCCTTCTTTTATCTGAACTCATGGGGGCTCAGATGTCAATCAGGTTGGGATGATGCAATCTCTCTCCGTCTCTCCACCCACATTGCCCTGAGGGTATACACGTAGTACAGTTCCCAATTCACAAAGGTGTCTCCACGAGACAATGACCACATCGCCAGCTTTTGTCTCACCGTGAAACGAGGGACACCGCACGCATCTCTCTCTTCTCTTGGATCATTGACCCCCCCTTCACTAGGGCTCTTGCGATTCTCACAAAGGAGGGGGCTGGGATCATAACAGTACCTACATTGTTGCATTTTCTTCAATTGTCAGTTTTAAACATGCATTGATCTTGTGTATGTAAGCTCTGCCACAGCAGTAACACAATTTGTTCAGCCAGGCTGGTTTCTGTTTGGACGCTGCAATTTTGTTTATGCTTTTATTGTTAACTACAACTCTATGGCATCTGTCTGCTGTTTCCATTGAAACAGCGATTTCCATGGCTTGTTTGAATGCAAACCGTGTTTCAGTTAGAAGCTATTTTTGAATGCTTTCTTTTAAGATTCCACAAGCTAAACAATCTCTTAAGTTTATCAACAAGCCCATTACCAAACTGACAACACTCAGACAATCTCTTCAATTCAGCCACGTACACTGAAAGGGACTCCCCTTCTTTTTGATTCTGCTTATGAAACCCAAAATGTTCTGAAATCAACAATGGCTTTGGTTCTAAGTGTTCCTGCATTACCTGTGCAATAGCAACAAAGCTAATTTCTGATGGTTTGGTTGGAGCAGTCAAACTCAGAAGCAAATTGTATGCCTTTAAACCTAATGAACTCAGCAAAATTGGCACTCACTTCTCATTGGCTAGTTCATTTGCATCAAAATACTGCTCTAATAGTTCAGTATACACGAGCCAATTATCCATTGTGCAAACAAACTCAATCTTTCCAAGGTATCCAGCTATTTCAGATCTTTTTTAATGATTAGTATCACCCAGTACTCACACTTTATGAACCCTGAATTCTTCTGTTTACTGTCTTTTAAAAAAAAGTTGATCATGTCTTAAGTACACAACATGGTGTGCAATGCGTTCCTTTCCTATCAGCTTGAGCTTGTTCATGAGGCGCTGTGCAAAACGCTGCTGTACTTTTTTGATCTAGAAAAGCACAAGTAACCACTATTTTGTTATCCTTCTCAGACTTCACATGAATTGGAATTACAGGAAGTTTACAATAATGATCACCAACCCCAGCAAGACCAATAGATACTAGGGCAGTACTTGCAACTGTGTTTGTTTCATTCATGGTTTATTTTGAATCTGCACCCTTTTCATCAGCTCCAGGCTCAGTTTCAGCTTCACTGTCCATAGTAGCCACAGTAGTAGCAAAGCTGCTTCCTTTAGCTTGAGAACAAAATTGTGATGCAGTTCTGTTCACACTTTTTTTTTACTGTTGGTAATGTACCATTGTATTTCTTTCTAAACACTAGATGTGCAGCAGTCTCCTCTTGCATTTCAATAAAGTCAATATCAGTTAAAAAAAAATAACCTTAAGATCATGCCTTTCTTACAGTTCATACACCACTGATCTGCATTCTTTCAAATTTTCATCGAGCGATTTATTTACAACACATTAGCAGGCATCTTCAACTCATGCATGTCCTTCTAATATGAAGACCGCCGTAAATAAATTACCCGATGAAAATTGGAAAGAATGCAGATCGGCAAATTCTATAGCACTACAACAACTTCTAAGAAAAAGATTGTGATCTTGAAGATCTTTTACGTCTCATAATTTGATATATTGTCAAGAAAGAGCCTTTCCAATGTAGGCCGCAGCAATTACATATTTGTCACCAAAGCATTTCTATAGTAAAGCTTTGGCCCTCAGCTGTCTTCCTCCAGGACAGCTTGAATACAATTTTTGACAAGCTCAAAGGTAACTTCCAGTGTACTCTGAGAAAATAGAGATGGTCACCATAATCTTCAGTCTTGCCTTCAATGCTATTCTTGAAAGTCCTCATAAATGAATGATACAGCAATGGATCACCATCAAAGATTTGAATCTCTTAGGGCAGAAATGTAATGCATTGTTGTTGCAACACTATGCTTGTTATTTCCTTTCATGTCCTTATGGTCTCCGGTGCAGCATTTAGAACTCTATCATCTGAAACACGAGTGCCATCATACTATAAATCAATGATTTCAGAAGTATCTTGTGCCAGTGGATATGCTCTAGGTTCAGAATACCTCCCTGGTGCAGGCTGAGAATGAACTACACCTTAGGGTTCAAACTCGTGGCTCATAGACCTTTGATTGCCAAATGTATCCACCTAGACATCAAGTATGCTGGGTTTCCTATGTCCATGCCAACACAGGAACTCTCACCAGAGAACTGCTCTGCTGGAGCACATTTCATACCCATAGCATTTGCAGCCCTTTGCACTTTGACTCTGGCCATCTTAGCTGCCATTTTTTCCTGTAACTTAAACTCCTCCATTTTCCTTCAAAGCTGTTCAACCTTTTCCTCCAAGACAGGTTTATCCCACAATATTTGTTGTCTTGCATATAACTCAGCTAAATCAGCCTCCATTCTACTGCATACCAATGTGGTATTAGACAAACAGGGCATTTTGCTAACAAGAGAACTTGCTTCATGCATATTAGATACACTCTCTTCAATGTGTACACCATCCTGTAATTCATCACCTTTATTAGTAGTCACAGCTTGTTAGACTTTGTAAATATTTTCATTTGCCCCAGGAAACTGACCTTCAATATTGCAAGCAACACACATAAAATGCTGGTGGAATGCAGCAGGCTAGGCAGCATCTACAGGAAGAAGTACAGACGACGTTTCGGGTCGAGACTCTTTGTCAGGACTAACGGAAAAAAGAGGTAGTAAGAGATTTGAAAGTGGGAGGGGGAGGGGGAGGCCCGAAATAATAGGAAAAGACAGGAGGCGGAGGGGTGAAGCTAAGAGCTGGAAAGTTGATTGGCAAAAGGGATACAAGGCTGGAGTAGGGGGAGTATCATAGGACGGAAGGCCTTGGAAGAAAGAAAGGGGGAAGGGAGCACCAGAGGAAGAAGGAGAACAGGCAAGGAGTTATTGTGAGAGGGTAAGAGAGAAAAAAAATTAAAAATTAGGGATGGGGTAAGAAGGGGAGGAGGGGCATTAACACAAATTAGAGAAATCAATGTTCATGCCATCAGGTTGGAGGCTACCCAGACGGAATACAAGGTGTTGTTCCTCCAACCTGAGTGTGACTTCACCTCGACAGTAGAGGAGGCCATGGATTGACACACACACACAAAATGCTGGTGGAACACAGCAGGCCAAGCAGCATGTTCATTTAATCATTCTCTCAGCTTCAAGGTCACTGTTTCTAGCTGAACTGATTTTGTCTTCCAAGTGTGGAAACGAGACAAAACAATGGAAGTTTTAGCTCAGCTTTTCAACCGATAGAAGCAACTATTTCAAGTCTTCAGCATTTCAACAGAACCAACTTTAGGTAAACGCCACTATACAACTTTTCAGTTCAACTCAGTTGGACACAGTAATGGTTGACCACTTCAGAATTGTTTTAAATCCAAGCACGGCATGGTCATACTTGCCACAAGCTGCTCCAGGCTGATGCTTTCAATTTCTCAGACACATCCTAGTGGTGATATGTCTGAGAAATTGGTGTCAAAATGTAGTGGCAAAAAATTGATCCAATATCAAAACAATTACCACCAGCCTGCAACTTCAGAAGGCATTGTTATACTTGAGTGACTCACCCTCAACTTCAATGAATTGATTGTTACAGAAAAGAATTTCTTATTCCAATCCTTTATCAGCAATTAGCACACATACAATCTTAAAGCAATATTAAATGATATTAAGTGGTCAGCAAAGATACGACCCCTGCGGTCATAAGCTACAAACTGCCATAAACCTCCACTAATGCAAATGGTTACCACAATAAATGCGCAACACAGTACAAATAGAAAACAGATACATGGATCCTACACAAGCTTATACTTAGAATTGGCCTTGTACCTACACCAAATTCCCAATGGCCACAAATTTGAAAGGAGAATGGGGATTGTAATTTATTTTTAAAGAGTGCATTAAGTAAAATTAACTATTTCCTACTGATTTTGTATTTTATGCATTTGATCATTTTAAGAGGTCTTGAATCTTAGATAGTTTTAACAACCAGTGAACATTGCTATTGGTGGAGTTTGCTATTTACAATCAGAAGTTGCTGAAGTTAGAGACAGCTACCTTGAAGTTTTTGTAAGGGGGATTTGCTCTCCATAGGAACAGGGTAATTGCTTAGATGATCCAATCTGAATAAATGCTGGATGTTCTGTATTTCAACTGCTTTTACTCACCTTGGAAGCATATTCCTTTGGAAACAGAAGAATCACCATCTCTAATTACATAAGTACATTAAAAGCAAACAACCTCCAGCAGCATATTATTGTTGCAAACAACACACACAAAATGCTGGTGGAACACAGCAGGCCAGGCAGCATCTATAAGGAGAAGCACTGTCGACGTTTCGGGCAGAGACCCTTCGTCAGGACTAACTGAAAGAAGAGATACTAAGAGATTTTGAAGTAGTGGGGGGAGGGGGAAATGCGAAATGATAGGAGAAGACCGGAGGGGGTGGGATGAAGCTAAGAGCTGGAAAGGTGATTGGCGAAAGTGATACAGAGCTGGAGAAGGGAAAGGATCATGGGACAGGAGGCCTCAGGAGAAAGAAAGGGGGAGGGGAGCACCAGAGGGAGATGGAGAACAGGCAGGGAGATGGGCAGATAGAGAGAAAAAAAACAACTAAATATGTCAGGGATGGGGCAAGGGGAGAAGGGGCATTAACATAAGTTAGAGAAGTCAATGTTCATGCCATCAGGTTGGAGGCTACCCAGCCGGTATACAAGGTGTTGTTCCTCCAACCTGAGTGTGGATTCATCTTGACAGTAGAAGAGGCCATGGATAGACATCTCAGAATGGGAATGGGATGTGGAATTAAAATGTGTGGCCACTGGGAGATCCTGCTTTCTCTGGCGGACCGAACGTAGGTGTTCAGCGAAATGGTCTCCCAGTCTGCGTCGGGTCTCACCAATATATAAAAGGCCACACCGGGAGCACCGGACGCAGTATACCTCACCAGCCGACTCACAGGTGAAGCGTCGCCGCACAGGTGAAGAATTAATTCTCCGTAACTTCCGCCACCTCCAACAGGATCCCACTACCAAGCACATCTTTCCCTCCCCACCACTTTCTGCTTTCCACAGGGATCGCTCCCTACGCAACTCCCTTGTCCACTCATCCCCCCCAACCCTTCCCACCGATCTCCCTCCTGGCACTTATCCTTGTAAGCGGAACAAGTGCTACACCTGCCCTTACACTTCCTCCCTCACCACCATTCAGGGCCCCAGACAGTCCTTCCAGGTGAGGCGACACTTCACCTGTGAGACAGCTGGTGTGGTATACTGCGTCCGGTGCTCCCGGTGTGGCCTTTTATATATTGGTGAGACCCGACGCAGACTGGGAGACCATTTCGCTGAACACCTACGCTCGGTCCACCAGAGAAAGCAGGATCTCCCAGTGGCCACACATTTTAATTCCACGTCCCATTCCCATTCTGATATGTCTATCCATGGCCTCCTCTACTGTCAAGATGAATCCAAACTCACGTTGGAGGAACAACACCTTATATACCGGCTGGGTAGCCTCCAACCTGATGGCATGAACATTGACTTCTCTAACTTCTGTCAATGCCCCTCCTCCTCTTCTTATCCCATCCCTGACATATTTAGTTGTTTGTTTTTTATCTCTCTCTCTGCCCATCACCCTGCCTGTTCTCCATCTCCCTCTGGTGCTCCCCCCTCCCCCTTTCTTTCTCCTGAGGCCTCCCATCCCATGATCCTTTCCCTTCTCCAGCTCTGTATCACTTTTGCCAATCACCTTTCCAGCTCTTAGCTTCATCCCACCCCCTCCGGTCTTCTCCTATCATTTCACATTTCCCCCTCCCCCCACTACTTTCAAATCTCTTAGTATCTCTCCTTTCGGTTAGTCCTGACGAAGGGTCTCGGCCCCAAACGTCGACAGTGCTTCTCCTTATAGATGCTGCCTGGCCTGCTGTGTTCCACCAGCATTTTGTGTGTTTTGTTTGAATTTCCAACATTTGCAGATTTCCTAATGTTTGCATATTATTGTTGGTCTGGATAAACCTGTTTTCACCTCTGCAATCTGCAAAAAGCATAACAAGCAACAACCACACCATGTGGGAGTCATACCTCAGACAATGGAAGATGGTTGTAGTTGCAAGTTAATCATTCTACCCCTGGATATTAATGCAGGAATACATCATACATCTCTTTGGTACAATCATCCTCATCCATGACTTTCCTTCCATCTTAAGATTTGAATTGGGTATGATCATTGAACATTACGCAATATTGAATTCTATTTACAGCTCAGTGAATGAAGCATGCAGCAAGCCCAAGAGAAGAGTAAGTCATGAGCTGCTAAGAGGCAAGTAGCAAAAGTATCAAGCAATTGCGGTCAGCCATACAAAAGTACAAAGGGTGAGAACCCAAGGATGCTTGAGATACTTCCCCATATGGAAAAAAAAAGTAATGGTAGCCACTTGTCCTAATCTTTCCCCACGTCAGACACAAATTTTATTAATAAGCACTCCAACATTTGATTGATTCTCTCAACCAGACCGTTCATCTCCAGTTGGTTTGGATGGTTTTCAAGGTTATGGTCCCCCAGCTTCTTATGCAGACAAGCCATCAGTCATAAGGAGACATTTGTTCTTTGGTCAATAAGGAGCTCCTCAGGAATACCCATATAGAAACATAGAAAACCTACAGCACAATACAGGCCCTTCAGCCCACAATGCTGTGCCAAATATGTACTTACTTTAGAAATTACCTAGGGTTACCCATCGGCCTTTACTTTTTCTAAACTCCATGTACCTATCCAAGAGTCTCTTTCCACCTCCAACACTGTCACTGGCAGCCCATTCCACACACTCACCACTCTGTGTAAAATGCTTACCCCTGACATTTCCTCTGTACCTACTTCCAAGCATCTTAAAATTGTGCCTTCTCATGCTAGCCATTTCAGCCCTAGGAAAAAAGCCTCTGACTATCCACATGATCAATTCCTCTCATCATGTTATACACCTCTATCAGGTCACCTCTCATCCTCCCTCTCTCCAAGGAGAAAAGGCCAAGTTCACTCAACCTATTCTCATAAGGAATGCTCCCCAATCCAGGCAACATCCTTGTAAATCTCCTCTGCACCCTTTCTACAGTTTCCATATCATTCCTGTAGTGAGGTGACCAGAACTGACCACAGTACTCCAAGTGGGGCCTGACCTGAGTCCTATAAAGCTGTAATATTACTTCTAGAGTCTTAAATTCAATCCCACAGTTGATGAAGGCCAAAGCACCATTTGCTTTCTTAACCACAGAGTCAACCTGCACAGCAGCTTTGAGCGTCCTATGGACTCGGACCCCAAGATCCCTCTGATCCTCCACACTGCCAAGAGTCTTACCATTAATACTATATTCTGCCATCATACTTGATCTACCAAAATGAAGCACCTCACACTTATGAGTTAAACTCCATCTGCCACTTCTCAGCCCAGTTTTGCATCCTATCGATATCCTGCTGTAACCTCTGACAGCCCTCCACACTATTCATAACCCAAAATCTCTGAAGCTATCTCTGAACGCTAAAATGAATACCAACAAGTTCAGAGGACAATTCAACTTTAGCCATCTGTTACAACAGTTTGTCTTGTAATATTTTAAGTTATATTAATTGTTTAAAGTTCCTCACCTATCCACATGAATTCAAACTACTACTTCTCAAAATTCCATACTCCAGACTAATCAATAAAGAAAAATTCTTTGCAATCCAAGACAAAGTGACGAGATAAATCAATGATTGGCCGAGTGGAAGAAAGTAGAGAGCAAATGTCAACATAGGTTTTAAGAGACTGAAGAGTTCTGTGTATTCCTTCTGCACAATTGGTAGGTCACTTACTTTTCAGTATATACATTAGTGATAAAACTGTAGAGATCATAACTAAGAGGTTTTCAAATAAAACCAAAACTGACAATGTAATTTATAGTGAGGAAGAAAAGTCTATGTTGCAGGAAAATATCAATGGACCTATTGGGAGAGCAAAGTATCAGATGACTTCAATCCAGGGACATATTATTTTATGTATGTCGAGCAAAAAATGGAAAGATTGTTATCAAGAAGTGTAGATAGACACAGAAATCTTAGAATATCCACATATCCCCAAAGGCAGCAGCTTATGAAGAACGGTGGTTAAGTTGGTAGATGAGCTCTTTACTTCCTAATCTGTAGCAAAGTTCATGTTGCTGTACAGTTAGAAAAATGTATATAGTTTTGGTTACCACCTAACTGGAAGAATGCAGTAGCACCAGAGAAAATGGAAAAAAAATTTAAGTACATTTCCAGAGAAAATGTTTGGCACAGCACTGTGGGCCAAAGGGCCTGTATTGTGCTGTAGGTTTATGTTTCTACATTTCCAGAGATAGAGAATAATAATTGTAAGGATAGGTTTTCTGGGGAAGAACAAATTCTTTGAATCAAATGAGATTGTGGGGAAATTTAAATACATTGTGCAAAATTGTGAGTGTTGTAAATAAATGAAAAGAGCACCTACTTCCTTTGGGGGAGTAATGGTTTTCTAGGGGACATAAGTTTTCTGGAGGTCACATTAAGGCCATTTAACAAACTGTTTCAAGATTAAGAAAGGAGTACAACAGGCTGCATTGGGTCACCCTACTTATTTAATCTACATGCTGAATACATCATGAGGAATGCTGGTTTAGAGGACTCAAATGTTAGAATCAAAATTGCTGGATGAAATATTAACAACCTTAGATATGCAGATGATACTACTCTAATGACTCAAAGTGAGGAGGATCTGAGGAAGCTTCCAATCAAAATGCAAAAGTTGACTTCTTGCTCAATATTAGGAAAACCAAGATAATGTCATCTAGCAATGACGGATTTTGTCTTCCTGGGCTCAAAGGTTTCTATAGATGATAACTGCAGCCACAAAATTTAATAGCACTTTTTTCTGGGGAGGGTAGCAATGGCAAATTTAGATAAAATACTGAAGAGCAGAGACATAACATTGTCTACGAATAGTCCATGGTATTTCTAGTTGTGATGTATGGCTGTGAGAGCTGGACTATTAGTAAAGGCTGATTTATACTTGTGCATACAGGCTATGCCATAGCCCTGAATTTCACTTCTGCATTGCTCTACACCATAGCGAGCATGCGTTGGTGTGCGCCAAAACACTAGTTGGCTGTGGGGTTTCTATGCCACTGCGTTGCGTTTCTTCATGGATGAGGAAATGCATTTCAAACATTTTCACATGTCGGCAGGCAGATTTGACGATTTGGTTCATCTACTTTGCATTGGCATACAGACATGGCAGAGAAACAGCAACCAGAAATGCGATGCTACCAAGCAGACCAATCACAGTAGTTGCAGTCTGCGTCGCTGCAACACGTGAGTAACTTTTCTGGGGACGTGCACATCACCCTATGGCATAGATGCAATGCACCAGTATAAATCAGCCTTAAGGCTGAATACAAAAGAATTAACGCCCTTGAACTTGGATGCTGGAGGAAAGTGCTAAAAGTTCGTTGGACAGCAAGAAGATCCAACAAGTCAATACTTGAAGAAAGCCAGGCTGTTCACTAGGAGGATTGATTATGAGAGAAAAGCTCAAATATTTTGACCACATCATGAGAAGACAGGATTCCTTGGAGAAGACTCTCATGTTAGGTAAAACAGAAGGTAAAGGAAGGAGAGGATGACAAAGGCTATGATGGAAAAGATAATATTACTCAGACAATGCATATAACCTTGGGGGATCTTAGAGAGACAGCTTCCAACAAGAAGGCTTAGTGTGCAGGAGTACATGAGGTCACAAAGAGTCAGACTCGACTTAATGACTGAACAACAAACTATTTAACTATGATCCCATTTTGGTATAATTTTAGAGACGCCTTTTGTGAATCTGGTATAAAACATCTGTTTTGTATCTCCACCAGTTACTTATTTTCCTAGCAACACACACAAAATCCTGGAGGAACTCAGCAGGGCTGGCAGCATCTATGGGAAAAAGTACAGTCGATGTTTTGGGCCGAGGCCCTTCGGCAGGACTGAAGAAAAAAAAGTTGATTAGGTTTAAAAGATGGGGGAGGGGAGAGAGAAACACAACACAAGAGGTGAAACCAGGAAGGGGAGGGATGAAGTAAAGAGCTGGGAAGTTGATTGATGAAAGATATACAGGGCTGGAGAAGGGGGAATCCAAAAGGAGAGAAAAGACCATAGAAGAAAGAAAAGGAGTAGGAACACAAAAAGCAACAATGGGCAGGCAAGGAGAAAAGGTTAGAGAGGGAAAAGGGGATGTGCAAGCATTACTGGAAGTAATAGCCATTATTTTCCTATCTCATCTTCCAAAGAATATTTACACTTGTACTACCTTCAAATGTACAAGGAGAAACACGTAAAACCTTTCCACTCTGCCAACTGACTAAAAAAAAAATCAGGTTTTGCTGCTTTGTAAAATTCTCTCAACACTCAGGATTACAGCTAATCTTCAAAGTTGATAAGCCTTTACTTTCAATTTTGTACCCTTCTTAACTTTATTTGTTGGCCACAAATAAATAATTTCCACAATTACTTAACGGAATACATTTTTGCTGAGACTATTAGAAATTTCTTGAAATTTGACAGCAGCTACAATTAACTCTCATACCTTTTTGATCTCGTTTTCCAATCTACAATACTATGCTTTCTGATCATTCATTTGCCATAGTCGTTAATAAAAATTAAGATTCACTTCATTAAAAAAAAATTGCAGATGCTGGAAATTTAAATGAAGAACAAACAACAGTGAAAACACTCTACAGATCAGACAGCATCTGTGCAGAAACAGTAGGTATTTTAATTTGAAATATTGTCTGTCTCTCTTTTCACAGACAGTACCTGACCTAATTGTTTTCAGTGTTTTCTACTTTCAGTTTGAACAAATTTGTCACTCTCAAAATGAATGCAAATCTGCTTTACACAAGAAATAACAGCAAAAGTTGATCATCAGGCCCATCCAGCCCTTTCTGGATTCAAATAGATCATGGCTGATCTGACTGTGGACTCAACTCCATCTACTTGCCTTTTGCCTGTAACCCTTAATTCCTATGCTGAACTCCTGATCTTCATCCTAAATCTATTCCCCCAAACCATGGGGGGCTTTGTATCCTAGTTCTAGTTTCACTCACCAATAGAAACAACTTACCTTCCTCTCTAGTACTGTCTCTTTCATAATTTTATGTTTCTACAAGATCCCCTCTTATTTTTATCAATTTCATCAAGTACATTTCCAGGCAATTCAATCTCTCTTCTAATATTTAACCTTCTCAACTCCAGAATCAACCTGGCAAACTTCCATTGCACTGTTTCCAAAGCCGGTCTAACTTTCCTCAGGTAAGGAGGCGAGAATGTGCACAGTGGCCTCCCCAGCACCCTGTACAATTACAGTATAAACACCCTGTTCTTAAATTCAATCCCTTTAGCAATGAAGGCTAACATTCCATTTGTCCTCTTGATTACCTGTTGTACACGCAAATCAAGCTGTCGTAAATTATGCACAAGTATTCCCAAGTCCCACTGCATTTCAGTTTGCTGCAATCTTTCATCATTTAAATATCTATTATTCTATTTTATCTTCTATTTTTCCTTCCAAAGTGGATAACCTTGCATTTGCCAATATTGTATGCCATCTGCCAGACACTTGTTCTCTCACTTAACCTATCTATATCTCACTTAACACCTCTCCGGATTCTCTGCGCAACTGGCTTCTTGACTCAATTTATTGTCATCAGCAAACTTATATGCTACTGCATTAGTTGTGGGCCCAGCATCAACCCCTTCAGCATTCTGCTCACTGCTAACCACCAACTAGAAAAACATAAACTTATCCCAACTCTCAGCTTTCTGTTGGTTAACCAATCCTCTATTATACTAATTCATTACCCCCAATGCATCCTTATCTTATGAATAAGCCTTTTATGCAGCAACTTATTGAACATCCTCTGAAAACCAAAGTTTACCTGTTCCCCTCTATACACTGGGCTCATTACACCCTCAAAGAGCTCCAGCAAGTTTGTTAAACAGAACCTGCCTTTCATGAATCTAAGCCATGTCTGCCTGATGGATGCACATCTATCCAGATTTCTCACTATGTTTTCCTTAATGATAGCATCAAATATTTTTTCCAGCTGAAGACTTCCGCTTTTAAAACCCATTCTTGGTTGGTCCAACAGAATATTGGAGTCATAGAGTCATATAGCACAGAAACAGAACCCTCAACTCAACTGCTGCATCCTGACCAAGACAATCATCCGTGCTAATCCTATTTGCCTATATTTAACTGTCCTTCTGAATCTTTCCTATCTATAGACCCACCCAACTATCATACCCAAATCAAACACTTCATCTACCAGCACACTGCATATACATTCATGCTCTAGCCTTTTCTATCACACTCTGCTCATCAAGCACACATGCTCGGGGACACCATCAAATTGTTGAATGAGAATGTTTCCAGATAGCACTTCTCCAGAATTTTCAAACATTAAGGTTCTATGTACTGATTCAGTTTACAAAGTGTCAGTTTTTGTGTCCCTTCCCATTAGTTACTCTATATTCAAATTTATATTTAAAAAAAGAAAATTTAATATAAATAATTAAGCTAAAAATATAATCTTAAAATTGCTCATCGACTAGAACTTCCTTTGTGTCAGAACTTAGATGGGGCAGAAGTTGTTAAGTCAATCCAGAAGCATTTCTTGACACAGTATGTATATAATTCAAACAGGAAAAGGGCAATACTTGACCTTGAATTGGGAAATTAGCCTGGCAGGGTGACCATGGTTTTAGTAGAAGTGCATTTTGGGAACAGTGATCATAACTGCAAGTTTTCAGATAGTTACAGACGAGGATAAGACTTGAATTCAGGGCATAATGCTAAAATGGGAAAATACTAATTACAACAGTATGAGGCAGAAGCTGGTGAGAGTAAATAATATGAAGGTAGGCTAGCTAATAATATAAAAGAGGATACCAAAAGTTTTTTCAGATATATAAAGAACAAAAGAGAGGTGAGAGTGGATATCATATTGCTGGAAAATGACACAGGAGAGGTAGTACTGTAATTGGGGAATAAAGAAATGGAGGACGAACTTAATGTATTTTGCCTCAGTCGCCACTATGAAAGTGGCTAACAGTATGCAAGAAATTCAGGTGTTGGGGCAGAAGTGAGTGTAGTCGCTATTACTAAGGAGAAGGTGTTTGAGAAACAGAGGTCTGAAGGTAGACAAGTCACCTGGACCAGATGGACTACACCCCAGGGTTGGAAAGGGGTAGCTGAACAGATTGTAGAAGCATTAATAATGATCTTTCAGGAGTCTATGGATTCTGGAATGGTTCCAGAGGACTGGAAAATTGCAAATGTAGCGGTTTTTCAAACAAACCAAAACTGGTTAGAGACTAAGCATGGGGGGGAGAGCGGGTGATACTGTATGATATGTTTTCATTCAATAACGAAGTTTCAAAGTCGAAGTATACATTCAATCTTTCGTTAAGAGACCAACAAACAATCTTGAAACAATGAAACTAATGAAACTAAAATTAGCGATACAACTAAATAAACAGTCTTAGCATACTTAAGCCAAGGATTCTTAAATGTAGTCAAGAAAAGTCAAGTGCATTTAAGCAATTTTAAGCATATTTAAGCTGTCTTAAATGTTTACCAAAATGATACAATTCCTGGTTGCCTCTCTCTAGCTCAACCCAAACTGACTAAAGGCAAAATATGAATATGTAACAACACTCTTTGCATCTACCACACCCCAACCCACATGACTAACTAGCCATAATCAACACACCACACAAAATACAATACAGATAGAAAATAGATATATGGGTCCTACAGCAAATGTCACTCCACCCTTTAAGTGCGTGGAGGGGACAGAAAAAAGGAAATTATAGACCAGTAGGTCTAAATACAGTGGTTGGGAAGATGTTGGAGTCCATTATTAAGGATGAGGTTTTAGGGTTCTCGGAGGCACATGATAAAATAAGCCAAAGTCAGCATGGCTTCCTTAATTGTTTGGAATTCTTTGAGGGAGTTACAGGTAGGACAGACAAAGTAGAGTCAGTAGATGTTGTTTATTTGGATTTTCAGAAGGTTTTTGACAAGGTACCACACAGGAGGCTGCTCAGCAAGGTAAGAGTCTATGGTATTACTTGGAAAATACTAACATGGATAGAAGATTGGCTGATTGGCAGGAGCCAAAGAGTGGGAATAAAGGCGTTAGCTGCCGGTGACTGGTGATGTTCAGCAGCAGATGGTTTTGGGACTGCTTCTTTTCACATTATAGGTCAATGATTTGATGATGGCATTGATGGTTTTGTGTTCAAGTTCTCAGACGATACGAAGATAGATGGAGGGCCAGGTAGTACTGAAGAAGAAGAAGGGAGTCTGCAGAAGAACATTGATAGATGGGAAGAATGAGCAAAGAAGTGGCAGATGGAATATGATGTAGGGAGGTGTATGGTCAAGCACATTGGTAGAAGGAGTAAAGGCATAAACTATTTTCTAAACATGGAGAAAATTCAAAAATCAAAGTTGCAAAGAGACTTGGGAGTTCTCAAGCAGGATCCCCTAAAGGTCAGCTTGCAGGTTGAGTCTGTAGTGAGGAAGTCAAATACAAAGCAAGGATATAATGTTGAGACTTTATAAAGCATTGGTGATGCCTCACTTGAAGTATTGAGAGCAGTTTTGGACCCCTTTTCTAAGAAAGGATGTGTTGACATTGGAGAGGGTTCAAAGGGGGGTGGGTCACAAAAATGATTCCAGGTTTGAAAGGTTTATCATATGAAGAGTGTTTGATGGCTCTGGGCCTGTACTCACTGGAATTCAGAAGTATGAGGGGAGACCTCAATGAAACCTATCGAATGTTTAAAGACCTCAATAGAGTGGATGTAGAGAGGATGCTTCCTATGATGGGAGAACCTAAGACCAGAGGACACAGCCTCAGAATAGAGGGGTGTCCTTTTAGAACGGAGATATTTCTTTAGCCAATGGTGAATCTGTGGAATTCGATGCCTCAGGCGGCTGTGGAAGCAAAGTCATTGGGTATATTTACGACAGAGGTTTACAGATTCTTGATTACTCAGGGCATGAAGGTAGGAGATTGGGGTTACAAGCAAAAAAGAAAATCAATCATCCATGATGAAATAATGGAGCAGTCTGACTGGGCCAAATGGCCTAATACTGCTCCTATATTTTATGGTCTTATGAAAAGATTAATGTATGAGGAGCTTTTGATGGTTCTGAGCCTGTACTCGCTAAAGTCTAGAAAAATTATGTTTCCTCTCATGAACTTCAATGAGATTTTTTGAACAGATGACAAAGGTGATTTATTGAGGTAGAGTGGTGGGTGCTGTGTACTGGATTTTAATAAAGCATTTAACAAGGTCACTCATGGGAGGTTCATACAGGGGGTTATGCATGGTATCCAAGGTGATTTGGACATTTGGATTCAGAATTGGTTGTCCAAAGAAGACAGAAGGTAGTGGTTGATGGGACTTATTTGTGACCAGCGGTGTTCTGCAGGGATTTGTATTGATACATACTGATAGATTTTTATTATACATTGGTAGTGTTGTGAATAGCATTGAAAACTGGCAAAGGATAGAGAGCAGATGCAAATATGGACAGAGAAATGGTAAATGGTGTTTAACCCAGTCAAATTGAAGTGTTGCAATTTGAATAATCAAATGTAGAGGGACAGTAAACTATTAACAACAATACTGTTAGTGTTGACGTGCAGAAGGATCCTGTGGTCCAAGTCCATTGCTCCCTAAAAGTGGCTGGAATAGGTTCAATTTTTATCTGTGCTCTAGATTACCATGCCAAAACTTAATACACAGTTTGTTTACCCAAGGTATCGATGATCCATTCCATTGTGGTACCATTGATTAGCAGTGTCAATAATACAGTCCCCGATACATGCAGCAATATCTGAAAACAGAAATGACATTTACCAAGTGCAATAAAATTAAAAACACTTTATAACTTTTCCAATATAAGGGACCATTACTTTTCCAGTAAGAGCAGAATGAGGCCGCAGGATCAAGGAACATGAAAGATTACAGCCATCAAATGTTCCCAACAACAAGAGCTTAAATTATAGCTCATTTTCAGCTCTTCACCTAAACTATCACTCATACCCCTAATGCAAAATCCCACATTTATTATTATTTCAGGTCATGTAGTCCCACTGCCTACCTTGTCTCTTCACGGGTGAGCTAGATTGAACTAAATTAAATAACTATTAGATTCTAGCTCCGAGCCACAACTAAATAGACCTGCTAGAAGTATCTAGGTACAATTCATTGAAAAGTCTAAACATGTTGGTGATTGGTCTTGCTCATGGCACTCATATTTGGAATGGGGTACAACCTGAAAAAAATATCCCTGTTGAAGTCTCCACAGGGTCCTTATGCAATGTGCACCTTTTGTAGTAAACCCCGCTTATGTCCAACTATGCTGGCTATTACTTTAGGCATTCAAATTTCCTTAGGTGACACTACTTTAGTTGAAAAAATTAGTGTTACTCCAGTTCTTTCACCTTTTTAATAGGAAGGGTCTTGAGAATAAGAATTGGGGTGAAGATTTGTATTGTACAAGTAGCTCTGATAGAGATTTTGACATTTTAACCATCTTAAAATATTAGATTGAGAACTTAAATGTTTATCTATAAAGAAAGTATATTTTAAGTTGCCTTTAAAACTTAAGGTTAGTGCAACTACTTCCATTACGAGAAGAGAAATTATGATTACTTATCTCACTGGGGGAATCCATCTTCTATACAGTGCAACAAGGAATTTATGTTTAATACCTTTTTGTAAACACTATGACAAGAAGTATCCCCATCTGTTAATTAGTGTTAAGTGTGCTAGGTCCAAAGGATCAAGCAATATCACACGCAAGTATGGAACAAGCATCATACATATCATAATGAAACAGCATACATGGAGGAGGTAGTGCAACTTGAGGTCTGTTGTAAGCAGAATAACTTGGGTCTCAACATGGACAAGACTATACAGATGATTGTGGACTTAAGAAAGATGCAGGCTAACCACTCCCTTCTGCACATCAACTGCTTCTCCATGGACAGAGTCAGCAGCACTAAGATTCTTGACATGCACATTACTGAAATCTCTTCTGGTCCCTCATCGCCAACTCTTTAACCAAGAGAGCTCAGCAGCGCTGTCACTTCCTGAGAAGACTAAAGAAAGCGAGGCTCCCCCTCCCCATCATTCTCACACATTCTATGAGAGCACAATCAAGAGTGTCCTGATCAGTTGCATCACCCTCTAGTATGGGAACTACAATGCATCAGACCACAAGACTCTGCAACGGATAGCGAGGACTGCTGAAAATATCATCAGGGCCTCTCTCATCCCCATTCAGGACACACATTAGAAGTGCTGCATACTCAGTGCTTCCAGCATTGTCAAAGATCCTTCCCATAATCTCTCTGATCTCCTGCCATGGGGCAGAAGGTATTGCTGCACAAAAACCAGAACGAACAGCTTCTTCCCCAAGGCTATTAGACTTCTTAGCACCCTGCCACCACATAGCACACACGTGCCCCCTGCCTGAATTCCTCGCTGCACAATCCCCTCCCCAAGTCACAGACACCGTCTCATCCTGCACTAGTCACTTTTCATCTTTTACTGCTGCTGTTTCACACATTTATACCACTGCTTGTTTTATTATAATAGTGCCAATAGCATTATACTGCCCTACGTAAATATTCTCCTCATACTTTATGTCAACCTGTCAATCTTCAGGCTGTGCTACTCAAGGACTTGTGCTAATATTATTTTGTGACTGTATATGCTGGACCATAATTATTGATGCTATGTGTGACTATATTACTGTGTTTTGCACCTTGGCCCTATTCAGCTATAAACATGTATATGGTTGAATGATAATAAACTTGAACAGGAAAGAGTCAGGTCTCTCCATCGTTTTAAGACGATAAAATATAGGAGCACAATTAGGCCATTTGGCCCATCAAGTCTGCTTCACTATTTCATCATGGCTGATCCATTTTGCTCTCAGCCCCAACCTCTTACTTTCTCCTTGTATCCCTTCATGCCCTAATCTTTCACCACATCAACAACCAGTTTACATCACATACTTTATAATTGTTTATTGCTTATTAGATACAGCGTGGAATAAGCCCCTCCGACCCCTCGAGCTGAGCCGCCCAGCAATCCCCAGCCCAATCACGGGACAATCCACAATAACCAACCAACTGTTCCTTGTGTGGCATGAATATTTCCTTAATTTGTTTAGGCCAGCACAAGTGGTACAGACACCCACATACACACAAATCTACATGACTTAGCAGAGTTATTGGCAGCCTTAAAGCACATTAAAGTGGATAAATCCTGAGGCTTGAGCAAGTGCAACTTCAGACCATATAGGAAGCTGGGAAGGCAACTACAGAGGCCCTAGCAGAAATATTTGTTTTGACTTTAATCACAGATGAAGTTCTGGATGACAAGGTGGTGGCAAATGTATTATTATTTAAGAAGGGCAATAAAGACAAACCAGCAAACTACAGTTTGGTGAGCCTTACATCAGTAGTAGGGAGGTTACTTGGGTGGATTCTGAGAGCCAAGATCAACTTTTGGATAGACAATGTCCAATTAGGGATAGTCAGCTCAGCTTTTTGCATGAGAAATCACATCTGACTAATCTATTGGTGTATTTCAGAGAGGTAACATAACAGGATAGATGGCACCAGAGTGATGCACATTGTCTACAGGAAATTTAGCAAAACCTTTGACAAAGGTTCAATTGCATGGTATCCAGGGAGAGCAAGCTAACTGGATCCATGATTGGCTTGATGGTAGAAAGCAGAGGGTGATGGTGGTGTACCATCAGGATCTGTGCTGGTAATTTTATTTTTTATTTATAAAAATGATATGAAAGTGTACAAACCATAGCTGCAGGTGATACTAAAATAGTTGATCTCATGGACAGTGGGGAAAGTTATAAAAAATTTACAGGGATCTTGACCAGCTCCAAAAGTGAGCCTAGAACTGGCAAATGGATTTCAATTCAGCTTAGTCTGAAATACTGCATTTTGGCAAGTTAAGCCAGTGTAGGTCTTGTATAGTTAATGGTAGGGCCTTGTGAAATGTGGAACACAGAGACATGTTATGAAGGATGAACAACTCTGATGGGCAGAAGGGTACAGAGTTGCCTATTTTCCGCCCCCCCCCCCCCCCCCCCCAGGAGAATCACAAACTGTTACTGTTACCACGCTGCTAATGAGAGAGAAACAGAGACAAAGGGAAAACATACTGGGACTGGAACATCTGCTTCAGATAAGGGAGAGATAACACCGAGAGAGAGAGAGAGAGAGAGACTTGTTGGCCCACCATATTATGACTCCTGAAAGACTTATGGCTCCGGAGAGGGCTGTTTACTTGGTACCATTCTGTTCATTAAAATTCCTCAGTGGACAGCCGGAGTGGGCTGGTTTGATGGACTAAGCCATTCAAAACTGATTGACACCTGAGACCCTGTGAGTGGGGATAAAAGTGAGGTCTGGGGAGACACCCCTCAGACACACCAGGAGACACACTAGTGAGCACTGCTTGAGTGTTGGAACCCACGAGAAGGTGTGGGGCATCGGAGACCGAACAAAGGATCGGTCAGTTTAACTCACAGTGTTATTAGCAGGGCCGGTGGGGGCTTGTGTGTGTGTCCGCCCTTGCCTGGGTGACAAGTCCACCACAGAAGAACGGTCTAGCTGAAGGACAGAGGGGTCATACCTGAATGGCCACAACAACACATCGACGGATCAAGAATGTAAAGGAAGGTTTGCCTGACTGTAGCTGTCACTGTTTGCTCTCTCTCTCTCTCTCCCCACCGATTAAAACACAAGAACCAACAACTACCTCAGCATGTATGAACTGAACTTTATATTCACATATGACAATTCATTAACCCCTAGACATCGATAGAGCTTGTTTATTATTGATTATTATTATACCCACACTTTTAGGTTTAGTATTGTTAACGTGTATTATCTATATATTTGCATTGTTGATATTGATTTGTATATTTTACTAATAAACACTGTTTGAAAATAGTACCACTAGACTCTTCTATCTTTGCTGGTAAGACACCCAGTTACGGGGTACGTAACAGACATAAGAGTACAGGTACAGAGCTGGCTGAAAGTGGCATTACAGGTAGGTAGTGTGGGTGAAGAATGTATTTGATACGCTAGCCTTTATTAGTCAGGACACTGAGAAGAGGAGTTAGGATGTTGCACTGCAGTTGTACAAGATGTCAGTGAGACCACATTTGGAATAGTGTGTACCATTTTGGTCAAAGGAGCTTTAAGTTCCCAGGAGTGAACATCAGTTAGACTGTCCTGGTTCGACCAGGAAGACACTATAGTCAAGAAAGTACACCAGTGCTTCTACTTCCTCCCTAGGCTAAAGAAATTTGATATGTCTGCATTGACCCTCAGTAGTTTTTTATCAAGATACTATTGAAAACATCATATCCAGATGCAAATGACCTACTCCAGCTCCTAATTTACATACTCATATGCAGAGGTTAATGAATAATGTTTAGAGAAATCTGCATGTCCATACAATATTACTGCACAGTACAGGCCCTTCAGCCCATGATGTTGTACCAACCTTTTAATATTGAGGAAACAGTTTCTATAGAAGGCAAAAATACATTTTTGTTTGTTTTTTAAAATTGGTTGATCATTTTTTATAAGAGTCACGGATTTGGAATCAGACGTACTTAGATTAAGACACTTATTGGTATGGCTCCTAAATCTGATGACACAAACTAAGGTAGGACAAAAAGAAGCTGCAAAGATATACAGGTTGGGTAAGAGAACTGCAAACATCTGACAAATGGAGACTAAAGTTGAAAAATGTGAAATTGATATTTCGACAGAAAAAATAGACAAGAATATAATCTAATTGCAGAGAGACTGCAAAGTTCTGAGATACAGGAATCTGGGTGTCCTAGTACATATTTTGAAACAAGACTAATGTCCAGGATTAGGAAAGTAATTTGGAAAATGAACAACAATATGTTTTAGTTAGAAGTGAATGCAAAAGTTGGAGATAATATTTTGATTATATGGAACACTGCTGAGACCTTACCTGCATTACAATATACATTATTGGTCACTTTCTTAAGTGTGTTAATGAATTGGAAGGACTAACCAGTCTAATATCTAGAATATGTGCCTGTTTTATTGCCCAGGTTTACATCCAGTGAAGTTTAGAAGAGTAAGAGGGGATTTGATTGAAGTATACAAGATTATGGAGACTAACAGTTTTGATATAGCAGCACATTTCCTCTTGAGGGAAAACTTGAAATTGAAACAAGGAGAGGACACTGCTTAAAATAAGGGGTAACAAAATTAAAAAGATGGAGGTGAAATATTGTCTTCAATGATGGATTCACTTTGGAATTCCCTTTCATAAAGAATAAAATAAGCAGAGACATTGAATACCTTTAAGGCATAGAGAGATGGATTCTTGATAAGGGTATGAAAATTTACTGGATAGGCAGAACTGCAGAACTGTGGTTACAGTGAAATCAGGCTCAACCTCACTAATAGTGAAGCACACTTGTCTGCTTGAGTAACCCATCCTAATTTATATAATTCTATGCTTTCTATGGAACTAGACTCTGTAGAACTTCCAGGACAAGCACAACAATCCTGGTGCACTTTGCTTATTTAGTATCTGGGTCCGAAATAGAGAGCAAGTTCAAAACGTAAGCAAATTTACACATTATCAAGCTTTGATAAAGTAAACAATTTCTTATAGTTTTCAACAACTTGCATTTTTTTTTGCTCATGTCCACTAGAAGTCTAAGGAAACATTTCTAGCAACTATACCAGTGTTCTGCTGTTCCATATTGTATCACCACATCAATTAAATTTATTACCACCCAGCAGGTGCATAAAAACTAAAACATTTAATCATTAACAAAAAATATTCACCGTTTCATAACTATCCCCTTACCTTGTTTCTGACATTCACTTCATCAAGTCCTTCCAAATGATATGCCGTAAGAGCTAAACTTAGAGTGAAAGCACCTTTTGTACCACTCCAGATGCAAACAGCTCCCCAACGCCAATTGAAACCATAGCCCAAACGTTTTAACAATGGTGCCAAACCCATGATAATCATCAAGCTACAAAAACAAAGTCAAAATATTAATCACT
This sequence comes from Hemitrygon akajei, assembly GCF_048418815.1. NCBI lineage: Eukaryota > Metazoa > Chordata > Chondrichthyes > Myliobatiformes > Dasyatidae > Hemitrygon > Hemitrygon akajei. The sequence continues at coordinate 134,689,002 of NC_133129.1, forward strand.
CTACATTTCTGATTAACTATAAAAAAAATCAGTGTTTAGTATCAAACCAAACACTTAAATAACCCATATTGAACAAGATTATTTCTCAATGGAACTCTATAAACACTCAATAGAAAGACATCTATTTACACATTTTATTCTGTACAGTAAAACTGATGATCAAGCAGTCTCAAACTGGCACATTATCAAACTGGCATTTTTTTGCATTAATAAATAAAATACTGTTTATATTAATAACACATTTAACTCAATTTTAACATGTTATCCAGTAATAAAATTCCTCCCAAAAAGGCTTAAGGGAACACAGAAAACAGAACCATGAGCCAGGTGCCGAAACATCAGGATTTTTGAACAATATAAAAGTTGATTATCAGAGTTTTATTATACTAACAATAAACCTCATCTAATCAAAATCAGCAAGCTTTCTTCCAAATACTTGACTAATAGAAGTGTAAAAAAACCTTAAATTGTTTATTAGTAATTGTAACCCCACATTAAAGGTCAATGTCCTTTATTCAGTTTGGATATAAAATTAAATATTACAATTCAGTATTCAAAGTTCCTGTGAAAAAGAAATATATTTGTGCAGATATTAGCTTGTCACTATAATATTGGCTGAATTAGTAAGGAATCTTTGACTTATCCCCCTCCATTGAAAAATTGACATCAGCTTTTACTCAAAAAAATTAAGAGGTGGAGGTGCAAATTTTCACCAAAAAAGATTTCACCAAATCCAACTCTGCTGGTGAAATACCAAATTACATCTTAAGTTAGTTCTAGGCAACAACAGAAAATGAATACTGCGATCTGACCCATCTTCAGGACTGTCACTATTTAGGCCTAGCATTGACAGAGTCAAGTTGTAGAACACACTAAGTAGTACTGGGGTAATAACCATTATAAAACTGACAGAAATGCTCACAGCAGCATTGAATGATGACAGAACTGTAATTAAGGCTATCTTTTTGCACAATATGTGAACAAATTGAATGAACACATAATAAAAAATGCTGAAAATATCAATATCAACTGGCACCAGAATAGAGTTCTGAAGGGTCATCAATGCAAAACAATTAACTTCAGGCTGATGATCCTTCAATTTTTTTCCCTAATATTGATGCTGCCAAGTACACTGATTTGAAACATCTGCAGTTTATCCATTTTTATATTGGTTAGACCTTGGATATCAAAACATTTTAAAGCTGAAAGCATTTTTTATGTTTCCCAATGCTGAACTACATCAGATGATCATGAAAAAGAAAATAATGATGAAAATAAAAGCTCAGATGAATGTGCTCCAATGGCAGCAATTTCATTGATTTTACTGCATGAATAAGGACATGAAGAAAATAAAACTTCATGAAAGAGTTGTAATTGGACAGTTTGTGATGAATGATATGAAACTTTATAGTGACAATCCCTTGATTCAAAGTCATATCTCTTATTTATTTAAAAGGCAGGAATACAAGCTCACCGTACAGTATTTATTCCAAAGTAAAGTACAATGATGAAAAAGCCATCAGTGATGGACATATGTTTCAATGCTTTTCGTGATATGACAACTCCAACAATCATGAAGATGAGAGAATTTCCTAGATATGTTAGCATTTCCCAAAAGCTGTAAAAGATTTTAAAATCAGTGTTTACATTATAATCACAAAGCTAAAGAAAATTACTTAATGGCAGGATCTAGAAGTCTAAACAAGTTTCTGCTGTTTTAGAAATATTTAATTTAATGGTAGGTGTGAATCATATTGATTAAAAACCACTGACATACCAAGCTGAGCAAATGTATTTAATATACTAACTTCAACTTCTGAATTAGCTTTGTATTCTTAGAGGAAACAATAGTTCAAGTGCTTGTGACAGAATAGTGCAAAGCAAACTTGGCTTCCAAGAAATGCACAATGATGAATACTATTGTCTCTTATACTATCAAAATATTCACATATTTAATAGAAATGAATGAAACTTTGTAAATAAATAATTAAGTAACAACTAAACCTACATAACCAAATAAATTCTAGTAGAATCACAAACACGAGAAAATCTGCAGATGCTGAAAATCCAAAGCAACACACACAAAATGCTGAGGAACTCAACAGGTCAGGCAGTATCTATGGAAGAGAGTATACAGTCAATGTTTCAAGTTGAGACCCTTCATCAGGACTGGGGGGGGGGGGGAGTCATCAGAGGAAGAAGATGGGGGAAAGGGAAGAAAGATGATGAAACCAGGAGAGGGGGAGCGGTGAAGTAAAGAGCTGGGAAGTTCACTGGTGAAAGAGAAAAGGCTGGAGGAGGGGGGATCTGATAACATAGGGTAAAAAGATCATGGAAGAAAGAGGAGGTGGTGGTCAGGTGAGGAGAAAAAGGAGAGACAGGGTAACAGGAATGGAGAATGGTGAGGGGGTGGGGGGTAAGAGGCAATCACCAGAAACCTAGAAATCAATGTTCATGCCATCTGTTGGAGGAACAAATTCTAGGTAAAGTTGTTCAGAGAAGCATAGTTTTGGCATACCAAAGTGCTATCACCAAGTACATTAATATTCTAGGAAATCACCATTAATTAGGATTTCCATTAGAGTGCCTACCACATCAGATCATAAACTGCAGTATCTCATCACCTCACTCTCAAAAGTGAAAAGTACAAGATAATGTTCTTCCACTGCTTGATGGAATACAGTTGCAACAAGCTGTCAAGAGACTGGCAGTTCTCCAGCAGAACCCCCTACATTAAATACATATTCTCTCCACTACCATCATACTTGAATGCTTTGTCTAATAAGGATACACTTCAACAATCTATTAGCTTCTTTGACTTGTATCCCAAACTTCTAGGTTCAGGTTTATTTATCTATCGCATATACACTGAAACAGAGTGAAGTGTATCATTTTCTTTAACAACCAGCACAACCTATGGATGTGCTGAGGGCAGCACAATCAAAGGACGTGCTCGCCGAACTCCAGACCTCGGCCTGACTCCAGACGTTGACTTACAAGTACGGGAACACAGCTTTACTTTCAAGCCACACAGTACCCTCACAGGAGCCTATTGCTGAATCAAATTTTAAAATCCTGTCTTGCAGCATCATTACAGAATCTCTGTTATAATAGAGGTTCATGGTCATTTTTAATCCAAGAAAGGATTTACAAATAGCTGATTTTTGGAGTGCAGAATAATTTCCAAAATGTATTTATTCAAAATATACTGAAATTAATCACTTGTCTTTTGCACTGTGTCAGCATTCTATTCCTAGATCAGATAAACGATGTCCTCAACTTCCCTCTTTCAATACAACTTGTTGTTTTAAGAAAAATGATTCAATATCTTTTCCTCAGTAAAGCACTACGTAGAAAAACTGTTTTCTTAAGAATGCATCAATGGCAGTCTCTTGTGTCTCTCTAATATCTGAAATAAAGTGATCAGTGGAAAATTAAGATAATCAAAGTTGCATTTCTAGTACAAGATATCTTCATTTTGGAATACACAAACAACAAAAAGCTCAAGAATGTGGACATAGAAATTAGCCTAATTTAGTTCATGGAACACAAATCATGGTAAGGCTAGAGTTCCACTCATCAATTTTAAGTGACTTCTAAAAATCTAAATCTCCACACAACCAAATGTAAACTGCCAGCAGATTTTAATTTTAAATCTCTAAAATTAATTCTCCAATAGAACCAATATACTATACCCTGCTATATATACTACACTGTTGCTATTTAACAATCGAAAAATGTTTTATTATCCCAAACATGAATAAATAAGAAGTACTTTAAGCTCTCCAAGACTCATACCCACTTCCTTAGTTGCCCATTTCTATTATAATTTACAAATGCGTTCAGTAACTTCTGAATCATTAAGGTGGAATAGCTGTACAAACTTTACCACTCCCCCAAAAAAGATAGATACTTCACAAAATTATAAAATGTGACTAATTTAATAAAAGGAATCAATGTGCAAAGTAAACCAAATTAGTGCCAATACTCACCGCAATAAGAACACCTCAATCTCTGGACTGAAGCTCACTGTATCCATAAAGAGCCCCATAAATGTAACAGATATTACACCCGATATACCAACCCATTCACCTGAAAATGTAATTTAAAAACATACAGTAAAAAAAATGACATTTTTAGAAGCAGTCAGCACCTTACAAAGTTCATGGTGACTTTGCATGCAAAATTTTATCACTTACAAAGTAAACACAAGGTAAGGAAATAGCTGAATCTCACCTATATGATATCAGAAACTAACAAAAACTTCCCAAGACTGGATATCCTTTGTAAGAATGCAACTCATCTATAAATTTTCCAGACTAGATATGGTGATTCAGAGGATATGGAAATATGGGAAGAATATAAGATAACATCATTAAAAATGAATGGGACAGACAATTTGGAGATACATGCTGTCTCCTTCTATTTGTATTATGTGTGCACCAAGATAGAATTTATAATCAGGTTCAAATCACATGGTTGTCCAGAAGAAAGCAATATGGAAACCTTTGCATCACAATCTTAGAAAATCAACTTAATTCACTGTAGGCCATCAAATACAGGACATATCTGGAGGAGTTAAAAGACTGCATATACCACAGAGCAAAAGTTCAATACAGTACTCTGCTGACTATTCAGAAATCCCAGTGGTTTAGTATCTGGTTCAATGGGTGGCGATTTATGTGATTCCTCGACTGCACCTGCGCTCTGGTTCCCACGCTCCCTTTTAGCTCCCTAACGCCTTGTTTCATGTGCTCCCCTTAAGATATATCAAGTTACTTGTAAACGTTATTATTCTACTTTATAACACACAAAACAAAAAAGGACATTAATACTCAAAACACTTTTAATAGATGTAATACCCAAGAATCCAGAAAATCTGTTCACCCACTATCTGACATCTTCTAAATTGATGGAGTTTTATTCTTCAACTCGTTCAGATTAACATCAGAGATAGTGGAACTAGCATGACCTCTTTCATTTGAGCACAAAAGGAAACATGACACAATCAACGATTTTCTCAGTCCACCCAAAGTTATCCAAGTTTGACTGGCAAAATAAGCTAAGAGATTGATCAGTAGGTGAAGTGCGGCAGATAATCAAAAAACTGAACCATTACTCTCAGTAGGAATTTATCCCAATTAGAATAAGGTAAAATCTACCGTTAATAAAGGAGGTCAAGAATAACATGGAATTGAAAAGTGAGGCATATGAACAAAAGGTGAGGAGAGGAGAAGAACTTCTTCCAGCTATTTTTGTTTTAATTCTTTTTTTCTTCCCTTGTCTTTCATTCCCCACTTGGCCTCTTGCCTATTTCTCCTCTGCTGCCCATCACCTCCCCCTAGAACCACTCTTCTTTCCTTTCACTAATGGTCCACTGTCCTCTCCTATCAGATTCCTTCTTCTCCAGCCCTTTACCTTTCCCACCCACTTGACTTCACCTATCACATTCTAGCTTATCCCTGACCCACTGAATTCCTCCAGCATTTTGTGTGTTTCATATGAACGATTGCTAGCCTTTTCAATGGCATTTACAAAACACAAAATGATAAAGAAGATTCTCAGAACATAATATAAATTTAAAAGATTTTGTGGATATCAGTAATCCAACATATACTGTGTGTGTAGCCAAAGTTCTCTCGGAGTAAAAATAATTTAACAAATAACATAGTAAAAATTGCAAGACACAGAAAATGCTGGAGGAACTCAGCAGCCCAGGCAGCATCTATGGAAAAGAATAACCTGTCTACATTTTGGGCCGAGACCCTTAAACAGAACTGGAGAAATAGAGATGAGAAATCAGAATAAAAGGTGTGGGGTGGGGGCAGAAAGAGAGGAGAAAGAATTACAAAGTATAGGCAAGGTATAAGTGATAGATGAAACCGGTAGAGGGGGAGGGGTGAAGTAAAGAGCTGGGAAGTCAATTGGTGAAAGATACAAAGGACTGAAGGTGGTGAAATCTGATAGGACTGGACAAAACACCATGGGGGAGAAAAGGGAAGGAGGAGGAGCACCAGAGGGAGGTGATGGGCAGGTAAAGATATAAGGTAAGAGGGGGAAATGGGAATGGGGAATGTTGAAGTGGGGAGCAATTACCGGAAGTTTGAGAAATCAATGTTTTGCCTAACCTACGAACATTGATTTCTCAAACTCCCAGTAATTCTTCCCCCCCCCACCACTGCCCTTCACTATTCCCATCACGTCCTTGGTGCTCCTCCCCTTCCCCTTCTTCCACTGTCTTCTGTCCTCTCCTATCAGATTACTTATTCTTCACCCCTTTATCTCTTTCACCAATCGATTTCCCAACTCTTTACTTCCCCTTCTCCCGGTTTAACCTATCACCTGCTACCTTGAACTTCTTCCTCCCCTCTTTCCTCCCCCCTCCCCGCCCCACCTTCTTACTCCGTTTTCTCATCTCTTTTTTCCAGTCCTAATGAAGGGTCTCAGCCTGAAACATCGACAGTTTACTCTTTTCCATAGTTGCTGCCTGGCTCGCTGAGTTCCTCCAGCATTTTATGTACATTACTTTGATTTCCAGCATCTGCAGATTTTCTCATTTGTAATAAAAAATGCAAATTTGATAACAAGTATTTTAATAAATGATACAAAAAAGATCAAGAAACTTTATTTAAATAAGTCAAAACATCCTTACCGACATAGAATGCTATGTAAGTATTTGCCAAACTGATCGTTATCTCCGTTACCCCATCATTAAAGACATATGTTAGGCAAAACATGGTGATTTTGGCCATTATATATCCAAATACTGGGCTTACAAACACCTTTAGCATCAGTCTTACAGCAAGATCAATAGCTGTACAAAAACAGAAAACATTTGTTTAAACAATTCTTGGTCTGAACATCATTTTCCCTCCATTTTCCCCATAATCTGAATATATTCAACAAATCTACCCCCACAGCATTAGGAAAGCAAATTCCAAAAGATTTATGATCTCAAAATTAATTTCTCCTTATCTAAATCTTATTCTCAACTATACACTGGAGCTCTAGATTTCTCTCTGTGTTCACTCTGACAATTCCTCTCAAATGTATATGTTTCAATATAGTAATTTCTTACTCTTTTGAACACCATCTGTTCAATCTCAGGATGGAGCCTGGCTGAACCTTCCTTGTGCTTTCAGTGCAAATGTATCTTCCTTTAAATATGGAATGCAAAAATCCAGAATTTTTCCAGAGACAAACTCACCAGCACACTGAAAAACTGCAACAAAAAAAAACTTGCCAGGTTGTATACTCCAAACCTCTTGCAATAAAAGGGTCAACATTCCCTCAGTCTTCCAAGTTACTTGCTGTACTAGCATACAAACCTTTCGTATTGCATGTACTAAGATTCCACATTCATTTATACAACAATTTATAGTTTCATTACTTAAATTCATAATTTGGTTTTTCATCCTACTTACCACAGTGGATAATCTCATATTTTTCAACATTAAACAGCAGCTGCCAACATCCTGCACAATTGTTTAAACTATCTACATCTCTTAACCGGCTCTTTGTGCCCTCCTTGCTAATCCAAGTTAAGGCGTTGGTCTAGTGATCTGAAGGTCGCTAATTCGAGCCTAAGCTAAGGCAGCGTGTTGTGTCCTTGAGCAAGGCACTTAACCGCACATTGCTCTGCGACGACACTGGTGCCAAGCTGTATCGGCCCTTGCCCTTCCCTTGGACAACGTCAGTGGCGTGGAGAGGAGAGACTTGCAGCATGGGCAACTGCCAGTCTCTCATACAACCCTGCCCAGGCCTGCACCCTGGAAACTTTCCAAGGCGCAAATCCATGGTCTCTCAAGACTAACGAATGCCTATTATTTATTTCTAATCCAGCAATTTTTATTATCAGTTCATTCATCAAACTTATAACAAGTTGATTAAGGTCCCAGCACCGACCACTGTGGTACACCGCAAGTTGCTGATGGCCTAAAATGATCCACGTAATCAAATTTTCTTATCTGAGATATTCTATCCATACCAATCTATTTCCCCCAACTTTATGTCCTCTTTTCTTATGCAAATACATTGTAGCACATAAAATTCAAAGTAACTTTATTACCTAAGTACATATGTCACCATATACAACCGCAATTCATTTTCTTGCAGGCATTCTCAATAAATCCATAATAGAATAATAACCATAATAGAATCAATAAAAGACCACATTCAACCAGTATGCAAAAATCAAAAAACTATACAGATATAAAAAAGGAAAATAATAATAAATAAACAACCAAACAGACAAATTAACAAACAAACAAGCAATAAATAGAGAACGTGAGATGAAGAGTCCTTGAAAGTGAGTCCATAGGTTGTGGAAACATTTCGATGATGGGGCAAGTGAAGTTGAGTGAAGTTATCCACTTTGGTTTAAGAGCATGATGGTTGAAAGGTAATAACTGTTCCTGAACCTGGAAAACACTAATTAAACTTCCTGTTTTCTGACATTGAAAAATAGGGATTGAAACTTGCTAAGCAACAACTAAAAATCAATAACGTGTATGAAATGAAATCTACAACATTTGATGAAAGAAAAAAACTAAGGGGGTCAGTGTTCCTGTTCAGGGGAGTTATGTTCATTTTTTGTTTCATGACTACCTGGAGAAACCAAGTTTCAGAGTCATATAGGGAAACATGCTTTGATAATAAATGAATCTTTGAGCATTTGAAACAAATTCAGCATTCAAAATATCTAGCATTATTCTTTGAATACAATACTGCTTGACAATTCTGGAAACTGAATCACTAATGAAGCTCTCAATTCACCACCAGGACCATTATTCTTCCATTCCCCACCAACCCCACTCTAAATACTAGTTTATTACTTGCAACAGGCACTATGGGAGAAAGTACAGAAACTGTACTGCAGGGAAATGGAAATTAGACTGTTTTTCAAAAGAATCACCGAAGTTCTTGGTCCACAAGATTTCACATTCCATACTGAATTTTATGCAAGATTTTTGCCTTTAAAATGTAAATATGTTGTTATCAAGGAAGGGTGACTTGGAAATTACCCAAATTTGGCACAATATGAAGGGGTTAGAATATTGAGAAACTATATTTTTAAATCAATGTCGGCATACCATGCTGATCTGCTCCAATAGGTAAGCATGTTAAACACAGAGTAGCAGGTGGCAAAAATTGAATATTAATTTCAAAGAGGTCTATATTTCCATATTCTGTAATTGCTTAACAAGCTCATTCACCACTTCCTAAGACTGCTCCTTTACAAAATGTTGCAGACAAGTCCTCAACTGATACACATCCAACTACAACATACAAAAGAGTAAAATTAAAGCCGAATTACAGACATAAGCTGACTACTCTGGCAAAATTAACACACAAGACATTCGTTTTAAAAATAATTCTTACCTTCAACATCATGTGGTTTAAGAGCAAATTCTCGAAAGACTTCAAACATGACAATAGCAGTCCCATCATTCAGCAATGATTCCCCTTCAATCAATAGAGTAAGCGCTTTGGATACACCTATATTGAATGTAAATTACCATATTTTCAGTATAGAATGTAATAGTACATTTTAAAATCCACTTTAATATAGGATGTGGCTTTCTTTTCCAAAACATCGGAGGTGTGCTCCTCCTTCAAAGAACGGGGTTTCCCTTCCTCCACCATTGATGCTGCCCTCCCCCCGTATCTCCTCCATTTTCTAAACATCTGCACTCATCCCATCTTCCTGTCAAATTCACGGTGAGAGTTCCACTTGTCTTTACCCACCACCCAATGAACCTCCGCATCATTCTCTGCAACTTCTGCCTCTGCAAAGAGATCCTAATACCAAATACATCTTAACCTTCACCCAACCTGCTTTCCACAGGGAAAGGGGGGCATTTCTCTTGCCCTTTAATAGGGAGAGAAAGAGCCAGTGGTATGTCAAATTGTCAAGCAAAGGATCAGTTTTTGTTATACTGCAGATCATGGTCTTTCTTGGGGTTTTGCTATTGTTTCCTTAGTGGGTGGTGAGTGGACATTTTTACCGTCATTCACTCCTTGGGGCACTCTTCTGATTTCGTAAAGAACTGTGAAAAACAATTTCAGGATGTATATTTCATATATTCTTCTGATATTAAATGGAACTACTGAATCACTCTATCTGTGATTTCCTTGTCCATTCATCTCTCCCCATTCATCTCCCTCCCAGCAGTTACCCCTGCAAGCAGCCAAACTGACCATTCACCTCTTCCCTCACCCCCATTCAAGGCCCCAAACACTGCTTCCAGGTGAGGCAGCACTTCATCTACAAATCTGCCAGGTTTGTTTACTGTGTCCAGTGCTCCCGATGTGGCCTTTTCTACATTAGTGAGACCGTCATAAATTGGATGACCGCTTTGAGAGCATCTCTGCTCCATCTGCCAAAAGTGGAACTTCGGGGTGGCTAAATATTTTAATTCCAATTCCCATTCTGACATGTCAGTCCATGGCCTCCTCTTGTGCAATGATGAGGTGGAGGAGCAACAGTTTACATATATTAGACCATAAGGCATAGGAGCAGAATTAAGCCATTTGGCCCATCAAGTCTGCTTCGCCATTCAATCATGGCTGATCCTTTTTTGTTCCTCCTCCTCAACCCCATTTCCCAGCCTTCTCCCCATAACCTTTGATGCCATATCCAATCAAGAATCTGTCAATCTCTGCCTTAAATACACCCAATGACCTGGCCTCCACAGCTGCATGTGGCCACAAATTCACCACCCTCTGGCAAAAGAGATTTGTCCACATCTTTGTTTTGAATGGAAGCCCATCTATCCTGAGGCTATGCCCTCTTGTCCTAGACTCTCCCACCATGGGAAATAATTTTTCCACGTCTAATCTGTCTAGGCCTTTCAACATTCGAAATTCCATCTGTGTAGCCTCCAAGCTGATGGTATGGATATCAATTTTTCCTTCTGGTGAAAAAAATGCCTCCCTCCCCCCTCCCTTCTTCTCCTATTCCCCATTCTGGCCTCTTACCTCTTCTTATTGACCTATCACTTCCCCATGGGTGCCCTCCTCCTTCCCTTTCTCCTATGGTCCACTCTCCTCGCCCATCAGATTCCTTCCTCTCCAGCTCTTTACCTCTCCTACACACCGGTGTCACCTATCATCTTTTAACTATCTTCCCTCTCTTCTGCCCACCTTTTTATTCTGATGTCTTGCCCCTTCCTTTCCAGTCCTGAAGGAGGATCTCGGCCCAAAACCTTAGATAATATTGGTGGGCTGGGGGGCGACAGAGGAATAGAGATGAGGTTCCTGGATGGTATGTTGCCTCCCAGGTGCCAGAATCAGGGAGGTCTTTGTTCGGCACAGACTAGAAGGGCCGAGATGGCCTGTTTCCATGCTGTAATTGTTATATGGTTATATGGTCTTGGATCTGATCCATAGCATTCTCAAGGGTGAGGATGAGCAGCCAGAAGTCTTGGAGCATATTGGCACCAATGACATAGGTAAACAAGGTGAGGAGGTCCTGAAGAAAGATGTTAGGAAGCTAGTTAGAAAGCTCAGTAACAGACTTCCAGGATTGAAATCTCTGGATTGCTGCCTGTGCCAGATGCCAGTGAGGGTAAGAATAGGATGATTTGGCAGGTGAATGCATAGCTGAGGAACAGGAGGCAGGGGTTTAGATTTATGGATCATTGGGATCTCTTCTAGGGAAGGTGCAACCTGTACAGAAGGAACAGGTTACACCTGATCAAGAGGGTTCCAATATCCTTACAGGCAGGTTAGCTAGAGTTGTTTGGGAGGTTTAAACTATTTTGGCATGGGATGGGAACCAGAATGATATTGCTGAAGATGAGGTAGCTGGTTTACAAACAAAGGCAATGTGTAGTGAAGAGAGGTTGTTGATAGGGGAAAATTGTAGTCAACAGGACTGTAGAATACAGGACTGAAGGCATTATATTTGAATGCATGAAGTGTACCAAATAAGGTTGATGAACTTGTAGCACAGTTACAGATTGGCAAGTATGATGTTGTAGGTGTCAATGGATCATCGCTGAAGGATTATAGTTCAGACCTTAATATCCAAGGATACACATTGTATTGAAAGGACAAGCAGGTAGGTAGAGTGGGGGGGATGGCTCTATTAGTAAAAAAAAAATAACATTAGAAAGAGGTGACATAGGATCGGAAGATGTACAATCCTTGGGAGTAGAGTTAAGATACTACAAAGGTAAAAAGACCCTGATGGAATTAAATACAGGCCCCAAATCAGTAGACAGCGTAGGGACTACAAATTACAACTGGAATAGAAAAGGCATGCAAAAAGAGCAATGTTGCGATAATCAGGGGGGATTTCAATGTGCATCTAGATTGGGAAAATCAGGTTGATGCTGGATCCCAAGAGAGGGAATTTGTAGAATGCCTAAAAGATGGTTTTCTAGAGCAGCTTGTGGTTGAGCCCACTAGGGGAATGGCTACTCTGGATTGAGTGTTATATAAAGGCCCAGATTTGATTAGGGAGCTCAAAGTAAAAGAACCCCTAGGAGGCAGTGTCATAATATGACATAATTCACCCTGCAGCTTGAGAAGGAGAAGCAAAAAAATCAGAAGTATCAGTAGTACAGTGCAGTAAAGGGAATTACAGAGGCATGAGAGAGGACTTGGCCAGAATTGATTCGAAAAGAACACTGGCAGGAATGATAGCAGAGCAGCAATGGCTGGAATTTCAGGAAGCAATTCAGAAGACAGTATAGTTACATCCCAAAGAGAAAGAAGTATTCTAAAGGAAGTATGACACAACCTTGTCTAACAAGGGAAGTCAAAACCAACATAAAAGCTAAAGATGGGGCATATAATAGAGCAAAGCTTAGTGGGAATTTGGAGGATTGGGAAGCTTTAAAAAAAAAAGCAACAGAATGCAACTAAAAAGTCATTAAGGTAAAGTTGGAATACAAAAGTAAGCTAGCCAATACTATTAAAGAGGACACCAAAAGTTTCTTCAGATACATAAAGTGTAAAAGAGAGATTAATGTGGATATTGGACTGCTGGAGAGGTAGTAATAAGGGACTACAAAATGGTGGTAAACTGAATAAGTATTTCGAATCAGTCTTCACTGTGGAAGACAGTAGCAGTATGGTGGAAGTTCCAGGTGTCAGGAAATGTGTGAAGTTACCATAACTAGAGAGAAGGTACTTGGGAAACTGAAAAATCTGAAGGTAGATAAGTCACATGGACCAGATAGTGTACACCCTAAGGTTCTGAAAGAGTTGGCTGAAGAGATTATGGTGGCATTAGTAATAATCTTTCTAGAATTACTAGATTCTGAAATGGCTCCAGAAAACTGGAAAACTGTAAATGTCACTCCATTCTTCAAAAAGGGGGAGAGCAGAAAGTAAACTATATGCCAGTTAGTCTGACCTCAGTGGTTGGGAAGATGTTGGAATCAATCATTAAGGATAAGACCTCAAGGTACTTAGAGGCACATGACAAAATAGGCCACAGGGGTCTGTGCTGGGACCGATTCTTTTACATTATATGATTTGGATGATGAAATTGCTAGCTTTATTGCAAAGTTTGAAAACGATATGAAGATAGGTGGAGGGAGGTAGTTTTGAGGAAGCAGAGAGGCTACAGAAAGACTTGGATTGGGAGAATGGGCAAAGTGTCAGAAAGTTGCATGGCCATGCAGTTTGGTAGAAGAAATGAAGGGGTTGACTATTTTCTAAATGGAGAGAAAATACAAAAATCTGAGGCACAAAGGGACTTGGAGTCCTTGAGCAGGACTCCCCAAAGATCCTCTGAGATATTGACAATGAAGAATTTAAAGTTGCCGACCCTCTCTATCTCTGATCCTCCAATGAATACTGGCTCATGGATCTCTGGTTTCCCTCTCCTGAAGTCTAAAATCAGTTCCTTGTTGACATTGAGTGAGAGGTTGTTGTTCAGACACCACTCCACCAAATTTTCAATCTCCCTCAATCTGATTTATCGCCACAGTTGATATGGCCCACAACAGTGGTGCCATCAGCAAACTTGAATATGGTTTTGGAGTTGTCCTTAGCCATAGGTTTAAAACAAGTAGAACAGGAGGCTAAGCACACAGCCCTGTAGTGAAGGAGATTGTGGAGATATCTTTGCCAATCTGAACTGACTGGGGTGTGCAAGTGAGGAAATCCAGGATCCCACTGCACAGGGGGTACTGAGACCCAAGTCTTGGAGTTTACTGATTAGATTTGATAGGATGATGGTATTAAATGCTGAGCTGTAATTGACAAAGAGTATCCTGATGTATGCATCTTTGCTGTCCAGATATTCCAGGGTTGTGTGAAGAGTCAATGAGATGGCATCTGCTGTGGATTTGTTGCACTGATAGGCAAGCTGCAGCAGATACAAGTCATAACTCAAACAGGAGCCTCCCAAAACACTTCATCACTGTGGACATAAGAGCCACTGGATGATAGTAATTGAGGCAGGTTACTATGTTCTTCTTGGGCACCAGTATGATTGAAGCCTGCTTGAAGCAGGTAGGTACCACACATTGCTGAAGTGAGAGTTTGAAGATATTCGTGAGTACACCAGCTACTGGCACAGGTCTTTGATACTCAGCCATGTACTCTATCCAGACCAGATGCTTTCCTAGGATTCACCTTCCTGAAGGCACCCCACACATCACCTTCAGGTAGTGAGATCCTGAAATCTCCTCAAATTCTTAATGAAGTATCGTGCCTTCTTTGTAATTGCACCAATATGTTGGGTCCAGGATAGATCCTCAAATGTTGACACTCAAAAACTTGAAATTGATCACTCTTTCCACTTCTGATCTCTCTAAGAGGACTGGTTTGTGTTCCCTTGTCTTACCCTTTCTGAAGTCCACAATCAGTTTTTTGGTCTTACTGATACTGACTGCAAGGTTGTTGCTGCAACACCACTCAACTAACTGATACATCTCTCTCCTGTATGCCTTCTTGTCACCATCTGAAATTCTGCCAACAATAGTTGTGTTGTCAGAAAATTTATAGATGACATTTGAACTGTGCCTAGCCACACAGTCATAAGTGTAGAGAAAGTAGAGCAGTGAGCTAAGCACACATCATTGAGATATGCCTGTGTTGATTGTCAGTGAAGTGGAGATGCTTTTCCTGATCCGTACGTCTTCCGGTGAGGAAGTCAAGGATCCAGTTGCAGAAGGAGATACAAAGGCCCAGGTTTTGGAGCTTTTCAATCAGAACCGTCAGAATGATTGTGTTCAACGATGAGCTGTAGTCAATAGACAACATCTTGATATAAACATTGGTATTGTCCAGGTGATACAAATCCACATTAAGAGCCAATGAGATCGCTCCACTGTAGACCTATTATGGTGATAGGCAAGTTTCAGTAGGTCCAGATCTTTACTGAGAGAGGTGTTGATTCTAGCCATAACCAATCTCTCAAAGCACTATCATCGTAGGTGTGAGTGCTACTAGATGACAGTTGTTAAGGCAGCTCATCCTACTCTTCTTGGGTACTGGTATGATTGTTGCCTTTTTGAAGAAGGTGGGAACTTCTGACTGTAGAGATTGAAAATATCTTTGAACACACCCATCAGTTGGTTGGCACCCTACCAGATATTCCATTGAGGCCTGTTGCCTTGCGAGGGTTCACCATCTTGAAAGAGGATCTGACATTGGCCTCTGAGATAGAGATCACAAGGCCATCTGATTCTGCAGGGATCCTTACAGCTGTAGCTTTATTCTCCCTTTCAAAATGTGCATAAAAAGCATTAAGCTCATCTGGGAGTGAAGCCTCACAGCCATTCATGATGTTAGGTTTCAATTTGTAGGATACAATGGCCTGAAAACCCTGCCTGAGTTGATGTGCATCCAATTTGACCACTAACCTCATTCGGAATAGTTCCTTTGCTCAAGATTAGCCCTTTGTATGTTGTACCTGGCCTTCTTGTGTAGTCCTAGGTCACCAGACTGAAAGCCACAGATCTAACACTCAGCAGACTATGAACCTTCAGGATCATTCACAGTTTTTGATTTGGATATGTACAGTGTGTACCCATAAGCACATACTCATTCACTCAGATTTTAATGAAGTGACAATGGGATACTATGGGTTACTGATTCAGATTTGAAGATGAATCCCTGAATACAGTCCAGTCCATTGACTCAAAGCAATCCTGTAAGCGCTCCTGTGCCTCCCTTGTCCATACCTTCTTGGTCCTCACCACCTGTGCTGCAGTTTTCAGTCTCTGCCTGCACTCAGAGTAGAAGTACAGCCAGGTGATCAGACTTTCCAAAGTGTGGCAGCGGGATGGCACAGTAAGCGCTCTTGATGGAAGAATAAGAATGATCCAGTACATTGGCTCCTCTGGTTCCACAAGTGATATGGGAGGGATGCTGGCTGATCTGCTGAGCTCCTCCACCCCATTGTGAGTATTTTGGTAATAATTAGAGTGGAGTGTTGCACCCTGGGAGGTCAAATGCAAAGAGACAATACACTTTAAGATAAAACCCTTAACAGTATTAATGAGCAGAGGGATCTTGAGGTCCAAATTCATAGCCCCCTGAAAGTGGTTACGCAGTTTGGAAGGGTGGTTAAGTTGGCATAAGTCACACTTGCCTTTATTAGCTGAGGCATTGAGTTCAAAAGTCTGAAAGTTATGTTACAGCTCTAGTTAGGCCACAAGTGGAATATTACACACAGTTCTGGTCACCTCAATATTAGAAGGATGTCAAGGCTTTGGACAGGGTGTAGAAGAGGTTTACCAGGATGCTGCCTGGGTTAGAGTCATATCCTATAACGAGAGGTTAGACAAATTTAGGTTGTTTTCTCTGGAGTGGCAGAGGCTGAGGGTAAATCTTACAGAGGTTTATAAGATTATGAGATTTATAAATAGAGAAGATAGACAGTATTTTTTTCTCCACTGTTCAAGTGTCTAACCAGAGAACATACATTTAAGATGAGAGGGGGTAGGTGATGTTAAAGGAGATGTTAGAGGCAAGTTATTTTTTTAAAGTAAAGAGAGTCGTGGATGCCTGGAATGTGCTTCCTGGGCCTGGTAGTAGAGGGAGATACCGTAGATTCCGGATTTTAAGCCGCTACTTTTTTCCCACATTTTGAACAGCTTTGAACTTTGCGGCCTATAATCCAGAGCGGCTAATGCATTATTTTTTTTCATGCCGCCTCGTAAACATTTTGCCTCATAACAGTAGACCAATAAAATTGATGAGTAGTTCACAGAGGTCCAATGAAATTGTACGATAAATCAAGCGCACTTTCACAATTAGATTATTGTAAATCAGTCATTTGTACTCACCCTCATCAACATGGAAAACACTCGAAGCATTGTGCTGCCTTATGGCAGTTACTTAGTTTATAATATTTTCGCTTAGTAATTCATTTTCTAGTTAAAGTTAGAAGAGTTTTAACTATATTTGTTTTCTGTACTACATCGCGGGATGCTATGACGTCACACCCGGTTTCGCGGTGTCTTGTGGGAAAATGCCGGTTTGCGATGAAACGGGACGGAGGGAGGGAGCGCATTACGCGAGCGGCTTTGGATCTGAGCGAACGCTGCTTTTAAGTTAAAGGTGATCAATAACTTTTCCTGGTAGGCTGCAATATATATTTTTTTTACCAGTCGTTAGGAGATATTGGAATGTTGTTCAGTAAAGAAGTATACGCAACGTATATTTAAAAGTAGCCGCGTACGGGCACGGTTCGAAAAAAAGCATTTGCAATATGTATTTGTTTTTGTTACCATAAGGATTTAATTAAAAGTTAAAAAAATCCTCACGTGTAATATCTTTCTGTGTAAATATCTCATATTACAACGTGGGACACCTGCGGCCGAAAATCCGGTGCGGCCTTTACAATTAAAAAATTGATTTTATTTCTAAAATTAGAGCCAGCGGCTTTTAATCAGGTGCGCTCTGTAGTCCGGAATCTACGGTACATTAGGGACTCTTAGATTGGTGCATGAATGAGGAAAACAGAGGGATATGGACATTGTGTAGGCATAAGGGATTAGATTAGGTGCCCATTTGATTACTAATTTATCTGGTCCAGCACACCACTGTGGTTTGAAAGACGTGTTTCTGTACTGTTCTATTTATTTTTTTTTACATTCTGTGTTCTATGGTCTACTCATTTGTTCCTTGGCGTCTATACCTGTTATCCACCTACTTTTTCTTAAAATCTTTCAAAAACCATGGTTCCCTCTACCTGTTGGCCTTGCGTTCTACAGACAGACAGACATACTTTATTGATCCCGAGTGAAACTGAGTTTCGTTACAGTCGCACCAACCAAGAATAGTGAAGAAATATAGCAATATAAAACCATAAATAATTAAATAATAAGTAAATTATGCCAAGTGGAAATTAGTCCAGGACCAGCCTATTGGCTCAGGGTGTCTGACACTCTGAGGGAGGAGTTGTAAAGTTTGATGGCCACAGGCAGGAATGACTTCCTATGACGCTCAGTGTTGCATCTCGGTGGAATGAGTCTCTGGCTAAATGTACTCCTGTGCCTAACCAGTACATTATGGAGTGGATGGGAGACATTCTCCAAGATGGCATGCAACTTGGACAGCATCCTTTTTTCAGACACCACCATCAGAGAGTCCAGTTCCACCCCCACAACATCAGTGGCCTTACAAATGAGTTTATTGATTCTGTTAGTGTCTGTTACCCTCAGCCTGCTGCCCCAGCACACAACAGCAAACATGATAGCACTGGCCACCACCGATTCGTAGAACATCCTCAGCATCATCCGGCAAATGTTAAAGGACCTCAGTCCTATTCTGACACATTCAAACATTCAAACTCTGTACTCTCAAAATGTCATTTTTAAAGGCCTCCCACTATCCAAGCACTCTTTTTGTTAGAATACAACCTGTCCCAATCCACACTTGCCATATCCTTTCTGATGCTATCAACATTGATAGCAACCATCCACCCATTGCCTTTCAGCTCCTGCTTCGCCCCTCCCCCCTCACCTCTTTATGTTAGAAATCTCACTTCTACACTCTCAGTCTTGATGCAGGGTCTCAAATCAAAACATCAACTATCCCCCTGCAATTAAATTTTTAATGGAAATTGATGAGAGTACTCTAGTTTACTAAGACTTCCAGCAAAATATTAGGGTACATGGGATCCAGGGAAAATTGGATTCAAAGGTGATTTCACAATAGGGGACAAAGGAGGATGGTAAAGAGCTGTCCTGGCAAGTGGAATTGGTTTACGACTGTCACCTGTACAGAGGCACAGTGAAAACAGTGTCTTGCATACTGTTCATACAGATCAAATCATTACACCATGCATTTGAGGTAATAAAACAATATTGAGTCATCCAAGATGGCGCTGGTGAATCATGGCGACATGTTGCAGGCTACTTACAAACATTCTAAATATACTTCTGCATTACTCTCACTGCAATCTGCAGACTATAATTCCCTTTAAGTTTCATACTTTTGAACCACCTTAATTCCTCATCATTAAGCACATCTACACAGAGTGCTGTTGCAGGAAAGCAGCATGCATTATCGAGTACCCCCATCATCCAGGCCATACTCTTTTCTTACTGTAGAAGCCTCAGGACCCACACCACCAGTTTCAGGAGCAGTTATTATCCCTACCCATCAGGTTCTTGAACCAGAGGGGAGGATAACTTCACACACCCCATCAATCAACTGTTCCCACTGAACTGGACTCACTTTCGATGACTCTTCATCTCATGTTCTCGATATTTTTCCTCCTTGCATTTTAACATTTTGCCGTTTTTGGCTTGCACATTGGTTGTTGTCCACCCCGTTGAGCATGGTGTTTCATTTATTCTATTGTGTTTCTTGTAATTACTCTGATTGCTCGCAAGAAACTGAATCTCAGGGCAGTATATGATGACATACATGTACTTGGATAATAAATTAACTTTAAACAATAATAGAATACAGGATAAAGTGCAACAGGTACAGAAAAAGTGCAGTGCATGTAGACAATAAAGCACAAGGTCAATACAAGGTAGATTGTGAAGGCAATAGTTTATCTTATCATGCTAAGAACCATTCATTAACATTGGGGTAGAAGCTATTCTTGAGCCTGGTGTACATAGTATCAAGTTTTTGTATCTTCTGCCCATTTGAAGACAGAAGAAGAATATCCAGGGTGTGGATAATAAAAGTATACAGGGAGTAAAGTAGGGTGAGGACGCAACCTTGTGGCACATCAGTATTGAGAATGACAGTGGAGAAGGTGTTGCTGCTGATCCTTATTGATTGCAGATGGCCTGTGACTACTTGCGTTCCTCAAGAATTGGTGCTGGGACCCTTGCTGATTTAGATGTGGATGTAGGAAACAATCAGTAAGGCCATGGATAACTACTAAATTGGTGGAATCATTAACAGTGCATCTTGGGATATAGGGTGACATTTGTGTGTTAGTGAAATTTATTGAGAAATTGCAGACAAATTTTATTCTGATAAATATGAAATGATGATTTTTGGGAGTACCAGTGAGACTAGATCATAAATATGAATGGTTACATTCTAGGAACACTAAGGAACTTACTGTGCAAGTTCAAAGATCCTGGATGGTGACAACATAGGTAGATAATGTGATCGGCATACGAGATACTGGCCTTCATTAGTAGGACATTGAATAGAGCATGGAGGTTTGTTCCAACTTTAGACAACATTGGTCAGACTTCAGCTAGCATTCTGCGTGCATTCTGGTCATCACACTATAGGAAAAATGTGTTGATGATGGAGAGGGTGCTGAGGACATTCATCAGGATGTTGCCTTGATGGGACAGTTCACTAATGAGGAGAGACTGAAGGGGCTAAATCTGTTATTCCTGGAGCAGAAGTTAAGAGGAGATATGATTGAAGAATGCAAAATTAGACAGGGAAAAGTGCAGGAATCTTTTTGCTTTAACAGAGGTGAATAAAGATAGATGAACTAGATTTAGGGCAAGGGATAAAAGATCTCTGGGGAACAGAGGGGACCTTTTTCACCCCAAGAGGTTAGAATCTACACAGCACTGCCAGAGAATAATGAAAGCAGAGGCAATAACAGCATTTTAAAAGTGTCTAATGAGCACTTGAATCACCTAGGCATACAAGTACTGGACGATGGGATTAATATGGATGGACGCCATTAACCAGAGTGGACACGGAGGGCCAAATGGCAGACGGTAATTTAATGACCTTTTATTATGTGCACACCTCTGCAGATTCACTCCAACTATCATCTATTTCTATCATCTCTACCCACAAAGCTTAATTGCATTGCCAGTTTCATACCATCCTGTGAATAGAAAGTTCTTTTGCATTGCTTCCAGTGGCTTGTCAGTCCATTCTGAACATTCAACACATCTGAGAAGATGTTGGCATTGTTGTTCAAAACATCACTTGCCACTCCCCTGATTTAAACTGCAAAACCAAATCTCCTGCCATAACAATGTAATTTTATAGATGAGTAAAGGACAATGGAAAAACAGGAAACTGGTATAACCTTGATATCCCATTTAAAGGGTTCCCATAGCTACAAAGCAATCACTTTCTTTCATACTGTACGAGTCTGTAATCACTACTCCCCTTTGGAAAAGCCCTCTCATGCAAGTGTAATCTTCATTTTTAAATACCCTGCATTTTGCAGCTAATCATTGTTGCAATGGGATAATAAAATTCAGCAGCAGACTGTATTCCAGCAATTTTACCAGAAACTAAAAATAAAGAAGTAGTAAGTAGTTCTTATCTCAAACAGATTCAAAACTAATGAAATTCTTAACCATACCTAGGTTTCTAAGCAGAGCGACAGCTGTAACTGGGTCAGTGCAGGCAAGAATTGACCCAAACATCAAGCCAACATACCAATCCCAGTTGAATGAGTAAACCTTGACAGCCAAAACAGCAATCATTGCAGCGCCCAGGACCAAACCAGGACCAGCCAAAAGCACCACCTGTCAGAAATTCAGCCAGTAGGAGATTAAACATTAGAGACTATTTTTAAACACATTTTCGATCTCAAAATATTGCAACTCTTTATTTTAAATTAAATACAGTGAAATCCAATTTATTCCGGTACCAGTACATTTTGGCCCATTTAAGCACCTGTCTCAATTAACTAAAGTTTCATGGAAATTTAAAAAGGTATTAAAAAAGACAAATTACCATTTAACTTAGTAACAAATTACGTATTTAAATGAAATACAGAACAAATTGGAACATTATCAATACTATGACAGTCCTATAAATCTGTGTATTAGTTCCTAATTGTTGTCGATGGAGGAATTCATCCAGTGTACACTGACATGCTCTTTTGATTGATTGTAAATGAACAAAATCTGTGCAGCCACCTAGTGTAGATAATGGATTGTCTCCATACAATGCTGTTGACAATTGCATTCTCCAAATCTTTATTTTATTTAAACATTCAGGATGATTGCCATTATCTTCAAATTCCATGTGGTTTTTATAACTTGAAGTAGTGAAATCATTCATGGTTATTCCTGGCATCTCCAAGCTTGAATGCTTGAAAAACAGTCAGCAAAACAGTTCTGAATTGTCTTGCTGCTTATTTCTCACCAGTTATCAGTGGCAAAAACCACTGATTTATTTATTTATTTATTTGTTTATTTATTTTAAACACAAACACACACATCTGATGCTATTTAAAATCTGTTCAATCTAAGCATGGTGTAGTATCTAAAATCCACACATAAGTGCACGCGACTGACAGTAGGTAGAAACTGTTTGGCAACAGTCTCCTGTCACAATTAAGCTGCATAGTGTCCCAAATAAATGAAGGGAATCCTGGTTAATTTCTCGATTGACAGTTTAGATAATGAAGATCACCAAGCCCTAAAATTCCTCCATTGATTCTTACTCCAATTAACCATCCTCTTTACTGAATCAGATAATGGAGAACATCTCCTTCCCTGATAAACCAGGAACTTAGCAAGATAACTGATATAAATACATTTCAAATTCTTAACTTCTTAATTTATTTACACTATTACAATCACAGTCTAAATATAATACTTCATTAACACTACTCTATAATTCTTAATTAGCAAATTTCTTGTCTATGTAATCGAACAGCTTCTTCAGCTGTATGTAGATAATACAAGCTTGAGTTAGAGGACACCAGTATTGCAAGAAGTGAATACTTCAGTGAGTGGAATGCCAATCAAATTGCATTGATCTAGGAATCAATGGCACTCAATGAACATTTTCATCAATTTTAATTGTCATATACCCAGGGGCAAAAATAATAGGCACATAATAGACACAATAACTAATGTTGCAGAAACAGAATACTACAATTATAAAACATATAGCAGAGCTGAATATGATATGCAAAGTTATCAACTTCTGCACTGGGGACAAATAAACTTTATTATTTCCTTAAATAATGAGAATTTAAGAGCTTTTGCAAAGAAATAAAAGTTATTCAAAATGAATAAACAAATGGGATGTTGGGAGCACCAAGTTTATTGGCCATGCAAGGAGTTCGGATCCTATTCAATGGAATTATCCTAGGACTTAAAAGGCATCAATTAATGTTGCACTTCATTAAATTAGGTCACGTGGGAATCTAAGCAATATGCAGTCTTGAGTCAATATCCCATCTGTAAAAGTATTTGTAGAGGTATACAAGATAAAAATTGGCTCTTCATTCCAAATGATTTAGAAATTAGATATTTTATAACAAAAGTTATCAAGACTATGTGACTGGAAATAACAGTTTTGCAGAGCTCTCCAAAAAAATTCAATCTAAAATATATTTCAAATAACAACCGTTACTTTTCACAAGCATTAACTGATCCTTAATACAGCAGACCAGAATCACATTCACCACAAGATCCAGTCTGCCATTTGCCTGTTGACCAAAATATCAATACGCACTATCCCGACATGAAGCAGGTATTTAGCACTGACAAAAAGATGACTGGCAGAAGGATCTGCAAACAAAATTTATTGATTATGCATTGTGATATCAATATTAAGTAATAATTGTTAAGCAGGTTATGATGTAGACAACCAAACTCTGGCAAGTGCTAAGCTATGAAGCATAATCTGAGAGCCTGATCATTCAGACTGTGAAAGTAAAGTGGACATTTCAATTATACATTTGGCAAAAAGGACCTTTAGTGCTTTAACAATCTAACAGTCAAAAGTCTAAAAAAAAGCTTACTAAATATTTTAATGATAATTGTAAGGCAAGGTCTAAGGAATGACTCAGATGAATAGAACCATGACTGTACTTATGAATGGTAGCCAGAAGAGGACTTGCACAGAATGAGTGAACTACAAGTAGTGTCAAGAAATCAACCATATATCTAATGTGATGACATGTAAAGGAACTGCTCAGGAATGAATCTCTGGAAAACAAGTAGTGACAAAACCAACTGAGAGCACAGAAGGTAGCATAAATCTATCATGTAACCATGAACCCAGCTTAACCCTGTGCTTTCTCACCCTTGTTCACTCGATTAGAAAGTGATGCAAGATTCCTTGCTTTATAATTATTCATCATTGAACAGGCCTTCTGCCCAACCAGTTAATGCTGACCACAGCATCCTTCCTGCTAGTTCTAGTTACCCATTACCCTCCAAGCCCTTCCCCTCCATTTAACTATCCAAATACCCATTACATGTTGCAATTGTACCCACCCCACCTCTCTAACAGCTCATTTCGGGTACTCACTACCTAATGTGTAAAGAGGTGAGCTCTCACATTTCCTAAATCTCTCCGCTTCTCATCTTGTATCTGTGCCATCTAGTTTTAGACTATGACTATCACCTTATCCATAACCTTAATGATTTTATAAACTTTTGTAGGATCACCCCTCATTCTCCTACACTCTAGGGAATAAAGATCTAGTGTGGCCAATCTCTCCCTAAACTACAGGCTCTCTGGTCCAGGCAGTATATTTATAAATCTTTTCTGCACCCTCTCCAGCTTAGCTTTTTTTCCTATGGCAGGATGATCAAAGCTGTACACAATATTCCAAATGCAGCCTTATCAACAACTTACACTCAGTGGCCACTTTATTAGGTACACCAGTACACCTACTCATTAATCCCAGTTACACCTGCTCTAGTCAGTCAATCATATGGCAGCAACACACACAACAGTCCTTAGGGTTTACAGAGAATGGTGCAAAAAACAAAACTACATCCAATGTATGGTAGATTTGTGGGCGAAAACACCTTGTTAGTGAAAGAGGTCAGAAGAGAAAGGCCAGGCTGGTTCAAGCTAACGGGAAGGTGACATTAACTTAAATAACCATGTGTTGCAACAGTGGTGTGCAGAAGAGCATCTCAGAACACACAATACATCAAACCTTTAAGTGAATGGGCTACAGCAGCAGAAAACCATGGGTATGCACTCAGGGCCACTTTATTCGGTACAGGAGACAACTTTGTGCCCCTATTCCTAACCTGATATCTTGACTGATGAAAGCCAAATACTTTCTTTACCACTCTGTCTACTTGCAATAATCTGAACTTGTACTCCCGGGTTCCTCTATTCTACAACACTTACAACACTTGATATTTACTACTTTGGGTTGATTGCCCACATGCACTACCTTACACTTATCCAAGTTGAAATCCATTTGCCATTACTCAGCCCGTGTCCCTAACTGAACAAGATCTCTTTGCAATTCTTTGTAGCCTGCTTCACTATCGATAGGATCCCCCAATTTAGTATCAGCAGCAAACTTGTTAATCATGCCTTGTACTTCACATCTAAATCATTTACATTAAAAAATCTGCAATATCAAGACTACCACAGTCTACAACAATTGGGAGGTTCTGCTAATATCTGCTGTAGTCAGAATGAAGAACACTGCAAAACATTTAATTGCCATGGTGACCTTGACAACTCCAGAAAGTATAATTGACATCTTAATTTAAGATCCTAGTTGTGGTTATGGCAAGTGATATAGCTCTATGACAGCCTCCTTGATATGCAATTCAAGGATACTTGTCATACTCTTAAAAGGAAGAGTAGCTAAGATTTATTGAACATTCTTTAAATATTTTGTGCCAGCATCCCTGCAGGTCAGGCATAGCAATCCAGGCAGTTTTAGCAAAGAATGTGTTACATGGTGCCCTGCATATTAGCATGGTAGCATAGAGGTTAATGTAACACTCTTACAGCACCAGCAACCCAGGTTCAGCTTTGCTGCTGTCTGTAAGGAGTTTGTACTTTCTCCCCATGATTGTATGGGTTTCCTCCAGGTGCTCTGGTTTCATCCCACATTCCAAGGGTATGCAGGTTAGTAGGTTAATTGATCACATGGAGGTAACTGGGCAGCACAGGCTCATTGGGCCAGAAAGACCAGTTACCATGCTTCATCTCTGAACAAAAATAAAATATTGATCTATAGGCCACCAATTTACATTGTAAAACAGTGAAAGCACAATTAAACTCCAGGCACAAATTCCATGATCATTCCCTGAACACTTAAAACACAAGAACGTTTTTTGTTATTTATATTCCTTTGGAGCCAAGATGGTGGGCTCTGTATAGTACGGCTGTTTCGCTTCACTGGGGCCATCCTTGGTTCAGTGACTATATCCTTAACACTGAATTAGAACATATGGGGTTTCCAAGGCCAAATCCTGAGGCCAATATGATATGATAATATAAATCCCAGAGAGATCATTGAAGTACTTTGAGAGCTTGGTCATGGTTATAATTAACTCCTGCCATGGTCATTATTTCCTATATTAGTTTTTATTTAAGTTTAAGTTTAATTGCTTGAATTTGAATCCCACAACTGCCACCAATGTTATCGAATTCTAATCCTTTTTTTTTAAAAAACAGTTTGAGTTCTCCTTCACAACAGCGTCACTTGGATCCTTCCAATTTATTCCCAGCACTGTGAAATGGATATTAGAGTAGAGCTGATGATCACATGTTAAGTATCCCAAAGTAAGGTTATCCAGTTGTTTAAAGCCAATAGTATTTTAATATTCCAAACAAATTAATAGAAAGTTAAAAAAAAATCTATTCAAATATAGATCAATACTCAATTTCAAATCTGCAATATCTATAAATACATATATACTCGTAATTTCTATGCAGTTTTAATTTCAACAAATTAAAGAGGAACGACAACATTTATACCTAGGGTGTGAGAAAATAAAAGAAAGTTTAAAAACAGACCTGGCAAAGTGACTTCAAAAATACGTGAGATTCAATTTCAAATGCAGTGCTGAATATCAAAACTGGCATAAATGTATGAATAAGCAGCAATGGATCAATTTTTGCAATGGTTTCACTGTACATTTGGACCTATTAAAATACAGATTGAAGAATTATATTTCTATAACAATATATATTAAATGGAATTGCATGACATACACAAACTCATATACTCATTCTATGCCAAAATTATAATATTTTAGGTCATGTTTTGAAGACTGTCTACTTATCTAATTTATCCTTTAAAATCACCAATATTTTTTTTCTATACAACAATTCCCTGATAATCCTTACCCCCTTCTTAAATTGGAAATTCATTCAGACCTTATGGAAATCTACCACGATTTTCTGATTTACTACACTGTTAATAATCAACTGAATAATTTTATAGTATATGATGAAACAAAGTAGTTTAAATTTACTATTTTCCTTTATCTCTATTAACGTAATTACATCACTCAATTCTCAAATCTTATCCCTCTCCTTTCTACCTAAACACAAATCATTCACATTATTTACAGTATTTGAACAACTTTTTGAACTGCATTATGACTATACAGCACACCTTCAAAACACAGTTCTATCTTAACCAATACCCAAATCCTCTAATAATTTTTATCCATTGCTGGTAATATTTACTACCTCTCCTCATCTGTAAGTGTTAAGTTCAAAAAGTATTATGCTTGCATATCAACTTTTTCTCTGGTTTCACAATACCCTTCCCTCTGCAAACCCACAACAACTTCTTCCTCTAATATATGTTGCACATCAGCTCCTAGTTCTCCCATCCTAACACAACCTTCTGGTACAGATAACATGAATACCTTGCTTTCAATGCATCATTAAAATAATTGAACTCTCCAATCACATCTGGAGACTGCTATTAAGTGACAATGATCAATTTTAATAAGAAAAATGTTCTTCTCAAATTGCATTTCGCTATATTAGTATCAGTTTGCATTTTGTAGGAAGCATCCATTCAATTCAATTGCTGTTGTAATGTTCCTGTTGTTCCAATTGTCAGATACAAGGCTACTATGGTTTATAGCTTCTGTTTAAGATGAATGTCATACTCTGCTGCACTGAGATAGTTTAAGCAGATGTATTGTCAAAAAGATTTTGTTCTCAAACAAAAAAACTGCCGGAGGAAAATAGGCTGTCAATGTTTTGGATTGAGACCCTTCAACAGGACTTATCCATTTTTTTGCTTCAGGTTCTATCTACAGTCTCTTGTATCTCAATCTGTTCTCAGACATACAACTTGCTGTATCATAATCCCAATGCTTACAGGAGTACTCAACTAATAAATGCATAAATTGTAATCCAAAAATTCCCCAGACTACTACATTACTCCACCGTTTAAAAAGCAGCTTGGTGTTTAAATTAATGCTACTTAAAAAAAACAGCAATTGTCAAAACATCTAATGTTAACTGTATTGTAATTCTTATTCATGTTTGATAACCTGCAGATGTTATCAGTGTCCTTGTCAAGAATCTTTACACATTTTGTTCAGACAAAAGGCCATGTTGAAGTATACTACCATGTCGCTGATTCTGTAAGGAGATTGGTTTCTGATTCTCAGATTTCATTCAGTGATGGGATATACAAGATGCCAAAGTTCCAGAATCTTAGATTAGCAAAATGTCAAAATACAACTGAGTGATACTCAAACAACCACATTACCTTTAATAATTTTTAAGATTAAAAAATAGATAATACATTTAAATAAGAATAAGATTCATACCAATGTATACTTGGTACTTAATGTTCCCAAACCAATACCGATTATGCAGACAATTACAGTGTACGGAATTTTTACTCCCTTTAGTAGAATTCTGATCACAGCTGAAAAACAGACCATATCAAATATTTATAAGCTACATGGAAATACTTTACATTGATACAAAAATCAACACAACTTCAAAGGATTTCAAGTTTAAGTTCAGTTTATTGTCTTCCAACCGTACACATGGACATGGCCAAAAGAAACAACATTCCTCCAGGCCAAGTTGCACAACACAGTATCACACACACACAACAAATAAATTAATAATAAGATGCATATACTATACAAGTTAAAAAGTAAACAGTACAACTATAAAACAATTCATATATTATAAATATTGCAATCATTTCATTTTGCCTAAGAATATTTTGATTAGCTCCATTCAAGAGACAATGCTAAAATAAAGTATACCAATGTATTAATCCATAATAAAAATAAAACAAATATATCATTGTTTCTCACAAAAACATGAGACAAAAAGCAAACATACTGCATATGATTACCAAAATTTTAGAAAATGAAAAAATGTAAAGGCCACAAAAACAACTTAATGCATAATATTCAATATAATGTTTGAAATTATAAAATTTATATTAAATGTTGGATTCAGGCACTCATGCAACAACTCCTACGTAACAAAAGCTTTCACAATTGCAGTCTGAAATTGGGAAATGGAAATACAGAAAACGAGATACAGAGCTTAGTAACATGGTGTCACGACAACAATCTTTCCCTCAGTGCCAACAAAATAAAAGGGCTGGTCATTGACTTCAGGAAGAGGGGCTGTGTACATGCTGCTCTCTACATCAAAAGTGTGTGAGGGTAGGTGTGATGAGAGCTTCATTTTCCTAGGAGTAAACATCACTAATAATCTGTTCTGGTCAACCACATAGATATTATGATCAGGAAAGCTCATCAATGCCTCTACCACTTCAGAACACTAAACAAATTTGGCATTTTCCCATCAACCCTCACCAATTGTTATCTATGCACATAGAAAACATTCTCTCTGGGTGCATAACAGCTCGGCATGGCAACTGCTCTGCACATGATTGCAAGAAACTGCATGGAGTTAATTGGGAGGCAGCTCAACACATCATGGAAACCAACCTCTACTGACAATATATACTTCTTGCTGCCTCAGTAAAGCAGCCAGGAGAATAAAAAATCCCATCCCCACCCCCAGACATTCTCTCTTTCCCCTCTTCTATTGAGGAGAAGATATAAAAGCTTAAAGACACCCATCACCAGGCTCAAGGACAGCTTCTACCTCACTGATATAAGAATATTAATGGTTCCTTAGTACTATAAGATGGAGACTTGGCCTTATCTTCTACCTTGTTATGAATTTGCACTGAACCTTCTCTGTAGATGTTACACTTTATTCTGCATTGATATTTTACCTTGTTCTATCTCACTCTGTAAGGTAGTAAGTTTCTACTGGTGCTGTAATCATTTGATCTATATAGACTAGCTTTTCACTACATCTCAGTACATGTGACAACAATAAACCAATTCCAATTTAGAAAGAAAATTCTGCAGCAAGAGGCCAAAGCAGTTGAGTGGTGTTGGGAGAGGGCAATAGCCAAGGATTAGTGGAGGAAAATCCAGAATTAAGTGACTGAAATGAAATCCTAATACTAGAATTATTTCAGCACATTGAATTGCCTTTTGTGCCTTTAAATTTGTTCAATGTGCCTCATCTGAAATCCTTGACATGGATTTTTTTTTTAGCCAGAGCTATTATAGTGGGCTAATTTTGTACTGAACAGTTTAGGTGCATCTAATCCTAAGCAAGTACTTTTCCACCATTTGTTTGAGAAAAACCACTGAAAAGGCCAACTTCTGAAAAAGCAAAATAACAAATTTTAAAAGAATAAAGAGGTATCCTTAAGAGAAATTACATTGTTTGATTATACACTAATGCTTTAGAAAAACTTCAGAAAAGATATTAAGCTCATTGAGATTTTCCAAGTTTCAAGAAAGAAATACTTAATTTTATAAAGGAAGATAAATATTGAAGCCACCTGCATTCCACTTATTGTACCATCAAAAATGCAGACAGCTATAGCATCAAGAAATAGAAAGGCAATGGCCTACTTATTTATTAACTACTTCCTTGCCCTCTAATTCTGAAAACATGCACTTAACAGTATGGTAGCAAATATAATTAAGACTATCAATATCCTTTGCCACATTCCAGTTGTCTACCTCATTTCTCAATGCCCTTCATTTCTTCCAAGACCATCGCCAAAAATCCCATCCCTTTGTCTGTACTTCTTTAATCCTCCCATTACATCTTGTCAAAAAATGTCAGGGACATCCATCGCATCTTCAACCTGCTCCTTTCCCACTAGATTCTGCCCCCCCCCCACAAAAAAGAAATAATTATCCTTTTTGGCCCTCATACAAATATTGTAAATTATAAACGTAGAATATTGGAATAAACCATTCAGCATAACCAGTACCATCACCATCTTTATACAAGTTTCTTCCAACTTGGAACCCTATCAACATCTCATTCCTCTTCCTTTGTACTGTTCTAGTTTTCCTATGATGACAAATTCCAAATTCTTCTTTTCTCCAAGATGCTTGCCTCAAGTCAATTTTTCTAATTATTATTTCTGACATAGGTTGTGCATTATCCCACAAATGGAAGTTTGGTGACTTTTTTTTAAAAACAGTCTTTGCTTAAACCTTTAAGCTTCTGCCAATTACCCTATAAACTTCATATTCTTACACAGACACAGCACTCTATGAAATTATTTTCAATCAGCTGCCATCATCTTTACAGATTTCCAGCAAATATTAATTAAAGTATTTCTTCATAGTACAGGGACTGTCTGGATTACAGAAGGCCTAACTAAATTCTCCCATAATTTTTCTTCTAAACACTTCTTCAAGACAGGAAAGTAATTCACAAAAATACATTTTTTTTAAGGAGTTGTGCAATAGAGATATGAGCTAATTAATTAAAAAGACAACCATCTTTAGGCAACACGAGTGAATCTGCAGATGCTGGAAATAAATAAAAATACAAAATGCTGGCAGAACTCAGCAGGCCAGACAGCATCTATGGGAGGAGGTAGTGACGACGTTTGGGGCCGAAACCCTTCATCAGGAGTGAAGTAACATGGGATGGTCAAGGGGGCCTCCCCCCACTTCTTATCCCCCCTTGACCATCCCATGTTACTTCACTCCTGATGAAGGGTTTCGGCCCCAAACGTCGTCACTACCTCCTCCCATAGATGCTGTCTGGCCTGCTGAGTTCTGCCAGCATTTTGTGTTTTTACAACCATTCTTTAAATGTTTACATGTAACCTCCTCTTTTAAGAAAACAAGGTTGCCAGTTCATAGTGGGATGACACTTGATAAATTTGCTTTGGAAAATGATGGCCAATCTTGACACTTGTAGAATGCTTTATCAAACAGTATAAAATCCACTGTTTGAGGTCATTGAAACCAGCCACTGGATGTAGGACATTCTCATTCTGTTCCATTATAACTAAACATGGAAGACAAATGTTCATGTCTGACTTTTGAGGAAAAAGAACAATTTTACAGACAGTTCTCAAGAACAAAGCCCAAGAACTACTTGTACTCATCTGGTTCCAGTTCCAATGAGCTGAGAATTTATGGCCTTTGTTATTAGCCCACTTGCCAAAAGAAAGAGTTTTTCCCTCAGTCAAAACCAGCCATCTTTAAAACTTCCATTAGATAACTTAATCTTCTAGAGTTCCAAGCTGTGTAATTTTAACTCTTACAACTACTTCTCACAGCTGAAGTCTTTTGTTCCCATTTAATATTCATGACAAGCTCCTTTACCTTTTCAAAAATTTGCTAAAAGTTGGTGCCAATTATGAACAACACTCTAAATGAGGCTTAATCAGTGATACAAAAAATTCTGCAACAATCTCCACTGACAAATTCCATTCCTTTGAATTATAAAGCAAGCAAAAAGCAATTTTAAACACTTCACAAATTTTCCATGACACCTTTGAAGTTTCAGCTCTAAATAGCAAACTAACCAAAAACATAATTTGCAATAACTTTGATTATAGCCATTTTACACTACCCTGCTTCAATCTTCTTGCTCTCAAACAGCCTTTAACAGTCAGGCACTTCTTCAACTGTCATGATGACTAGTACTTATCTGGTTCATTCGGAACTATTGAAATATCTCCAACATAGGCTTTCTACTTCTGCTATTTTTATACTAGAGTTTTTTCATTATCCTTTGTCTTTATCAATATGCTATCTTTCAGCAGCATAATTTGACACTGTATCGGGTATCAAGCGTAAATTAACATCCAGTTCTACCCGTCTAATGCCTTATCACTGCCAATTTACTTAGAGGTAACCTCTATGTACAACCTCTCGCACAGGTTGTACATATTCAATTGTTCCACTCCTGACCACCGCCTCCCGTCTGAGCCTAACTAGGCTTCCAATGGAAAAGGGGGGGGGGGGGTGATTGATAAGTTCGTGGCCTAAGGTAGAAGGAGATGGGTTATACAGCTCTCGTTACATGCACATGCAGGTCAACACTTTGAGTGATTATGCAGAAAGTTTGAAGTTAATAACTCATCTCCTTCTACCTTAGGCCATGAACTTATCAATCACCCCGGTATATTGCAGTATACCTCTGAATGAAACCGTAGCAAGGGCATGCCTTGTTTACCAAGGCAGCTCGAACTGTACACACGAGTTTATCTCTTATCCACTTTGTCCACCCTATTTACAGTCCTTACATTATCAAAGCGATTTTACCTCCCAATAGAAAAGTTCCAAAGATGAAGAGAATGACGTGCGGCAGATCTTGAGAGATGATTCTGAATTTCCCCACATGCGTCATCCTTTTATTCCTTTCAGATGCCTCAACGACCAAGTCGGCTATATTCACTTGATCAATATCTACAGTCAGAGTACGCCACGACGAGCGTTAAACTGAGCAACGTGTTCACGACTCCCGCTCTTGAAACGGTGGCCTAACCGGCAGTTGATCAACAAACAGCCACGCAGTACGTTTAAATCTCAGTAGAGAACGCGCTCGCTTGGTCCGCGAATGGGGGCACGTGATTCCCAAAGCCCTTGGTACTGTAGTCGTATCTTCATGCAGCTTTGCCGGGTCAGTTTCTTCCTTGAAAAGCCCGCTATGTTATTTTATCTGTTCGTTCTTCCTTCTGCACCCTTTTCAACCCTGAAGGGGAAAAGCAGCTCCTTCAAAAATATTGCATCATGAATAAGGTCATACCACTACTATGTTGAAACGAATCCATCGTTCTGCTTTACACCATCAATTTTCCAGGAACCTGTCTTGTTTCTGTGTGGGTACTCTCTTTTGGAGTTTTGTTATTCTGCACCTCATTGAAATACTACCGATTTCGTTTCTTTACTTTTAACATTGCAACTATATCCCAAGTTGCTTGCGAGAAAAATTGACAAAGAAATTGCATAAGAAGACAAGGACAAGATGACTGAAATCCTGGTCAAAGTAACTTTTAGGGAATGTGTTTAAAGAAGGAAGAGGGTAGAGCCCTGATTAGATTTATGCAGGAGATTCCAGTTAATACACTCTTGACACTAAAATCAAGGCCCAATGATGAAGTAGCAACTAAGCTCAAGAGGCTGAAGTTTAAGAAGTGCAGACTTTAGAGAAGGTTATAGAACTGGAGGAAATTACAGGGATAGGAATGTGAGAAAGCATTGTAGGATTTGAAGTCAGATGGTATATTTAAATTGTTATGTTAATTAACCAGGAGCTCTATAACTGCCCAGAAATGTGCATTCCTAAAATTCTGGCATTTTGGCCATTCCTAAGCTTAATTGCTACACCATCAGTGGGATTTTTTTTTTGGAGAATTTGACACAAGCAGCATTTATGCAAGATCTCAAATGATGTAGAGCTGATTAAGGAAGACAACCTGTGAATGCATTGATGCGGTCAAATCTAAAGGAAACAAAAGTAGGAGTATTTCGGAAACAAATAAATGGTAGCAGAGACTGTGGATACAAGAGCAAAGGTTCTTTCAAAATTCACTAAATCTGGGAAAGTCCCATCATAAGTAAGAGCAGATGGAGTAAAGAAGTGCTGTAGACCAGTTAAATAGCTAACAAAATACTGGATATTTTCCCAGCATATGGACATCACTGGCAATGCCAGCATTTTTTACCCATCCCTTGTATCCTCATTAATTCTATTGGACAAAAGTTCAAAGGTTTAGAGGCCAAAATATGTTGCATGGATGGCTCAGAGATAAACCTGCAAGTGGTGTTGTTTCAAGTTGTCTCTGTTATAGGTTATAGGGATAATTTTTGGAAAGTAATGTCAAAGTACCTGAAGGAAGTAACAACTCTGCATTTTGTAGATTGTACGCTGCAGCCATGGTGTGCTGATGGTGGGAGAGGAATGTCTGGGATATAATTCAAGTGGCTTCTTTGTCCTAAATAGGCTTAAATCTTTTGTTGTTATTGGAATGTACCCATCATGATCCTAACTTGTGCTAGCTAGATTGGAGAAAGCCCTAGATATCAGAAGCTGAGGATGGTCATGCTCTGCTCTTGTAGGAAAGGATTTATTGGCTGGTTTATTTGAGCTGCTCAATGCAAACTTCTAGGAGTTTGATAAAAGACCTAGCAATGTTTTTTTTTTTGTGTGTGCCATACTCTGCCAGAGCCTCGACGACCACTTATTTCTTCAAGTGGTTGTCTTGGAGGAAAGATTCTGTGAGTGGTTCCCCACGTCCTTCTCACAGCGCAGTGTTTTTTTTTTACGAGGCCGAGTTGCGCGCTCGACACTCAACCCAGCACAGATGGAAAGTGTGTCCGGGAGCAGCCTGACTGGGTTCGAACTTGGGAACCTTTGCTCCGGAGTCCGGCACTGATGTCACTGTGCCACCAGCCGGCCCTAGCAATGGTACTTTTCGTGATTTTTATTAACGACCTGGATGTGGGGGTAGAAGGGTGGGTTGGCAAGTTTGCAGATGACGCAAATGTTGGTGGTGTTGTGGATAGTGTTGAGGATTGTCAAAGATTGCAGAGAGACATTGATAGGATGCAGAAGTGGGCTGAGAAGTGGCAGATGGAGTTCAACCTGGAGAAGTGCGAGGTGGTACACTTTAGAAGGACAAACTCCAAGGCAGAGTACAAAGTAAATGACAGAATACTTGGAACTGTGGAGGAGCAGAGGGATCTGCGGGTACATGTTCACAGATCCCTGAAAGTTGCCTCACAGGTAGATAGGGTAGTTAAGAAGGCTTATGGAGTGTCAGCTTTCATAAGTCAAGGGATAGAGTTTAAGAGTCGCAGGGTAATGATGCAGCTCTATAAAACTCTGGTTAGGCCACACTTGGAATACTGTGTCCAGTTCTGGTCACCTCACTATAGGAAGGATGTGGAAGCATTGGAAAGGGTACAGAGGAGATTTACCAGGATGCTGCTTGGTTTAGAGAGTATGGATTATGATCAGAGATTAAGAGAGCTAGGCCTTTACTCTCTGGAGTGAAGGAGGATGAGAGGAGACATGATAGACATGTACAAGATATTAAGAGGAATAGATAGAGTGGACAGCCAGCGCCTCTTCCCCAGGGCACCACTGCTCAATACAAGAGGACATGACTTTAAGGTAAGGGGAGCGAAGTTCAAGGGGGATATTAGAGGAAGGTTTTATATTCAGAGAGTGGTTGGTGTGTGGAATGCACTGCCTGAGTCAACGGTGGAGATAGATACACTAATGAAATTTAACAGACAGGTATATGGAGGAATTTAAGGTGGAGGGTTATATGGGAGGCAGGGTTTAAGGGTCGGCACAACATTGTGGGCCAAAGGACCTGTACTGTGCTGTATTATTCTATGTCCTATGTTCTCTGGTATTAGCATTAAATGCCATGGGCGCTTGGTTATTGTTTCTTGTTGGACAATAACTGGCATTTGTGGCATTAATGTTAC
The DNA here is from genome assembly GCF_048418815.1 of Hemitrygon akajei. Taxonomy (NCBI): domain Eukaryota; kingdom Metazoa; phylum Chordata; class Chondrichthyes; order Myliobatiformes; family Dasyatidae; genus Hemitrygon; species Hemitrygon akajei. The sequence goes on from NC_133129.1 coordinate 134,725,892, forward strand.
TTGTCAGTTGTCAGTCAACGCTTAATTTTATTTCTGCAAACAGGCATGGATTGCTTCTTATTGCAAAGAGTTGAAAATTGAAATCTATGCATTTACCAGCAATTATCTCTACTTCAATCAGAATGAAGGAATATGATTCGTGAAGATGAATGAACTTAGGATGTTAAATGGCCATTAACAATCATGTCACAGAAATGTCAGAAAATGTCCAATAATAAACTCTGAACAACTACCTGTTGTGCTCAATGCTATTTCCATTGCCAGCTCTCCCATCAACATCCTTTGAGATTTCATTGACCAGAAATAGGGATGAGTTGATTGATCTCCAGTGACCGCAACTATCTTCCTTTGTTTAAAGAACAACTCCAAATACTAGGGTGTTTTCACTTGATACCCATTGACCTTAGTTTACTAGTGCTCCTTAATGTCATAATTGGTTAAAAGATGCCTTGATGTCAAGAAAGCCCATTCTCAAATCACTTTTGGAATTCATTTATTTTGCCTTTGTTTGAATGAAGTTTGTGAAGGGGTCTGAATCAGCCTGTTATAATAAGCTAGATCATATGCCCCTACACCTGAGCTAATGTTAGACATGGTAACTGCAGACTTTTTTAACCTCTACCTGCTTCAGTCTGATGTTTCCACCTGTTTTAAAAAGACCACGATCATCCCAGTACCTAAGATAAACCAGGTCTTAATGATTTAGCCTCATAGCTGTGACATTCACCATCATGAAAAGCTTTAAGTCATGGCATGCACTTACTCTGGCCTACTGGCAATTTTGACCCACTGCAGTCTGTCTACCACCATTTTCCTCACCCTACACTCATCTCTGGAGCATGTGGACAATAAGGGCATCTATGTTACACTATTGTCTGTTGACCACAGCTCTGCCTTCAATACTATAGTTCCAAGCAAATTCATCTCCAAACTTCTGAACCTGAAATTTAACACTTCCACTTGAAACTGGATCCTTGACTTCCTGACCAAAATATTGCAATCAGTAAGAATAGGCAGCAAGACCTCTGCCACAATTATTCTCAACCCTGGTACCCCACAAGACTGAGTCCTCAGCCCACAACTCTCCATGACTCAACTCTACTCTGACTCCATCCAAATCTTAATATTGATGAGCTGGAGTACAGGAAGGAGACAGAGAGCCTGTAACATGGTATAGTGACAACAGCTTTCCCCTCAGTGTCAGCAAAATAAATAAAAAGCTGGTCATTGACTTCAAGAAGAGGGGTGGTGCACAAGTGCTGAAGCTGAGAAGGTTGTAAGTTTCAAGTTTCTCTAAGTGGACATTGCCAATAGCCTGTCCTAGTCCAACCATATTGATGTCATGGCCAGGAAATCTTAGCAGTATTTCTACTTCCTTAGGAGGCTAAAAAACATTTGGCATATTCCCTTTGACCCTCACCACTTTTTATCGATACACCAGAGGGAGCATCCTTGGTATGGCTTGGTATGGCTACTGCTCTGCTACTGCTACTGCTCTGCCCAACACCACAAGAAACTGCAGAAAGTTGTGGACAGAACTCAACACATCATGGAAACCACTCTCCCCTCATGAACTCTGTCGACATTTCTCACTGCCACAGTAAAACAGAAAAATATCCCACCCACTCTGGAAATTCTCTCTTCTCCTCCCTACCTTTGGACAGAAGATACAAAAGAATGTAAGCACGTATCACCAGGGTCAAGGGCAACTTCTGTCCCTCTGTTGTCCAGACTATTGAATGTTTCTATTTTATGCTAAGATGGACATTTGACCTCAATCTGTCTAGTTGTGGCTTTACACCTTACCGTCTACCACTGAGCTTTCTTTGCAGTGTAACAATTCATTCTCAAGCTGTTATTGTTTTATGTTGTACTACCTCAATGCCAGCATCAAGACAAATTGATCTGTAAGGATGGTATGCAAGACAAGTTATTTTTACTGGACTCAGTATATAATAAACCAACTTACCAATTTTAGATATATGCCATATATTCCTAAGGAAGTTCCCGTTTCCAGCACTGATATCCATTTAAATCGACGATGGTAGTTTTTGTTCTACCCCTGAACTGTTGCTAGTCTCCACAGTGCTCCAGTGGACTCTTCCACAGATTTCACTACTCCCAATTGAAATCAATGGGACACAGTTGTTCACAGGAGTGAGTTAAGTGGTTATCAGTGGAACACATTAGTTTGCAAGGTCGAGTCAAGTGGTTATGATTTTATTATTTATTAAAGCTAGCTTTAGTTATTTTAATGAACTTGTAGGTTTGCTTTTGGGCTTTATAAATGTAAAGAAAAAATTGATATTGATAATGATGCAATGTCAATGCCAAAGATGTGAGATATTTACTTGGATTTCTGTGAACGTAGCTGTGAGCTGCTTTCAGACAGCCCTCATGCTGTACTTTGCCATGCCAAAGTACTAGGAGCCTGGCTCCTAATAGAAGACTGCTCCAGACGCCACACTGGAACAGGGACAGGCAAGCATTGATTCTGGGACAACTGAAGATCTGCTTCAATTGGATTAGGTAGAGTCAACATGGCTTTATGAAGTAAAAATCTCATTTGACATGTCTAATAGCTTTATCATGATGCAATTTGCAAAGTAAAGACAGGAGGACCAGTGAATATACTATTTGTGAATTTCAAAGGACATGATAAAGTAATATATGGAAACCTGTTACATTAAATTAGGACTTAGTCACGTGGTTGGTTTTACATATTAGCATAATTGAAGAATTGCTGAAGGACAACACAGAGTAGAAATCAATTCAGGTCAATAGATTTAATACTTTGGTGCATTAAGTAGTAAAGAGGATAAAATGGATTTCAAGAGAACTTTTATACATACAGTAAGTGGAATAGGAAGTCAAGTGATAGAGAATTTTAATGCAGACCAATATGAATTGATATATTTGGCAGCAAAAAGACTGTAGATAAAGTTCTAAAGGGGATGCAGCAACAAAGAATTCAAGATGCATATCTAGATAATTCTTTAAAGATGACGAGATATGTTGTCAAAGTGGTTGAAACTGCACTCTTCAAGAAGGGAGGATTGCAGAAGAATGGAAATTATAGGCCAGTTAGCCTGATCTCAGTGGCTGGGAAGATGTTGGAGTCGATTATTAAGGATGAGGTCTCAGGCTACTTGGAGGCACATTATAAAATAGGCCAAAGTCAGCATTGTTTCCTTAAGAGAAAATCTTGCCTGACAAATCTGTTGGATTCTTTGAAAAAATAACAAGCAGAATAAACAAAGGAGAATCAGTGGATGTTGTGTACTTGGATTTTCAGAAGGCCTTTGACAAGGTGCCACACATGAGGCTACTTAACAAGATAAGAGCCCGTGGTATTACAGGAAAGATACTTGCATGGATAGATAATAGGCTAATTGGCAGGAGGCAAACAGTGGGAATAAAAGCCTTTTCTGGTTGGCTGCCGGTGACTAGTGGTGTTCCGCAGGGGTCGATGTTAAGACCAATTCTTTTTATGTTATAAGTCAATGATTTTGATGACAGAATTAATGGCTTTGTGGCCAACTTTGCAGACAATACGATGATAGGTGGCAGGGCAGGTGGTGTTGAGAAAGCAGGGAGGCTGAAGAAGGACTTAGGTTAAGTGAATGGACAAAAGGCATGGCTGATGTAATACAGTGTTGATACCTCATACACTTTGGTAGAAGGAACAAAAGTGTAGACTATTTTTTGAAAATCCAAGGTGTAAAAGGACTTTGGTGGCCTCGTACAGGATTCCGTAAAGGTTATCTTGCAGGTTGAGTTGGTGATGAATCTGTAGAATTCATTACCACAAGCAGCTGTGGAGGCTGGGTCAGTGGGTATATTTAAGGCAGAGGATCATAGGTTCTTGATTAATCAGGGCATGAATGGTTATGGGGAGAAAGCAAAAGAATGGGTTCAAAGGGAAAATGAATCAGTCTTGATGAAATGTTGGAGCAGACTCGATGGGCCAAATGGCCTAATTCTTCTCATATCTCTTATAGTCTTACGAGGGGTGATTGATAAGTTTGTGACTTAAGGTAGAAGGAGTCAATTTTAGAAAACCCAGCACATTTATTTTACCTGCATTTACACACTTAGTCCAGGGCTCATGGAGCATACGGATCCCTTCTTTGTAGAAATCAGTGTCTTGGATCTCCAGAAGTGGTCCACAGCATGGGGTGATTGATAAGTTCATGGCCTAAGGTAGAAGGAGATGAGTTATTAACTTCAAACTTTCTGCATAATCACTCAAAGAGTTGAACTGCATGTGCACGTAACGAGAACTGTATATCTCATCTCCTGCTACCTTAGGCCATGAACTTATCAATCACCCCTGCTGTGGACCACTTCCACAAAGAAGGGATCCATATGCTCCACAACTGCTGGACTAAGTATGGACATGTACGAGGGGACTATGTTGAAAAATAAATGTGCTAGGTTTTCTAAAATTGACTCTTTCTACCTTAGGCCACAAACTTATCAATCACCCCTTGTATATCATCCTAGGGTTTGTAAATGGAGGCATTGAATACAAAAGCAAGGCCTCTAATTCTGGTTACTGTACTCATGAATCTGAAAACTATAGAAAAGGTGCAAAAAGAATTATGAGAATGATTTCAGAATTTAATTTGCCAGAATAGCCTAGAAAATTGGGGTGGAGTAGGGTTAAAGGATTTTTTTTTTAATTATAAAAATTTCCTTGGTTCAGATAAGGTAAATAGAGGCAAACTGTTGTCATTGGCATGGCTTCAAGGACCACATCTCACAGGTTTCATGTAATTGTCATTATCCAAGGACGATGCAAGGAACCAATTGGTTCATGCAGAGAGAATGCATATGATCTTAAGAACACTACTGAAAACATGATATATGCAAATTCTAAGTAACACCCACAAATTGCTGGAGGAACTCAGCAGGTCAGGCAGCAAAAATGGAAAGGGTCTCGGCCCAAAACATCAACTGTTTACTCTTTTCCACAGATGCTGCCCGACCTGCTGCGTTCCTCCAGCAGTTTGGGTGTGTTGCTTTAGATTTCCAACATCTACAGACTTCCTTGTGTTTATGCAAATTCTAATGTGATTTTATAAAGAAAACGAGAATAGTTATATATAAAAATTAGCAAGATGATAGGGAGAAGTGGGAAGTAGACTGTTCTAAAAGCAGTTAGCAGAGTAGGTTATAACAATTACAGATTTCTAGAGACGCGTCAGAGATTGGCACCAGATTCTCAACCATTCAGTTTAAATTATGACATGAAATACATGCCATAAAACATGTATCAAGGTAACAAATTTAGATGGGAAAGTAAAGGATGCCAACAAGTTAGTAAGCAAAAAGGTGACAGATGAAAAAAGATGGGAAAAATACAGGGTTATTTGGTAAAAAGAATATGTCAGTGTTTATTTAATGGTGTGAAACTATTTCTGAAGAATTTTGTGTGTGATGGTTCATTAAATGCGAAGTAAACAAGCAATTGGGAAGACAGATGATAGACAAGTGGCAGAACAAAGGCAAGTAAGTCTTTCTCAGAATACATGATGAAATCTTGTGAGTTTTGTATGGACAAAAATGGACATACTTGCTTAAATTTCTGTATGAAGCTGAATTCATTATCAACAAACGATCTGCTGGAGGAACTCAGTGGGTCGAGCAGCATCAGTGAGAAAAAAGGAATTATTGACATTTCAGATGAAAACCCTATGCCAGAACCGAGGTATAATGGCCAATATAAAGAGAGGAAAAGGAGTGGTAAAAAAAGTGAGTCCAAAGTGGTTGATAGACTGAGGCAGGTTGTGCCAGGTAGAGGAAGGAGTTGGCATTATAGTAACAAATGAATCATAGAGACAGACAAACAGAGGGAAAAATTTGAGAGGCAGATGGAGCAAGATGAATGGACAGGAGTGTTAAATTTAGAACCAGTTGCTCAAGGGAGCTAACCAGAAACACAAAGGGCTACCATGTTGGACTCGGATAAGTAAGCTAGTGACGATGGGAACCATTAGAGTAGAGGTGAAAGGCAGTTGGAACCAGAACTGGAAAGGTTGAGGGGATGGAGGTGAGAAACCTGTGGATGAATCGTGTGTGGTAGAACCAAGTAGGAGTGCGGAATGAAGATGGGTAATTGAAAGCTGGGGAAGAGGTATGAGGGAAAGGGGGCAAAGTAGGAGGATTCAAAGTTCAAAGTAAATTTTTATTATCAAAGTACAAATATGTCACTATATACAACCCTAAGATTCATTTTCCTGTGGGCATACTCAACAAATCTACAGAATAATGACTATAACAGGATCAATGGCAAATCAACCAGGGTGCAGAAGACAACAAGCTGTGGAAATGCAAGTATAAATAAATAGCAATAAATAACAAGAACATGAGATAACAAGATAAAAAGTCCTTAAAGTAAGATTATTGGTTGTAGAACATCTCAATGGATGGGTAAGTGAGTGTAGTTATCCTCTTTGGTTCAAGAGCCTGAGGGCTGAGTGGTAGTAACTATTATTGAACCTGGTGGTGAGAAACCTGAGGCTCTTGTGCCTTTGCCTGGTGGCAGCAGTAAGAAAAGAGCAGGACCTGGGTGGTGGCGATCTCTGATGATGGATGCTGCTTTCCTACAGCAGCATTTCATGTAGATGTACTCAATGGTTGGGAGGGCTTTACCCGTGATGTACTGGGCTGAATCTATTACCCTTTGTAGGATTTTCCATTCACCAGCATCAGTGTTTCCATACCAGGCCATGATGCAGCCTTCAATACACTCTCCACTACACATCTGTACAAGTTTGTCAATGTCTGAGCTGTCATGGCTACTCTCCACAGACTCCTAAGGAAGTAGAGGCGCCTCCATGCTTTCTTCACAAATGCACTTATAGTATGTGCTGGGTCCAGGCAGGTCCTCTGAAATACATAGTAACATTCAGGAATTTAAAGTTGCTAACCTTCTCCACCTGTGATCCTCCAATGAGACCTAGTTCAACGAGGTCTAGTTTCTCTCTCCTGAAATCTGCAATCAGTTCCTTGGGCTTGCTGGAAATGACTGAGAGATTACTGTTATGACACCACTCAGACAAATTTTCATTCTCCCTCCTATATGTTGATTCATTGCCACGTTTGATTCAGCCCACAATAGTAGTGTCATCAGCAAACTTGAATATGGTACTGGAGCTGTGCTTAGCCACACAGTCATAAGTGAAAAACAAGTAGAGCAGGAGGCTAAGCATACAGCTTTGTGGTGCACCTGCACTGATGGAGATTGTGGAGATGTTGTTGCCTATCCAAACTGACTGGGGTCTGACTGAGGAAAAATCCAGGCTCCAATTACACAAGGAGACATTGAGGCCAGGGGTTTGGAAAGTATTGATTAGTTTTGAGGGGCTGATGATGTTAAATGCTGAGCTATAGTCCATGAAGAGCATCCTGATGTATGCATCTTTGCTGTCCAGATGTTTCAGGATTGAGTGAAGAGCCAACGAGCTGGCATCTGCTATGGATCTGTTCGTCCAGTAGGCAAACTGGAGCAAACCCAAGTTGCCTGTCAGGCAGGAGCTGATATGTTCCAACACCAGCCTCTCAAACACTTCATCTCTGTGGATGTAAGTGTAACTGGGATCCCTCCAAATTTTTTGCATCCCTTGCATTTTAGTAAAAGGAAGGGTAATATAAAAGGGGCAAACAATCCACCAGAGGGGATGGTTACCTAAAATTGGAAAATTCAATTGTTATGCCTTTGGGTTGTGGACTACCTAAGCAGAATATGAAAAAGGAAAGGACTGGTAACAATAACCTGGGTCTTCCGAGAATTTAGCTGAAGGAATTTTTGTTCACCTGACGTCTTTCTGTCAAACAGATATTATTAAGTTCATAATGTGTAATTTTGGACTCGATACGTTGTTTTTAAAGTGCCTGCCATCAAGTGAAAATATTCTGAATTCAAAAAACCGTATGTGGATCAGCACACTGTAACCCATTTAATCTAGCGGCTAGCGTTTTCTCTTTGAAAATGATTTGCAACAAAAATCCATCTGGTTTTAAATTGTTCTTTTTGCATGAAGTCGACAGGGGTTTACTGATTTATTAGTCCGGGGGTGGGAAGTAAAGATATATTTTGATACCTAATCCTGACATAGGTATGTGTTCGCAATTTATTAACTTATAATTTAGAAAGTAATCCTGTCAGGCACGAAAAACATAAAAACTTCGGGAAATCAAAAAATATCTAAATACATGTTCTTCTGTTTGATTTGACCCGTAGTTCGTTGTCAATGCAGGGTCGGCAATTTGTGCTTTGTGCAATCAGCCTTCGAGACAGTGTGCTCATCAAATGTAATTATGTGATTCGTGCCTATCTACAGAAAATTACCTAAAAGTATACTTAATTTAATAGGTGTAATTTTGGTTCTAATGGGGTGACATACAGAGTAAATACAACTCGTGACGCGGACGAGGGCTTGATGATGCTTTTTGCTTCCCGTATAAAGTACGCCGCTAACTCCAATCTTTCTGAGAACTTCAGTGTTTAGGGAGTTACTATTCCAATCGAAAGCCAACCAAGTTTGGTAACTCTCGGGGTTCAATCACTGAAAGGATTCAAATCACTGAGTTCGGAAGGAAACATACGACGACCAAATGAAGGTAAGATCACAACAGTCAAAAAATAATCATTTTCAGTTTAGTTCGGTTTCTGTTATCTCTCTCGAATCTTTACTGAGGAATCTTGATGTTTTAATCCACTCTCCGCTTTCAGATGCCGAGCTCCGCCAGCTTTCTGTGCGCATCCCTCGTTCTGTGCGTCGCCGTCTCTTATTCATTTGGGCTTGATCTCTCTGTGAGTTCTTTACATTTCTAGTTCCTATTTTCAGTGCTCGCCAATTTCAGTGCATTTCGCCAGGGTTTATGTGAATCAACGCAAAGCTAACTATTTAAAAGAGTCTCCCCATAATATGTAAGGTTATGGGAGAAGGAAAACAAGAAACCTATGACTAATGAACTCCAAGGAGCAATTGTTTGAAAAATTATAATGTTGGAGTAGAAGCTTTGGATCTGCTGTGATGAAATGAAACAGACTGTTCAAGATCTCGGGGAAGAAAGGCTAACTCAAATTTCACCTTTCTGTGAGAAACGGAACTAAACATTTATTGGAAAATTGGTTGGTTTGTTAAGGGTGAATTGAAATTCAGAATTAAAATATCAATGATCTTTTTCCTAATTTGACTCCACAATTATTCCTGAATTTCACTATTATCACTATAAATATGGTGTACAAAACAATATGCTTCTTACACCAACATTTTTTGGTACATCGCTTTACATAGGTGATGTGAGTATCTTCATTGAAACTGGGATTGAGGGAGGGGGATTGGCAAGCATTCCAATGCACCCATCACGAAAACCTGACAATTTTAATTGTTAACACAAGAGATTCTGTGGATGCCGGAAATCCAGAGTAACACATATAAAATGCTGGAGGACTTCAGTGGGTCAGGCAGGTATGGAGAGGAATAAATAGTTGGTGTTTCAACCAAGACCCTTCTTAAGGACTACCCCCCCCCCCCCCCCCCCCCCCCGCCCCAACCTCTCTCACCACCAATTTTAACTGTTGGTGGAATAAAGGTAAAACCTATGCAATAGCCACCCAAAAAGGTGAAATTTGAAATTGCCAGCAGGCCAGTAACCTGGAACAGAGGTCCAGGTAGGTGTGAACCACATTCAAACATTAAAAGATGGCTCGCTGGCAATGTGGTTGTTTCTGGTAAAATACTGGAACAGGCATGAACAAGGATGCTCAAAGCACATTTCAGCATCTGGGGAAGCATTCTTGCTCCTTCTACCATAATGTAGTAGTAAAAGTTAATCATAAAATATTTGCTTCTGTTTTCAAATCCTTCTCTTACTGTATTCATTTGGCAAGAAAAGTCAAGAATCTTCTTTATTTTCATTAAAATGACAGCAACATCATCAAACCATTATGTCTATTTATTTCTAATCGTCTGATCAAAAGAATGGACGCAAATCGGGATTTGTCTGAAGTAACTGCATAAATCAGCATGAAATTCTGAAGACACTCAGTAGGTCAAGCAGATTCTGTGGAAAGAGAAAAGAGCTAACATTTTTGAGAAAAACAATTATATCATTTGCTTTAGATGGGATATTTATCCTGCAAATATCAGAAACATTACAAAGCTTGTTAGTGATTTCTGGGGCCAAGAACTTTGCACTAATGGGTTCTCCTTGCTGTCTTTTCTGGAGGCAGTGAGTTAGCTCTGTTGGTTCTCAGCAATTGGCCTAATTATCTGCAGGCAAGGTTAGATGTTGAGCTGAGAATGCTGGCTGATCCCAAGAATTCAGCCTTGTATTCTTCCTTTGCAGCAAGTTTGATTCTGTACTGGACTTTGCCTTCAGTTTTTAAAGCATGATTAGCTTTCTTGTTTTCCACGGCTGATGCTTAATTTTGTAAATAGCAGTATATTTGGTATTTATTATTTAGGTGCACTGAAAACCACTGTGAAGATAATATCTAAATATTTCTTCAGCAGGCAAAAGAAAGAAGGGGTTGGACATTAAACAGTGCAGGATACCTACTAGGACCACGTGAGTATGCTATGCAAATAGTACAAACACTCATCAATTACTACTTAATTGAGAAATATCTCCCTGAGGACAGCATGTGTATAAATGTCTCTCTCCTGCAGACTTCATCATGATCATCACGACTCCAGTATTTCTACTATTTTTTAATGTTTCTTAATTGTACGTATGATTTTTTTAATGTTCTATCGCTGAGCGGCAGTGAATCATCTGATTGGCCTATCAAAGTTCTCTTTGGGAACCAGTTGACTTGATCAGCATTTCTGATCTGGCTATTGTTCACGATTGCACTTAATATATTAAAAAAATGTCAGTTGTTGTACTCTCTCCCGGGTAGTAATGTACTCTGTCAATGAAATATCTTGGTAATTTTGCCTTCAGCTAATTCTTGCAAACTACAGTTCTACCTATATGAATTTCTGGAGAAGCCAACTAAGGCAGGTCGATGACAGCAGTTTACTTCAAGTAATCTGCATGGATATTAGCAAGTCTTCTGACATGGTCACACATTAACAAGCTGGTCAGAAAGGGAGTCAAGGAAGTAGCTTAGTGGGTTGAAGCAAATGGTAACGGACACTGATGAGTGTTTTGTGCCTGGAAAGCTGCTGCCAATCAGGTTTCATAAACCTCAGTCTTCAGCTGTTTATAACTTATGCTATATTATATGGGGATCAACCTTTTTCAAGTACGTATCCAAGTACATTCATATGTGTTGAAGTTTAGTAATTCTTCCACTCTTTCAGGCAAAGAGTTCTAATACCTTAATCACTTGGGTGGATGTAGTTTCCTTCTGCACCATATTTACTGTGAACCTCTTTCCAGAACAAGAATGTCTGTCCTTGGGCACAGAGACCAAAACTTCAAATGAAGTTTGTTTCCTTATTTTTGTGCCAATCGCCTTATAGTGAAAATAAAGACTCCACTTGGCTTCTTGATAGCTTGGTGTCCCTCCATACTTACTTTCTAAACCAGCACACCAATATCTACTATTTCCCGTTATTTAAGAAATACTCTATCTATTCTTCCTACAAAACCAAAATCTCACATTTCTCGTGTTTTTCTTGTTTTCTCCTTGCACCTTACATTCACACCTACCTTGAAACCCCTCAACTAAATCAATAAGAATCTCGGATCAATTCACTTTGAAACATTCGGCCAGCCTGAAACTGTCTTCAACTGAAACCTACCACCAAACACATCTTTACCTCTCCACCCACTCTGTTTTCCACAAAGGTTGCTCCCTCTGTGATTCCCTTGTATATTTGTCCCTCTCCAGCAATTTCCCTCCTGGCACTGACCTCTGCAAGCATAAAAAGTGCTACAACTGCCCATTCATATCCTCCCTCACCTCTATTTGGGACCCTTCCAGGTGAGGCAACATTTCACCTGTAAATCTGTTGTGGTCGTCTGCTGTGTTAGTGCTCCTGATGCCCCCTCCTCTATATTGATGAGACCTAATGCAGATTGTGGGACCGCTTTGCTCAGCACCTTCACTCCATTCGCAAAAGGCAGGATTTCTCGGTGGCCAACCATTTTAATTCCAAACTCTATTCTTATTCAACATATTGGCCCATGGGCTCCTCTGCTGCTGTGATGAAGCCACTTGCAGGTTGGAGTAACATCTCATATTCCATCTGGGTAGCCTCCAACCTCCTGGCATGAACATTGTTGTCTCCAATTTCTGGTATTTACCCTCTCCCCCTTCCCTTTTTCTTCAATTTCCCACTCTGTGCTCCTTTTCTCTTCTCCTTACCTATTTCCTCCCCTCACACCCCCCCAGTCCACTCTCCTCTCCTGTCAGATTCCTTCCACTCAAACTCTTTACCTTTTCCACCAATCATCTTCTAGCTTCTTACTTCAGTCCTCTCCCCCCCCCCCCCCCCCACACACATAACTGGCTTCACATTTCACTCCTCCCCCCACCTTATTCTAACTTCTTTACACTTCCTGATGAAAGGTCTCGGCTCAAAATGTCAACTATTTATTAATTTCCATAAATGCTGTCTGACCTCGCTGAGTTCCTTCAACATTTTGTTTGTGCTGCTCTGGCATCTACAAAATCTCGTATTTATGATCTGCCAAACTGAAACCTACTTATTTGTTCATGCATTGTTTTCTGTCCTTCATCCCTGACCCTGTGAACCCTAATGTAGCAACCTATTGTGCTACCTCTTGCAGAAATAGGAAACCTGGAAGAGCTCAGCCAGACAAGCAGCATCGTGAGCTTGCTGTTACATGCCACTTTAATTCTCAATCCCAGTCCTATTCCAACTCAACATCAACTTCTTGTGTCAAGGCACTTTGCAACCCTCTGGAATGAACACTGATTGTTCCAACTTCTAAGAGTTCGATGAGACTGCTTCCTCATCTATTCCCATTATCATCTTTCTACCACATTCTTGCCTTATTTCTTTCTATCTTGCTAATGGTTAGTCGTCATATTCCTCATAATTTGATCTGCCTTAACCTTCCCTAGGTTTTTATCTTGTACCTCGCTCTTGCCACCCTCACCTTCACCCTCAACTCTGTTTTGGAAACTGTAAACCTTTCGCTTTCACCTATGGATGGGTTGCTGATGCTATGCATTGACTGATTTTCCCCTTCCACAGATGCTGCATATCTGGCTGAATTCTTCCAGCATTTTGGCTTTTGCTTCAGGTTCCAGCATCTGCAATTTTATTTGTTTTCCATTTTGTTGTACCTTGTCAGTTAATCTGGAGCTATTCTATCCACAAGTTCACCTTAAACATGCTAATTACATCTCAAAATCTTAACCAGATTTGTCAAACATTACTTTCTCTTTTATGAAACCAATTTTTCCTTATCCTAATCATATTTGTGAATGACTTTTTTAACATCCTACTTAATCTGCAAATCTGGCTCCAGGTTAGATATAAAAACAGGAAATGCTAGACACACTTAGTTGGTCAAGCAAAATCTATGGAAAGAGAAGCTGTTTAATCTATTTAAAATAGATCTGTGTTGCGAACAATTATTTTTTGGTCTGATGTGAACATCAAAAAAGAAATAATGCTCACATCAGTCCAAAAGCACTACACAAAGTTTTAGAAACCTGGAAGCTTTCACAAACTATTGAAACTAGAGTTTGGGGAAGAGCAGGGTGCTGGCAGAGGATTAAGGGGTTGTGTGTGGCCAGGGGATTGGAGTCAAGTTTTATAGAAATAGGTGTTACAGTTTCAAGAGAGGACTGGGTGGGGCTGAGAAGAGTCAGGGAGAGATCTATGAGATTATGGGGATTTTGGTATGAAGGGGCTGGGTGATTACTAATATAAGAAGGAAAATAACTGTTTACTTTGAGGAAGATTGGTGATTTAGTTAGACTTGCTATTAACTGCAGTTAGCAGGCAGGTCTGGGACCTTGAACCAACATTTGAAGAGAGCTCAGCTACAGATTAAGTCTGTTTCAACAAATGAAAGGCTGTGCTATATATTGAGTGATTTCACAGATATGTTTGATGGCCTCCATACATTTCCCTTCTTCTGGACTGAATATCTGGAAGTACACTTTGCACATACCAAATATTCAATCACATTTTGGATAAAATTCACTTCCACATACATAAAATCCTGAGCATTACTTAAAAATACACAAGTATTTTTAGGTAACACCTTCAATGAAAGAGAGTAGGAAGCTGTATGGTAAAATGTCTTCATGAGTAATTATCTGGTTTAATGTGGCTTGCTTACATTTTAGAAAATAAGCACCATAATTTTAGAAAATTCAATAGCTATGAAAATTTAGACTTTATTGATATTTTGTTGTTGTACAGGGACAATTTGAAGAATATTTTTTTCTGTTTCACATGGTAAATTTTTTTGCTCACAGAGGCCATGGATGCTTATCAACACTTAAATAAAAAGCTCGACCCTTTTGGCAAACGTGACCTGCAATTCGAAGACAGCATTAAACCTGGTACAAAATTAGATTTCTTAATTGATCTTACTGATCTTAACATGTTCATATTCCATTATACCTGGTGGAGGTAATGGAATAAATGGTAGCAGGTAAATTGTCTGAAATACAAGCAATGTTTTCAATATTTCAGCAATTTCTAACATTTTTATTAAACTGAAGTTAATCTATTACAATATTAGTTTTTGAATATGACCCCTAGCAAACAAATATTTTTTGCATCAGTGGAAAGGACTGCATTTAAAGTGTTAAAGTGCCAAACGCATAATTGATGATTGCGTATTAAATTGATAATCAACAATGATATGCCAATGTTGTTGTTTTAAAGCTGGATATATTGGGGTTATCTACATTGCAGCTGATTAATTATTCTAATCTAGGACCATTTGTTCTGATAAAATATGCTTCATATCTGGAATACAGTTTGCAATTTCAGCTCCATATTTAATGTTAACCTTGGAATCAGTACACCTTATGTTTAAAAGATTGGATCCTGAGAAAAGGGAATTGTCCTTTTATGGGGGAATGAATAAAATTGACCTGTGCTCACTCACTGAGAAGCATGAGGTACTTTCTGTGACATAAATTCTGGGAGAGATTAACAGAGTAAATTCTGAGCAGTTGTTTCTTTATTAGTTGTTGGAACAGGGGTAAAACATTTCCTTGATTCTCCACAAAGGTAGTCAATCTTTTGAATTTTCTAACAAGAGTTTTGAATACTCTGTGGTTGAATGTATTCAAGGTGAGATTGGTAGCCTTTCAGAAGATAAGAAATATCAAGAGATTATGGGGATTGTAGACAAAAGTGGATGAGTATCAGGGACGTGCCCTTACTCAGGGCACTCATGTTTTTAATTATTTTATGTTCTATTTCTCATTTTGCTGAAAAATTATGAAAGAATATTTATAGACTAAACAAATCTTCACAAACGTTTTCCAGGTAACTTACTACAAACTGTCACTGATGAAACTGCTGTTCATCTAGCCATTGAATTTCTTATGTACTTGCACCTAAAAGGTAAGATATTTTATATTGGAAGTATAGTTAATTTAGAAATATATAGAACAAAGGTAGGGGAAACAATATGTCATAATTTCATTGACTGAAGAAACTGTTTGGTGAATTGTCACCACCTTATTCAGAGATAGTGCCACAAAAGATCAAACCAGTTGACCCTTTGGGTGATATATAATTACTGTATAGAATAAAAAGAAATTCCTAGTTAACTCTTAGATACTTACTAGATTTGTTATTTTCACCTGGCAAATTATTTACGTAATTATATTTAATCACATAAAAGAGCAATTCAGCAAAAGTGAACATAAACATGTTGCAGAAAATATCTGAATCAAATGATGGTGAACATGATTTACAATTCCATGAACTGTTCAAGCAAGTTAAGTTATTAGGTAATGAATTAGAGATCAGTTAAAATGAAGATTTACTTCACCGTTGGTGAATACAGAGTTTGAATGGATAAGTTCTGGGGAGAAATTGCAGATAAACACGTGGATCTTAAGTAGAACTAACTGTAATTGATAACTGCGAATCTCATTGATTATAGATGTATAAGCAAGTGAGCCAGGTCTCAGATCAGAAGCTTATCATAATTATTTATGTCAAAAGACAGAGGTTCATATTTCTTTCTTATTTCATGAATTAATGCAAACTGCTAGAAACTGAATAGCACATATTATTTAAAAGCATTCTCGTCTCAAAAAATGGAAGGGCCCAATGTACGATTGCTAAAGCATTTTTAACTATACTCAGTAGCCACTTTATTAATTATGATAGTGGAACCCAGTGTGGTGTCTGCTGCTGTAGCTATTCACTTTAAAGTTCAACATGCTGTGCATTCAGAAATGCTCTTCTGCACACCACTGTTGGAATGCATAGTTATTTGAGTTACTGTCACCTTCCTATCAACTTAAACCAGTCTGGCCATTCTCCTGTGATCTCTCATTAATGGGTTTTGTCCATGGAACTGCTGCTCTCTGGATGTTTTCTTTACTAGAGATTGTTATGCATGAAAATCCCAGCAGATTAGCAGTTCCTAAAATACTCAAACTACCCTGTCTGACAACAACATCATACCACGGTAAAAGTGGTAAAAGTCATTTAGATCACATTTCTTCATCATCCTGATGTTTCGTCTGAGCAACAACTGAACCTCTTGATGATGTCTGCATGCTTATACATATTTAGTTGCTGCCATGTGATTGGCTGATTAGCTAGCATATGATTCCATATCAAGCAGGTGAACCAGTGTACCTAATAAAGTGGCCACTGATTGTATGTTGAGCCAGAGGTGCTGAATGGATGATCCATCTTGCTTCCCTCCTGATATTTCCATCTGAGAAGCACTATTCAGCCAATTCAGTTCATGTCTGTAATGTCAAGAAATTACCAAAAAGCAACACTAGATATATAGAAGGTCACGATATCATACGGATTCTGAGCGCTAGTACTGAAGACATTTTCCAGAACTAGCCACATGGATAATGAAGCTATTCCACTACTGTTATACTATCATCTAATGAAAAATGTGGGAAATTGTCCAAGTATGTTCTATTCCAAAAGGAAAAACTGAAACCAATTAATTACCCAATCACCTCTCAATCCCACTGAAAAATGGAAAATGTACTATCAAGCATTATTACCTGTCTGCCAACGGATGACAATTTGTTTTGCTGAGACCAATCGGCTCCAAAATTGAAAAAAAAACTGATAAAAGTACTTGTTTGTGTTTGTTTTTTTTAAAAACCTAGAGGACTGATTTAGGATATCAACTGAGTTAAAACAAGAGGCTGAATTTGATTCGGTGGCAAGAGAAAAATATTGGCCTGGTCTGTTGTTATTGGATTCTTCTGCACAGTTGATTAGTTACATTCAAACCAGCTGCTTTAGTTAAAGATGAACAGTTTAATAAAGAGCAAACACGAGGAAATCAGCAGATTCTGGAAATTCAAACAACAACACACACAAAATGCTGGTGGAACACAGCAGGCCAGGCAGCATCTATAAGGAGAAGCACTGTTGACTTTTCGGAAACGTCAACAGTGCTTCTCCTTATAGATGCTGCCTGGCCTGCTGTGTTCCACCAGCATTTTGTGTCAGTTTAATAAAAATCTCAGTTCAAGAGAGGAGAGAATAATTTGTTTATTTCAGTCAGAAGAAAGTAATATCTGATTTGGATGATTTTTAATATTGCAACATGTAAAGGGAACATTACTCTGAAAAATTAAATTACCACAAATCCCGTAATTGAACTTGTAATTACACTGGGCACTAGAATTTTAAAATGTTCCATTGTTCTATGATGAACAACTCAGATGAGTTTAAAAAAGCAGGAAAAATTGGTGTAAAGAACTGAAGTCAATGTATGTTGCTTGGGAGTAACTGCAATAAACACAGCTTCCAAACATTAGTCCATTGTGTGAGCTTGACCTATGAACATATTATTTGTTTCAGAAATGGGTGTACTTGACGAATTGCCATCACTGTTTTCATCTGAACTCGGCCAGTCATAATCTATTAGGGCCGATTTTCTGGAAAGTGACAACGTGGGATTATCAACTGCAACTTGAATAAATCGAATGTTATTCATGACAATTTAAGATAAACTGTAATTAGATGTTTGGAAATATTAATTTGTATTACTTTTGTTGCTTTGATCTCAATACCAATACTTTTTTGTGCAATTCTTTGTTTCCTCACTGGGGAAATGTGTAGACAAATAAAATTAGCAACAGCAACTTCTGAATAGCTTGGGATTTTTTTTTCCACATGACACAAATATTACTGTGCTACAATGGTACTGAAGTAACAGTAACCGATGACATTGATTCAAGAATGCATTCCAGCCCTAAGAAAAATTAGCAACTCACAAACAAGAGAAAATCTGCAGATGCTGGAAATCCAGAGCAACACACACAAAATGCTGGAGGAACTCAGCAGGCCAGGCAGCATCTATGGGAAAAAAAGTACACTCAGCACTTCGTGCCATAGATGTTGCCTAGCCTGCTCAGTTCCTCTAGCATTTTTGAGTGTGTTGCAAGAATTAGCAACTAGCCATTTTTTCATATTTCTCTTCCTAATACCCTACTAAACTAAATAATACTAATGCATATTTTACATTACAGTAGGTATATAATTTTTAACAGAAGTTACAGAGCCATAAACATCAAAGTGATTAGAATAGTATTAAAATTGTAGCAATCAAATCACATTGATTCTGTCAGTTTGTTCAGGAATAACATAGAATATATAATATATTATACACTATATATATATATATATATATATATATATAAAATGCAAGCTTCATAATCTGAATGGCAATATATCTCTGCTAAAAACACAAAAAACATAAAGTGGGCAGCTGTCCTGTGGGCTAAAATGCCTTGTTAATGAGAGATCCTGAGGAGAATGACAAGGCTGGTCACATATTACAACACTGGTATGCAAAAAAGCATCTCTGAACATGCAACACGTCGAACATTGAAGTTGATGGGCTACAGCAGCAGAAGACTACACTGGGTTCACCTCCTGTACCTAACGAAGTGGCCACTGAATGTTAAGAATAAGTTAAATATTAGTCTAAGTTCAAAGTACATTTATTATTAAAGTATGTCTACTATATACAACCTTGAGATTCATCTTCTTGCAGGCAGCCACAAATCTTATACTAAAACGCCTAGATATTTCAAGCTCTTTGATCTTAATAGGCTATGTGATATACCAGGAAGGCTTATGGGCTTCTAATAATGCCTCCTGAAATTAAAGTTGTCATTAATGATAGATTTTGGTGTCCTAACTTAATATCCATAAAGAAAATTCCATCCCAAATTACTATGCTCAGAGAATTCAGACAGAAAAATCACAAAATGGGGCAACATGTCTTCATTGACAAAGCTGGACTATCAATAATCCATGTTTTTGAACTGATCCAGGGTATAAAGCCTTAGTTTCATAAGCAATCTTATCTTATTTTGAGTGGAATGTGAGTAAGTTTTGTAGATTGGAAATAGCTAGTTTTAGGCTGCAATTTAGTAGGAGTCAACATTTTAAGATTGCTAACATTTGTAATAAAATAAGAACAAGTACACCAGGAAATTTAACCAATTTAACTTAACTCAATTTAACTACTGTAATTGAAACCTATCAAATGGTGAATGGCCTTGATAGAGTGAGTGTGGAGAGGATGTATCCTATGGTGGGAGAGTCTAAGACCAGAGGACACAGCCTCAGAATAGAGAACAGAGAAGAGGAGGAATTTCTTTAGCTAGAAATTCGTTGCCACCGGCAGCTGTGTGAGGCCAAGTCTTTATGTATATTTAAGGTAGAGGTTGAGAGATTCTTGATTGGTCAGGGCATGAAGGGATATGGGGTAAAGGCAGGAGATTGGCACTGAGAGGAAAATTGAATCAGCCATGATGAAATGGTGGAGTAGACTAGATGGGCCAAATGGCCTAATTCTGCTCCCATATATTATGGTTTTAATAAATCAAGATAAATAAACGTGTATGTAAGGCTGCTGTCATAAATGCTATTAAATCATATATAATCAGTTTATTTAGAGCCATCATATGACAGATTCTGCAGTTAGCCAGACAACCTTGTTGATTTAACAGTAACTGGTATGTTAGAAGCTGGTGAATCAACCTAAACACATATCTTCTATTCAGTAGTATGGGAAACAAGTGGAAAGTTATGCAACGTGCTAATTCAAGAAATATAAAAGAGTCACAGACTCTCAAAAAGAGGCAATGAATCATATCTATTTTCTGCCATTGATATTTTCATTGTGTCAATCAGTACAATAAATGAGAGGCAAATGAACAATCAATAGTTACTTCAGCTGATTGTTTAGCTAATTACTTGTTACAAAACAGTTTATAATTCTGGGGCATTGGAACTGGAGCACTGAAGCCATGGTCAAGCACTTGAAAGCCTTCTTGGAATGCTTTGTGTGGCACAACACTTCATTTTAAAAATCATTTTGATAGATATGTTGGAATAAAAACAAAGCAATACAATTTGATACTAAATATTATTAATGCAGATACATTGTATATTTTGGATATTATGGCATAGCTTTAGTGGAGCTTCACAAAATATTTGTGTTTATATCTTTCTGACTTTGCTTCCAGATATTACTCTCCCCCCTTCTATATAACACTTTTTGAATTGCTGTTCTTTGAAGCCCCACCAAGTTTTTAAAGTTTTCTCCCATCACTGATTCCCTCTTCCATTCAGTTTATTCCTCTTCCATTCTCTCATTTTCCATCTTCCTGTTTCATCTATACCAAATCTGCATATTTCCACTCACCGCCTCTTCCTTGATACTGTGCTCTTATATGTCCCATGATTTCTTCTCCCAATACTCCTCACTCTGATGAATTCTAATTCATTCTTTACCTGCCTATGCTTTCTCTTTATTTTACCTGTTTATAAGCTACCTATCTATCATTTATGAAATAAAATCTGAAATGCAGGCAAGTGACACAATTGATTAGTTGCATCACAGTACCTCCTGTTGGGGTTCGAGCCTGACCCCAGGTGCCGTGTATGAATTTTATGTGTGTCTCCCTGTGGCTCCGGGTGCGACGTTCTTCTCCCACAACTCAATGACATGCATGGCCACTGCACGTTGACCCTACTGTGTAGTGTGACTGGAGGAAGTCAGTGGTCGAAGGTTTGGTTGGTTTCTGATCGAGGACTCTTCACAGAATAATTCCCTTATAAGACCCAGCCAATGTTGCCTTCGATATAATTTCGGTTCAGGATGGCTCAAGCGTTTGGAACGTGCGGCTGGAGGATTGGCAGGACAGTGGTGGCAGCTAGTCGGGCACGGGAAAACCAAGGAACAGGTAAAATGAATGCAAACAGCATCCAGCGAACAACAATGTTAGTAAAAATGAAATTATTTCAATTACTTCGACTAGGAACAGTTGACGAGGAGCTTTGAACATTTTTATCTTTGGTGGTTCGTGCTGCAGCGGCAGGCCAAGATGTCAATTAAACCGTCGCTTCCGGAGAGTGGGAACACAGTGGAAGCTTTAAAATCGCACCCAATGCAGGTCCTTATGAACACACTGATTTCTTCTCCAGTTTCGTTTGAATGAGAATGTGGGGTGTATCTAGTCATTGAAAATAACTGAACTTTTTGTCTGAGCCCAGAATTACCGGGCAGAATGATCAGACACACAAGGTCAATACTGAAATGCAGAAAATGAGCATAAATTCAGACAAATTAATTTATCGCATTATGTATATTCATCATGAATTCTTGATTCATGTCCACGCCAAAATTGAGTACATTACAACTTTGTCGTAATTTCCATAAGACAAATAGGAGCAGAATTAGGTCATTTGGCCCAGGAGTCTAATCTGCCATTTCATCATGGCTGATCCATTTCCCTCTCAACCCCAATCTCCTGCCTTCTCCCTGTAACTTTTCATGCCCTGGGTTATCAAGAATCTAAATTCCAGATTCACCACCCTCTGGCTAAAGAAATTCCTCATCTCAATGGCAGAATATAGATTTAATGGTAAGGATCTTGGCAGTGTGGAGGATCAGAGGGATCTTAGGGTCCGAGTCCATAGGACACTCAAAGCTGCTGCGTAGGTTGACTCTGTGGTTAATAGGGCATACGGTGCATTGGCCTTCATCAATCATGGGATTGAGTTTAAGAGCAGAGAGGTAATGTTGCAGCTATATAGGACCCTGGTCTGACCCCACTTGGAGTACTGTGCTCAGTTCTAGTCACCTCAATACAATTGTTTACAATTGAATTCCAGTTCTTACTTAGGGCAAGACCTTGACTTTGTTAAAATTCTTCTTCTCTCGTTTTATTTCAATGCTTCTTTCACCAGGCGGTAGTTTTGTTCCGTCGAAGTCAATCCTATAGCCATTGCTAATGCATTGTTCTGCTACTGCCAATTTCTCTGGGTAACCCAAACAGATACAGCCCCTGTGCTCCTTGATACCGACTTCCACCGTGCGTCCTGCCTAGCTGATATATGCTGTTCCACATCCACAGGGAATCCTGCAAACGCCAGCCGTCCTGGGTGCCAGGACCCGCATAAACTCTGATTTGAGCTTCCTTATAGGTTTGCGGATGCTTTTAATTCAGTATTTCTTCAGGATCCTGGCGATCCTTCCAGAAACCATGGAAATATAGGGAAGACAGGCGGTAGCAACGGGTTCCTCCTCCTTGTTAGGTTTCCTGATTTCCTTCACCTTGTAACCATTCTGTATGAACGCCATGCGTTATCATCTTATTTCCTCGTGGAGACTCTCCAGGTCTGAAGTAGTTTTCACACTGTTAATCAAAGTAGAAATATCTACTCTACTTTGGGAGGCGCGGTGGTGGCTGTTACTGTTGTCCATATGAGTGGGTTTCTGATAGATGCCATGGCAGAGGCTGCCATCCGGTTTCCATCATATTAGAACGCCAAGAATGGGAGGCAACCATTCAGTCAGTTTACGATGAAGATGGAAAAGAATAGTTGCCTCCTGTTCCTGGACTTTCTAACGCGGCGGAAACCGGACTGTCGCCTCAGTAATGGCGTCGTTCGGAAACCCGTTCACACGGACTTGTACCTCAACAATAACAGCCACCATCGTGCCTCCTAATGTAGAGCGGTTCTTTCTACTTTAATTAACAGTGCGAAAACTACTTTGGACCTGGAGAGTCCCTGCGAGGAAATAAGACGATTACGCCTACGGAATGGCTGAGTCTCCACGAGGAAATAAGACGATTATGCACAACGTTCCTACAGAATGACTACAAGGTGAAGGAAATCAATCAGGCCCTTAAAGGGCCGACGGAAAAACCAGGAAACCTGACAACGAGGAGGAACCCATCGCTACCCCCTGAATTCCCTGTACTTACACAATTTCCCAAAGGATCGCCAGGATCCGGAACAAACACTGGATTAATACCATCCACAAACTCATGAGGAAGCTCAAAGCCCAGCTATGTGGGTCAAAGATGACCTGGCATTTACAAGATTCCCTGTGAATGCGGAGCAACATTTATCGGACAGATGGGACGCACTGTGGGGAAGTTTACCACTGTGGGTTACCCTGAGAAATCTGCGGTTGCAGAACATTGCATCCACAATGGCCATAGGATTGACTTCGACGGAACAAAACTACAGTGCCGTGCCCATGGCCTTTGGGACCACCTGGTGAAGGAAGCCATTGAAATAAAACCAGAGGATAAGAATTTTAACAAAGACGAAGGTCTTATTTTAAGTAAGAACTGGAATTCAATTATAAACAAGTTGGGACAACGGAAACCTGATTGGATGAGGACTAATCAATCAGGAGGGACGTATGACAGGGGTATAACTACCACTGGACTACACATGCCCAGGCATCATCTCTAATGAAGATGGCAGAGTTTGTCATCGAAACGTAGTTTAAATCAATACCTGTACCCGGCTGCAATCCCAAGAAGAGTTTATTTGTTATATATGCCAGGAAAGCACTAGATCCTTTCTCATGGCACCTGGAGTTTTCTATACAATTCAGTATCTACCGCAATTCCACTATTCAGCTTCATTCCATTTTTCCTGAAATCCCTTTGTCCCCAACAATATCCAGAACTGTCTTCAGCGACTGATCACTAATAACACTGGACAACAAATTTTTTTCAAAAGTGTTGCTTCCACAGAATTTTTTTGTTTATGATAGACTGCTTGAAGATGAACACAAATATAATTTCAGAATACTTGTATCACGGGAATTTGGAGAAACAACAAATTATCTTTTATTGAATATAATGTGTTTAATTGCATAATGGTGCTGATGCTTTGAAATAGTTCAACTAGGTTAAAAATATTTTGTTAAATATTTTCATTTGTACTCAGTGTCTGAAGCTTCTCTCTTAAGTGTCCAACAATAATTTGCCAGCGTTGATGGATTCCAGTTGCCCTGGTATCTTTTCTCCAGGACCGCAATGTCCTGGTGAAACCTTTCACCATGCTCGTCACTAACAACACCAAGATTTGCAGGGAAGAAGTCTAAATGGGAATGCAGAAAATGAATCTTCAGTGACATGTTGCATTTCATGGTTTTATATACTTGAAGCATGCTTTCAACCAGCTGCATGTAGTTTGGTGTGCTGTAGATGCCGAGAAAAATTTCAACAACTTCCTTGAATGTCTTCCATGTGATTTTCTCCAGACCCACTAGAAATTCTTCAAATTGCCTGTTATTGATGACCTGTTTGATTTGTGGACCAACAAAAATGCTTTCCTTAATCTTGGCATCAGTCATTCTGGGAAACATCTGTCTTAAATATCAAAATCCTTCATAGAAGTTTTTGTGCCTGGTCATAGCAAATTCCATCCTTACAGTCCTGAACCCAATAATTATTACTAAAACCTGCCCTGCCATGCAGCAGCCACACTGCCTAAGCATGCCCAGGCATGCCTGGACAAGATAGGAAACTTTCCAGCTTACATTGTAGGCAAGATTTTAATTGACTGGAATTATGAATTGAAATAATAAACATAAATTTATTTAAAACGGTGCATGTTAGGGAAATTTCATGGCGATTTTCATGATCAGTAGCCCAGAATTCATAGGATACACTTAAAGGTATTCAAGAAGCAAAATCTTTGTTGTCCAGTGTAACCTCTGGAATAAGAACTTATAAAAATCCAAAATCTGTATGAGTGTTGTATTGCTGTGGGGTTTTTTGGAACAAGAAAATAGCAGATTGAGTACCCATAATCCAGTTAAAAAGTTAAATATTTTTAATGTATTTATGACAGGAGATATTTTGAACATCCCTCAATACAGAGCAATTGTAGAGAGGAAGCAAATGTCATTTTTAATCACTATCATGTTCATCATCGCTGGCATATGTCCTGGAATTTGTTGTTTTGTGGCATTAGTACATTTTAATTCATCATAAAAATAACTATAAATTACAATATGTATATAAAAATTAAATAAATAGTGCAAAACAAGAGAGAAAAATAATGAGGTAGTGCCCGTTCTGAAATCTGATGACAAAAGGAAGAAAGGTTTTTCCTGAAACATTGAGTGTGTGTTCTCAGGCCACTGTACCTTCTCGATGATAGCAATGAGAAGAGGGAATGTCCTTGGATGATGGACACCACGTTTTGAAGGTGTCTTCGATACTGGAGAGGCTGTTGCCCATGATGGAGCTGCCCGAGTTTACAACTTTCTGCAGCTTTTTCCGATCCTGTACAGTGGCTTCTCCATACCTGACAGTGACACAGCCAAGTAGAATGCTATCTACAGTACCTCTATAGAAATTTGCAAGTGTCTTTGGTGACACACCAAATCTTCTCAAACTCCTAATGACATATAGCCACCATTGTGCCTTCTTTATAATTGCATCAATATGTTGGACCCAGCACAGATCTTCAGAGATATTGACACCCAGGAACTTGAAACTATTCACACTTTCCATTTTTGATCCTCTATGAGGACTGGTGTGTGTTCCTTTGACTTCCCTTCCTGAAGTCCACAATCAATTCCTTGTGACATTAAGTGCAAGGCTGTTATTGTGACACCACTCAACCAGCTGATTTATCTCGCTCCTGTACGCCTCCTTGTCACTGTCTGAAATTCTCCCAACAATTCAGACAAATTTATAGATGGTGTTTGAGCTCTGCCAAACCACACTGTTGTGGGTGAAGAGAGAGTAGAGACATGGCATCCTTGAAATGTGCCAGTTTTGATTGTCACTGAGGAGGAGATGGTACTTCTGATCCTCACCGTAGTCTCCCAGTGAGCAAGTCAAGGATCCAGTTGCAGAGAGATGTACAGAGGGCCAGGTTTTGGAGCAGGTTGATTAGAAGTGAGGGTATAATTTTGTTGCACCCTAAGCTGTAATCAATAAACAGTATCCTGAATAGTGGGCAAACTAAAGAGGTTAGAGGTATATAATTGCCTTGGCCTGGGTGGCTTAAATGAAAAAGAAGTGGCTACTGAATTAACGAATACAATGGCTGTGATCGTCCAAAAGTCCTTAGATTCTAGAGAAGGATCAGAATATTGGAAAACTGTCTGTAAGTCACCCCAATTCAAAATGAAAGTGAAAATTCAGCAATTAATCGTCACATTTATTGCAGGAAAAAATTGAAATCTGCACTAGGGAAAGAACAGCTGCACATATGTAAAATCTAACGAAACCAAGTCAGAGTGAAGGGAAATTATACATGATAAATTTCTTTGAGTTTGTTTTAAGAATTGATAAAGCAGAAGCTGAAGAAGTGTGACAAAGTGTCACATAAAACATTAGCACACAAGATAAGAGCACTTGGTGTCAGGGTTAACACGTTGTCCTTGTTTACACTGCTAACACATGACTGTGCAGCCAGATTCAAGGAGAACCTGATCATTAAATTTGCTGATGATACCACAGTGGTGGGGATCATCAGCAAAAATGATGAAACAATATACAGGGAGGAGGTCAAACACCTAGAGAGCTGGTGCAGTGACAACAACTTGATGCTTAATGTCACCAAAAACAAGGAGATGATCGTCGATTTCAGACGGTCTCAGCCTGAGCACACACCCCTCAGCATCAGCGGCTCCACAGTGGACAGAGTGGAAAACATCAAGTTCCTTGGGGTGCAGATCTCAGACAATCTCACCTGGTCCAGGAACACCACTGGGATTGTGAAATGGGCCCAGCAGAGATTGCACTTTCTGAGGAAACTTAAACAAGCATCACTCCCCACTAACATCTTAACTACATTCTACAGAGGCGTGGTTGAGAGTGTGCTGACCTTTTGCATCACAACCTGGTACTCCAGCTGCAGTGCTGCCGACAAAAAAGCCTTGCAGAGGGTGGTTAGGGGAGCAGAGAAGGTTATTGGGGTCTCCCTACCTTCTGCCCAAGACCTCTTTCAGAGTCGATGCCTCCAGAAGACATGGTACATCATTAAAGACCCCTCACACCCTCTCCATGAACTGTTTGTTCTTCTGCCATCAGGTAAACGTTACAGGAGCATCAAAACAAAAACCACAAGGCTACTAAACAGCTTCCTCCCACAGGCAGTCAGACTGCTAAATAGCTGCTCTACCTGACTCTGCTTTGGACACTTTCAACTTGCACTGGACACTTATAACTTGATTTTAACTGACATGTGGCTGTTGTGTTTTACTATTTATTGTTACGTTTATTATTAGTTTTGCATTTGTTATGTTATGATTACACTGCTCCTGGGAAACACTGTTTCATCCTGCCCTGCAGAGCTGATGTACGGTTAGAATGACAATAAAGTTTTTGAATCTTGAATCTTAATCTAATTAATGAAAGAACAGGCTCATGTCCTTAACCATTTATGGTCCTCACCATTTAACTTTCTATCAGCTGCTGGTGCCCATTTTTCATATGCAAATTGTGTCTAATTAAGTTTTATGCTTCCTGTGTTTTCTTGGCATCTAAAGGGTCTTCTCGGTGGCATCTGAAATAGAAACTGCTAAATATACTCAGCAAGTCAGGCAGCATCCATGACATTAAACTTCAGCCTACTTTCTGAGTTTGTGCTCCCAAAGCAAAATTAAAATTACCATAAGTCTCAGAAGGTACTCATGAGTCATTTTGTAAATTGTGTTTTCTGAAAATACATTACATTTCAAGTTCAGGTTTAAATTTAATTGTCATTCAACCATTAACATGAATGCAGTCAAACAAAACAGCTTTCCTCAGGGGCCAAGTTGAAAAACACAGTACCAACAGCCACACAGACAATCTATGGAGAGGAATAAACAATCAACATTTCAGTCCAAAACCCTTCTCTCCATAGATGTTGTCTGACCTGCTGAGTTCCTCTAACATTTTGTGTATGTTGACAAAGCTAAGTTATTCCACAACCAATAGAAGGATCAAATCCCTGTAATCCTACCAAAAATAAGTATTTGGTTCAGTAATAGACTCTGCACCAATAATATTGTACCTTGACCACTGAAGCCTTTACGTTCCAGTACTTTAGTCAAGTGGTCAAAAGCAGTAAAAACAGGGGTGTCCGGCCATACATGTGAATATTTGCTATGTTTATACTGAAAATGCAGGGCAAATCCAGTTTGTTTAATTACTACTCTACTATTCTGCTCTAAATCATCAGGTAGGAGGAACATGTTAAAGAATTTACTATTAATCTGTTTATTTATGTTCAGTCAGTTTCATCAAGATCATTCAGCTCCAATTTTCAGTAAAGTCTTGGCTAAATGATCTGAATTTCAAACCTGGTGTGAAATGCCTAGATAGAGTGGACATGGAGAGGTTCTTTCCAGTCATGGGAGAGCTAAGGATCAGAGGGCATAGCCTCAGAATAGGAGGTCCCTTTTGAATAGATGAGGAGGATTTTTTATAGCCAGAGGGTGGTGAATCTGTGGAATTATTTGCCATAAACAGCTGTGGAGACTAAGTCTTTGTGTATATTTGAAACAAGAGGTTGATATGTTCTTGATTAGTAAAAGGCATCAAATGTTCTGGGGAGAACACGAAGAATGGGGTTGAGAGGGAAAATAAATCAGCAATGGTCAAATGGCCGGGCAGACTTGATGGGCCAAATAGCCTAATTCTGGTCCCAAGTCTTTGAACTTCTTCCACAATGTCAACAAGATAAAGGAGATGGCTATCAACTTCAGCTCATACCCCTTTTACACCGGCGGAACAGCAGTGGAAATGGTGAGCAGTTTCAAACTCCTATGAGTGCACATCTCGCACAACTTCTCATGGTCCCAGAGCAAATTTTACACAATCAGGAAAGCTCACCAACACCTCTCATTTCTGAGAGGGCTGAAGTGAGTTGGATCATGCACATCTGTGCTCATGCCATTCCACAGATGTGCAATAGAGAGCATCCTAATGAGCTGCATCACTGCTTGGAACAGAAACTGCACTGCGGCGGACAACGGGTAGATAAAACTGCCCAACGCATCACCGACCCCAGCCTACCCATAATCAAGGACGCATATACAGAAAGTTGCCAGAAAAGAGCCAGTAACATAATGAAGGATCCTACCCACTGTGCTCATGGACTGTTTATTCCACTCCCATCAGGGAGGAGGCTATGAGGCATCCACACCAGGACCACAGATTCAAACCAGTTACTTTCCCCTATCAGCAAGGCCGATCAACACTTCCACCCAGTAACCCACCCTTCCACACTCCAACCACCACTACTTTATCATTTCCATTCAGTCACCTATGTACAGACACTCCTGTGCCTAGCATCACTTCATGGACATACAATCAATCTTTTGTATTTATATTTATTGTGTTCTTTGTTCTTTTTGTGCTGAATCTGTTGCGAATAAAATCTCAGGAGCAGCAGACAGAATAGATCAAGCT
The DNA here is from genome assembly GCF_048418815.1 of Hemitrygon akajei. NCBI lineage: Eukaryota > Metazoa > Chordata > Chondrichthyes > Myliobatiformes > Dasyatidae > Hemitrygon > Hemitrygon akajei. Next base: position 134,755,764 of record NC_133129.1, read on the forward strand.
GACTCAGAGAACTGGTTCAGACTATAGAAATTTATTTCAGATACCATGGAGAGCCTCTATACCTAAAAGCAGTGCATAGGGGCTCTGCTTATCTTACAGACCCGCTTCATTATATAGGCACAGTGTACGTGACTAAAAGCACTTAGCTTATAAGTACAACATTCCTGCCCTACCAAGGCGCATGTCTCTCCTTTTTCGGCTAAGAGCAGGTCCAGGGCTGTACTATTCTGCAAGGTTACCATCCTATGGGCAACTACCTCTATTGTTAGGTCTTTCACCTGCATCTGCACAACAATTAGGGCATCGGCAGTGTCATTGGCCAATTTGTCTAGAGCATCTGCCATATTAATAATTTCTCACAAATTTCGGGCCACACCATATGAGGGAAATGCTATCATCCAAAACCTTTCACTTCCGCTTACACCACCTTAAATAAGGGTGTTGCAATATATCTTTTATAGGATGCCAGAGGGCACTATATAGGCCAGATAACAGCCGCCCATCCAATTTCCTGGAGAGAGTGGTAGTGGAGGATTGCTTCTCTGAGTGGAGGTCTGTGACTAGTGGTGTGCCGCAGGGATCAGTGCTGGGTCCATTGTTATTTGTCATCTATATCAATGATCTGGATGATAATGTGGTAAATTGGATCAGCAAATTTGCTGATGATACAAAGATTGGAGGTATAGTGGACAGTGAGGAAGGTTTTCAAAGCTTGCAGAGGGATCTGGACCAGCTGGAAAAGTGGGCTGAAAAATGGCAGATGGAGATTAATACAGACAAGTGTGAGGAATTGCACTTTGGAAGGAAAAACCAAGGTAGAATATACAAGGTAAATGGTAGGGCACTGAGGAGTACAGTAGATCAGAGGGATCTAGGGATACAGATACAAAATTCCCTTAAAAGTGACATCGCAGGTAGATAGGGTGGTAAAGAGAGCTTTTGGTACATTGGCCTTTATAAATCAAAGTATTGAGTATAACAGTTGGAATGTTATGGTTCTATGGTAAGGAACGAAGGACCAGACCATGAACCGGAATGCGGACTTCACGGACCAGACCGTGACACCTTTACACTTATGTACTGGAAATGACATTAACAATCTGGAAATTTAACGGAATATGACAGCCAGTCAGTTAAAAATGTTCTCTAATTATCCAGTGGTTTGAAATTAAACAATTCTTGTATTTATTATCTGAGAATTTCAACATCAAGTGCAAGGTCAAAAGCTTTAAGTTCCTCAGTGTGAATATCACAAATGACCTGACTTGGTCTAACCAAGCAGAGCCCACTGCCAAGAAGGCCCACTAGTGCCTTTACTTCCTGAGAAAGCTGAAGAAATTTGGCCTGTCCCCTAAAACCCTCACTAATTTTATAGATGCACCGTAGAAAGCATTCTTCTAGGGTGCATCACAACCTGGTATGGAAGTTGTCCTGTCCAAGACCGGAAGAAGCTGCAGAAGATTGTGAACATAGCCCAGCACATCATACAAACCAACCTTCCGTCCTTGGACTCACTTTACACCGCACGCTGTCGGAGCAGTGCTGCCAGGATGGTCAAGGACACGACCCACCAGCCAACACACTTTTTGTCCCTCTTCCCTCCAGGAGAAGCTTCAGGAGCTTGAAGATTCATACGGCCAGATTTGGGAACAGCTTCTTTCCAACTGTGATAAGACTGCTGAACGGATCCTGATCCGGATCTGGGCCGTACCTTCCAAATATCCGGACCTGACTTGCACTACCTTACTTTCCCTTTTCTATTTTCTAATTATGATTTGTAATTTAAATTTTTATTATATTTAATTCAATTTGTACTCTAGGGAGCACGAAGAGCAGAAACAAATATTGCTGTGATGATTGTATGCTCTAGTATCAATTGTTTGGTGACAATAAAGTAAAGATGTGCTAGGGTAAATTCTATTCCACATTGCCAATTTGCAGGTTTCTTTTTCTCTCCCTCTTCATTCTTCAGCTCATGTCCGGAAGTTACTAAGCGTTATCATTGCTCTGCCCGGAGTCGGTTTCCGTATGCTGAATGCTTTTCCAAAGAAATCTAGCAAACCTCCAGAATTTGTGCCTTACACTCACCTCCATATCCGTAGCAAGGTATGAACCAGAAAGTCATTGATTGTTTTTTGAAAGAAAATTGCAAAATAAATACATAGGTTTTAATATTTCATAATGTATACACATCAACCCTTAGCAGAATAAAAGTACCACAGCCTGTGAACTTCCAAAATTTATATCAATTATAGAAATAAATGATTAAGAGTGTTCGGCCATTTGGGATTAAACTGAGTCCTTTGTTTCTATATGACAGTTATCATAATGTATACATTCTTCACAGAAGAACTATTTAGCCCAAACAGTCACTTTTCCAAATTATTGCTGTTTTTTATCTATTCTTGGGAGGATAGATGAATTTGATGAGTCATTTTTATTATGTATTTGCAGTGGAAGTTACGGCAATAAATAACGTTAAGTGTTCTGTAGTCACCATAACCTACTGTTACTAAGTTTATTCTCTTCACTACTTTTTGAAGAATAGCAAGATTCAACTACCTAATTCCTAAGAAGAACACTATCTGTTGTAATCAGGTTGATGCAGTTATTTCTAGTTATTTTGTTTAGATGTTCAATTTAAAGATTTGTAGCTTTATCCAGTAACATCTGCTGCAAGATTGTGGTTATAGGTTGAGTTAAACCGAGCTCAGTAAAGACACAGGCAAAAGCACTTTCACTTGAAATAAAGTCTATGTGTCAAAGATATGTCTTTTGTGATCTTATCAGGTTAAGGATCACAATCTCAATAAGCAGAGCATATTTTTAAAGCATTCCTGCCACCAATAACCAATGCCAGCTATTATATTTATATGTACTGTGTGTTTTTATTATTACTGCGTTCTTTATCGTATTCTGTTTTCTTTTGTGCTAATTTGGATCCAGAGAAACAACTTATTGTTCTCCTTTACACTTGTGTATTGGAAATTAAACAGTCTTGAATCTTGAATGCAGGACAAATGGATAGAGTAAAGTTTCTGTTAGATCCTGTTTCACAATTTGAACATAGAACACTGCTCAAGTGTGCAAATCATTGCTAACAAATCCAATGTGCAATTTTAAAGCCCATAGATTGAATTTAGATTTTACTCCAAAAACTGAACAGAAATTTAACAGATTTTTTCTCAATAAATTGACACAGTTACTAGCCTTCACTGGAGGTAGTATATCCTGCTTCTGGAACTTAAGCAATGAACTATAACTTGGGACCCCTCCACAAGTAATTTTGGTTAAGTCACACAATTTCATAATTTTCACTGATACCATTGTTTCCCTTTTTCTGCAATTCCAATTGTAACTGCTCTACGATTAACACTGAGCTTTCCTGTGGCAATGTTCCTCCTGAATCTCTCCACCTCTCATCCCTCCATAATACTCCATAATGCACACCTTATTTGACCAAGACTTTCACCATCTGTCCTAGTATTTTAAATTATCAAATTAGTACTATCAAATTATATGTCATTACTTTATTGGATATTTTGAGGTGTTAAAAGAACACAAAGGAGTTCATGAATGGCTGAAAGATCTGCCTCGACTCCTGTTTTTTTATGAGCCAAATATTCCTCATGTTCTAAACTATTCTATGAAATTTGTACTAAATCTACATTGGTGTCCTTGGCATGAAGCGACTGAGAGTACAAGACTCCCTTCCCCCCCCCCCCCCCCAGATCCCCAGATAGGACGCCAGTCTATCGCGAGGTTAACCCCCAGCATTTTGCCGGTACCCATTTTCAGCTGAGAGGACTGAAGCAATGTGTGCTCAAGACACAACATGCTGCCTCGACTGGGGCTCGAACTCACAACCTTCAGATCACTAGTCCAACATCTTAACCACTTGGCCACGCACCACACTACATTTTGAAGGCTGAGAAGCAATGCTAACGTACAGTCTGTTGCATTTCAGAATAGGTAGAAAAGAGATTTTCACAAAAATTTGTAGATGGTTGGTGGGGGGTGAGTAAGGTCAAATACTTTGCACTTGCAAAGAGCTGGCACAGATTCCAAAGGACTCAGTAGTCTCCTTTGTTGCTACTATTCCATGCTTCTATGAACCTAAAGTACAAGTAACAAAAAATCTTAAGCAATGCAAAGACACTGTTTAGACAGGTATGTCAGCACGACTTGAAAGTCACAGCCAATAATAACTGTTTAAACAATCTTGAAATTTCCTTTGGGATTGTTTGAATTATTTATTTTGTTATCAAAACCACTGCCATAAAGGACAATGATGCACAGAAAAGACTTTACCTTCAAAATCAACCTGCTAAAATTTATTCAGCAATGTAAATCATCAAATGAAGAGCGATGTTTCCTGAGACTCCAATGTACGTTGCATTGAGTCAAAAAAGCCAACTGAAATTAGTAAATTATATAAGATGAATATAAATACATAAATGAAAGCTGACTCATGACAGCATCTCATGATAGTGTGAAATCAGATATAATTTGTATAATTTCTATTTTGAAAAATGATTCCAAAAAACTGAAAGAGAAACATTATAATTAGAGAAAACATTTAATTGTTAGAACAATGTGAAATTCTGACGATACAACTATTGTTGGCAGAATTTCAGATGGTGACGAGAGGGCGTACAGGAGTGAGACGGTTGAGTGGTGTTGCTGCAATAACCCTGCACTCAATATCAGTAAGACCAAAGAACTGATTGTGGACTTCAGACAGGATAAGGCGAAGGAACACACGCCAGTCCTCATAGAGGGATCAAAAGTGGAAAGAGTGAGCAATTTCAAGTTCCTGTGTGTCAATATCTCTGAAGATTAAACCCGGAACCAACATATCGACGCAATTAAAAATGCAGCATGACAGCGGTTATACTTCATTAGACTTGCAAAATCCATATCTCTTAAATGGATAAAGATTACAATTACTGTAATTCATGATCCACTGAAGTGTGAGTTTGCTTGACAACTCCAGCAGAACTGCATAAGATGTCAAATACTTCCTTATTCACAAACCAGTGCACAAACATCATATAACTGCTGGTGCCCGACGATTAATTTCTATGTTGTAAAAATTCAGTATATTTTAATTCTATTGAAACATAATTTTCTGACAATTTCTGTCATGTTGCTTTTTTTTATTTTATTAAGATAATAGTGCGTAACGGCCTTTTCTGACTCTTTGAGCCGCCCCACCAGCAACTCTAGCCTAATCAAGGGACAATCTACAATGACCATTTAACCTTCCAACTAGTATGTCCAGTACTAGTATGGAGCACTTTAGTTTAATATGAGGTTGTGTGAGTATTAATCACAAGAGGAATACAAGCATTATAGTATCAATGATCTCAGTGAAATCAGAATGTATTGTCAACCTAATGGCTATTTTACGTTCAAGTAGAAAGTGAATTTTAGGTTGTAAATTAATTTTCAAAGCTTTAGAGATTGTAGAAAATAAAGATTTCCAGAACGATTTTAATGAAGAACGTGGCCAGAATATGTGTGACAAGTTAGCTACTTCAGTTTTACATCTATCGCAATAGTTATCTATACTAGGAAATATTTTAGATAGTCTCTCCTTTGTTAAGTAATAACGGTGTACAATTTTAAATTGAATTAAACAATGGTTGGCACATACAGAAGAAGAATTTACGGTTTTCAAAACTCGAAGCCAATCTTCATTAACAAAGGTCATGTTAAGTTCTCTCTGCCAATCTTGTTTAATCTTTAGTGATAGTTTCTCTTTTTGTAACAAAAATAAATTATAAATTCTACTAATGGAACCTTTCACGAGGGATTCAATTTCAAAATGGTATCCAACAAATCAGATTCTTGTAAATATGGAAATTTAGGTAAATATTTTTGTAAAAAATGTCTAACCTGAAAATATTGCAAAAAATGTGTATGAGTGAGAGAATATTTGTTAATTAACTCCTCAAAAGTCATCAATTGACCATCACAAATAAATCTGTAAAAGAATGAATTCCTTTATTTTTTTCATAGAAGAAAAATGGGGTCAGTTGTTGAAGGTTTAAATGAAAAGTTTCGATATAAAAAGCTCGATAAAAGCTTTGAAAATTAATTTACAACCTAATAGATTGACTGTTCTATTTGGAATAGTTCCCCATCATATTCAGGGTATCTCATCTTCAGATCAACATGTAATTGCATTTGTTACACTGCTGGCAAGAAGGGCTATTTTATTAAAATGGAAAGATATCTCTTCCCCTACATTAATTGAATGGTTTTCGCAAGTGATGTTATGTCTTAGTTTGGAAAAAATTAGAAGTAGAACTTTTGATCCTCGATTTGATTTTGAGAGAAGATGGGTTTCTTTTGCCAAATATTATCATTTAATTTGAATTAAGTTATATGGCATCCTTCCAATTTTATTTTTTTTATAAATATGAAATGGCGGTTGATGACTTTTTTTTTGTATACTTAGATGATGGTCAAATATATTGATCTGGGGGGTTGATTCCTAATGGGGTTTTTTTCCCTAGTTAGATGGGGTTATTTTTTTTCCTTCTTTTTCCTATATATAAAAAAGATTCCATTTTTATATTTTAAGGTAAGTTTTTTTTCTTCAGCTTTATTAATTGTATACATATTAATCTGTTGAAGTTTTGTATCATTTTATAGCTGTTGAAGATTATATATCAATAAAAAGATTCTAAAAATGAAATGAGAAAGTGAATTTTACACAACTTTGACTTTAACTGAAAGTTTTTGTTTTTTGGGGTGGTAGCTGTAAGGATGTAACTTCTTTCTAACTCTAGGGAAGAAAGCAAGTGTTTCTCACTTTCCCTGTCCGTTAATACCAGTCCTTTAAAAATAACATCTGAAGATCTGTCAGAAAAAATGTCTATTACAATTGAAGGCCAACTTTCCCTTCAAGTAAAGAATATTCTTAAAACACCTAGAGTTATGCAATTATACAAATTCAGCATTTGTTTCAGATGAATTGAAAAAGCATTAAACCAAGTCAAATGAATATTTTGCACAATTATGATCGCTTGTTTTAATACAGTGGCATGTAATTAATAGTTAAATTCATCAAGAATATTTATATTCTTGAAAAGTTGGGATCACCTTAGTTCTCATATGTCTTAATGCACTGCTCAATATTTTAATGGCAAAGCTATAAGTCTGATGGAGATGAATTTCCTTCATGTCTGTTTGACCCATTCTTGTCAAGGAAAGGGCTTTGTTTACCTGAACATGTTTCTTCAAACCTGCTATGCTTTTATATCCTGCTTAACCAAATGTGACAATCCTTTAAGTTTCTCCTTGTGCCAGATATTGCTGGTATTGAAAGGGGCTGGAAAACAGAGGTAGAGGAAGTGTTAATAGCAACTTCTGTCATGGTCTGGTCCGTGAAGTCCGTGTTCCAGTTCACAGTCCGGTCCGTGGTCTCCAGACTCCGGGTCTTCCGGCTGTCCCTTGTTTCAGTTGGGCTTAATCATAGGCACCTGATGCTCGTCTTGGGGCTGAGAATAAAAGTGGCCCTGGGGTCGAGTGTGGGGGCTGGTTTGTCTTGTCAGTATCTCGTCCTTGCCTCTGTGGGGTAAGTCAGGCTGTCTTTGCCATTACCCTGTGGTTGGATCTATCCCTTCCTGTCCTTGCCTCTGTTGGGTAAGCCAGGTCATCTTTGCCATTAGCCTGAGGCTGGACTGTTCTCTTCCCTTCTTTTTGCTGTAGTCCTTGGCTGAAGCCTCGCCTGCTACCTTTTGTGCGGAGCCTCGCCATCAAGTTCTACCACTAGACCAAGACTGGAGCTTTGCTGTGTCTAGATAAGGAACCGCCTTTCGTTGTTTGGAACTGTCTCTTTGTGTCCTCACCTTCGCTAGGTAGGTCCGGCCGTTTGCCACTACCTTGTGTTGGGAACCATCTCATTATGTTCAGCTTTCTATGTATGAGTCCTGGCCCTACATCCTGTTCCCAAGGAGGGGTCCCGGTGTTCCGCATTCCTGTCTCCCAAGACCAAGGCTCTGTGTTCCAGTCTCCCAAGTCTGAGTCTGAGTTTCATGCCCTCATCCAGCCCAGGAGCCCCACGTCCTGCCCCCATGTCCAGTCCTGTTGCCTTGCCATGTCTTGTCCTCGCCTAGACCTGGAGTCCGAGCCCGAGTCAAGACCCAGGTTCCGGGTCCCTGTCCAATCTCTGGCTCAGAGTCCTTGTCCAGTTTCCAAGTCCCTAGTTCCTAGTCCAGGTCCCGCTTCCCTAGTCTAGTCCTAGCCCAGGCCCTGTATCCTAGTCTCCTCCAGGGCCTGTGTCCTGTCCAGAGTCATTTCTTTCCCACTTCCCTTGCTTTCTTGACACACCTAGTCCTGTCCCTAGGACTTCAGTGTCTGTGTCTTGCATTTGGGTCTGCTCTCAATGCCCACCTTATGACAACTTCCTGCTAATTGACCTTTTTTTCCCAGTTTCTAGAATGTGTTTTCAGTGTCTTAATCATCATATTATGTTCATCTTTGCCTCCCTACCTTCATTTCACTGGAGACTCAGTAAATCACAATTAGTGCTTTACATCTTCCATCACAAGGAGTTTGAGCAGCACCAATTATCCCTGGAATTTATCCTCTTGCGCTGCTGGGTGACCTATTATAAGCACACAATTTTCAACCAGTTAAGCAGCAAAATTACTTGCCTACGGATGTACTCAATTATACCAGGAGGCACATTCAGTGAAGCTGTTTATGTCTTTGACATTAACATTCCCATGAAAAGACAGAAATGCTTATAGAGCTCGTTTTTACCCATAAATTATAAATTCTGACTAGTTCCAACCCATTAAGCCAAATGGGATCTTGTATCAAATCTGTTTTAAAATGGATCTCATCAGTTGAAACAAGTGAATATTTTGTCACCTGCATTTAAAAAGGATCACGCTATATCAACTGATGTTAATGGGGCACAAAGCTATTGACCTTATTTTATAACTCTTGCCGAGCAGTAAAAATTACCATTCTCGTTATAGAGTATAGATTCCCAGGTATACACTGTGACATGCAAAAGGTGATCCAGATGATAGAATAAGTTGCTTTTATAAAAATGTGCAATAACTAAAATCTTAGTCTGTCATCTTTGAATTTAGAACTCCAGGTTTCTTTTGATGCACAAACGATGTATGTGGTATAACAGAAATACAGTTTTTCCATTTACTATACCAGTCTAAGAACAATACATATTAATGCTGATGTGATATTTCTGTTGTTGAATAAATGTGATTAGTGCTAGATTAATTTCAGCATCTTTAGAAGAAAAACTATCATTCTTTCCATCCAAGAAAGAAGACCTTTTCTTCTTAAAGTTAAGGTATAAGTACATCTGTTATCAAAAGAAGTTTGTTAACAGGAACAAATAAGATACATTTCACATATCTATAGTTATACTCCCAAGAGGTACTTTCACCTATTGAGCCACTTTATCAATAGTATTTCCCCGCTCCTCCAACCCCAGATAATACATCATATCAGGAATGAAATGAACACCTGCAATTTATATACTGAAATACTTGAAGTATATAATAATTTAACAAAATATTATTACTTTCCACCTCCAAAAATCTAAAAAAGAGGGTGGCATGGCTTTACCTAACTTTCGCTTATATTACTGGGCAGCTAATATACATTGTGCTGCCTTCTGGTCTTTCTTCCACGGTCAACCCGAGTGCCCTAACTGGGTGGCAATGGAGTTGAGCTCCACTAAAGAATTATCTATATCTGCACTTCTTGGCTCTGCACTCCCTAGCAGCCTGCCCAGATCAATAGCTAATCCTCTCGTTAGACACACTTTGCGTATATGGGCTCAGTTCAGGAAATGCTATGGTTTCCAGGGGTTTTCCGTTTCTAGCCCTGTCGCACATAATCACCTTTTTTTACCTACTATGTACGATTCAGCATTCCATGTTTGGTACAGGAAGGGCATTAGACATTTTGAAGATCTCTTCATTGATAATCGCTTCGCTTCTTTTCAGCAGCTCTCTGTTAAGTTCAACCTGCCTAACGCTCACTTTTTCAGATATCTCCAAATCCGACACTTTACTGCTCCTTTAATTCCTAACTTTCCTGAAATGCCTGCAAAAAATGCTATGGACCTATTTCTTTCCATTAATCCACTAGGTAAAGGTTTAATTTCAATTATCCGAGATAAACTAGCAGCCTTACGATGGGCCCCCGTGGATAAAATTAAAATGGCCTGGGAGCAGGATTTAAATATCTCCTTATCCGAGGAGAGCTGGGACTCAGTTCTCAAATCGGTTAACTCAACCTCCCTTTGTGCTCGCCATTGCCTCTTACAGTTTAAGATAGTTTAGATTTAGACATATGGGCTCTATGAACAATCTCGATTCTACCCTGGCATTAGTCCGCTCTGTGATAAATGCAAGAGGGGCGTGGCCTCTCTCATCCATATGTACTGGTTCTGTCCTAGCTTGGAGAAATTCTGGAAAGATGTCTTCACTACGTTATCATGTATTCTGAATCAGCACCTAGAACCTAACCCCTTAATTGCTCTGTTCGGTTTTTGGGGCGAGACAGATTTATGTCTGGGTCCGACCAAATGCCAAATACTATCCTTTGCCTCTCTCCTGGCGAGACGCTTGATCCTCCTTAGATGGAGAGATGTTGCCCCGCCCACTCATGCGCAATGGCTTAACAACATTATGGCCTGCTTGGACCTCGAAAAAATTCATTATTCAGTTCTTAATTCGGATCTAAAGTTCCATAAGGTCTGGGGACCTTTTATCGAGTACTTTCATAACCTTCCTCTTGACTAGGGTTTTTTTTTTCTTTTTTTTCTCTTCTTTTCGGTCCCTTGCTTTCAGCTCCCTTTTTTTGTCTGGTAGCAGGCATTATTATCCTCTGTTGCTAAGTGTATTCACAGTCTGGGTGTTTGACTGTCCGGACTTATACTCTTTATACTGTGTGGTGGTTGGTCTGGAGTTGTTGTTTTTTTCTTGTGTTGTGGGGCTTGGGGAGGACACTAAGCTCACGTCTTTAATTTAGGTGCTTTTTTGTTAAATTCTCTTCCTTTGTAGCATATTGTTATTGTATGCTTAATCTTGCACTGTATTAATGCTCCCCACTGGGATTTGGGGTTTTTAATTTTGTAAAATGTTTTGAAAAACTAATTAAAAAAATTAAAAAAAAAAAAAAATATTATTACTTGATATTTTATAGCAAACACGGCAGCTACTTGGCAATAAAAACATTAGTCAAAACAGGGAAATAAAATGTTAATAACTTATTGTTAGCCGGGGATAATTTAAACAATTCCAGAAACAACATAAAAAGGAAGCAGCCGATAATGGCTGTGATTACAAAATGAAATGAGGAAAATACAAATTGGCTCTATACTATCTATTTGCCAGAATATTTAATGAAGTACCAGAACTACCAGGATGCCAAAACAAATGGTATTTAAAAACACAGAAATAGGAGTCCATGCTGTCTGGCCTCTCATTCTTCTTCTTCCTCTTCTGCCTTTCAACTCACAGGTGAGCATTGGCCATCAACAACATCTTTCCAGATCAACCTGTCTTGTGCATGCCTCTCCAGCTGTGACCATGTCATTCCCACTCTCCTGGCATCGGTTAACACTTCCCTCCTCCATGTGGACTTAGCCCTACCTCAATTTCGCTTGCCCTGAGGATTCCATGTTTGGTGATACTGTTTGGGGGCTTCCTCAACATGTGTCCTATCCAACACCACTTCCTTCTCTTGACCTCTGCCTCAATTGGTGTCTGGTTGGTCCTTTGCCATAATTCTGTATTGTTCACATAGTCTGTCCATCTTAGCCCCAAAATCTAACGTAGGCATTTGTTGATGAAAGTCTGGGTTTTTCTGATTACTTCTGATGTCAGTCTCCAAGTTTCAGAGCCATATAGGAGGACAGATTTGACATTTGAGTTAAAGATTCTCATTTTGGTGCTTAACCTTAGTTATTTTGCCATCCAAACTGGACGTAGTATTATAAAGACTCCTCTGGCTTTTTGGATCCTGGTCTTTACATCCTCGTCAGTACCTCCTTTCTTGTTGACGATGCTTCCCAGATAGACAAATGACTCAACTTCTAGAGCAGCATTTCTCAGGGTAACTGTGTTGTTTCCTGCATTTACTTTTAGTAACTTTGTTTTCCCTACATGGATGTGTAGCCCTATTTTCTACGATGTGGAGTCGAGAAAATCTGTTTTCTCTTGCATCTGAGCATGGCTGTGTGACAGTAGTGACAAATCATCGGCAAAGTCAAGATCAGCCAGCTGTCTAAACAATGTCCACTGGATTCCATTCTTCTTGCCATCTGCTGTTTGCTTCATAATCCAGTCCACCGCTAGCAGGAAGAGAAAAAGGGACAGTAAGCATCTCTGTCGTACCCCGGTGTTGACCTTGAAAGTATCTGACAACTGACCTACATGGATTACTCTGCATTCCATATCTTCATCGATCTTCTTTACCAAGTTAGTTAACTTCTCTGGAATCCCAAAGTGCCTCATTAGTTTCCACAATGTCTCTCTGTCCAAGCTGTCAAATGCTTTTTCATAATCTACAAAATTAATGTACAGGGATGTGTTCCATTCCAACAACTGTTCAATGATGATCCTCAGAGTTGCAATCTGATCAGTGCAAAATCTGTTTTGTCGAAATCCTGCTTGTTCATCCACTGCATTTTTCAATCTCTCTAAAATGATTGTACTCAGAACTTTCCCTGGCACTGAAAGCAACATTATCCCTCTTAGTTTTTGCATTCCTGGAGATCTCCTTTCTTAGGTATTTTAACTAGATGTTCTATTCTCCAGTTTTTGGGTACTTCTGCTTCCCAGACCCTTTTTATGATGTAGTGCATCATTTCAATAGATATGTCTATACTGCTCGAGCGCCTCTGGAGGTGTACCATCAGGTCCTGCAGCTTTACCATCCTTTAGGAGCTTGATTGCCATTCCGATCTCCTCTTTGGTAGGAGTGCCACAGTCTATCTCTAGATTGTTCTCTGCTTGTGGGAAGACAGGTGGTTCTGGTGGTGATGGTCTGTTTAGAAGCTATTCAAAGTGTTCAGCCCATCTTTGGGTCTGGTCCTCAACTCCTGACAGAACTGGTCCATTTCTGACACCTCCCTCCCCTTTCTTGATCTTTCTGTCTCCATCTCTGGAGATGGCCTATCTACTGATATCTACTATAAGCCTACAGACTCTCACAGCTACCTGGACTATTCCTCTTCCCACCCTGTCTCTTGCAAAAAGGCTATCCCCTTCTCACAATTCCTCCGTCTCCGCCGCATCTGCTCTCAGGATGAGGCTTTTCATTCCAGGGCAAAGGAGATGTCTTCCTTTTTTTAAACAAAGGGGCTTCCCTTCGTCCACCATCAACTCTGCTCTCAAACACATCTCTCCCATTTCCCACACATCTGCCCTCACCCCATCCACCCGCCACCCCACTCGGGATAGGGTTCCCCTTGTCCTCACTTACCACCCCACCAGCCTCCAGATCCAACATATAATTCTCCGTAACTTCCGCCACCTCCAACGGGATCCCACTACCAAACACATTTTTGCCTCCCCCCCCCTTTCTGCTTTCCGCAGGGATCGCTCCCTATGCGACTCCCTTGTCCACTCGTCCCTTCCCACCGATCTCCCTCCTGGCACTTATCCTTGTAAGTGGAACAAGTGCTACACCTGCCCTTACACTTCCTCCCTCACCACCATTCAGGGCCCCAGACAGTCCTTCCAGGTGAGGCGACACTTCACCTGTGAGTCGGCTGGTGTGGTATACTGCGTCCGGTGCTCCCGGTGTGGCCTTTTATATATTGGTGAGACCCAACGCAGACTGGGAGACCATTTCGCTGAACACCTACGCTCGGTCCGCCAGAAAAAGCAGGATCTCCCAGTGGCCACACATTTTAATTCCATGTCCCATTCCCATTCTGATATGTCTATCCATGGCCTCCTCTATTGTCCAAATGAATCCAAACTCAGGTTGGAGGAACAACACCTTATATACTGGCTGGGTAGCCTCCAACCTGATGGCATGAACATTGACTTCTCTAACTTCCGTTAATGCCCCTCCTCCCCTTCTTACCCCATCCCTGACATATTTAGTTGTTTGCCTGTTCTCCATCTCCCTCTGGTGCTCCCCCCACCTCCTTTCTTTCTCCTGAGGCCTCCCGTCCCATGATCCTTTCCCTTCTCCAGCTCTGTATCACCTTCGCCAATCACCTTTCCAGCTCTCAGCTTCATCCCACCCCCTCCGGTCTTCTCCTATCATTTCGCATTTCCCCCTCCCCCCACTACTTTCAAATCTCTTACTATCTTTCCTTTTGGTTAGTCCTGACGAAGGGTCTCGGCCCGAAACGTCGACAGCGCTTCTCCCTATAGATGCTGCCTGGCCTGCTGTGTTCCACCAGCATTTTGTGTGTGTTGTTGTTTGAATTTCCAGCATCTGCAGATTTCCTCATGTTTGCTCTTCTTTATCCTTATTTGGTCTTTCCACTGGTTGAAATTTGCCAGAGAGTTTCTTGGTTGTGTCGAACAGTCCTTTCATGGTCCCTTTTGATGCTTCCTGCTCTGCTTTTGCTAGGTCTTCAATATAGTTTCTTTTGTCCATTTTGATGTTTGCTTTCACTTCCTTATTTGCTTCTGTGGAGTTTATCTGTGCAACAGTCTTGGATGCTCTTGTTTTGCTTTTGTTAAGTGCTATTTTTCTGAGTGTTTCAGCAGAAATCCATGGTTTGTGTTGGCGGTCTTTCTTACCTAGAACTTCTTCACATGTGCTGATCCAGACATCTTTGGCTTGTTCCCAGATCCCCTGCACACTTGTTTCTTCATTTAAGTTCTCCAAGGCTTGAAATCTGTTCTTCAATTCTAAATTGAGCTGTTGTCTTTTCCCCTGGTCCTTCAGAAATTATGTTGCCTAGCTCTTCGTTTTGCTTGTTGCAGCATAGTTCCTTTTAAGTTTGAGCTGAAGCTTACCAATAACAAGATGATGATCTGATGCCACATCCGCACCTCTAAGGACTCTGACGTCCTGCATGGATCTTCTGAACTTCTTACCGATATAGATTTGGTCGGTCTGGTTTTCTGTTCGATGATCTGGTGAAACCCATGTTGCCTTGTGGGGGAATATGCTGCCACTGATTACCATTTCGTTGACTGCACAAAGGTCTACAAATAGCTCTCCATTTTCATTTTTGCCTCCAAGTCCATGCTGCCCCATTATTTCTTTAAATCCTGTGTTGTCATTTTCAATTATAGCATTGAAATCTCCCATGAGGAATGTGATGTCTCTTCTTTTCAGCTTCTCCAGGAGTACTTGCTGTCTGTTGTAGAAATCTTCCTTGACAATGGTGTCCTTGTCATTTGTAGGGGCATAGGTCAACACAATGTTTGGATTTATTCTCCTATTACTGGTGCAGAAGGTTGCAGACATGATCCTGGATCCTGATGGTTCCCAAGCCAAAAGTGATCCCTTTGCTTGTTTTAATAACATTAATCCTACTCCCTCAGTTTGTGGTGCATTATCTGCCATGTGTCCTGAATAGATGATAGTTTCCCCTGAAGTGAGTTGTACTTGCCCTGAATTTGTCCATCTAGTTTCACAGAGTCCCAAAATATCTAATTTATTGTTCTGAAATCCCTTTGCAACTTGCAGGGTTTTCCCAGCTTCATACATGGTCCTCACATTCCAGATGCCAATTCTGGAGATCTTCTTGGTTGACAGCAGGTATTTCGGTGAAGGAGCTTCCTTTTGGCTTTCCTTTCTCCACATCATATGGCTCTCCAAAAGAGGCCCTACCTCTCCCAAGACTGGCTGGCTTGGTTTTGATGCTGCTGATGTTTCTGTAGCAATAATTGTTTTTACAGGATAGGGCTGCTAACCCTGTGCCCAACCCTCCTTAGTCGCCTTTTACGACATGCATGGCAGGGGACAGCCGTTCTATTCTTTGAAAGACCCAGAAACTGCACGGGTGCTGGTCTCTCATGCCGACTGCTATTTAGTAAGATTATGGTAAATCTTTCAGGTCAGTACTATTTTCCTGCAGTGTCCTTATATCCTTCAGTTCTCTTAATGTTAAAAAAGATATTAATTACTGCCTTCAATATACTCAGCAATTGACTGAACCTTTTGGTGAAAATAATTATTTTTATCTCTGTCCTGAATGGCTGATCTGTTATTTTGAGACTGTGATCCCTGGTTCTAAATTCCCCAAGCTGGGAGAAAGATCAACTCTGTATCTACTCTGTCACCCCGCTTAAAATACTCATTTTAAATCACCAATTTCCCTGAATGCTCCGAGGTAGAACTTCTACCTACTACTTACAGATTTGAAGACTTTGAAATGACATTCTTGAGCTTGGAACAGGACCCAGTGTATTAGTGTTACATTAATTTGCAAAAGGCTCAAATAAACTATTAATTTTAGAGTTTGAGAGCAGCCATGAAGTTAGCCAGTATATATTATATAAATGGGAAGTTTGGAAAAAGACAGATTCTCTAAGTGTTGCTTGTGGAAGTTTTGCTCAGCAGTACTATTAATTTCCTTTTTCATTTTGGACTGTGTTGCTATTCACCAACTAACAAATGTATTTGACATTTTACTGTCATTTAAACAATATTCAATATTTGTTCCCTTTCTCCAAAATAAACTCAAATGTAATGGCTAACTGCAAAGTTCAATTGTAAAAGTTACTGTTCCTTGTAAAAGCTACTGCTCTCGAAACAGGAGATGCTTTGTTTCATCGTAATATTTTAATAAATCCCTCAGTTTATACACATTTTTATCTCAGTTGGTTTTAATTAGAATATAGAACAGCAGAGCACAGGAACAGGTCTTTTGACCGAATCTTGTGCCGAACCAAATGGATTTGTGATCAAATGACCAACTAAACTAATCCCTTATGCGAAAAAGGATCTAGTGCTTTCCCAGCATATATGATGAATAAACTCTTCTTGGGCTTCCAGCCGGGTACAAATATCAATTATAACCAATGTTTCATTGACAAACTTCTTTAGGGATTGATACCTGTACCCGGCTGGAAGCATAAGAGTTTATTAATTCCTTATAGACAATAGACAGTAAGTGCAGGAGTAGGCCATTCGACCCTTCTAGCCAGCACCGCCATTCACTGTGATCATGGCTGATCATCCACAATCAGTACCCCGTTCCTGCCTTCTCCCCATATCCCTTGACTCCGCTATCTATAAGAGCTCTATCTAACTCTCTCATGTTATGTTATGTTATCTCAATGTTATGCCTACACATTGTCCATATCCTTACATTTTTGTCACATTCACGTGCCCATCTAAACGTCTCTTAAAAGTCCCTAATGTATCTACCTCTACCACCACTCCAGGCAGCGCATTCCAGACACACATTACTCTCTGTGTAAAAAAAATGTGGCCCTCACATCACCTTTAAAATTACTCCTTCTCGCCTGAAATGCATGCCCTCTGGTATTGGATATTTCAACACTAGGAGAATGTTTACTCAATTGATGCCTCTCATAATCTTATTCATTAAATCTCCCCTCAATCTTTGCCACTCCAGAGAAAACAACCAAACTTTGTCCAACCTCATTACAGCACATGCTCTCTAATCCAGGCAGCTTCCTGATAAACTACTTTACTCCCTCTCCAAAGCCTTGACACCCTTCCTATAATGGGGTGACCAGAACTTTATGCAATACTCAAGATGCAGCCTAACCAGAGTTTTATAAAGCTGCAACAATATCACTTCCTGATTTTTAAACTCAATGTCTCAACTAATAAAGGCAGGCATACCATATATGCCTTCTTAACCACCCTATCAACCTGTGTAGCCAATCTCAGGAAGCTATGAACTTGGATTCCAAGAGCCACCTCAATGCTCTTTAAAATACTCAACACTACTTCCTTTACTTTGAAATGCCCTAGCACCCTGGGCACTGATCTCCCTGTTCTCCACGTCCTTCTCCTTGGTAAATAGTGATGTAAAGTATTCACCAAGGACCTCACCCACATCCTTCACGTTGAAGCCAATGTTCCTCCCTTTAACCTTGAGTGGTCTCACCCTCTCCCTGGTTATCCTCTTGTTGCTGATGTATGTATAGAATACCTTTGGATTCTTTTTAATCCTACTGACCAAGGGCTTTTCATGGCCCCTCCTGGCTTTCCAATTCCCTCAAGTTCTTTTCTGGCTTCTTTACAATCCTCACGAGCTCTGTTTGATTCTAGCTTCCTAAGCTTTACATACTTTACTTTTTCCTTCTTGATTAAATTTGTCACCTCCCTCAACATCCAAGGTTCTCTTACCTCGCCATCCTTGTTCTTCCTCCTGATTGGAACACATCTGTCCTATATTCTGTGCATGTCAGATGTGGATTTACCCAAAACAGCTGTTCCCAGTTAACTCTCCCTAGTTCCTGACTAATGCTCTTGTAATTTGCCCTGCTCTAGTTTAATACTCTCTGGTGCAGTCAATATTTATCCTCATCTATAGCTACCTTAAAATTTAAGGAACTGTTCTCACTGATCCCTAACTGCTCATCCACAGAAAGGTCGGTCACCTGGCCAGGCTCACTACCCAACACCAGATCCAGCACAGCCTCTCCTCTTGTTGGGACTATCCACATATTGATTTAAGAAACCCTCCTGGATGCACCCAAGAAACTCTGCCCCATCTAAACCATTTGCACTAAGAAGGTCGCAGTTTACATTAGGGAATTTGAAGACACCCATGACAACCACCCTGTTGTATTTATACCTTTCCTTAATCTGCTTGCATATCTGTTCCTCAATGTCCCAATGGCTCTCGGGGTCTGTAGTACAATCCCATCAGTGATTACTTCCTTCCTATTTTTGAGATGTCCCCATATACGCCCAGTGAACAAGCTTTCCATTTTGTTCCCTCTGAGCACAGCTGTGATATTGTCCCTGATCAGACATGCAACTTCCCTCCCCATTTACCTCACTCTTCATCTTTTTTAAAACATCGAAATCCTGTGGCATTAAGCCCTATTCCTGTCCCTCTTTCAACCATGTTTCTGGAATGACTACATCATGGTTCCATGAAGAAGATATGTGGAAGATAGCCCTTTAGTTATGCTTAATCCTAATTCAGACTTCAAAATAAAATTAGGTCCTTATTCTAATCTCACCAAACATCTTGTTGTGTATTCACCAAGTACAAATCTTTTCCAAAGAGAACCAAAGTTGATGACTTTCCTTTTTCCTTTAGACTTATTAACTTTGTATTTAAAATTGCTCTTTATACACATAGGATACACTCTGCAAAATTTCTGTAATTAAAATTAGTATGATTATTAAATGTTAATTATGAAACTGAATTGCATTAAATCATTTAAATTTATTACATGAAACACAAACAGAATTCATAGAAATTCATCATGCATGCAATATGGCACCAGCTAATGGCAACGTCCTGCAGACAGATCATGAAACTACTACTTCTCCCTCTTTTAAATATACTTCTACTACTAATCTGTGTGCAACTGGGGCCTGTAAGTTACAGTTTTGAAAATTTGGCTGAGTGGTGTAATAGCAACGACCTCTCACTCAATGTCAAGGAGAGGGAAACCAGCGATCCATAAGCCAGTAATCATTGGAGGATCAGAGGTGGAGAGGGTCAGTAACACTCTACTTCCTCAGGAGCCTGTGGAGATTCGGCATATCATCAAAAACCTTGGTAAAATTCTATAGATGCATGTTGGAAAATGTGCTCACTGGCTGCATTATGGCCTTGTATGGGAACACCAATGCCTTTGAGCAGAAAATCCTTCAAAAGGTTGTGGATTCAGCCCAGTACATCAGAGGTAAAATCTTCCCAACCATTGAGCATAGCTACATGAAAAGCAGCATCCATTATCAAAGATCCTCATCACCCAGGCCTCACTCTTTTCTCCATGCTGCCATCAGGTAGAAGGTGCAAGAGCCTCAGGACTCCCACCCACCAGGTTCAAGAACAGTTACTACCCCTCAACCATCTGGCTCTTGACCAAAAGGGGGTTAACTACTCTTACATAAGGACTCTTGTTATTTCATGCTCGTTATTTATTGCTATTATTTATTATCTGCATATGCACAGTTTGTTCACTGTTTGCAGGTTCTTTTTAGTTACTGTTCTATAGATTTGCTAAGTATGCCTGCAGATAAAGAATCTCAGGGTTGGAAGTGGTGACATGTATGTACTTTTATAATAAATTTACTTTGAACTTTGAGCTAAGGCAATTTCAGATCCCATTTGCACAGGAATTTGCTGATATTTCCCATCAAGAATTGTGGGGAACTCGTGTCCATGAGTCTCTTGCACCAGAACATCAAAAATTGATACTAGTTTAAGCTAACTTTCAGCTGCAGACTACAATGGACAATTCAATTTTAAACCCTAATAACAAGCAGAATTTGCTTGTTTAGAGATTAAAAGCATGCCTGTGCCTTTGCCTGTACTGGAACTTTTGCCATGATTTTGCCTATTCATTTAAGTATTATCTTTGTAATTTAGCATGTTCGCTTATTTTGCTTTCCATGCTATTTTTATTTCATCAAAGGTAAGCAATCTTTCATCCCATTACCTCTGTAATTTTCATGCCTGTCCTGGGGTAGGTCACCATTTACTAGAAACTTATCAGGATGGGGCATATAAATACAAGATCAGAGACTAGGCACCCTGCTGGGACTGACTCCCCAGGTATTTTTGTAAATGTGAAGGTGCAATCCAGCTCATTGAATTATGCCTCAATTGCGTGGATGAGTTCTGCCCAACACTTATGAATCTGAACACTACTGAAGGCAAAACAGTTCAATTGAATGGTATCCAGTCCTCTGTCAGTGGAACAATGTGAGAGTCTGTACCATTTAAAAGACTCACTAAAGAAATTACCAAGTCTTTTCTGATAGTAATACACAAAATCTTTTATCTCTACCAATTAGAACAAGAACAGCAGGTGTACGGGAATGAAACAAGTGCAAGCCCCAATGTCAATCACTATTCTGACCTCTATTATCATCTTTGCTGATGAGTCCTGGTGAACAGCTGACATAGACTGTTTATTTCCTTCCACAGATGCTCCCTGGCCAGCTGAGCACCTCCAGCACTTTTGTGTGAATTGCTCTGGATTTTCAGCATCTGCAGAATCACTTGCGTTTATCATCTTTTATGTTCACATGGTCCAAATATCTACGATCTACAACAGGTGATATCTCACCACTACTAAATAAATCATTCACTTTACCAAGTAGCTCCTGTACCTAATAAAGTGGACAGAGTGCATGTTCAGTTTTCTGCTGCAGTAGCCCATCCACTTCAAGGTTTGATGTGTTGTGCATTGAGAGATGCTCTTCTGCACACCAACGTCATGATGCATGGTTATTTGAGTTACTGTCACTATCCTGTCATACGACAGGACTGTGAGGACAGCTGAGAGGATCATAGGGATCTCTCTACCATCCATCAAGAACATTTATCAGGAGTGCTGCATATGCAGGGCCCTTAGTATTAAGGATTCCACCCATCCATCCAGCATCCTCTTTGACTTTCTACCATCAACAAGAGCGGTCAGGATGAGAAACGAATTCTTCCTTAGGCCATTAGGCTTCTGAACTCCTGGCCACATTGTATTCAAGTGTCAATGGTTAAACTGTTCTGTACAGCAGAATACTTAGTATTAATGCACTTTAATTTGTTATTTATATGTGATTCATCTGTAGATTTTACCCTTACCTTCCTAAGTTATTGTGTGTTATGTGCTATACACCCTGATTCAAAGAAACACTATCTCATTTCTATATACAAGGTGTGATTGATAAGTTCATGGCGAGTTATACAGCTGTCATTACATGCACATGAAGGTTAACTCTGAGAGATTATGCAGAAAGTTTGAAGTTAGTAACTCATCTCCTTCTACCTTAGGCCACAAACTTATCAATCACCCCTGCTGTGGACACTTTCTGGAGGTCCAAGATCCGTATGCTCCACAACCGCTGGACTAAGTATGTAAATGTAGGAGGGGACTATGTTGAAAAATAAATGTGCTAGATTTTCTTAAATTGACTCCTTTTACCTTAGGCTATGAACTTATCAATCACCCCTTGTACATTATATACATATATGTAGTTAAATGAACTTCACTTGACTTGAACCAGTCTAGCCATTCTCCTCCGAACTCTCTCATTAACAGTGTTTTCTCCCACAGAACTGCCCGCTCATTGGATGTTTTGTCTTTTAGCACACCATTTCCTGCAAACTCTAGAGGCTGTTGTGTGTGAAATCCAAGATGATCAGCAGTTTCTGATATATTCAAACCACCCCTTCTAGCACCAGCAATCATTCCATGTTCAAAGTCACTTAGATCACTTTTCTTCCCCATTCTGATATTTGGTCTGAACAACAACTGAATCTCTTGATCATGACTGCATGTTTCTATCCATTGAGTTGCTACTACATGAAGAATATTTGCATTAATAAGCAGGTTTACTGGTATATCTAATAAAATGCCCAGTGAGTGTACTTATCATACCAGGAAATAGTAATAATAATTGAGCGCTTCATAAGAAACACTCACAAATGACTAATGAATAATGCCATTTATATATATGGTGAAAAGATGATGGCACTACACAGATCCTTGTGGAACTGCAGGATTCATATCCTGCCAATTTGACCACCTGGCCATTATCCTAACTCTGACTCCTGTCTCTCATGTGCAAATTTCTTACCAGGACAATAATTTCTTCAATTTCATAACATTTCTTTTACAAACATTAATCTCCCATATTTGAAATCCGACTTGACCCAGCATCAACAACTTTTGTGGGAACAAGTTTAGATTTCCAGCGTCACTTGGTAAACAAGGTCTTGATTTCATCTGTTTTATTTAGAAGATTACATCCAATTTTTATGGACATCTATGAGCAGAAATACATTTTAAACATTCTAACAAATCCTTTAAATTATACTATAATTATATGATTTCCTATTATTGAATAGTGACATTATAAATCTTACATTTGTCATAAATTCATAAAGTTAATAAAGGAAAACACGCAAAGCTAATACTAACTATGGAGAAACAATTTTATTTTAGATTATTTGCCAACAAGTCAGTATTACATGCATTTTGAGTACCTGCAAGAAATGAAGCACCTGCAAATATCAATGACAAAAGAGCTTTCCAAACTTGGCATAATGATATGACAGCAACATCCATTACATTGTATCTTAAGAGGAAAGAAAAGCAATCCCCATTCATTAACACTCTCTTTCTATCCAAGCCAAACCTGAAGTTAACAATTGGTGGAAAATCAGTTATTAACATGTAACATGAGGATATACTTATTATCACAAGTTACATATCAACTATAATGAAGCATGTAAAACTCTCTAGATACACTGCAATGACTTTGCTATCATTCCATGTTTTACTGTAAACAAACTGTTTTTTTTTTAAATATCTGCATTGGCAAGGGACGATTATAATTTCCATTCTGGCCAGTTTCAGCAATGAGCGCATTATTTTCACAATGGTTACACGCAGAGTTCTTCAGCTCAACACCGAACCATTATTCTTGCATCCATATCAACTTTTCATTTCCCACATTATTCCTATTTTTAAAGAACTGCTTGTGATGTGGGCCTGTGTCCATCAAAGGTTACTGTAATTTTACATGTAATTGTTGATGCCAAAGTATAGTGGATTCCAGCTAATTGGGATATATTAGGACAAGTACATTTTAGCCCAATTAAGAAGCTGCCCCAATTAGCTGAAGCTTCATAGAAATAGTTAAAAAGGCATAAAACAAGACAAACTACCACTTAACTGAGTAACAAATTATGTATTTAAATAAAACAGAACAAAATGTTATCAGTACTACTACAGTGCTATGAAACTGTATTAGTTCCAAACAGTTATCAACAGAGGAATTAATCCAGTGTACGTTATCATGTTTTTTTGATCGACTGTAAATGGACAAAATCAGCAGATACCTGATACTTAATGGACTGCCTTCATACAATCTTTTCGATGATTACATCCTCCAAATCTCCATTTTCATTGGAACATTCAAGATGATTGTCAATACTTTCAAATTCTTCATAGTTCCTAACTTGTTGAAGTAGTGAAATTGTTTCAATTTCACTCCAGGACGTTTCTGGCATCTCCAAGTCTGAATGCTATGAAACACGATGAGGAAAACAGTTCCAAATTGTCTTACTACATATTTCTTGCCAAATCTCAGTGGCAAAAATCCCTGCTTTTTGAACACAAACACACACAACTGATGCTATTGGAAAAACTGTTTGCTTCAAGTATGGTATTGTGTCTAACAGTCACGCAAATGCATATGACTGACGCGAGTTAGAAACTGTTCAGCAACAGTTTCCTGCCCGTTAAGTGGCATAGTGTCCCAAATAAACAAAGGGAATCCCAGCTATTTTCTTGATTAGTTTTTGTTCTTTAAGAGTTAGCCCAAATAAGCTACAATTAACGAATGGCCCTAGTAAACAGAAACCACTGTACCTTTCATCCCATGCAATCAAATCACATCTTATACTTAGCCTTTCATATCAGCTTGTTAGGCACAAATAAAAAATAACACTATACACTTTGAAACAGAAATTTATTGATGAAAATAACAAAGTTCATTAAAATGTTCAAGCACTGTGCACATCTGTTCATTATTTATAAAGCAGTTTTATATTCAGCCTACAAAAGGACATGCTTTTTGTTAAACAGCCACAATGGGGAAAATTAATTTTTTCCTCCAGGTATTATGAAGGGAGCTCAAAATTAGAGAGAACAGGCATACAACATCATACTATGCTCTTCTGCATACCAGCTTCACAGTGATTATGTGATTTTGGGCCCAAATTCAAAAAAGGATCTAGAACCAGATGCAATTGACAGCAACTATCAGATCATCTCCCTTTAATTTACACAATTGTTTTAAACCAAAGTATCAGCCCATATGTCAGGATATGGTTTGGTTATTGTGTCACCTCAGAGCAACCTGAATAAGCAAGATGGACTTTTGCTCACAATTCTAACACATTTAAAATTAAATTAACCCTCAAAGCAGGCCAAATTATTCATCCTCCTGATTTAGAAGAGTTGGAATGATGATGAAACAAAAATAGCTTCCAGGTTATGGGGAGGTCATCAAAACTGAAAATGTCAAAGAAATGCTTTTTGGAGTGCTTCTCTTAATGCTTCTGCTGAGTTTTATTCTGAGTTACTGACAAATCTGACCGGCACATTCACTTTAATTTCAATATTCCATTTTAGGTTATCTTTCTAACATAAAAGGTCAGGTTTTCTTTTAAGGAAGGGTGTACCATGTAATATTGATTCCTTATAAATCAACTGCCATTCTTTACCTCCAAGCAAATGGCAGGCATCAAAATAACATTTAACACTATTTGAATCAATGACATGCAGAATCTGTTTCAATTAGTATTACCACACTGTGTAATTAACATGCATTTGACAGTTCTGACTTTATATTCATATGGTCACTGTTACTTCCGGGTATTCGTCATAGCTTGCTTAGCATCATCAGTAGCCAATGCCTAAATGTGCAATACACGCCTGTAATACAGCAGATTCTTACCTTTTCATTCTTGTAATTTTGAACCCTGTAAATATGTTATTTTAAAGCATACTAAGTGACACTCACAGCTGTTCTTTACAAAACACTTTGATACAGCTTGATACTCGACTTAAGTCACGTGAATATCAACAGATGTAGTTCCTTAAGCAGCCCAGGGCCTCACTAACAAAAAATTCAGCATATGATATTACATTGAATTTTCCAACAGCTTTCCCTGATCTCCAGATCATTTTCAAGGTATGGAAACACTGAGGTGACAATAAGCACATTTGGCACAGTTCAGCTTCCAAATATGGTGCCATAAATGTGCAATAATTTAACAATTTGCAGAGGACTGTAATTGATTCTTAGTTTTGATCAACACCAAGGTCAAGGTAAAACTGGTTAAAATTTAAAGTTAAGCTACTTTAGTACTGTTCCTTCATCTAATTTCAGAAAAATACATACTACTGCATTGCATATTTTCATAATAGCCACACAAATGAGTTTGTCAGCTAAGTAACAAAGAATGCTCGGGATACAACTCGCACAGTTCAACAAAACCAGCATTAAAGACAAATTCAATTATGGTATGAGAGTGGCACCTGAAAAGGAAGGAATTTTCAATGCAACTGGCTCTAGAGTCTAGTCCCAAGATCATTACTTGGCTTTTCCGTCTTTTCACCTTTCCAAAAAGTATAATGTACCATATTAATCTTGCCATGACAGGTGGAGAATAAAAAATAACACACTTTCTGTGGGTAATTTTAAATTTAATTTTTGTTTTGTTTTAACATTATGGGAAACGTGATTTTTATCGGTTTCCCTGCAGTTCCTATCCATATGAACAATAATGTCCCAACAGCAGCTCAGGACAACGTAATAAAACACAACTATGAGCGAAGAAACTTTATGTCCCAGACATTATTGGTTCATATCACAAATATTCTGTAGTTCTTTTAATTGTGTACTAAGGTTCACTGCAACCCTCCAATAATACCAGCATCATCACTGATAAACAGCAGATCTCCAGTGTTCGGCTAATGTATTCTAGTTAATTCTTCAACAATTTTTATCAGATCATCTACAGTTGCTTCTCTTTTCATCCCACTTCCATCATCAATCTGGAAAAAAGAACAACAATCTTTTAACACACCATGCTCAACATTTTCAGGCTACAGTAATAAGAATTGCCAACTACAATGCAGGGGATTTATCTGCCGATTTCAACTCAGACCTCTAATCAGCAAAAGATGCTCAATAGGTCAGAACAAATCTTCCAACAAAAACTCATGGGGTTTTAATAGAAGTAATGGAAAATAAAAATATTCAGTGACATCACTTTATCTTTGGAAGTCGGGGTTTAATAATGCAGTATCTTCTCAGGAATTAAAAGAGGAGTTGAATCCCATCACAAACAAGAGGAAATCTGCAGATGCTGGAAATCAAAGCAACACACACAAAATGCTGGAGGAACTCAGCAGGCTGGGCAGCATCTATAGAAGAGTACAGTCAATGTCTTGGCCCAAAACATTGACTGACTTTTTTCCATAGATGCTGCCTGGCCTGCTGAGTTCCTCCAGCATTTTGTGTGTGCTGAGTTGAATCCCATTGTAAGTTTGGCAATACTTGGTAATTGAAAGCCGGTGACATGCAAGAAAAATGAATTTCAGAGTAGTATCTGGTGACATATGCATACTTTAATAATAAATTTACCTTGAACTCTGAACTTCAAGACATTATATTCTTTAAATGATCAAATACTGTAAGTTATTTCCACCAAGTCTTGATCAAAGTCTAATACTCACTTCAACTGAACTACAAGTCATTAATTTGGATTACAAATTTGAAATCACATTTTGATCATAAATTATTGTCCTTGGTCACATATAACTGCAGAAATTTAAAATGCTAATATGGTGAAATTATTATTTGATTCTGCTGCACAGAGTTTACACAAATAGATTGTTTTAGTCTATGCACTGTCAAAATATTTTTAAAACTTTTGAATCATAATTCATTGTGCTGATCTAAAATTACCAGGCTGTAAACATTTTCCCAAAGTTACATTAATAATTTCCATTAGAAATCTGCAATAAATGAACAAGTACTTTCCCCATCCAAGGGAAATGGAAAAGGGTTGGTCTGGAGAACAGTAAACTGATTACAAAACAACCATCTTCCATTATTACTACTTATTCCATTTTTGTACATTTTGTGCTACCACACGAGAAATTAGCATATTCTGTATTTTCCATATACTTCACTGTATTGATAAAATTGTGTGGGATGATCTTGTTACATCCAGAAAAAGTGAAATAAAGCAACCTGCATGTACCTCCCTGAACTAGCAGTCTAGCGACAGCAACATTTTGTGGCCTTTATGGCTCCCCAAGACCTAGGCTTCAGTTCCACACTGTTTGTCATGTGGATCAGGCTACGAGTGATGACGAGACCTTTGGACAATACATTACATTCCAAAGGAGCCAATACGACCACAGTGACAGGCTGAGTCGTTGAAGGACTATCACTTTTTTCCTGGAATATTTTTGAAATTATTTAAATAATTAAAAAAAATTAAAATATGAAACTGTTAATTAAAATGAATTACACTGAAATTAAAAAGTGACTAAATAAGCAACGCTGAATACTTCATACAAAGATTATCTGGTCTCTGTACAATGTACAGAATATACCAGGACCCAATTCTAGGATGTAGTAAGAGATTGCTTTGGTATCTTTTCTATTTCTACACACAGTGTACAAGTACCGGAGTCTGCAGCGTGTTCACACTTGCAATGCATCCAGTCAATAGCTCCATGGAGTTCTCAGCATAATCTAGTACAATGATTTTGCCCCTTTCAATTCTATCCCTGGAGAAAAGCTACTTTTAATGACGTTATTTAAACAGAATTCCTTCACTTAATGAGTCACATAGTCATACATTACCTGCAACCCTGCAGCCACTTCCTGCATTTTAGGTCGGCTAAGATCCAAGAAGCTCTCTATAAGGTCTCCATCTATGAAACCTGCAGCAGGCTCAGTCTTCCTTTCGGAGTGAAATGATCTCCAAGTAAAGAGAAGTCAAGGAAGAAAGATTTTCAAAAGCAGCGAATGAAAAAGTCGTGTTAAATCTGCTCTCCAGATAAACAAGTAAACTTCTCTTTTTCTTCTCAACACATCCCTCAGACCTTACAACTCTCAGCTCCCAATTTCAGAGACTCAAAGAGGTATCAGGATCATTGTACTGTTAATGAAGCATTAGTTTTAACAAATGTCGCAGGAAAACTTATTTTTCCCATTGGACACTAGCATTTGTAGTTGCATTCATAAACTGACAGCATTGTAATAAATGTGATGTAGAACTCATATTCAAAGAATTGATGTGGAGCAAAATGTGAACTTCATTCTCCAACTCTGTTTAAAAGATTTGAAGAAAAATATGTCCTGCTTGAGAATGGACTTAAGATTTTTAAAAACATTCAAAAGCACTTCAAATGACATTTGCAGCCAATAGACTCTTCCAGTTTAATAATAAAAATTTGGCTATGCAGATAATGTTCATAATAACATTCCAATAATTTCCTTCAGCCTTTCAGAAATCATTTCAGAGAATAGTAGGGGGAGAGGGTTATGCTAAATAATCAAACACTGGTTAGATCACACCTGGAGTACCTTGTACAGTCCCGATTATTCTAAAAAAGATACAGAAGCAACAGAAATTTAGAAGGATGATACCAAAAATATCAGTGGATAAATTGGATATCTTTTTACCTTCAGAAAATTATACAGGTGCCTAACATGATGAAAAACAGAGAAGAAGTTTTTTCGAATGTGGGAATAACTTAATTCAAACTGAATAAGAAATCCAAATTAATTGTTTTTTAATATCTTGAATGGTATAAGTGTGGAACCAACCACCACTGGGATTGAGCTGTTGCAAATGGTTTAGATGCATTTAAGGCCAAGTATAGAAACATAGAAAATAGGTGCAGGAGTAGGCCATTCGGCCCTTCAAGCCTGCACCACCATTCAGTATGACCTGATCATCCAACTCAGAACCCTGTACCTGCTTTCTCTCCATACCCCCTGATCCCTTTAGCCACAAGGGCCATATCTAACTTCCTCTTAAATATAGCCAATGAACCGGCAGAGAATTCCACAGATTCATCACTCTCTGTGTGAAGAAGTTTTTCCTCATCTCGGTCCTAAAAGGCTTCCCCTTTATCCTTAAACTGTGACCCCTCGTTCTGGACTTACCCAACATCAGAAACAATCTTCCTGCATCTAGCCTGTCCAATCCCTTTAGAATTTTATACGTTTCAATAAGATCCCCCCTCAATCTTCTAAATTCCAGTGAGTATAAGCCTAGTCGACCCAGTCTTTCTTCATATGAAAGTCCTGCCATCCCAGGAATCAATCTGGTGAACCTTCTCTGTACTCCCTCTATGGCAAGAATGTCTTTCCTCAGATTAGGGGACCAAAACTGCACACAATATTCTAGGTGCAGTCTCACCAAGGCCTTGTACAACTGCAGTAGAACCTCCCTGCTCCTGTACTCAAATCCTTTTGCTATGAATGCCAACATACCATTTGCCTTTTTCACCGCCTGCTGTACCTGCATGCCCACCTTCAATGACTGGTGTACAATGACACCCAGGTCTCGTTGCATCTCCCCTTTTCCTAATCGGCCACCGTTCAGATAATAATCTGTTTTCCTGTTCTTGCAACCAAAGTGGATAACCTCACATTTATCCACATTAAATTGCATCTGCCATGAATTTGCCCACTCACCTAACCTATCCAAGTCACCCTGCATCCCCTTAGCATCCTCCTCACAGCTAACACCGCCGCCCAGCTTCGTGTCATCCGCAAACTTGGAGATGCTGCATTTAATTCCCTTGTCTAAATCATTAATATATATTGTAAACAACTGGGGTCCCAGCACTGAGCCTTGCGGTACCCCACTAGTCACTGCCTGCCATTCTGAAAAGGTCCCGTTTACTCCCACTCTTTGCTTCTTGTCTGCCAACCAATTCTCTATCCACATCAATACCATACCCCCAATACCATGTGCTTTAAGTTTGCACACTAATCTCCTGTGTGGGACCTTGTCAAAAGCCTTTAGAAAATCTAAATATACCACATCCACTGGCTCTCCCCCATCCACTATACTAGTTACATCTTCAAAAAATTCTATAAGATTCGTCAGACATGATTTTCCTTTCACAAATCCATGCTGACTTTGTCCGATGATTTCACCTCTTTCCAAATGTGCTGTTATCACATCTTTGATAACCGACTCTAGCATTTTCCCCACCACCGATGTCAGACTAACCGGTCTATTATTCCCCGGTTTCTCTCTCCCTCCTTTTTTAAAAAGTGGGGTTACATTAGCCACCCTCCAATCCTCAACTAATCCAGAATCTAAGGAGTTTTGAAAAATTATCACTAATGCATCCACTATTTCTTGGGCTACTTCCTTAAGCACTCTGGGATGCAGACCACCTGGCCCTGGGGATTTATCTGCCTTTAATCCCTTCAATTTACCTAACACCACTTCCCTACTAACATGTATTTCCCTCAGTTCCTCCATCTCACTAGACCCTCGATCCCTTACTATTTCCGGAAGATTATTTATGTCCTCCTTAGTGAAGACAGAACCAAAGTAGTTATTCAATTGGTCTGCCATGTCTTTGTTCCCTACCATCAATTCACCTATTTCTGACTGTAAAGGACCTACATTTGTCTTGACCGATCTTTTTCTTTTCACGTATCTATAAAAGCTTTTACAGTCAGTTTTTATGTTCTCTGCCAGCTTTCTCTCATAATCTTTTTTCCCTTACCTAATTAAGCCCTTTGTCCTCCTCTGCTGATCCCTGAATTTCTCCCAGTCCTCAGGTGTGTCGCTTTTTTTTTGCTAATCTATGTTTCTTCTTTGGACTTGATACTATCCCTAATTTCCCTGTCAGTCACTGGTGCACTACCTTCCCTGGTTTATTCTTTTGCCAAACTGGGATGAACAATTATGAAGGGCAGGGAATAAAGGGTCATACTGATAGGGACTTAGATGTGAGAAAAAAAGATGGAGGCACAAGCAAAACATAATGCCAGTATAGATGAGTTGGGGCATGGTCTATTTCTGTGATATACATAGTATGTAATCCTTCATAATCCCATGTAGATGACTTCATAGAAAAGATATAATGAATGTTCAATCTTGCCCACGCTTTTGATAACTTTATTCAGTCGATTTTGGACTTCAAAAAGGAAGTTATACCAGCTCTCAGATAATGAAGTAACCAAACCTGTAAAATAATCATCAGTAAAATTACTGTAAGTGACAGACAGTGTAATTTCTTTTAAAACGTTATTTAACACGTTGATTAATTTTTATGTAGTACAAGGTTGGAGCACTGACCCTGCAAACGTGACTTCAGCTGCCAAATTCTACAAATTTGTCCCTCAATATAGCCTCTTTTTCTACTTTGCAAACAATTATTAAAAGTTACCTACCCTTTCGACCAGTTTTGGTCCTCTGTTTAACACCTCCTTTTGCAGTTCAGCCAACCATATCATTTGCTTCCCAGATGGAAAGGCCTTGCCACCAGCTACCTTTCAGGTTTAAACCCCCTATAAACTTTTCTAAACAAAAAAAAAAGGCATTTGGCTCCTTTCTCCAACTTTGCTTCAATTGTTCCTGGTCATTCTAATTTGAAACTTGTGAAGGCTCTGCCAGTTCTGTCATTACATATATCTAGATTTTAAGTGAGTGACCACACAAATAATCCAATGCAGGAAAATCTAGGTTTTTTTCAACATTTTACTATTTTATTTGCATCAGTTCTTAACTGTAAAGATTCATACTGGAGACAAAGGCATAAATCCTGTGTACTATTCTTCCTGAAAACCATGATGAAACACTATTAGACTTGCAAACCCTGTGACTTTGTGATGAATATAATCTATTATTCTCCAGGAAAATCAATACTCTCACTGATTTATGACTGGTGATGATCTCTTTACTTCCCCTATACTTGTAACTGGACTTCTATGTCATTCACAAGGAGGAATAAAAAACCTGAACAAAATGGCAAGAGAGAGCAGTAGGACAAAATATATTTTTGCAATATAAACAAACTTTCCAGATCAAACAATGGCAGAACAAAAAGCAATATATCCATTTAAAAGGCAAAAGTACATTAAATTGCCATGGACACACAAGCGATACTTCAGATGCTGGAAATCTGGAAAAGACATATGAAAGGCTGGAGGAAATGAACAGTCAGCGTTTCAGGCTGAAACCCTTCATCAGGGCTGGAAAGAGGGCAGAGCTAAAATAAAAGGGTGGGGGAAGGGAGAAGAGTATGAGTTGGCAGATGGGCGAGTCCAGGTGAGAAAGTGAAGGTATGTACATGAGAGGCAGGGGCTACAGGGGATTGGGAATATTGTGGGAAGCTGGGAGGTGATAGGTGGAAGAGGCAAAGGGTTGATGAAGATGGAATCTGATTGGAGAGGACAGTAGACCATAGAATAAAAGAAGGTGGCAGGAGGAAAGTGTGGGTGATGGGCAGAACATGAGGGTGGTGAAGGGGGAAAAGAAGAGGTAAAGGGATCAGAAGGATAAGCAGAAATAAAGAGGAGGGGGAAACAGAGGGGAACGGTTACTGGAAATTGCTGAAATCAATGCTGTCAGGTTTGAAAGTACCAAGTTGGAATATGATGTGCCGATCCTCCAGTACCAATATGGCAGTAGAGGAGGCCATGTTGGTGTAGCAGTAAGAAATTGAATTAAAATGGCTAGCCATCAAGCTGACTGCTAAAGCAGATGGAGCAGAGTGTTTGACAAAGTGATCCCCCAATCTGAATTAAGTCTCACAGTTGTAGAAGTGGCTGTATTGGGAACACCAAAAGCAATAAGTGACAGGATGGATTCATGTGTGAAGTGCTACCTCACTTGAAAGGACAGTATGGGGCCCTGAATGGTGGTGATGAAGGGGGTGAGGAAGGGTCAGGTATAACAATTAGCGCAATTGCAGGGATAAGGCAACACCTCACTCTGTTGGGGTCATTTACTATATCTGATGCTCCTGGTGCGGCCTCCTCTACATCAGTGAGAACTGATGTAGACTGGGGGTCTGCTTCGTTAAGCACCTTCACACCATCCGCCGGTGGCCGCCCATTTTAATTCCCATTCTAACATTTCTGTCCTCGGCTTCCTCTGCTGCCACGGTGAGGCCACTCTCAGGTTGGAGGAGCAACACCTCATACACCATCTGGGTAGCCTCCAAGACAGTGAATTCCCTAACTTTCAGTCCTTTCTATCCTCTCCCCCCCTCACTCTCTCAATTTCCCATTCTGGCTCCCCTTCTACTCCTACTCTTCTCCTCAACTGCCTATCACATCCCTCTGGTGCCTCTCCTCCTTCCCCTTCTCCCATGGTCCACTCTCCTCTCCTATCAGATTTTTTTCCCTTTTTCGGCCCTTTACCATTTCCACCTATCATCTCCCAGCTTCTCATTTCATCCCCCCCAACCACCTACCTTCCTCTCTTCTGGCTTCACCTATTACCCGCCAGGCTGTATTTCCCTCCTCTCCCCCTCCTCCTTATTCTGGCTTCTTTCCCCTTCCTTTTCAATCCTAATGAAGGGTCTCGGCCCGAAATGTTAACTGTTTATTATTCTCCATAGAAGCTGCCAGATCTGCTCACAGTTCCCCCAGCATTGTGTGCTTTGCTCTGGATTTCAGCATCTGCAGATACTCTTGTGTGCAAGAATTAAGTGTCTGGAGGGGAATTGGTGGGGAGGGACAAGTGGACAATGGAGTCATGGAGAGAATTCCTAAAGGAAAGCAGAGAGAAGAGGGGAGGGAAGATGTGTCAGAGATCACCATTCTGTTTTTCTGCTATGGATTGTGTTGTGGCTCTATTAACACTCGTTAAGATAACTCACTCATACAAACTGTGGACAGAAACTTATAATTTCTTGGTCTTCACATTTTATGAGGAGGCTAGGTTCCTCCCTGGGTAATCAGAGCAGTTCATTGTAATAAGCATGCTTCAAGTAGCTTTTGTTGTTCCTTCAAACTTTTCTATATATATATACTTACCAATCATGCCATTGACTGTACCAAACAGCACTGAACCCAGTGTAGGTGTTGATGTCTCACCAAGATTCTGCATCACCAGAGAACCATGACAAAACACATTGACGAACTCGCCAAGGTGGAAAAGCCCTACTTCCTGGAGGTGCTGTCTTTCCTCGTCTGTAGTAGCTGCACTGAAAACGAAAACACAAACCCATTGCTGCAAGTGCACGGAGACAGAAATCTCAAAATGCTACAGATAATTTAAAACACGATCATGTTAAAAAGTCAGTATCTGGGAAGAAAAAGAAATTCCTTCAATTTAATGAAGTACAGCATTCACTGTTGCTGGAACACACAGAGAAGTTGGTGCAACCTGGTATCTGTGAACAGAGTTGTAAAAAATATTACTGGAAAATCTAAACAACAACTCACTAACGTGGGAAGCTGTGGAGATTTGCTTTAAGAGGTCATAACTATATTAACTATGATATTCACATAAAGATTCAAAATGAGCTATAACTTAAAGATAGTTCTATTGGGAAGATCAAATAAAAAAGGATTATGAAAAGTAAAACTCAGGAGAAGTCAAGTAACTATTAAGAACTGTTCCTGTATCATGAGGAAAAGGTGTGAGGCGTATTAGTGATGTTTGGAATGGAATACTTCATTTTGGTAGCTCAATGGTTATGGCTGAGGAAGCTCATTTTGAAACTGGGCAGCGTACCAAGTTTAAGACCTGAGTTTGGTATTATCTGGAGTGGTGGTGAAGGAGGTGAGACAAAAGGAAGGGGAGTGAAATGTGTACTGATGGCTCTGGAGAGTGTGGCTCTCACTGACCACACAGTTGTCCTGTCCACTGATCTGAAGGCAGTGTTCTAATCCCAGAGCAGTACATGAACCTCTGCTGTCAGACACGGTTATTGGATTGCCCTGGCAGTGTTCATTAAGGTTCATTAATGTTCACGTGATGATTGTACAGTTGCGAGAAGAAGTTTGTGAACCCTTTGCACTTATCTGGTTTTCAGTATTAATTAGCATTAAAATGTGGTCTGATCTTCAATTAAGTCACAATAATAGACAAACACAACCTGCCAAAGCTAACAGCACAGAAACAATTGTACTACTCAGTATACCATTTAAACAATCAAAACCTAGGTTGAAAGAAGTAGCTGCCTTGAATAAGCTCCAGTCTTTGCTTTCAAAGCAGACCTGTGTCACTGAGGTGGCACCTTCTAACCAGGTGCCGATCTCCCCGTGAACAGGTTTGACTCATTTAACCAGTGGTCTGTACGTAGGGCTTAGGAAAATGGATGTGTTGGTCCGAGTATCTGAAGTGAGGGTGGGAAACAGCCATGTAGGCTCTACAAATATATATATAAACCAGGTCTAATATATTCCCTCCTCTGGTTGCAAAGTTGACATACTGGTGCAACTTTAGGACTGTTTTTAAGTTGGCACAATTGAAGTCACCAGCAACAATGAAGACACCATCGGGATGAGTGGTTTCAAGGTCACTGATGGCACCGTAGAGCTCCTGCAGCACTTCCCCAGCATGGGTTGGTGGGGGACGGGTGTGTAAACAGCAATAATCACAATTGAAAGACTGCATTTCACTATTTAAAACTATCACAGCTGATCAGCTCTAGGCAACATTACCTCTTTTGATCCAGTTCCACATAGTTCAATTTTCAGTTCTTTAATCTTTCCAAAAATTAGTTGATACTCTTTCAATACCTCCGGTAGTCTATCCTCCGCAACCTTTCATGAACGTCCACACGGATGTGCCACAGTGAATATAACTCCACAGTAGCCCCAAAATTCCAGAATCCAAGAAATCAAAGTTTGATATTGTAATTGTCTCCATTGCCTCCAGCATAGCACAGAATGTACATTGCACACTGTTGAACTATCCTGCCACAATTCATCTTTATAGGTAATTTTAATTCAGTCTACTTGTGGATCCCTTCAAATATCTCACCGCCACTCAAAGGCCAGAGTGCATATACCATAAAATCAATGAAAGATTACCTGTAAGAGTGGAAATACCTTTTTAGAACTGCTCACCTGTCTTTCTGACATACAAATAAATTGAAGGAGTTCTCTGCACCCAAGAAATTATCATCATCCAATATCTCCACAGCACTCATCCAGTTAGGGTTGAAGTCTCGGGCAATCTTTTATAAAAACAATAAAGGAATCAAGTTAATTTTCAAGTTTCTATTTCAATTACATGCTAGGTAGAAACTGTGGCAGTATTCAAAGTCTGAAGTAAATTTATTATCAAAGATGATATATGTCACTGTATACAACCTTGAGATTCATCTTCTTGTGGGCAATCATAGTAAATACAAGAAACACAATAGAATAATGACCATCCTCTATAGAACAAATAAACAATGTACAAAAGACAACAAACTGAGCAAAAAAATGATTATATACTCCTTCATGAGGAAAACTAAAGCAATTAATTCAAATAATGGAACTATTTTCTAAAGATAGATTTTCTAAAGAACTTTGGACTAGAATAGTAAATGTAGAGTTAGGTGCAATGGAGCTACTCGAATATAAAACAGAGCAGCAGGATATAATACGACTTAAGGGTGACTATGAAAGTAAGTGAGACATCAACAAGCAAAGAGATTAGTGTGATAAAGGGCAAACTTTTGACAGAATTTATACCAGGCTTAAGAAAATCTGCCAGAGTTCAATAATAAAAATATAACAAATGCAAGAAACACTTTAACTATACCCATATTAACATATTCTCTTAACATAATATCTTAGTCCAAAACCGATCTGGAAAATGTATAAAGAAAAATAAGAACTGAAATGACAAATTTTAGAAAACAGGCCTAAAAAAAATTACATAGCAGTCAGATAAAACTTCTAACTCTCCACACGAGCATATGCAATACTGATAAATACACACTACTAAACTTAAATAAAAACACAACCTAGTAAATTGAAGAAATTATCATTATAGAAGAAAAAAAGTTAACCAAAGGAAGAGTATGACCCTCCACGGAAAATGTCCCCACGATCTGAGCAGACTAGATGTCGACAAGGAAGCATCAAATGCCTGGCTCAGAGTTGGAGACCTCTTCCCAGAAGAGGGGTTCCTTCTGGCAGAACAGGGCCAGGAGACCAACACAAAAAATTATCAAAAAAATCATAATAAAGACCAAAAAATTCAAGGTGACAAAAGCAGAAAATTCTAAGAGAAACCAAAAACAATCTAACACATTGCAGGATCCTACTGTAGTTTAACTCAATCTGATTACTTACAAAGGCACAATCAAGTGGCAAATATTATTCACCAAAATCTTGCTATAAAATACAAACTCATGAAAGACACTAGACTTTACTATAAATACAAGCCAGATCCAATTTTAGAGTCAGAGTCCTACAAATTATATTATGACCGATCCATTATTATATATAGGACAATCTATAATAACTGTCCAGATATAATGTTACAGATTAACAAGCAACTTACTTAATAGTCACAACCATTCTAAGCACACAGAAATCAAGTGAAAAATACTAAAAATATGCTGAAATAAAAGAGGAAATTGAAAGACTATGGAACACAAATAAAGTAGGCATACATTGTCCCCATAGTAATATCTACAACTGGTTTCATCCAAACTCACCACCTTTGATTCGGCCAACATCAGTGATGTCATCAGCAAATTTAAATATGGCACTGGAGCTGTGCTTAGCCTCAGAATCCTAAGTGCAAAGTGAGTAGAGCAGGGGCTAAGCACACAGCCTTGTGCTGCAACTGTGCTGATGGAGATTGTGGAGGAGATGTTGTTGTGAATCTGAACTGACTGGGGATATGTAAATGAGGGAAACTGAGGACCCAATTGCACAGGAGGTATTGAGGCCAAGGTTTTATGCAACTTCACTGTTCAGATGTTCCAGAGTTCAGTGAAGAGCCCATGAAATGGCACCTGCTGTAAACCTGTTGAAACGGTTGGCAAATTGTAACAGATCCAGGTCACTTCGTAGGCAGGAGCTGATAAGTTTCATCACCAACCTCTCAAAGCTCTTCATCAAAGTGGGTATAAGTGCTACAAGATCATAGACATTGAGACAGGTTACCACGCTCTTCTTAGGCATCGGTATCACTGAAGCCTGCTTGAAGCAGGTGGGTACCTCAGACTATTGAAGCGAGAGGTTGACGAATACTCCAGCCAGCTGATCAGCCCTCATGAAGGATACTCTCACGTCAGTCTCAGAAATTGAATCATAGGGTCATCGGGGATTGAGAGTTCACAAAGGTGCCTCCTGAAGGTGATTTCCTACAATCACCTCCGTGGAGTAGAATGTAGTGAAGTAGGTGTGACAGAACAGATATTTTTGATCTAATTTAAATACAGAACCTCTGCCAAAAGTTACAGAAGTCTTTTCTGCAAAAGATAGAAATATTAGTGGGAAAGGGGGAGGGGTGGGGAGAGTTTTACAGGGAAAATGGGATTGATGGAATTACAGAGACTTAATATAGAATTGATTACCCGAATAGCCACCTATTTTTGAAAATATGATAAATCCATGTATGATAAGTCAACTGAAACTTGAAGTAATTGAAGCGCACTTTTGGACTGGATGATTTTAACAGTTTGCATTATGTTAATGATAAAATCACTCCATAGCTTGCTGAAGACTTTCACTGAAGGCAAACACCAATCAACAGTGTTGGAGGCACGTGAACACCACAGCTACTTTGGATCTTTCAATCTGTGGCACAACCAGGATGGAAGCTATCGCATTATAATCAATTAATCAACTGCTTTAACAATAACAGAGAATACCAGCAGAAAGACAGTTTTTTTCAGTTACTTTCAACTTGAAATCTCAAGGATACTGTCAGTCATATCATTCTTATAAGAAAACCAAATTATAATCAGTACATAAATATCTTTCCGTTGTATATAATACTTTAGGGGAGGTGGGGAAGGTAACTGATTGAACGTTCCCTTCCTCCAGATAACGTTGTGTCTGTAGATGACATTCTAAGCTTACCAATATTAATTAAAAATCAATTACAAGCAGTGGGAGAAATATCAGATGATAAATTAAGAGTATTATCATTTGTATCAGTGCCAATACGTTGTCCACATTTACCAATAAAAAAGGTCAGAAATGGAAGAGATTTTTTTTTTAAAAATTACTACTTTCTTCTCCTTATCAGGGAGTGAAGTCTGGAATGGGGAAGCTGCACAACACAACCCTCAACATCCAACTCAGTGGCGGCAAAGTTTTCAAAGTCACATCTGCTGACTAAAGAGAAACATCAAAATATATATTGGAGATACTCATGGAGTTTGGTTTTAGTTTGAAATGAAAGAGCAGATCCAGTACATTAGATTTTCAGCAACCCTTTTGCAAGTACATAGTTGGATCAAAAATAGACAAAAAGTTGCCACTCAAAATGTCAGAAATAAATAGTGAAATTAATTCCTCTTCTTGCCTGATTCTCATATGCCTTGATTCCCTTTAGTGCTCAAAATCAATTGATCTCAATCTTAAATACATTTAATGAATGAGCATCCACAATCCTTACAAACAGAATTGCAAATAATCATCCTAAACTGCAGAAGACAGGGATCGACACATAGGTATGGTAGGTAATTAAGTAAGTAAGTAAATAAATAAATAGAATGGCTGATATTTTATTCCGATCCCTAATCCCCAACTCTCCAATTAAGAGAAATGGCTTGTACTCAGCTATACAATCAAGTTTTATACTCTATAACATAATTCCCCTTCCAAATCCTATAAAAAGATCCCATTTACTCCAATCTCTCCATACAGAACAGCCCTCTTATTCCAGGATTGCATATGATGATCCTTTCTACCCACACTAGGAAAAGTATGTTCTCCCTCTGCAAAGCAATCAAAGGCAGGCAGTTGTGTTATTATTTTTATGAATGAACATTCATATAACAATTTAAAAGCCGACACATTAAAACTTAACATGGTTGGGGCTTGCAGAGCAGCATAAAACTTAAAAGAAAAATGTGACACAACCTCTATTTACATTGTACCTCTTCAAAATTGCCTTCCATTGGTTTGTAGGCAAGCAGCAGAACTGAGCGCATCAAATCTCCCACAAGAATAAAGTCTCCCTTTGTTTTCAAGTAAAGGGCCATAATATTATTGTAGTGGTTGCACTCTGTGCGTAGCTCTTTTTCAGCAGTCCACTCATATAATCGAACCTATAATAAAAATATTTTTTCACATCTCACAGAGCAAAATAACAATTTGCATGCTTTACAAAATGCCATATTTAGAAAAAAAAGAAATTTTAATTACTAAAACAGAATTTTCATTCATACATTGAGAAATCTAATTAGGGATAAAATTGTACAATTTTCAGTTTGGTGGGACCAGCTTTGGCAAAAACAAGTGAAACAGACCCTTTAAAATCTTCTTCCTCCATATCATGGAAGGAAGCATAAAAGATAAATACTCACATGCCAACCCAAAGTCAAGATTTGTATTCATTAAGGGCTACTATATGCAGAAAAAGGATCTGTCAATTTTTAGAATCAGAATTAATCTGTCGTGAAATTTGTTACTTTGCGGCACCAGGACATTGCAATACGTAGTAATAAACACTATAAAATTACAATAATTATATATGTTTAAAAATTAAATATATTAAGTAAATAGTACAGAAAGTGAGGGAAAAAATAAGTACTGTGTAAGAGTTCATGGGTTCATTGTCCATTCAGAAATTTGATGTTGGAGGCAAAGAAGCTGTTGAGTGTGTGTCTTCAGGCTCCTGCACCTCCTCCTTGATGGTAACACTGAGAGGAGGCCAAGTCCTGGCTGCCAGAGGGGCTAATGTGCACGATGGAGCTAGCTGTATTTACAACTTTCTGCAGCTTTTTTCAAGCCCATGCAGTCCTCCATAGTAGATGCTGTTAGACCAATTAGAATGCTCTCTATGGTACATTTGTAGAAATTTGTGAGTGCTTTTGATTACTTAACAAGTCTCCTCAAACTCCCAATGAAACATAGCCACTGTTGGGTCTTTTTTGAAATTGCATCAATATAGTGAGCCCAGAATTAATCCTCAGAGATGTTGACACTCAGAATATGGAACTGCCACCCTTTCCACTTCTGATCACTTGATGAGGACTGGTGTGTGTTCCCTCAACTTCCCTTTCCTGAAGTCCACAATCAATTCCTTGGTCTTACTGACGTTGAGTGCAGTTGCTGCTGTGTCACCACTCAACCAGCTAATCTATCTCACTCCTATAAGCTGCTCTGTCATCATCTGAAATTCTGCCAACAATAGTTGTGAGGTTGGCAAATTTGAGCTGTGCCTTGCCACACAATCATGGGTGCAGACAGAGTAAAGCAGTGGGCTAAGCACACATCCTTGAGGTTCGCCAGTGTTGAAATCAGCAAGGAGGAGACGTTATTTCCGATCCACAGACTGTGGTCTTCCACTGAGGAAGTCAAGGATCCAGTTGCAGAGGGAGGTACAAGGATTTAAAATGCAAGACATAGAGCAAGCACTCTTATTTTAGGTTTCACATAAAACTGTCTATGTCTTAGAAAAATTTACATAGCCTGTTATGACTAGTATAAAAAGAAACACTTTCTGCCATCTTAGTAAAGTTGTTAAAAGTTTTACAAATATTTACATACTGTGCTATTGATGCTTGCCAACAACTTGCCATTGAACTCCACCATGGAATACACCGCACCTTTTACTTCTTTTTCGGCTACTGTCTGAAGTTTACCTTTTGAATAAAACATTTAAAAAGATACTATTTCTTGTGTATTCAAAATGAATCATTAACAAGTATGGAGAGTGTTAAATTAATCATAAATGAGTATATACACAATCTGTATCAAGACTTGTGACTATGGTGCCTAATTTGCATAACTGCATTAGAGGGAAATGAAGGTAGTAACAGCTGTTTGGAAATACATTATATTTGGAACAAGGAGGCCAACATTGCTCATGAATAAACAAAAACTTTATATGCTAATAGTGCTTTGGAAAAATAAATTGGAGATAATCAGGTCCATAATTCATGTCACACAAATGAAATTCCAATGGCTGAGTAACCTCAATAATGAGAGGTGGTAATCAATGAATTAAAACTAGTCAATGTTGGTGCAAGAAGAACTGCAGGCCTGTAACATAGGGCTAGTGGCTAACAAAACAGACCAATACCAGTTTTCATAAGATGAAGAAAGAGTGACCTGGAATATTAGGTTTGAAAACTGGAAGAAAGCCAAAAGGATAAGTGGATTATTCAAAAAGTAGTCAGCATTAAATATAATTTAACCTACCATCAGAGTACTGGAACACAATAATTCGTCCTTGTTTTGGTTCTGCTTCTTCAGGATAAACCATTGCCGTACCCACAACAAAGTATGTATTGGGATCTTTGCTCAACTTGCAGGATACAATACTTAGTGCATACTCATTTTGAAGAAACTGGTGAGCATGAAGTACTAAAAACAGAAAGCTATTGTTAAAAATTTCTAAAATACAATCCTATTAAATACAAGATTATAAAAAATAAATTAAGACCCATAAAAGTTACCTTCAATAAAAGGTACAAATCAACTGCTACAATTGATATTATTGCTACTCAAAAGAGAAAATGTCAGTGATCTTGCTCCTTTGCACTATTCCAGTGATTCTGTGAAATGTGTATTGGTATTTGTGCTACATTTCATGATCATCTGGCTTATTAATATTTGCCAAAATGGTTGAGCGGTTTGAAATTGGCCAACATGCCTGGAATCAATGGTTCTGAAATTCGTCATCTTCTGAAGAGGAGAGCCAAGAGACACACCACTTCTCACTTTCTTTGGCCTGAAATCTAAGAGAGCCTGGACAGTGTACTGCTTTTACCATAGAGTATCCATAATCTGATAAGTGATAAAATGCAAAGTATCACATAACTTGAATTAGAGTGCCTATAAAAAGTATTCACCCTCCTTGGAAGTTTTCATGTTTTATTGTTTTACAACACTGAATCACAGTGGATTTAATTTGGCTTTTTTTTAAACACTGGCCAACAGAAAAACACTTCTTTGTCAGTGAAGAGTTTCTCATTTTGAAAAAGTCACTTTCAGTCCTGACGAAGGGTCTCGGCCCAAAACGTCGACTGTGCTTCTTCCTATAGATGCTGCCTGGCCTGCTGTGTTCCACCAGCATTTTCTGTGTGTTTCCTGTCAGTGAGAGCAGATCTCTACAAAATGATCTAATTACAAATATAAAACACAAAATAATTGATTGCATCAGTATTCACCCCTTTAATATAACACACCAAATCATCACTGGTGCAGGCAATTGATTTTAGCAGTCACATAGTTAAATGGAGATCACTTGTGTGCAGTCAAGGCGTTTCAAATGAATGTTGTAAAAATACACCTATATGTGGAAAGTCAAACTGCTGGGGTTGGTGGGCTTAAGAATCGGGATTATGGCAAGACTTGTGGGATAATGGGCATAAGGGGAGATATCTTTACAGAATACATTAGAACTGTTGGATTGGGGGGAGAAAGGAGTAAAACAAGGGAAGGTATTGACTTGACTTAGAATTGGGTATACTATGTTTAATTGTTCCTTCTATCTTGTTGGTAAACATTACTCTGGGGTGCATTGGTTTTGTCATCTTTATTTAACAGTTGAACATATTCTTTTTACAAAGTGATGTAGTAAGGTTGAAAGAAGACAAATGCAGGCTGCACTACCATCTTTGGAGGTTGATAGTTTACCAAGTCAAAGTGACTTTAACTTAATTCACAATATTGGCTTTCATTACTTTCAATCTATAGGGCTTCTTGGGGTAATTTCATTTGATAAAGAACGAGTAAGGGTTTTATTTCCCAACTCTCTACAGCAATTCTGTCCGGTTGATGGTGGTAATGCACCTTTAAGATGGATTGTCAACCGCTATTAAAAGTCAGGATTGGTCCAACTGCTGGTGAGTTGGTATCCTGACAAAAATTACAACATGAAGACAAAAGAACACTCC
Organism: Hemitrygon akajei; assembly: GCF_048418815.1. Lineage (NCBI taxonomy): Eukaryota > Metazoa > Chordata > Chondrichthyes > Myliobatiformes > Dasyatidae > Hemitrygon > Hemitrygon akajei. The sequence goes on from NC_133129.1 coordinate 134,800,466, forward strand.
AAGCAACTCTGCAAAAAGGTTATTGAAAACCACAAGTCAGGAGATGGATACTAAAAAATTTTCAAGTCACTGAATATCCTTTGTACAGTTAAATCAATCATCAAGAAATGGAAAGAAAATGGCACTGCTGTAAATCTGCCTAAAGCAGGCCATCCTCAGAAACAGAGTGCCCCAGCAAGAAGGGCACTAGGGATGGAGGCCACCTACAGACCAATGACAACTCTGGAGGAGTTACAAACTTCAAGAGGCTGAGATGGGAGACTGCACATGCAACTGCTGTTGGCGGGTGCTTCAGCAGTCACAGCTTTATGGGAGAGTGACAAAGGGAAAGCCACTGTTGGAAAAAAAACACACACATGAAATCTCAGCTAGAGTTTGCTAGAAGGTATGTAGGAGACTCTGAAATCAGCTGGAAGAAGGTTCTATGGCCTGATGAAACCAAAATTGAGCTTTTTGGCCATCAGACTATATGCTATGTTTGGTGTAAGCCAAACAACACACAGCATCTCTACTGTGAAGCATGGCGGTGGCTGCATCATGCTATGGGGATGCTTCACTGCAGCAGGCCCTGGAAGTCTTGTGAAGGTTGAGGGTAAAATGAATGCAGCAAAATACAGGAAAGTCCTGGAGGAAAACCAGATGCAGTCTACAAGAGAACTGAGACTTGGGATAAGAATTTGTTGCTGGACTTGAAAAGGGCTGTTCACTCTCCATGCAATCTGACAGATCTTGAGCAGTTTTATAAAGAACGGGGAAAAATTGCAGTGTCCAGATAGGCAAAGCTGATAGAGACCTATCCACAGAGACTCAAGAATGTAATTGCTGCCAAAGGTGCATCAAGTAAATACTGACTTGAAGGGGGTGAGTAATTATGCAATCAATTATTTTGTGTTTAATAATTGAAATACATTTCAGCCAATTTGTAGAAATGTGTTTTCATGTCAACATGAAAAAGTATTTTCTGTTGATCAGTGTCAAGAAAGCCAAATGAAATCCACTGTGATTCAATGTTGTAAAACAATGCAACACAAAAACTTGCAAGAGGGGCGAATACTTTTTATAAGCACTGTAATTTCAGCAAAAACCAAATTAAAAGGAAAACATTTTTCTGGCCTCCAAGCACCAAAAATTTGAAATTACCTAAATGAATTCTGAGCACAATACTGGAGACTGTAGATAAATGTCTTATATCCAAGTATCAAATATGCAAAGGAAGTAATTTATATACCTAAATTAACTGCATGTAGCAACTTGACTTACACTTACACCAAAATAATTTTGGGAGAGGTTCCACTTTCTCAGTTTAGGTCCTGTAATACTGATTTTGATATATTACAGTGAAAACATTTGAAAAGAATTATGAAATAATGTGAAATTCAAGTAAATTTATTATTGAAGACGATATATTACCATATACAACCCTGAGATTTATTTCCTTGCGGGTTTCTTCAATAAATCCATAACAGAATAATAACCATAATAGAATCAATGAAAGGCTACACAACTTGAGCATTCAACTAGTGTGTAAAAGACACAAACTGTGAAAATACAAAAAGGAAGAAATACTAATAATCATAATAAATAAATATCAAGGAGATAAAGAGTCTTTGATATTGAGTCCGTAAGTTGTGGTAACATTTCGATGATAAAGTGAAGTTGAGTGAAATTATCCCCTTTGGTTCAAGAGCTGATATTTGAGGAGCTAATAACTTCCTGAACCTGGTGGTGACCTGATGATGAACGCTGCTTTCCTGCGACAACATTTCGTGGAGATGTGCTTAATGGTGGGGAGGGCTTTACCTGTGATGGACTGGGCTGTATCCATTACTTTATGTGGTGTCATGAATCCTGTGACAAGTTGAAAAGGACCAGCAGAAATGAAACACACCTGGAGTCTGGTTTACTATAAATTAAGACTATATTTATTACTACTACAAATTAATATCATTAAAACCAGATAATACGATACAGGTTATAAACTATTTTATATATCTCTGTAAATGTGTGTGTGGATACAAAGATAATAGTCTGGGAGGTAGAGATTAGTCTTACAGTGTCAGGTTAAGTTTAAGCAGATCAGTTGACTTTGTGGTGCGTCAAGTTAGAGGGGGAGAGGCGGGAGAGGGGGGAGGGGGGGGGAGGGGGGAGAGGGGGAGGGAGAGGGAGAGGGGGAGGGGGAGGGAGAGGGAGAGGGGGAGGGAGAGGGGGAGGGGGAGGGGGAGGGAGAGGGGGAGGGGGAGGGGGAGGGGGAGGGAGAGGGAGAGGGAGAGGGAGAGGGAGAGGGAGAGGGAGAGGGAGAGGGAGAGGGAGAGGGAGAGGGAGAGGGAGAGGGAGAGGGAGAGGGAGAGGGAGAGGGAGAGGGAGAGGGAGAGGGAGAGGGAGAGGGAGAGGGAGAGGGAGAGGGAGAGGGAGAGGGAGAGGGAGAGGGAGAGGGAGAGGGAGAGGGAGAGGGAGAGGGAGAGGGAGAGGGAGATAATTGAGTTGATGTTTACATTGGCAGCTTTAGTTGTTCTTGCTTCCGAAGTCTTTAGAGTCACTTCGTGTGAACCCCACACAGACACAGATGGACAGAGCCCCTGCTAGGGAACGGTCTACTAACCCACGGCACGGGTTCACCACCAGCAGACCCCCACAGGCAAGCTCTTACCCGCACTGGTAATCACGGGTCGAAATTAATCGGTCCATGGCCTCCACCCTCGTGGTGGTCTTAAACTCCACCAGTGGTTTCTCGGGTAGCTTCCACAATTTTCCGTGTCGTGTCTCCTCTGCCGTTATCAGACCAAAAGCCTCAACTTTTTATAATCCATTCGAAATTCCAGCCGTCCGTTAACTCAACCACTGAGCTGTTACCATGGTGACTTCCCAGCTCGTGCCTCAGCTGGCGCCGTACTCTCTCTCTCTCTCTCTCAAGGTCACAATTAAAAGTGTTATCAAAACCAAGTCAGAGTCCTCTCTCTCTTTTAATTGCCTCCTTGTTCATTAGACTGCTGAATTTTCTAGCAGTTTCTCACCTGCGTGACAGTGGGACTTTCCGTTCACGGACATTGGTGTTTCCATACCAGGCTATGATGCAGCCAGTCAATACTCTCCAGTACACATCTACAGAAGTTTATCAAAGTTTGAGATGTTATGCCAAACCTTCGCAAACTCCTAAGGAAGTAGAGGCACTGCCATGCTTTCTTCGTAATTGACCTTGCGTGCTCAGACCAGGACAGGTCCTCTGAAATAATAACACCAAGGAAATTAAAGCTGTTGACCCTCTCCGCCTCTGAGAACTGGCTCATGGACCTCTGGTTTCCTCTCCTGAAGTCAATAATCATCTCCTTGGTCTTGCTGACATTGAGTAAGAGACTGTTGTTATGGCACCACTCAGCCAGATTTTCAGTCTCCATCCTATGTGCTGACTCATCACTAACTTTAATTCAGCCATCGACAGTGGTGTCTTCAGCAAACTTGAATATAGTCTTGGAGCTGTGCTTAACCACAGTCATAAGTATAAAGTGAGTAGAGCAGGAGCTAAGCACACAGCCTTGTGGTGTACCTGTGCTGATGGAGACCGTGGGGATGTTTTTGCCAATCCGAACTGACTCGGGTCTCAAAGTGAGGAAATTGAGCATAAATTGCATAATGAGGTATTGAGCCCACAGTCTTGAAGCTTATTGATTAGTTTTGAGGGGATGATGTTATTGAATGTTGAGTTATAGTCGATAAAGAGCATCCTGATGTATAGTTGCAAGAAAAAGCTTGTGAACCCTTTGTAATTAATGGTCTTCTGCATTAATTTCTCACAAAATGTGGTCTGATCTTCATCTAAGTCACAATAATGGACAAATACAATCTGCCAAAACTAATAACACACAAATAATTGTACTTTTCATGTCTTTATTCAACACATTGTTTAATCATTCACAGTCCAGGCTGGAAAAAGTATGTGAACCCTTTAATTTAATTACTGGTAGAACCTCCTTTAGCAGCAATAACCTCCACCAAATGTTTCCTGTAGCTGCTGATCAGACTTGCACAAAGGCAAGGAAGAATTATACACCATTCCTCCATACAAAACGGTTTCAGTTGATCAATATTTCTGGGATACATTGCATGAACAGAGCCCTCTTCAAGTCATACCACAGCATCTCAATTGGGTTAAGGTCTGGACTCTGACTTGACTATTCCAAAACACAAATTTTCTTCTTCTTAAACCGTTCTGTTGTTGATTTATTGAATTTAAATCTTACATCCATCCCACAACACGAGGGAGTAAATATCTTTGCATTAGTATTCTGTCGCAATGTACAGACATATAAAGTTATGTCTAATGGCTTGTAGTTGTAGGAAGAAGCTGTCCTGTAACCTGTTGATACCATTTGCCAGACAGCAGCAGCTGAAACAATTTAAGGTTGGGGTGACTGGTTTACCCAATGATCTTCCAGCATCTGTTGCTGTAAATGTCCTAAATGGAGAGAAGTTCACATCCACAGATACTCAAGGTTTCAGATCATTATCTCATTGCAATATCCAACTTATATTAAGCTTCAGGTGACAGCTACCCTTACATTATCCTGTAAAATGTATTTATAGAATTTTGAATTCATTGTTTCCTCAATGATTGCAAGCTGACCAGGTCCTGAGGCAGCAAAGCAGCCCCAAGTCATGATGCTCCTTTCACCATGCTTCACAGTTGGGATGAGGTTTTGGTATTTCTGTACAGTGCCCCATTTCCTCCAAATATTGTGGCGTGCATTTCTGCCAAAATGTTCAACTTTTGACTCATCTCTGGAACGGTTTGCAAAACATTACTTCCTACAAAATGAAACCCAACAGCATGAATGGCAGCAATACCTCACTACCAGATGAACTCAATGCCTTCCATGCCCACTTTGAAAGGGAGAATATAACTACAGCTGTGAAGATCCCTGTTGCACCTGATGACCCTGTGATCTCTGTCTCAGAGACCAATGTTAGGCTGTCTTTAAAGAGAGTGAACCCTTGCAAGGTGAAAGGTCCTGATGGAGTACCTGATAGGGCTCTGAAAACCTGTCCAACCAACTGGCAGGAGTACTCAAGGACATTTTCAACCTCTCACTGCTACATGTGGAAGATCCTACTTGCTTCAAAATGGCAACAATTATACCAGTGCCTAAAAAGATTAATGTGAGCTGCCTTAACGACTATTGCCCGGTGGCACTCACATCTACAGTGATGAAATGCTTTGAGAGGTTGGTCATGACGAGACTGAACACCTGCTCCAGCAAGGGCATGGACCTACTGCAATTTGCCTATTGCCACAATAGGTCAACGGCAGGTGCAATCTCAATGGCTCTTAACATGGCTTTAGACCACCTGGACAACACAAGCACTTATGTCAGGATGCTGTTCATCAACTATGGCTTAGCATTTAATTCCATCATTCCCACAATCCTGACTGAGAAGTTACAGAACCTGGGCTTCTGTACCTCCCTCTGCAATTGGATCCTCGACTTCCTAACCAGAAGACAACAATCTGAACAGATTGGTGATAATATCTCCTCCACACTGACGATCAACACTGGTGCACCTCAGGGGTGTGTGCTTAGTCCACTGCTCTACTCTCTCTGTACCCATGACTGTGTGGCTAGGCATAGTTCAAATACCATCTATAAATTTGGTGATAATACAACCATTGTTGGTAGAATCTCAGATGGTGACGGGAGGGTGTACAGGAGCAAGGTATGCTAACAAGTGGAATGGGGTTGCAGCAACAACCTGGCACTCAACATCAGTAAGACGAAAAAGCTGACTGTGGACTTCCAGAATGGTAAGATGAAGGAACACATACCAATTCTCATAGAGGGATCAGACATGGAGAGAGTGAGCAGTTTCAAGCTCCTGGGTGTCAAGATCTCTGAGGACCGAACCTGGTCCCAACATATTGATGTTGATATAAAGAAGGCAAGACAGTGACTATACTTCATTAGGAGTTTGAAGAAATTTGGTATGTCAACAAATACACTCAAAAACTTCTATAGATGTAATGTAGAGAGCATTCTGACAGGTTGCATCACTGTCTGGTATGGGGAGTGGGAGGGAGGCGGCACTGCACAGGACCGAAAGAAGCTGCAGAGGGTTGTAAATCTAGTCAGCTCCATCTTGGGTACTAGCCTACAAAGTATCCAGGACAACTTCAGGGAGTGGTGTCTCAGAAAGGCAGCGTCCATTATTAAAGACCTCCAGCACCCAGGGCATGCCCTTTTCTCACTGTTACCATCAGGTAGAAGGTACAGAAGCCTGAAGGCACATGCTCAGCGATTCAGGAACAGCTTCTTCCCCTCTGCTACCCGATTCCTAAGTGGACATTGAACCCTTGAACGCTACCTCACTTTTTTTTTTTTTTAAGTATTATTTGTTTTTTGCACAATTTTAAATCTATTCAATATACATACACTGCAATTTATTTATTTATTATTTTATTTTTGGTACTTTTCTTTTATATTATGTATTGCATTGAACTGCTGCTGCTAAGTTAACAAATTTCACGACACATGCCGGTGATAATAAACCTGATTCTGATTCATCTGTCCACAGAACATTGTCCCAGAAGCAGTTTAGAATTTCCAGATGGGCTTTTGCAAACTTGAGACGTGCAGCAATGTTTTTTGTGGAGAGTAGGTTTCCTCTGTGGTGTCCTTCCATGAACACCATTCTTGGTCAGCCTTTTTCTTATAGTGGACACATGAACAGAGACTTCAGCAAGTTCTAGAGATTTCTGCAGGTCTTTTGCTGTTACCCTTGAGTTCTTTTTCACCTCCTCCAGCATTGCACATTGTGCTCTTGGTAGGATGTCCACTGCTAGGGAGAGCAGGAAGCGGTACTGAATTTCCTCCATTTGTACACAATTTCTATTACTGTGGACTGATGAACATTTAGATCTTTAGAAACGCTTTTGTAGCCTTTGCCAGCTTCATGTATCTCTACAATCCTTCTAAGATTCTCTGAAAGTGGTTTTGATTGAGTCATGGTGCACATAAACAAATCTTTCTTCAGCAGAGCAGGCTGTGTCAGTAACCTTTCTGCACCTTTTTTATAGGGCAGGGCACCTCTACAACCCGCATCTCCAATCTCATCTCAATGACTGGAACTACTGACTCTGCTTTTGTAGAAGGCAGTATGCCAGAGGTTCACATACTTTTTTGCACCTAGACTGTGGACCTGTTGCTCTGGTAGGCAAACTGGAGAGAACCCACGTCAGGCAGAAACGAACCTATCAGGAACCTATCAAAACACTTCCATCACTGTGAATGTAAGTGCTACTGGATGAAAGCCATTGAGGCAGGTTACCACATTCTTCTTAGACACTGGTATAAACTGAAGCCTGCTTGAAGCAGGTGGGTACATTAGACTGCCAAAGTGAGAAGTTAAAGATCTCAGTGAACATTCCAGCCAGTTGATCAGCAAAGGTTCTTAGTACTTAGTCAGGTACCCTGAGGCCCCATGTGCCACCTAGGCACTAAGGGTTCAGACGACGACAGGTACCTCATCTGGGTATAAATCAAGTTTACTTTGTTGCTAAACTCTGCAGTGACAAACAGAGAATATTAGATTTCCCATACTTTACATCCTATTTATTGTTAGCATCCATAAAATCAAACTGTGGATACCTTTACTTTATCCTGAAAGCTGCTTTATATTAACCAGAATGCAGCACAATATAACACAAATTGTTAAAAACAATTAGTTTTCTGGAAAAAAAAATCATAATATAGCAAATACATAATACAGAACAAGGCTCTAAATTACTTGTTATTTGTAAGCAACTTTGGAAAGATAAAAGAGCAATGCATAACTTGTAGGTGGTTGAAATGGAATTATTCAGAGGATTGCTGAAACCAGAGAAATACCAGACAAAGAGCAGATTCCAAGGGAGATATAACTTTTACCTTCAAATGTGTGCTGATCTATGATTAGTAAACTGTGCACTTCCACTTCATCCCCAAATGAACTTTCATGCTGCGAGGTACTACTTGGGAAAAGTTTACTGGAGCTGACACTGGTGGAAAGAGCCTTAAAAGGGAAAACAAAGAACACTGAAGTAAACAATGAGTGTCACACTGCAATACACAACTTCTTCAGGTAAGGGCATTTTCAATTTTTAATATATTAATGCATCCTAAATCAATAATATTGTATAATGCTATTTGTTACCGCCCTAGATCACACACTTCCTAGATACTCAGATCAACTTTCCTGGCATCAGTTTATTCATATCTATGCAATCTTTCTCTTCCTTTCAATCCTATCCCATTCCTCCACATAATGGTTGTCCTGAACATAGCAGCATTAAGAAATAATTTCTGCTACGATTCCCATCAGCCCAGCTGAATCTACTCAAAACCCTACGACCACTTAGGTCAAATGCACCAAGAAGTCTTTTTAGCAGTGACCATAATGATTCACCTCTCCACGACTACTCCAGAGCACTAACACTGCAATCCACTGCCCACTTTCATGCTTCATCTGCAGCCCAATGCAAAGAAGTCCTTGCAAAATTTCTCTACCAGATTCAACATGGTTAGCACCATTTCCCCAATAGAACAGAGCCTGAACCAAACTGGTTCAGCTAATTATTGATTGATGGGTTTACTTTTAAGCATGCTAATTATGCATCCCCTGACTGCAATACTTCAGTGTCCTGATCATTTCCACAAAACCACAAATCATCCAAAACTTGGCTGCCAATATCCTTTCCCGAACAAAGCCACACCTCCTCATTCATTGCCCTCAGCTTCAAAACGTCATTCACTCCCTGAACATTCACTCTTTTTCAAACAGTTTAAAATCAATTAGACTTAAGAAAAATCCTATCACGACTCTATCTCGACAACTTCGTTCTTCATGTTCACTTACATCTTCGGGTCTATTGATTATACACAAGAGCCAGAAGCAGACCTTCCAGCACTTCAATCCTGTTGTACCATTGTTCATGCCAAGATAACTTCATAGCCTGACACCAAGTGCCCTAATCAAGTGTTTTTTTTTAAATTGAAGAACCTATTAAGCACATGCTTCAACAACTAAGCAAGAGAATTACAAAGATTTACAATCCCCCCCCTTCATAGAGAAATTTGTACTCAGAATTGCAAAGAGGACAGTGATAAATATCAACAGGATATAAATGATCCGATGCATAGTAGGTGAGATTTAAAGCGGGGAAATACTTCATGGTTGAGGGGCTGAGGAACAGTGGTTACATGCATAAAGCATAGGAATTAAGACTTAAAAAGTTGGGGGGTTTTCTACACACACCACGTGGCTGCAACCTGGAATCTACTGTGTGCGGGTGTGGTGGAGGCAGATACCACTGCAACCTTCAAGTTGGAATTGAATAAATATATGGCAAGGAGAAGTTTGCTAGATTACGGAGAAGCAAGGGGTGGAATTAGTGAGCTGTTCTGGTAGAAAGCAGTACGGACATGATATTCTGGTTGACCTCCTTGTGTGCTGTAACCATTCTATAATTGCAAGATTCATTCACCCCAGTAAGGCTTTGATAGTCTATCCTGAAACCACATCCAGTGTTCTGGACATTCTGCTCTCAGCAGCTAGTGTCAATCCTTCTCCAGATCATTTATTGCCCAATAAGATTGCCTTTTTTCCTTTGTAAGTCAAATGAGCATAAAGTTGGTATTGCCATCTTATTTAATGTGTTCTAGAACAATGCCTTCATTGCACAAATCATTCTTTTAAATTTACTCTTCACAGACAAGATCTGTTTATCCTTTTTCAGATATGAAACCACAGTGAATGTCTAAAGGCGTATACTCAGTCACAGAACACTTCCAGCTACCTTGGCTCCATTTTCTTGGAAACTCCTCTCCAAACACATTAGCCCTCTATGTCCATTTGATATTTACAAATTTAAAGTCTGTGTCTAAGCTCCTATTCACATTTCCAAGCCTTCTCACAAAGGCTTGATGCCTGCTCCTTTTTTCTCTGTGTTGCATTTTGAGATATTTCCCCAGATTAGATTAGACCAAGAATAAAATAATCACTTTTTTTTACCTGAGTGCTGGCACTTGGTCTCAGGACAGAGGTGCCTCCACTGGGATCTAATACTTCTACTCTACTACTGACCAGACCAAAACACTGTGATGCCTCCTGGTAACAGATTCTCCTGCAAAAGAAAAAGCACCTAATGAAATCTAAATTAACCCAAATGTTTAAATTTCACTTTAATTGTCAAACTGACCTTGATGCACTTAATAAAACAAAAAAATAACAATTTGTCAGAATAGCTCAGCAGGTCAGACATCTCTGGATATAAAGTTGACATTTCAGGTCTAGACTCTTTGCCTCTAAGTCTGTGGAAAATGAAATCTAAAACTTTGACAAACATCCATAGATATGTGGTGGAGAATGTACTGACTGGTTGCATTATGCCCTGGTATAGAAACACCAATGCCTTTGAACAGAAATCCTACAAAAGGGAGTGGATTCAGTCCCATACATTACAGGTAATGCCCTCCGAATTATGAAGCTTATACTCATGAAACGCTGTCGTAGGAGAGCACCATCCATCATCAGAGATTCTCACCACCCATGCCATGCTCTTTTCTCATTGCTGCCATCAGGTAGAAAGTACAAGAGCCTCAAGACTCACACCACCAGGCTCAAGAACAGTTACTACCCCATAGCCATCAGGGTCTTGAACACAGGGAATAACTACACTTACTTGCCCATCCATTGAGATGTTCCCACAACCAACGATCTCACTTTAAGGACTCTTCATCGTATAATCTCATGTTCTTGTCATCCATTGTTGTTTACTTACATTTACATTTGCAGCTTATTGACTACTACACTCTAGTTGATCTTTCATTGATCCTGTTATAGTTACTATTCTATAGATTTGCTAAGTATACCTGCAGGAAAATGAATCTCAGGATTGTATATGGTGTACTTCAATAATACAATTTACTTTGAGCTTTGAATTAGGTACTTCATTTACCAACAACATTCCATTGGTAATGCTGTTCACTGAACAAAAGATTGAATAATCTTGTGCCATTTTCATTGTTTTTTTTTCTGTTGATCCTACATTAATTAGCTTCTGTTACTTTTCCCATTATGCTCACTGTGCCCAAGGTATAGAGTTCCCTTTTTAGTCAAAGGGATAACAGAATATAGATTGACACTGAAATTTCAATACAGCCACCACAGGTATCATAAAACTCCCCAATCCAATTGTGAAAAGATAAGGTTAAATATGTTTATCACATGCATTAACAATAATTAAATGACAGGTATAGGTTTAACCAATTTAGTTCAGGATCCTTAGAGGCCTTGATTTTTAAAAAAATCAGCTGTTGACTTTAAGATTCAAAGGAGCTTCATGATTTACGCACAAGTCCCAGCACTTGACTATGCATTGGACTGAAAATCAAGGAGAGAGCCCAAAAAATTAATCTTTTTAGATAAGCAAGTATAGTTGACGTTTTATAGACCACTGAGTTCCCTTTGTGTTAGCTGTGATCAACATTCTTAGTTACAATCAAATGTGTTTTATTTCTAGAAATACTCTCTCTCATAAAGTTTATTGAAAGGTCTATGATATAGAAATAAATTACTAGAAATTTTATCTGGTACAATTGTATATGATGCACTTGCCTATCAAACAGCAAATTAATATTTCTTTAAAATATTGATTGCGGATATATTAACAAGCTAATCTAGCATAGAGGACAAGCCATTGGTAGGAATAACAAGTCTTTTTCATCTCCTGAGGCCAAATAGAAGTACATGAAGATAATTACTGAAGCAGAAGTGCTGATTAATTTTAAACTGTTAACTTAGCAAATATTACGAATCTAAAGGCAGGACATACCAGGTATGGAATGAACAGCTTGTTTGCATTAATAAAAAAGCTTCGTGCATTGAAACAATACTACTCACACAGGCACACCTTGAAACAATTTTTACTACTTGATATGACATACAGTTGGTAAGGAGCACTTACTTTGGAGACTCATTAAGTGGCACTGTCCGGATGTGTAGTTTCTGAATCTCATCAATGGTTCCTATAGTTAAAGTGCTGTTGTTGGCCAAGGCTAAACTGTGAGACAGGAACAAGATAAAATAAGGTTTAAAAAAAAACCAGCAGTTAAAACAACAATCAGAGGGCAGGCAGCCAGAAAAAAGATGATTTATCATTCATAAACAGCTTTAACAAAGGTTTTTCCAAAATTATTTTCCTGAATTTTTGAAACATGAAACTTCATGTAAGAATTATTCTCAGAGTATGAAATACTATATGTACTGTAGATGTAATCCTTGAGAGCATGTGGAAGCAGATTCAATTGTAAAATTCAGATGAAAACTGAATAATGGTTTATGCAAATAAAAGTTGTTTAAGTATTCAGGAAGACATTGAGGTTATGAAGAACTGGAACAGAAGAGGAGTTGAGGCCAGCACAATCAGCAATTATCATGCTGAATGGAGGGGCAGGGTTGAGGTGAGTGGCCTACTCTTTTTCCTATTTTGTGTTCTTATGGAAAAGAGATTAATTAATTTAATTAGATAAATTAAAAAGAACACAATGGACGAAAGGCCTGCTTTTGCAATGCGCCATTCAATAATACTAAAGTAAGTTTTGCAAGGTTGATTCAAAAGATGAAATAACAGACATACAATAAAGTGGAAAGAACCGATATTAATGAAAGAAAATTAGGTATAGTTCCTTGAGAAAGGAAGGCAAGGCAACAAATCTGGTAATCATGAGGAATTGCCAGAAAAACACAAGCATTTTAAACTCAGTTTACACAAATTCATTTGATAGTAGGATTGCACGGCCATTTCAACTTTCGCTGACTCACTGTTGCAGATAAATAATCTGAAAGAAACTGTTCAAATGTCAAAAAAAAAATAAAAGTACAAACATCATCAAGCTCAGGTAATCCCAGGCATAAGAACAAATGGGTCACCTTTTTTTTTCTCCCCACTGACCAGGTTAGGTAGTGGCTTGTCAGAGAAATCTCCAAAAAGTTCTTGGATTTTGTTATCATTTATAAACTTAACCAATTATAATAAAGGGCCACAGAAAACTAAAGTATCAAATGATCACAGATTGATTAGTGCAAGTATCTGCTTCAAGAGTCTCAGGTCAGGCATTCAAACAAATTAGCTTAACCATCAAAGTCAAATGAATGTAATTATGAACTCAGTTCTGGGAATAGCGACCTGAGAAGTACTGATTGACACTACTTCATCTTCTTAGTTCAAAACTGACGAATCTGCACAGCAATGAAAATCAGCAAATACTGAATGGACTTGAAAGTTAAAAACCTGCACCTAAGGTATCCAACTTGAGCTGTAAGTCTGCATCTACAGGAACAGATTTAATTTCTTTCAGAAACTCTCTTTTTAAAGACAATGATTTAAATTTCCTGACTTTTGGATTTAACTTTCCAAATACTCTGTAGCACAAAACTGTCATTATTTTCTAAATAAAAAAACCTGCACTTGTTCAGAATATAATGGAGGGACAGGTATTAAGATGATTCTTAAAATGTGTAATAACGCTCAAGATCGTGAAGTGATGACTGCATTCTACAAGGTGCTTTCTATCGGTAGTTAAGTATCCACAAAGTGGCACAGTCAAGACTGTGGTAGTGGAACATGACAAAAAGCTAGTGAAAGAAACTTGCATTTATATAATGCTGTTCCTAATCAGACAACATTCTAAAACATTTTAAAGTTGAATATTTGCTTTTAAGTTGTGCAATAAGAAGCTTGATAGAATTCAGGACAAAACACCAGCATTCCCTCCACTACTGGTGTACTTTTTGATCAAAGTCCAGAAGCTCTTTTCCTAACAGCATTCAATCACCTTAACTATATCCACTGCAGGGATACAAAGTAATTGTAATTTGCCACTTTTGGCATGGAATTAAGAGAACACTAATGTGTTGGCTGACCTGCAATATTTATATCCTGTAAATCAATTTTTAAGAAATGGAATCCAGGAAAGTTTTAAAATATCTCTTTATGCATTACTAACCTGTCAGAATAATGTACTTTAAGTACTTTATGCATCACTAACCTGTCAGGATATCCTTCGGAGTTAAGAGGACACATGTAGTTTACTTCCTTAAGGTTAACGTTTGAGAAAACCAGCTTATGATTGCTGCTATAAATGACTGTAGGACGATCTGAACAGGCAAAGACATTTGTAGTAGACAAAGATCTGAACGTTCGCAGCACTGTTGGCTGGGTCCCCAGTGTGACTTTCTTACGGTCACTCAGCAAGCCTAAAAAATAAACAATGCAAAAATATTAGCTTACTAACATTAGTAATGAGTGCTCTGTTTGTTTATCTGCTGTTAAAATCATAGCTTTTTTCTGATATGTGCACTTTCAAATGTACTTGACACTTTACTTAAATTACCATTATTCTTGTATAAATGACAATACAAGACAAGATCCAGACAACTCTTCCACCAACAACACACGCAGCTTATGGCAGAGTCTGCACACCATCGCAGACTTCAAAACTAAGTGCAGTGGTGCTGACAACATTGCGGCTTCTCCCCCAGATGAGCTAAATCTTTTTTTACTTAGTTCGATGTCGCCAACACTGAACCCGAGGAGAGCCCCCGAAGTGACCTGCAACTTGGTCATCTCGGAGGCTGAAGAACACAGGTATTTCCAATGAGTGGACAGTCACAAGGCTACCGGACCAGATGGCATCCCAGGGCGGGTACACTGGATGTACACGGCACAACTGGCAGGTGTGTTTACAAACATTTTTAATCTCTCCCTCTGACAGTATATAGTCCCTCCTGCTTCAAAACATCCACTATTGTTCCTGTACCTAAAAACAATGAGGTAACATGACTGAACAACTGGCGTCTTGTTGCACTCACCTCAATAATAAGCAAATGCTTTGAGAGGCTGGACAATAACTACATGCTGGATCCCCTACAATTCACTTACTGACACAACTGATTGACAGATGACGTAATAGCCACAGTTCTACACACTGTCTTACACACCTGGAGAAGAAGGATGCTTATTGAGAATACTGTTCTTGGACTACAGTTCAGCATTCAACACCATGATTTCCTCCAGACTTGACAAGCAGCTCAGAAACTTTGGCCTTCACCCTGCCTTGTGCAACTGGATCCTGGACTTCCTGTCAGCTCACTGGCAGGTGGTAAGAGTGGGCTCCCTCACCTCTGCCCCTCTGATCCTCAACGCAGGAGACCCTCAGGGCCGTGTCCTAAGTCTCCTCCTTTACTCTCTGTATACCCCTGACTGTGTCACAACCACAGTTCCAATCTGCTAATTAAATTTGCTGATGATACAACATTGATTGGCCTAATCTCATAAAATAATGAGGCAGCTTACAGAGAAGTCATCACCCTGACACAGTGGTGTCAAGAAAACAACCTCTCCCTCAATGTCACAAAAACAAAAGAGCTGGTTGTGGACTACAGGAGGAATGGAGACAGGCTAACCCCTATTGACATCAATAGATCTGGGGTTGAGAGGGTGAACAGCTTTAAGTTCCTCAGCATACACATCATTAGGATTTCATGCGGTCTGTACATACCAGTTGTGTGGTGAAAGAAGCACAACAGTGCCTCTTTCACCTCAAACTGTTGAAAAAGTTTGGTGTGAGTCTCCAAATCCTAAAGACTTTCTACAGGAGCACAATTGAGAGCATCCTGACTAGCTGCATCACTGCCTAGTATGGGAACTATACTTCTCTCAGTCACAGGACTCTGCAGAGAGTGGTGTGGACAGCTCAGCACATCTGTAGATGTGAACTTCCTACTATTCAGGACATTTACAGAGAATGGTGCATAAAAAGGGCCCAAAGGATCATTGGGGACCTGAGTCACCCCAACTACAAACTGTTTCAGCTGCTACCATCAGGGAAACGGTACCACAGCATTAAAGCCAGAACCAACAGGCTCAGACAGCTTCTTCCACCAAGCCATCAGACTGATTAATTCACGCAAATACAATTGTATTTCTATGCTATACTGACTTCCTGTTGTACATACTATTCATTACAAATTACTATAAATTGCATATTGCACATTTAGATGGAGATGTAACATAAAAGATTTTTACTCCTCATGTATGTGAAGGATGTAAGAAATAAAGTCAATTCAATAAAAAGGGAGCAAATGCTGTTATTCGATCACAGTGAGATCACAGCAGCTTGATCATGTCTCCAGAGATCACAACAGGTCAAAGGAAAGTGAATAGAAATTTCAAACCTACACAATTCTTCACAAACTGCAGGCAGAAACAAACTTAGCAACTTTAATGTTACCTCAGCTCCAAGTCAAAAAGTAGGATCTTCTAGTCTAATTTGGTCAATACCATACTTAGACAACTACAGATGGCTTTATACTAAGTTTAATGGCTCTTAGTAGATCCTACAGTTAATCCCACTGGAGATGGAAGTAAAGGAACCTCAGAACTCTAGTCATTAACTTACACTATTGCAATAATGATCTTAGGCTACATCCACACTAGACCGGGTAATTTTGAAAATGCTGGTTTCACGTAAAAACGATAGGCATCCACACTATGCGTTTTTGAAAATATCTCTATCCATTTTTGAAACTATCTCTATCCACGTTGAAATGGAGATTTCAGCGAATCTCCTCCTACTGGGCATGCGCAGGACACATCTACTGAAAACAAGCGACATGTTTGGTGTTGAATCTCGCCGTAAAAGTGCGCGTTTGTGTAGTTACAGACTAGAAAAACTTAAACAACGGGCAGCTGTTGGTTCTTGCGCAGGAGAACTTTCTTTTTCTTTTCAAATCTTTTTATTAATTTTTAAGAAAAACATTATAAAAATATAAGTACAAAACATTTGAGAGTACATAATAGATTAATTAACAATCAAATATGTATTAATCAATACATAAAGTCTCCCAAACTCATAGTATAATGTAAAGGAATTAAGAAAAAAAAGAAAAGAAACCCCCCCCAAAAAAAAACTAAAAGAAAAACTAACCAACATGGGCAATTGCATAATGTTAAATACATACAGTAGTGCCAATGACTCCCAACCTCCATCCACACAATTCAGGATAGTAACAATAAGGTTCAGGATCAGAACATTTAATTCATATGAAAATGTTGAATAAATGGTCTCCAAGTTTCCTCAAATTTAACTGAAGAATCAAAAACCACACCTAATTTTTTCTAAACTCAAACAGGAAATAGTTTGAGAAAACCACTGAAATACAGTTGGAGGGTTAATTTCTTTCCAATTCAGTAAAATAGATCTTCTAGCCATTAGTGTAACAAATGCAATCATTCGTTGGGATGAAGCGGATAAACGCTTCTTATCTATCATTGGTAGACCAAAAATTGCGGTAAAAGAATGTGGTTGGAGATTAATATTTAAGACTCTTGAAATAATATTAAAAATATCTTTCCAATAGTTTTGTAAACAAGGACAAGACCAAAACATATGGGTCAACGAAGCAATATCAGAATGACATCTATCACAGGTTGGATTAACATAAGAATAAAATCGAGCAAGTTTATCTTTAGACATGTGAGCTCTATGTACAACCTTAAATTGTATTAGAGCATGTTTAGCACAGATAGAGGATGAGTTTACCAATGATAAAATTTTTTCCCATTGCTCAGTAGATATAGGGCAATGCAATTCTTCCTGCCATTCCTTCTTAATTTTTTCTGATATATCTGGTTGTACATTCATAATCATATTATAAATGATAGCTACTAAGCCCTTTTGACAAGGATTAAGAGCTAAAATTCTTTCTGTAATGTCCAATGGACATTCTTTCGAAAAAGACTTTAGTTCATTATATTAAAAATTTCTCACTTGTAAATATCTAAAAAAATGGGTTTTAGATAAATTATATTTATTAGATAACTGTTCAAAGGACATAATGTTATCATCCAAAAACAGATCACGAAAACATGTTATACCTTTTGTTTTCCATAAAAGAAAAGCTTGATCTATAGATGATGGTCGGAAAAAGTAGTTAGATATTATAGGACTTGACAGCATAAACTTATTCAAACCAAAAAATTTACGAAATTGAAACCAGATTCGTAATGTATACTTGACTATAGGATTAGTTATCTGTTTATTCGTTTTGAATAACGAAAAAGGAAGTGAAGATCCTAAGATTGAGATCAATGAGAAATCTTGCACAGATTTACATTCCAAATTTACCCATTGTGGGCCAGCAACTGTAGTCGATTCTTGTGTCCAAAATATCAAATACCGTATATTAACTGCCCAATAGTAAAATCTTAAATTTGGTAGAGCCAAGTCACCCTCCTTCTTAGGCTTCTGTAAATATTTTTTACCTAGCCTAGGATTTTTGTTCTGCCACAAATACGAAGATATTTTAGAGTCAACTATATCAAAAAAAATTTAGGAATAAAAATTGGTAATGCTTGAAATAGATATAGAAATTTAGATAGTATCATCATCTTAATGGCATTAATTCTACCTACCAAAGACAAAGATAGTGGGGACCACCTATTAGCAAGTTGCTTAATTTGAACTATTAAAGGCAAAAAATTAGTTTTAAATAAATCTTTATGTTTTTTAGTAATTTTAATACCTAAATAAGTAAAATAGTCTGTAACAATTCTATATGGTACCTGATTATAAATTGAAGTATGCATATTTAATGGAAAAAGTTCACTCTTATTAAAATTCAATTTATATCCAGAAAAATTACTAAATTGAGCAAGCAAAGAAGAAATAGCAGGAATAGATCTTTCAGGGTCAGATATATATAATAACAAATCATCCGCATATAATGATACCTTATACATCGTCTCCCCACGGGTAATACCTAAAATATTGGGTGATTCACGAATAGCTATAGCCAAGGGTTCTAAAGCAATGTCAAATAATAAAGGGCTTAAAGGACAACCTTGCCTTGTGCCCCGAAATAACTGAAAAAAAGGGGATCTTTGATTATTGGTGAAGACCGAAGCTAAAGGTTTCTGATATATTAGTTTAATCCATGATATAAATTTTGAACTAAAATTAAAATGTTGCAAAGTATTAAATAAATATGACCATTCGACTCTATCAAATGCTTTTTCGGCATCTAAAGAAATAACACATTCTGGGATTTTAGATGAAGAGGTATAAACAATATTAATTAATTTTCTAATGTTAAAAGATGAATAGCGATTTTTAATAAATCCAGTCTGATCCTCAGAAATAATCCGAGGCAATATATTTTCTAATCTAATAGCCAAAATTTTACTAAAAATCTTAAAATCCGTATTCAGCAAAGATATAGGCCGATAGGATGCACATTCAGTGGGGTCTTTATCTTTTTTAAGAATTAAGGAAATAGAAGCTTCATAAAAAGATTGTGGTAGTTTACCTATACTTAATGCATCTTTAAAAATTTTACAAAGCCAAGGAGAAAGTATAGAAGAAAAGGATTTAAAAAATTCTGCAGAAAAACCATCTGGACCCGAAGCTTTACCCGAGTTAATTGAGAAAATAGCCTTTTCTATTTCAGACTCCGTAATAGGTGTGTCCAAAAATACACTATCCTCAACAGTTACTTTTGGAATATTCAATTTCCTTAAGAATTCATTCATTATAGAAGAGTCCTTAGTACATTCTGATTGATATAAAGAATTATAAAAATCTTGGAAGGCTTTATTTATCTCTTTATGATCAATCGTCAAAGTACCATCTTGTTTGCGAATCTTAGTAATTTGTCGCTTATCCGAAACAATTTTCAATTGGTTAGCTAGTAGTTTACCAGACTTATCTCCATATGTATAGAATTGAGCTTTCGATTTAATTAACTGACTTTCAATCGAGGAGGTTAATAATAAACTATGCTCCATTTGAAGTTCCACCCTTTCTTTATAAAGTTCTTTACTAGGGGTCAATGAGTAGATCTTGTCAATTGCCTTAATTTTATCAACTAATGTTAATATTTTAGAATTAGTTCGTTTCCTAACTCCGGCAGAATATGAAATAATCTGTCCACGAATATATGCCTTAAAAGTATCCCACAAAATTCCACTAGAGATCTCTGCTGTAGAATTTATTGAGAAAAACAAATCAATTTGCTGTTTAATAAAGTTAACAAAGTCAGAGTCCTGCAGTAAAACAGGATTAAACCTCCAACCTTTAGTACTAATATATGAATCCGTCACCTTAATAGATAACTTCAAAGGTGCATGATCAGATATAGCAATAGAGTCATATTTGCAATCCATAACATCAATAAGTAAATGCTGATCAATGAAAAAGTAATCAATTCTTGAGTAATTATGATGCACATGGGAAAAGTATGAGAACTCTTTGTCATTAGGGTGTAGAAAACACCAAATTTCACAAATAGCTGAATCAATCATAAAAGAATTAATAAGAGAAGCCGATTTGTTCGGAAAAGTTTGAGTGGGCTTGAATCTATCCATCAAAGGGTTTAGACAACAATTAAAATCCCCGCCCATTATCAATCTATATTGATTCAGATTAGGAAAGGATGTAAATAAGCATTTAAAAAATTCAGGACAGTCAGTATTTGGAGCATAAACATTAACTAAAACAACTTTTTGATTAAAAAGTAAACCAGTAATAAGCAAAAATCTACCTTGCGGATCTGAAATTGTTTCATGATGTATAAAAGCAGTTGATGAGTCTATAGAAACACCTCTCACTTTGGCTTGCGAATTTGAGTGATACTGTTGGCCCTTCCAAAACCTAAACAACCGCTGACTATCCACCTTCCTTACATGAGTCTCTTGTACAAAAATAACATTAGCATTCATTCTATGGAATACTTTGAATACTTTTTTCCATTTGATCGGATGATTTAAACCATTAGTATTCCAAGAAACAAAGTTAATAGTCTTATCCATATTGACAATATATATTACAGTTAACATATAGGTTTGAAAGAAAAGTGAACTCATGAACCCGGAAGAAGGAAGTAAGTTCAAAGGGAAACCGGAAGTCATAGCACTGCAGCCATTTTTGTAGTTTCATATAAGCCCATGAAATAAAACTAAGCAAAAAGCAAGCGAAAAAAAGAAAAAAAAGAAAAATCCCCCTCCCACCACCCTCAAAACCCCAGGAAAAAAGCCAAAAAGAGGCAAGCGAGCGATCTAATACTAAAATTACCCCCTTGTCTCAAGACGGCAACTCGAACGTAACAAAGTTAAAAAAAAATACAAACAACCCACATTATAAAAAAGGGTTGATATAACAAAAGTTAAAATATAAAATTAGTGTTATAAATGTATATAAACAAAAGGGTTAAAAAAAATTAAAACAATAAATGAAAGTTTAAAACTTTCAAACACATCAAAACAGTTATGACGCTGCAAACACTGGAGTCTGTCGGGAAGAAGAAACGCCATTTTATTTTTTCCCAATCTTAATATTCAAATGTTAAAAGTGTAAAAAAGAGCGTATATCGATTTTAAAAAAAAGAAAAACAAAAAAGAAGAAAAAAACCCTAATAGGTCATTTTCAACGCTAATAGATTAATAATATGAAAAAATATAAAGTCAGAATAAGCCCAGCAAAAAAAAAGAGGGCTTTAACCGTATGTAAGAAATACATGTAAACCGTATCAAAAAAAAAACCCAAACGTCAATCTATAACAGATCCAAATCTATAGGCTAAATTACATTGGTCAACCCGATGAAATGTCATTGTTCCAGGAAACCTTGAGCATCCGCTGGCGATTTAAACAGCCGAATAGTTCCGTCTTGGAGGGTGACTCTCAGGTGTGCTGGAAATAGCAACGCTTGCTTGTAGCCTTTCTGGTGAAAATTCGACATAACCGATCTAAAAGCCAGCCTAGCCCGTAATACCTCCGGGCTATAGTCCTCCAGAATGCGAAAATTGAAGTTTTGATAGGTTATCATGCCTTTTTTACGAGCCGCACGAATCAGACGTTCTTTGATATGAGGATAATGGATTCTGAGGATTACGTGTCGTGGTTTCAGACTTGAATCTGCCTGAAATCGTGATACCCGATGTGCCCGATCGATTATCGGGGGGTTATCCAGGACCTCTGCGCCCAGGACATCCACTAGAAATTTAGAGAAGAAAACGGTCAGATCACCGCTTTCAAATTTTTCCGGGATCCCAATTAACCGAAGATTTTGTCTTCGAGAGCGATTTTCCAAATCAGTAATTTTAACTTTATAACGATCCATCTGTTGGAACGTCGAAGTTTGCTCTTCTTGTATTTTTTCGATTATACGATCCTTCTTACGAGCGGCTTCTTCAAGAACCAAAATGCTTGCTTGTTGTTTTTGTGATTCCAGTGAAAGGGTCAGGAACTTTTCTTCGAGTGATTTCAAACGTTCGTCATACTGTGAAAATCTTGCGAATAATTTTTTCTCCAGATCTTCAAATTTAGCTTCTATAAACTTCACAACTACTTCTAAAGTTATCGATTCTTTCGTCTGTTTCGGTTCTTTTGCTTTAGACAT
Source organism: Hemitrygon akajei (assembly GCF_048418815.1). Classification (NCBI taxonomy): domain Eukaryota; kingdom Metazoa; phylum Chordata; class Chondrichthyes; order Myliobatiformes; family Dasyatidae; genus Hemitrygon; species Hemitrygon akajei. Next base: position 134,822,946 of record NC_133129.1, read on the forward strand.
TTCAGCAAGTTGAGAATAATTCAAATAGTTTAAAAAGAAAAATTCTATATGTTTAGACCCCTTTAGAATAAGTTTAAGGGGTGTTTGTAGGTTAAAAAAAACGTAAAAGGTTTGGAGCAAAGCCTAGATGCGGTTTACTCCATGAGCGCCATCTTGAGACCCCAGGAGAACTTAAAATTTAAAAAAACGACAGGGAGTTCACGGACAGATTGACCCAGCTGACGACGAACATTGAAAAACTGACCAACTCTGTTGCATTAATAAAGCACCTTGTTAAATGTGTAAAACATATCTGCATCAGTGTTATCTTGTATTTCCATACAATGTTACATTAGGCTGTTACACATCTATTGTCAGAGAAGTACTTGCATAAACAGGTAAACCACTTTCATACAAACAAGGACAGAAAACAGGGCAAAGTGAGTACACTTATTTATTCAGTAAGTTATGGGTCAAAGTATTAGGTGAGTACATTTCTAACTCTTCTGGCTTCAGTCTCGTTGCCGTCTGTTCTGAAATTGTTAGGTTGCGTTCAAGAAAATAATGAAACAGCGTGCTGCTGTCTGATAGCATTTTCAGAAGTCTCCAGTTACCCCATCCACACTGATCTGCCTGAACAGCATTTTCAAAAATACCCACCCTGGAAAACGTTTCTGAAAAGCTCCAGTTTCGGGGGACGAAAACACCGTTTTAGTGCGGACGGAGGGTAAAAACAAAGAGAAAAAGCTTCGGTTACGGATTTATCCGGTGTAGTGTGGACGTAGCCTTAGAAAACAATATCAAGACTATTCTTGATTGCAGCAGCAATATATTTGCATTTTTATGACTCTTATTCATTAACAATTGACAGTGTAGACTTTAAGCTTTTTGCTGATTGAGATCCAACAAAACAGCTGATAACCATTTTAACCTCTGTTATCAGCAAAAAAAAAATGCACGGATTTTAAGGAATGGGAATGCTGAGTGGAAAAAATATTACCAGTTGCTCTTCAAAAGCAAACACGAGGAAATCTGCAGATGCTGGAAATTCAAGCAACACACACAAAATGCTGGTGGAACACAGCAGGCCAGGCAGCATCTATAAGGAGAAGCACTGTCGACGTTTCGGGCCGAGACCCTTCGTCAGGACTAACTGAAAGGAAAGATAGTAAGAGATTTGAAAGTAGGAGGGGGAGGGGAAAATGCAAAATGATAGAAGACCGGAGGGGGTGGAGTGAAGCTGAGAGCCGGAAAGGTGATTGGCAAAAGGGATACAGAGCTGGAGAAGGGAAAGGATCATGGGACGGGAGGCCTAGGGAGAAAGAAAGAGGGAGGGGATCACCCGCATGGGTCCCAGTTATGCCTACCTTTTTGTTGGCTTTGTGGAACAGTCCATGTTCCAAGCATATACGGGTATCCGTCCCCCTCTTTTCCTTCGCTACATCGATGACTGCAATGGCGCTGCTTCCTGCACGCATGCTGAGCTCGCTGACTTCATTAACTTTGCCTCCAACTTTCACCCTGCCCTCAAATTTACCTGGTCCATTTCTGACACCACCCTCCCCTTTCTTGATCTTTCTGTCTCCATCTCTGGAGACGGCTTATCTAATATCTACTATAAGCCTACAGACTCTCACAGCTACCAGGACTATTCCTCTTCCCACCCTGTCTCTTGCAAAAATGCTATCCCCTTCTCACAATTCCTCTGCCTCATCTGCTCTCAGGATGAGGCTTTTCATTCCAGGACGAAGGAGATGTCTTCCTTTTTTAAACAAAGGGGCTTCCCTTCTTCCACCATCAACTCTGCTCTCAAATGCATCTCTCCCATTTTCCGCACATCTGCCCTCACCCCATCCGCCCACCACCTGAGGATAGGGTTCCCCTTGTCCTCACCTACCACCCCACCAGCCTCCGGGTCCAACGTATAATTCTCTGTAACTTCCGCCACCTCCAACGGGATCCCACTACCGTGCACATCTTCCCCCCCCCCCCCACCTCTTTCTGCTTTCCGCAGGGATCGCTCCCTACGTGACTCCCTTGTCTATTCGTCCCCCCCATCCCTTCCCACCGATCTCCCTCCTGGCACTTATCCTTGTAAGCGGAACAAGTGCTACACCTGCCCTTACACTTCCTCCCTCACCACCATTCAGGGCCCTAGACAGTCCTTCCAGGTGAGGCGACACTTCACCTGTGAGTCGGCTGGTGTGGTATACTGCGTCCGGTGCTCCCGGTGTGGCCTTTTATATATTGGTGAGACCTGACGCAGACTGGGAGACTGTTTCGCTGAACACCTACGCTCTGTTTGCCAGAGAAAGCAGGATCTCCCGGTGGCCACACATTTTAATTCCACGTCCCATTCCCATTCTGATATGTCTATCCATGGCCTCCTCTACTGTCAAGATCCAGCCACACTCAGGTTGGAGGAACAACACCTTGTATACTGGCTGACATGAACACTGACTTCTCTGACTTCCATTAATGCCCCTCCTCGCCTTCTTACCCCATCCCTGATATATTTAGTTTTTTCCCCCCTCCTTTTTTTTCTCTCCTTCTACCCATTACTCTGCCTGTTCTCCATCTCCCTCTGGTGCTCCCCTCCCCATTTCTTTCTCCCTAGGCCTCCCATCCCATGATCCTTTCCCTTCTCCAGCTCTGTATCCCTTTTGCCAATCACCTTTCTGGCTCTCAGCTTCACCCCACTCCCTCCGGTCTTCTCCTATCATTTCGCATTTTCCCCTCCCCCTCCTACTTTCAAATCTCTTACTATCTTTCCTTTCAGTTAGTCCTGACGAAGGGTCTCGGCCCAAAACGTCGACAGTGCTTCTCCTTATAGATGCTGCCTGGCCTGCTGTGTTCCACCAGCATTTTATGTGTATTACCAGTTGCTCTTCAGTGTTTCTGAAGAATCTGAAGAAAATGACTCTTGGGTCTGAAAGGAAATGTCTCACATAACAGGGAGGCAAGCTATGATAGGGCAAGAAGAGGTGGGGAGTCAGGGAGTGGGGGGAGGGAAGAGGGAATTTCCAGGGAGGTTGGATAATATACATCCATTTGTGCCAGGGTCATGTTGTTTCTGGAGTGGTGAGGAACAAAAACAGACAGGCACAATTAGTCTGATTGTGGTCACAGATTCGAAAGTGATATAGTAGCGTGACAAAAACAGCATTGAGACAAAAGTTGTTCATGAGTCCTCTGAAAAGTGGATGATCAATTGTAATAGTGGGCCTTTCAATGCTTGTATAGTACTTGGAAGTGAGCAAGGCCCAAGACTGGAAGAAGGGCAAGAATTACATAACTGTGCTATACACAGATCCACAAGCATTATTGGATACCAATCAAAAGGAGAAAAATTACTTTTGTTAAATAGACTAGCTTTATCTTGGAACTCTTGTGATTAAAGTACAAATAAAGATTTACCCAAACCTGTACTTGATATGGCTAGGGGGATATTTATCGGATATCACAATATATTTGAAAGTTACTCCAGTGTCAAATAATAAATGAAGCTAGAAAATGGAAGATGTTTCAACACCTCTTAAAACCAGCTTATAAATAACCTCTTTTAAAAGCTACCAGCATATCAAATGCCACAATCCACTACATCAAAAGTATAGCATATAATTTTCTGATCTGATTACCCTATGTAGACCAAGCTTGTAACAATTAAATGGTTTCAAAATAAAAGATTACAACCAGGTTTCAAATCTATATGTATCCACACATCTACAGTATTGCTCTTCCATTTTCCCTCTGTGAAGATACATTCAGAAAATAAAAAAAACTAAGTTGATAAAGACAGCAATTTGCAATCTTTTTTGCATCCTGATATAAATATACCAAGCATTAAGCTAATGCTTCAAACCATACAGTACTGTGAAAAATTCTTAGGCACATATAAATAGCTAGGGTGCCTAATACTTTTGAACAATACTGTAGTAATTTTATGTATTGCACTCTACTGCGTCTGCTAAAAAAAAAAACGAATTTCATGACATATGTGAGTGATGATAATCCTGATTTGGATATGGGTCTCTGCTATGGACTGAGAGTGGGAAGGAGGACATGGAGAGGAGAATTGTGGGTTGGGAAAAGGAGAAGGGAGAGAGGAAGGAGCCAAAAGCAACAGAGATACATTCTATAATGATCAATAAACCAATTGTTTGGAATCAAATGACCTTGCCTGATGTCTCAAGGCTGGATGTGTCTGGATGCATCCACATCACCCCCTGCCCCAGCACTCCTTCTCTGCCACCTGTCCCACAACCCGCCCACAGCATTCTACCCTCACTATTCCCACATTCTTTACTTCCACCAGATTTACAAACTCGCTCTCTGCTCCATGTTGACGAATACAGTACTGTGCAAAAATCCTTAGGCAACCTAGCTACATATATGTGTCTAAAACTTCTGCACTGTCAAGTACACTATAACCTTACTGATGCTGGGCAACACAAATATCATCCACAACCAGAGTTCCTCATGCACAGAGCAATTAATATATACCTGTTTCTATTTCAAGTCCAAAGTAAAAGAGAGCTCCATCACCCAGAGCACACAGCAAGTAATGACTGCCTTCAAATGTCGTCATCAAAATGGACCGTGGAATAATCTCTGTAATAAAAAAAATAGAAAATAGAATAAAATTTGCATTTTAAGGGGGAAAAAAACTTAACAGAAAATTATGATGGTAAAATTGTAGACTGTGGCTTAATATTTATGTTTATTACACATTTCACCTAGAACCAATGGAATTTCTCAACTTTAATGTCAGTAAGTTTTAGGACTCCCAAAATTTGCCAGCTGCTTTCCACCATTGTATTCTCACAAAATCTTGTAGAGAAGTGGGACTGCTGAGACTTTTCTGAATCTTCTCCTAAAAACATCATTCCCACATCCATTCTCTCAAATCCCATTTGGATCTTATTCCACGGATCCATATCCACTCTCATTTTTTAAAAACTGAAATGGATACAGTCTTATTCTATCTAAACTCTCCTCATAAAACAATTCACCCATTCCAGTAGCAGTCTAGAATACCTCTTCTGAACTACTTCCAGATTACAGTCACTAAGACTCTATATTAATGAAACATAACCTCCTGATTTTATATTCAGTCCCTCCATAACAGTGATCAGTAATAATGGGTTTCTTAATTACTTGCTGTATCTGAACAATAATCTATTACAAGACGTTCTCCAGAACTCTCAAGGTGCAATTCAAAGAATCTCCCAACCGTCTTGTTCTTCTCATCTAATCTTCGGCACCTTGATCATTGCATTCCTTCAATTCCAGCCCCTTGCACTTCCCTAAATTCTTTCCCCTCACCAGCAGTGACATCAAAGATTTTGTTACATTTCAGCATAGTGAGATGTTTTTCAGTGAGACATTCCATGGGAGATGAGCCAGGAGAACAGAACAGAAATGAAACAAGCGAAGGGTGAAGGCACCAGCTAAGCAAGAAACAAGGGAGGTGGGATCTGAAAACAGGCTGCTTGTGTACAAACTGGAGGTTTGGGTGAGAACTGGATGTAAGCCAGTAGAGATTCCAGTTACCAACGTGACTTAAATAGAATTAGGGCCACTTCTTTATTCCATGCCGCCAGTATACAAAGATCTTTCCTTGGACTATCCAAGAGAACAAAGAAATTGGAACAAAAGGTTCGTCTATCAATTTCCCACCTGAATAGGTATAATTCTGAAACTACCCAGGGAAGTCATCAGCTATTACCCTCTGCAGTTCAAAGAAAATGAATTTCAAGCTGTTAATGTACTTGAATAATGTGTGTTAAAAATTAACATTATTTTTGCATTGTTATCACTGCATGTTAACTGCAAATAATTTGTAGGTCTTTGAATATTAATATTTTCCCTTGATTACATGGTAAAGGAAATTATATTTTTAAAACAATAATAAAAAGAGCAGCTTTTAAAATACAAGTTCTTAAATAAAACTCTTCAAACCCTCAATAACCTCATTGTTGAACATTATGTTACCTCTCTCTTACCTCCTCCAAGCATCTCCTTATGTAGAATTTCAAACGATGGTAATTTGAGGATCTGGGCTGAAATATCTGTCCAAAGGCCCACAGAACAAAGGGGTGATATACTGCTTCCCTCAGTCAATGGAGTGATATCCAGACAGGCTACTTCATGCTCCATTTCTATAAAACTAGTGGCATTTAAAAATGTGGATTGTCAAATTCTATGACTACTAGGAACTCTTTCTGTAACAAAATCAAGTATTATTAGGCTTCTCCACTCAAAATTTCCTAAGAACTGCATACTAGATCAGATATTCATTTTATTTGTCATAATTTATCAATTTTTTTCACATATATACACTGATCCTGGAAAAGTAATAACACTATTCTGTTCAGATTTTCTTAAACAGTGTTAAGTCCCGACCACAGGTTTAAAAAGTGTTATTTGCAGCTGCTGATCCACACGCACTCTGCTAAGGAGATTGCAAGTTTCTTTCTTATTTGGTGCTGCATATTTAGTATTTATGGCTGCTTTGAATTCTAATGAAAGATTATCAAACCAAAAAATTAACTGTTTCCCATTAAAATTCCTGAGAATTTCCAGGTTTTTTATTATAAATTTTAATTTAATAAATTATTCTGGATGCTAAAATTGTTTAAGCAAATGTTCATGTGAATTCAAAACATTTAGTGATATTGTGTCTGATGATTAGGGATGGAATTGTGACACTGGCTATCCTCTTGAGATGTGGATGTATACTCATTTTTGAATGATGGAATGGATATATAGGAGAAATAATCAAGAAACATTTCCTTAATCACAATTTGATTACAGTTTACTCTTATTCAGAAAATTAAACTGTTTTCCAAACAATAACCAAACAATTCAATGCAGCAATAAATCAATTCCTAGAACACTCCCAAATACAATTTGATATAAAGCAACTTAAGAAGATATTAGGATGTAATCTAAAGCATGGTCAAAGTAGTAGTTTTAAGGGTAAAAGTAATAGTGGAACACAAGGAAGAAAGTACAGAATAGAGGCTTCAGCAGCTGAAGGCCTAGCTATCAAAGGAGGAATGATATAATTATGAGGAAGGTCTTGAGGCCAGAATTGCTGAAGTAGCCTCATATGGTTAAAGAATCATGCAAGGCCATGGCTTTTTTTAAAATCTGGACTTTATTAACACTGCAAACAATTTAGTTCAGTTTCAAATATTTGCCAGAGAAGGGGGGTCACATCACTGAGGAATGCATGTATCAAGGACAAAGGACAGCTGTCATTCAACATGGAGACAGACCAGTCCAACTCGATCATGCCAAACATAGTGCCCAAACTAGAACCATTTGCCCACATTTGGCCCATATCCCTCTAAAAAAGATTGTGTGTATTCACCCCACCTTTGCCTCTCATGATTTCATATAGCTCAATAATCTGGAGAAAAAAATTGTCATATAATTTAGAGAAAATAAAAGGTCAAAGTGAGGTACAGTGGGGTATCGTCAGTGCAGGAGGATTGCATGCAAACAGAAAATAAGAGGTAATCGAGAACAGAACCTTAGGAAACAGTGGGTGAACAGCAATTACTGGCCTTAATCCACACAGAGTTTGCAAGTATATGTGCTTTCTGCTGGACGCTTCAATTTTCTCCCATATCTTAAAGACACGCTGGCATATTAATTGGTTATTGGTTATCTACACTAGCCGGTATTAATCGGCAAAATAATCAAAGCAGAGCTGATGGCCACATGGGAGAAAATAGTGAATAGGAAAATATAAGATGGACTGCTCTGCTGAGACCTAACATATGTCTAATGGGCCAAATAGCTGATACAAATGAATGTACATGAATGGAAAGAGGAAGTGAAATCCCAACCAACTAGATGAAGATGAAGGGATACTGTATTAAAAATTCCAAGTACCTCTGGGGAGAAACTCACAAACAATTATTGACCAACATAAGAGGCAGAAGTCTAGGGAAAATAGGGCAGGGTGAGCTGAAGTTGAGTTTTGCAGACAAGGTAATTTAGAGGACACAATTACTGAAGGAATAGCTGTAACAGATGAAAAGTGAAATCAATGCCCAGCTTACAATTTCAAATAAATGTTAGAGAACCTGTAGCACTATTTGAAGAGAAAGGAAGTTTCCAAAAGGCCTGTTAAAGATTTTTCCTACAATTGAACTCAAATCAAATTTAGTAGTCACTAGTTATCTCAGCATTCTTGGAATCTGACCGAAAAAAAAATCCGGTGTCACATTTTCCTTCCTGAGTCCATTCAATAAAATAGTTTAGGACGCCCTGAAATCAGGAAATACGAACAGCAAATTGTTTAACATGGACTTGGACCAAAATTGCTTCTGAACTAAATGGCAGAGAAATTGCACAGTGCTTGAGTGAAGAAGAAAAAGGGTCAATGATCATGAATCTAAAGGACTCATTACCTGATTTGTTTTAGTTCTTTAGGATGGATTTCCAGGTAATACAATACACGACCCACTGCCACTACTACCTGGCTGTTATTACAGGATGCAACACTGATATTCTTTCCATTTGGTTCTTTCCATTCACTAACCAGAGACTTGGGCTCCTGGCTGACCAACCGCACTGAACCGGATGTTATCTGCATAGCATAACACATATCGGCACTTAGAACACATTACACTGACACTTGGATTGTACACAAGGAGCACAAGGCGATTATTTATTCTAAAGCAAACTAACCCTGATATAATAACAATATTTAGAAGGACAAAAGAATAGATGTAAACAATAAAATTCAAGTGTGATATTTGCATAATATGGGATTTTAACTTCCTAATCTTTCAAAGACCAAATATTGAATTGTATAGTATAGAGTACAGATTAGCAAATAGATCTGTATAATAAATTACTGATTCAAGTATCATTTAAATTAGGGATCCAGCAGTAATAGTAATAACATACTTAATTTTTACTGATGACATTAACATTTTGCCAGATATCTATATGGGAAACATTGGCCACATCATTATATACTTCAGGTTTAATCTTCTTTTCCCAAAAATAGGAATTATAAGCATTAACAGAATTTTAGGAACCTGGCAAGGGATCACCAAACTAATTCATAAAGAGAGGAACAGAGTAGCAAAGTAACTGTAGATCCCTTACAAAGAAAACACAGAAATGGCTGAGATGTTAAACAAATATTTTCTCTCTTCAGCACAGGAGAAATAATTAATATAATAGAAAGAGTGGAGAAATCAGATGAGGAAGAGGAAATTAAAACAGTTAATATTAGTCACATGTTCACACTGCTACTCTTTGGGAAAAAGCCACTGAGGTAGCCATTTTGGGTATAGTTTAGTCCTGCTTTTTAGTGGCCAGCGTATTCATGTTGACAAAAAGTATTAAATATCAATTATTTAATGAACCTAATACCACAAGATTAACAGCAAATAAATTAGTATAAAGAATATACATTAAGCAGTAGTCATTATACAATATATTCTGGGTTCAGAAAACCTTTAGAATCACAAATTGGACTTCCACAAGTTCATGAGATTTCATTTCGATGTTTGAACGTATTTGTTTACCATGTACCAATACAAATACAAGAAATTCTGTAATGATATTGTTATTTCTTTGAAGCAACTCAAACTACATACCAATATTAAGCAGGGTCCAGATTTTAATAAATTAAGATAAAAATATTTGCTCTTAAAAAATATTATATTTGGAATTGCTCTCACCTGAATGAGTTGCTGATGAGCTACATTCCCACAGTAGAATGTCTGTTGATCATCAACAAAGCCAGGCATTTCAGTCTCCTCCACCTCCTCCCCATTAAGCATCAGCACACTGCAATAACAAGACAAGTGAAAATACACATTTTGCAGATTTCAAATAAATTTCTTCCCACCTCCCTCAGGAAGGGCAATCTTCCTTTTGCTACTGCTTCTGTCCATGGACCTGTGTAAGCTGAAGGCCATTTAAATGGAGACCCCTGTTCAAAAACTTTACATCTGCTTTGGCACATGATACTATTCAACACTTAGTCTAAGCTGTATCCTTTTCGGTCCATTCTTCTCACTCTTTCTAACCATGTGTAGTCAGCAAATTTTAATCCAATTTTCAATGGAGACAACTGACTGCCCATTTTCACAAACAACATGTTCTAGATCATTATCACTCTGGAAATGTTTTTCTGCATAACTCCATAACTTTAGTTTCCAGCACAGATTTTTGTCCATGTCTTTGTATAGATCTCCTCATTCTATATTATACAAATCAGCTTTCTTTGCTTCACAGACAACAACCCCAGCATTGAGTCAAAGCCTGCAGCTAGAAATCACCACCTCATCTAGAACCTTTTCAGTAAATCGCTGAAACATTCTTTTGAGGACTTTCACATCCTTCCTATCTTGTGATGACAAGTATTAGATACAATACTCTACTTATGCCCTTAAAATGTTTTCTAAAGGCTTGACATCTTTTTTATATAAAACTCTGCTTCAGTTTACTATGCTTTTCAAACTGTCTGATCATTTCAAAAATCTATACACATATAATACCCCTGCACTCTTGGATTGCCATTTAACCTACATTTTTCCCAGTTTACTGTTTCTACCAATATGCACCTAAATTTCACCTGATGCCACCTTTCACTTTTCACCATAGAAAGGATGCCACCTTTCTATGTAATATGTCAGCCTCTACTCTCTTGTAGTTTATTACTATTACAAATTAGTCAGCAATGTATTGGTAAAGGAGGTCACCCTAAGCATACAAGACAACTACCCCAATCCTACCCCCACCCCATCAACAAAACATTTTCACAAGAATGCAAGGTATCAGCAGGAAAATAAAACGTTACATTGGAGACTATTTAAGTTATTCACCGTCTAGCTCTGTACTTCCACTTTTCTATACATTCTGATCTTATCTGCACCTTCACAAGGAAATTATTGTTCGTAACTATTCTAAGAGCTGGAGGAAAAGGAGATGAGATCATATTTTCCAGTCTTGTTTGCCTCCATGTACCAATCAAACTTTGCATTTAGTATAATCAGTTTTAATATCTATCCTCCAAACTCAAACTGCTAGGCCATGACATTTATGGCATTTTAATTTTAGTTTCAATCTCAACATTTAATTCGAATTTCAGTCTTGTTTTATATGTAAAAAGGGCAACTTGACTTATCACCAGAAAACTATTTTAAAGTAAAAAAAAATTGTTCCCAAGGTCTAAAAAAAGGTGGTTAGAGCAACGATTTACAGCACCAGTGACCCAGGTTCAATTCCTGCCGCTACCTGTAAGTAACTTGTATGCTCTCCCCATAAACGAATGGGTTTCCTCAAAAACGTACGGGTTAGTAGGCAATTGGTCACATGGGTATAACTGGGTGGCACGGGCTCGTTGGGCCGGAAGGGCCCGTTACTATGCTTTATCTCTAAATAATAAAAAAAAAACAAATAGGGCTTTTAGAGGCTGCCAGAGACATTAGTTCTGTCTGTGAAAGTAATCAGTATAAAACATTATGTAACTATCCTCACCCAGTTCATTTTTTAAAATTACCATTCTTTTACTTAATATTTTATCTGATTAGATCACTAGTTAAGTGTTGCTGCGTAAACAGACTTTGCTTTAAATAAACATTACTTGCTAATAACCCTTCTCTGCTTACGATTTAATGACTGAAAAAGACATCCTGAAACATATCAACATTAAGGTGATATTGGCAGTCTTGAAGCACAAAGATGGAAAATTCCCCCAGGACATCACCAGATGAATCCCAGGTGGAGATACAGGTACAGAGCCAGAGAGGAGATTGCTGGGGCTCTGGCAGAGATATCTCTATTTTCTTGCCGAGGGCAAGGTATGAGCAGACTGGAGAATAGCCAATATTGCACCTTTATTTAAGGACTCCAGGAACTAGAGATGAGCCTTACATCAGTTATTAGGGACCGGATTTATTTGCATTTGGAAATGTAAAGACTGATTAGGGATAGTCAGCATGGTTTTGTTCATCTGAGATCATGTTTTGCAGACTTGATGATTATTTTTGAGATGATGACCAAGAGAAACGACGAGGTCAGGGCCATAGGCATTGCCTAAATAGATGTTAGGAAGGCCTTAAGACAAGGTCCCCAACGGTAGGCTGGTCCAGAAGATGAGAATATCTGGATCCAGGATCAAATAGCAAAATGGATACAAAATTAGCTTTGTTTCAGATTGGAAACCTGCTACCTGTGGTGTGCTTTATGAATCAGTACTGTGTCCTTTAATACTGGTCATATATATTAAAGATATGTAGATTAAATAATGAGCAAGTTTGCAGATCACATCAAAATTAACATTTAAAGTAAATTTATTATTGAAGTACATATACAGCACCATATACAATCCTGAGATTATTTTTCTTGCAGGCATTCACAAGTAAGTACAAGAAACCCAATGGAAAGACTGCCCACAACAGGGCAAATAAACAATCATTGTGCAAAAGACAATAAACTGCGCAAATACAACAATAAGTAAACCAACAAACAATGAATATCAAGAACATAAGATGAAGAGTCTTGAAAGTGAGTCTATAGGTTGTGGGAACAGTTCAGTCTTGGGGCAAGAAACATTGAGTAAAGTTATCACCTTTGTTTCAGGAGCCTGATGGCTGAGGAGTAATAACTGTTCTTGAACCTGCTGATGTGGGTCCTGAGGCTCCTGTACCTTCTTTCTGATGGCAGCAGCAAGAAGAGAGCATGTTCTGGGTGGCGTGGATCCCTGAATGATGTTGCTTCCCTGCGACAACGTTTTGTCGAGATGTGCTCAATGATGGGGAGGACTTTACCCGTAATGGACCGGACTGTATCCACTACTTTTTTTTTTGGGTCGGCTTTTCCATTCAAGGGCATCAGTGTTTCCATACTAGGTCGTGATACAACCAGTCAATATATTCTCCACCACAAGGCTATAGAAGTTTGTCAAATTTTTAGTTGATTCGTCAAATCTTCACAAATTTCTAAGAAAATAGAGGTACTGCCATGCTTTCTTCATAATGGCACTTACATGCTGGACCCAGGACAGAACCTCTGAAATGATAACACAGAGGAATTTTAAATTGCTAACCCACTCCAGCTCTGATCCCCTGATAAGAACTGGATCATGGACCTCCAGTTTTCTCCTCCTGAAGTCAATAAGCAGCTCCTTGGTGATTGTTGTTATAGCACCACTCAACCAGATTTTCAATATCCTTCCTTTTTGCTGACCTGTCACCACCTTTGATTCTGCCAATGACAGTGGTGTTATCAGCAAATTTAAATATGGCATCTGAGCTGTGGTTAGCCTCAGAATCTTAAGTGTAAAGCAAGTAGAGCAGGGGGCTAAGAGCATAGCTTTGTGATGCACTTGTGCTGATGGAGATTGAGAAGGAGATGTTGTTGCCAATCCGAACTGACTGGGGTCTGCAAGTGAGGAAATTGAGGATTCAGCTGCACAAGGAGGAACTGATTAAGACACAAAAGGTACTGCAAGAGGTATTGATTGAAGCCTAGATCTTGAAGCTTATTGATTAATTTTAAGGGAATGATAGTATTGAATGCTGAGCTATTGTCAATTAAGAGCATGCTGATGTATGCATTAAATTCATGATATAGTGGACAGTGAAGAAGGATGTCTAAGGTTACAACAGGATCTAGTTCAACTGGGAAAGTGGGCAACGGAATGGCTAATAGAATTTAACTCAGACAAGTGTTAAATGATGCAGTTTTGGAAATTAAACCAGACAAGGACAAACATAGTGAATGACATGGCCCTGGAAACATTATACAGCAAAATCTTGGAATATAAGTACATGGCTCCCATAAGATGGCAACACATGTTGTATATGACATTCACTTTCATCAACCAAGGTACTGAGTACAGGTATGGAACATCGATTAACAGTTATACAAATTGATGACTGGGCTATAAAAGATTCACAAAAATGTTGCCTGCACAGGTGAGCTTGTGTTGACTGGATTGTTTAAATTGAGAGATTGGATAAGCCAAGACTACTTTCCTTGAAGCAAAGGAGGTTGAATGACCACAGAAGGGTTTATAGGGGCATAGATCGGATAGATAGTCACAGCCAATTTCCAAGGTAGAGCAGTCAAATAGTAGAAGGACTAGGTTTAAGGCAAGAGGGAAAAGATTTAAAGATCCAAGGTGCCAGTTTTTCAAGTAAAGAACAAGCTGCCAAAGGGGATGATAGAGAGAGGTACAATTATAACATTTTAAAAGACATTTGGACAGAAAGACACGGATAAGAAAGGTTCAGAGGGATATAGGCAAATGGGTTTACTGAAGAGTTGTTTCCATGCTGATCAGATGCGGAAACAGTTACCACTCTGCGAAAGCAGAGCAGATGCAGCAGCAACTGGAGGAGTCGATCCCGGAGCTGGAACAGCTGGAGCAGGTAGGTCTGCTGGAGGAGGCGGAAAGGAGAGCAGTACTAAGGAAATGTTACTGCCCTGGACACAAGATACACTGGAGAGTGTACTCAATAGCCTCAATGAATATGGCACAATGGCATCAATTCCCCTTCTTCAAATGAGTGTGTGACAAATTCTACAACCTGTGGTAATCAAATCAGATCTAAGAACTTTTATAGTTAATCAGTTCTTCCTCTCAGGTGGTTCCTCATGACTGGCATACACTTTATTTTTGTGGGTTGAGATGTCTGATGGGCAGTTTGGGAGATGGCATGATCCTTCTGCCAATTACAATAGGCTTTATTATGCTCCAATCATAACACTTGTCCTAAGTTTGAACACTTGATCTTCAAACACACTTTTTCTCAGACAGCCAAAGGCTCCACTGGCATACTGAAGGCAAGAATAAATTTCAACATCAACATCTAACTTCACTGAAAGGGCCCCTCAATATATGGGAAGAGAACTGTTTTCCAAAGGCTTCTTGCGAACATTCATCATCAATGGGGACAGGTTGGTACAAGTTGCCCAACACCAGCCCCCTAGGCCTGAATCAACGTAGTGGTAGTAGTGGTACAAGTTTTTTGTTTTGTGCAAGACTCATTCTTACACACACTGAAGTGAATGAATCTACAGTAACTCAGAGCCTAACTTCGAAACTACAAATACAGATATTGAGCATGTAACCTTTGTCATTCAAATAGAGTAATGTGAAGTAGAGATGACATACTGTAGGTTGAATAGTTTTCCACATCCTGTTGATAATGTCCATTCCAACAAGAAATGTGGTGAAGGTGTGGGGAGGTACTGCAGCAAGTAATACTGAGAATAGTCCGAGGTCAATGAATTGTTTGACACTAGTTTGCACTGAAAAGACTGTTAGGGGACATCAATACTAAATCCACTGTCAAAGGCATACAAAGGATGTGTACTATGTGTTGTGGTTTCATATCAGACAGACCAAAAGGCAACATTAAACTTTGATTCATGATTCCTGGACAGTAAGCTAATCTCAGGTAGATATCACTTGAAAAATACTGAGAAAATAGTGTACCATCTGAAGGTGTAAGTGCCTTGGAAAATAGAACAAATATAATTGATTGAATGGAAACCACAAAATATTAAAGTGCTCAAGCCTAATATGGCACTGAAATATTCAGCATGAAACATTTAATTTTTTTAAGCAGAAAATACAGATCAGTTTTTCAACTATTGTCAGAAATTCAATTACTCGATAAACACTAAAAATACTGAAAGCAACATTCAATGTCCAAAGTAAGCAACTTCTTACCGTGTCTGTCCAACAAATGAGAGTACCAACATATCATCTGTATCACGAGTGGAATCAGAACGCAATGGCCACAGACCTGAGAAAGGACAAAAACAGACATAATTAATTATGATATCTCATTAACATTTTAAAGCAGCTCACAAATATTCAAGGCAAATCAAGCACCATTACAAACATAGCAAAATCCTACAAATGGGTGAGAGGGAGGACACATCGATCTTTTTTTTTAATACTATAGGCAGATCTGACCAAGTATCTGATCTGAAGGGTAAAACCTTCAATAATGCAGCAATACGTGTTATCCCAACATCATAAATTGCACAAATATACTTGTGCAAAATTACGCAGGGCATAAATTCTGTTTTCCCTAATTTTCTCCCCAACCTTTCAGTTTACTCACTTTAGCTATTGCACAGTTCCAGTGACTTCTGTCATTTCAATAAATTTCCTCTGTGCAAGACTGTAAGAATTTTACAGCTTTATACAAACTATGACAAAGGCATGCAACTTCAAGGTTATTCATCACCAAATCTCTAAAAAGTTCATTTCCATTTGAGCCTTACCACCAATTGATCAGAGTTAATCAAAACCACCTGCCAGTGGCTGAGGGCAAATGTTCTCTATGTTGTGGCAAAGCTAAAAGTACCAAAGCGAATAAAACGGATTTAAAATAACTTTACAAATTACATGCACCTGCAGAAAATTGTAGCATTGATAAAGAATTTAAAAATAGGTGCCCAGCCTCAGTAAAGCTGCCTAACATTTATTTATTATGAGATTTTCTTTTTAATTTTTGAACTACATACCCTTAATACCAGGAAGATCAATGCTAGCATGTTCATGAATCCCAATTCCATTTCGAATTATTCTTAATGACCCTTCTTTAAATGCTCCCGAACAAGTAACCAGCTGCATTAACAAAGAAAGATGATGTAATCATTAACAAACTCAAAACTGCAAATCCCTGTGACAGTGCATCAGCTTTAAAAGGCAGCAGGAAACGTCTACTTCAGGTGTATTCTTGCTGGATGAAATTTTGTCACTCTCTTAACCAATGAATAAATCTTCAAACAGCCAAGTTTTAAAACAAAAAATATTTTAGGTTTTATACATAACAGCTACTGTGTAGCAGTAGAAGTAGTGGAGGGAATGAATACTTGAGGTGGTTAATGTTGTATCTGGGCTTCTTAAATACTATTGGAGCCATGCTCATCTAAGCATCAAAAAATGCATCCCACTCCATTCTAACTTGTGCCTTGCAAAGGCTTCAGATACTCCAAATTATGTCAAACTTGACAGAATACTCAGTCACAACTTGATTTGTGACCACAGTATTCATGTTGTTGCTCCAGTTGAGTTCTGGTAAATGGTAACCACCAAGATGTTGAAGATGAGATCTTCGTGACAGTAATGCTGCAAAATGTCAAGAGCATGGAGTGGATCTTCCTGAGCTTCAAGCTTGCAAAATCACTGTACAAATGGACATAATCATATGAAAGACTCTCAACATTAATACACATTGTTTCTGAATGCCATCAAGTGTTGTTTGAAACAGGATCACTGGAAGTAGTGATAAGCAACAGAAAAATCAGCCATCTCTTCGTCAGAGCACAAGACTGATATTTACAGACCATGGATAACATTAAAGAAATTAAGGAAGAAGCCCTTCAACGTACCTGGCCTTGACCTTGTCGTTCCAGATCTACTACACACATGTCCACAATTGGACCCAAGTTGGTAAAGGTTTCCATACCAGCAACATATGACCCCTGTTCATTGCTATCCACATTTAGCTAAAACAAAAGCAACAGATTTGAAAATAAATGTTTTATTAATATTATTCTCCCTAAGTAGTTACCCAAATAGATGGCATTCAAGAATTCAGATAAGAGTGAAGCAAAAGAATGAATAATCTAACAAAACAGTTTTATTTTCTGATGCTTCTCACACGACCTGAGTCTATGCATTTTCTCTAAATTAACTAAAACACTTAAACATGCAATGCACTGAATCGTCTCGCCCGGAAATAAAATGAGAAACGTTTTACTATATAGATAATTCTATCCTAACATTTTTCCTACAGCCTCAGCTCTTCAATGAGCAAGTACCAGAAGGTCAGAAGAGTATTCACAAGGAGGAAAGTGATATCAGATGGCCAATCATAAGTCAGTACCAAATATATCTAGCAGCCAACCTCAGGTGCTAATATTTCCAGCACAGAGTTCCAGAAGAGAACAAAAATAAAAATACAAATGAGTGGAAAAGAACATTACAAAAGAAGAACTTGTATGTATTACATCTCATTTACAACGTAGATTCACAAACTGGATTATGTATTGTTTACTTCAAATAATCATGTTACCAGTTATGAAAATTTTCCCTTCCCCATCCCATATCAATCTCAAGAGAGCAGAAGGTAGCCTCAACCTTGATTCTTCTAATTTACATTTGTAAAGTGAAATAGTGTCATTTAAATCATTTGGATTCTCAACAACAACAACTCAATGCAATAAGAAAACTACTGAATGCTACAGTACAAACAGGAGATGCTGGAAATCCAGAGCAACACACACAAAATGCTGGAGGAACTCAGCAGGCCAGGCAGCATCAATGGAAAAAAGTACAGACAATGTTTCAGGGTGAAACCCTTCAGCAGGACTGGAGAAAAAGAATTAAGGAATAGATTTGAAAGGTGGGGGGAGGGAGAGCGAGAAACACCAGGTGATAGGTGAAGCTGGGAGGTGGAGGGGTGAAGCAAAGAGCTAAGAAGTTGATTGGTGAAAGAGACAGAAGGCCATGGAAGAAAGAAGAATGGTGGGGGGTGGGGGAGCACCAGAGGGAGGTGATGGAGATAACATGAGAGGGACAAGGAATGGGAAATTGTCCACAGTAAATGGTTCAATGGCACAAACCAAGTTAAAGGTGTCATTTGTTTAAAATACTCACAATTAAGACAGTCTAACTATGCCATAATGATTAAAGTTCTCACCTTTACAAGTTGTGAGTCTCCAAGACGAGACCCAACAAATACAACTCCGTTATCCAAGTATGTCAAACATTCTGCAATTGATGTCTGTGGAGGACAACAGGGATTTAGAACATTAGTAACATTTTCACATCATACGGTACCCAAATTCTATTCGGGAATTGTCAAAAATGGGGCATTTTTTCAGGGACTATGGAATGGGGCAGCAGGCATTACTACAAACAAGAATCCAGCTTCCAAAAAAACATGTTGAAATGTAAACTACAATCATTAATGAGTTTTTAAATTAAAAGGATTGGTAAGATAAACAAATAATACAGGGCCCAGGCTGATGGCTCAGAGGAAGAGATATGGTTTGTAAACTGACAGGATGTAAGATGGACTCAGATGCACCATAAAATCATGCTGCATGGAAACAGGCCCTTCGAACAAACTGGTCCATGCCGGCCAAGAAGCCGATGCAAGCTAATCCCATTTGTCCATTGACCCACATCTCTCTAAACCTTTCTTATCTGTGTACCTGTCCAAGTGCCTTTTAAATGTTACTATTGTACACGTCTCAATTAATTCTCCCAACTCATTCCATTTCCAAGTAGTTGCCCCTTAGGCTCCTATTAAGTCTTTCCTGTCTCACCTTAAATCCATGGTCTCTAGTTCCTGGTTCCACAACCCTGGGAAAAAACTGAATACGTTCATCCTTTTTATGTTGCTCATGCAGTTCTATAATAGCACCCTTCACTCTCCTGTGCCCCAATGAATAAAGTCCTAGCCTATTCAAAATCTCTCTATATCTCAGTTCCTTGACACCTGGCAACTTCCTCATGAATCTTCACTGTACTCTGTCCAGCTTAATGGTATCTTTCTTATAGAATGGTGAACAAAATCCCAAATACAACCTTACTAACACCGCGTACTTAATATTCCAAATCCCATACTCAGTGCCCTCACTGATCAAGACCAGATCTTGCTGTAATTCTTGATAACCATCTTCATGCACCAGCTAAGTTATTCTATCATTTAGCACTTCAAACTCTGTTATAGGGACATTTACTCATCAACAACTGAAGTACTTACGCCCCCAGAGAGTCTGCCTTCACAACATTATCTGGGTTTTCAGAGCTCAGTAACTTTTAGACCATCCATGTAATTTACTTTGTTCCAGCAAAGGTGTTTAAACATTTAGAGGTATCTTGTCAGTTGCAATATGTTCCCATTGTTAATGTGTACTTCAATGGTACCATTTGTACAATAAAATATTGAAGTAATTGGTGTCTTTGGACCAGTTTCATCTGCAATTATCATTGTTCTTAACAGTATAACAGAATGATGTATTTGACTCTGGGGGATTCTACAAGAGAATGTCTGCCTGTCATGGGCATCTACTATTATAACTATCACAAGACAGGTGGTAGATATATCTACCACTTTTCCAGAGGTAGGTAGATCACCACTGAATCTACAACTTCTCCAGTGGCTTGGTCACTGTGACAACAAATGCTACAGCACAAAATGTTCTACATTCACTCATTGCTGTTATGATGGATTTACTGCTACATAGCCTCAAAGATGACTAAGTTTTTATAACTACATTATAACAAAACACATACCATTACCAAAATACCAATTTCCTATAAAACTTACAGTCCGTGAGCCAGGACCTGAAATTTGGGCCACTGGTACCATCTGGGGAGAATAATTCTTATAGTGATTTTTGGCAAGGTATACACCCCTAGTGCTGGAAAATATGTGATAGCATTGCAGCAGTGGTAGCTTCTTCAAATCATTCTTAGACCATGAAAACAACATGGCCAGTGACTTGAACCAACAGAAGTTGAACAATCTGCTGCAAAGTCCACTCTTAGCTGAGCTGATAACCCTGTGGACAGACTTTTTGGAACATCTGTCACAACTATGGAGAGCTATCCGCATTCTGGATATCATACATTGATACGGTGGAGAACATAGTACTTGGACTTCTGCGCGTCTCTCGTGAGGGGGACTGGGAGTTGCACCTCCATGCTATAAGAACCATTATTCCATGGTGCTTTGCCTATGATAAGATGAATTATGCCAGGTACCTGTCTCCTTACTTTGCTCAGATGATGAACATCCTTGTATGAGACCTTCAAGACAGGCCAATTCTCAGTGCAGCTGTCAAGTAACAACCCCTTTGGGCAGATCCCTGTGGACCAGGCTATTGAAGCCACAGTGAAGAAAGACACAGCCTCCTGGAGGCACATCACGGTTCAGCCTGAGTGCTGGAGTGATCAAGCGTTACTACATAACAGCTGAGCACTGCAGTGCATTCCTGGGACGGTTAAGGGAGATGGTGCAAGGCAACAAATCAGAGCTTTGTCATGCGGAGCTACAGCGGCCAAGAATCCAGAAAGATAAGGAAGCAGTTTCAGCAGTGGTTAGCCTCATACATGAAAGGGTCAACCCACTTGCAGAGAAGCAGGACCTCATTAGCATCTCTACGGCAAAGGCAGCCAAGGATATTGCCTCCGACCTGATGAAGGCATATGAGATTGGTGAGCAATGCTATGCAACCTTCAAGGATGAGAGACTAGAGGAAGACCCACCAGCAAAGAAATTCCATGACCCAATGAAAACCAACAAGCTGAAAACATTCAGTGATATGTGTAAGAGGAGAGAAATGAAATCAAATGGGAGGGCGATCATCTTGAAAGCAGACAGGTTTTTGTTTGGACGCATCATAATGATGGCACAAGGGCGCTGTCTACGTATGGAGGATATCCTTTCTCATCCCCTTGAACCATTGCTCTGGGCCCTGTCCACACCAGAAGGATTGCTGAGAAAGACAAATAAAGCTACTTTAGCCACAACCTTGCAGAAAAATGTAGCAGTAGAAGAGCAACTCCCAGGAAACTCTGCTACAGTGGTTGATGGAATGAACTTGGTCCAAAGAGTGAAAGGTGATCAAATTACTTTCAGAGATGTTGCCAAAACAATTCTGGGTTTGGCTCTGAGGGAAGGCAGTCAGAGTAGCAGAATAGATGTTGTGTTCAATATATACAAGGAGAACTCTATCAAGAATAGTGAAAGATCTCTATGGGGTGAAGAGACTGGTCATGAGTTGCAAGGTATCACAGGCTCACAGATGGTGAGGCAGTGGAGGAGCTTCCTGACCAAAGTCAGTAACAAAAAGTCTCATTAGCTTAATAGTCCATGAATGGAGGAAGGCAGAGTACAGAGCAAAGCTACAGGAGAAGATTCTGTATGCAGCTGTGAATGACAAATGTTACAGAATCACATCTCAAGACAGTGAGGAGGTGTCAGCTCTTCAGTGTCAACAAGAAGCAGATGGCCGCCTACTTCTCCATGCTGCCCATGCCACAAGAGAGGGATACCAAATTATAGTGATATGCTCAGAAGACACAGATGTCTCTATCATGTTTTTAGCTTTTTGTGACAAGATTGAGGCCCCATTGTTCCAGAAATGTGGCACTAGAACCCGCACAAGGCTTGTAGACATCAGGAAGGTTGCTGCCAATGTTGGCACAGAGGTTTGTAGGGCTCTCATCAGGTTGCACGCATATACAGGATGTGACACTGTAAGCGCTTTTGCAGGCAAAAGGAAGACAAGTGCCCTAAAACTTCTGACCAGCAACAGGGAAACTCAGGACACATTCTTAGAGTTGGGTCAGGAATGGAACCTCTTCCCAGAATTGATGGACAAACTGGAGGCATTTACATGTCTCCTGTATGCCCCAAAAGCATCGACCACCAAGGTCAATGAGCTCAGGTATCACCTTTTCTGTGCCAAAAATGGTGAAATAGAAGGTCATCAACTCCCACCATGCAAGGACTACTTAACAAAATATGCACTGTGAGCCATATATGGAGAAGATGTTAGAAGAAGGACCCACAAGTGCCAAACCCTGTTGGCAGAGGATGGAAGATGGAGAGAGAAGAGGAAGCTGAACAGTTGGTGGTGCACTGGATGGAAGGCCAGCCAGCAACCAATGCCGTCCTGGATCTACTGGCCTGTAACTGTCCAAAAAAATGTTCACTCCCAAGATGTATGTGTGTTGCAAATGGCCTTAGGTGTACTGACATGTGTAGACTGGCAGACTGTGAGAACCAGGCATCCACCTCAGAGAGTGTGGAAAGTTCAGATGAAGATGTGGAAGACTTGGAAAATTATTATGATTATTAATAGGTTATGAAAGTATGGAAAACAAAGTAGGGAAAGCTGTCTTTGATTAAATATATTCATTTTACAACCAAAT
Source organism: Hemitrygon akajei (assembly GCF_048418815.1). NCBI lineage: Eukaryota > Metazoa > Chordata > Chondrichthyes > Myliobatiformes > Dasyatidae > Hemitrygon > Hemitrygon akajei. The sequence continues at coordinate 134,845,885 of NC_133129.1, forward strand.
GGAGCTTAGGTTATGACCATGTGGAACCCCACATTTGAATTATTGTATTCTAATTCTATATGCTATAACAAAAGCTTAAGATTGTTTTGATTTGATACAATATGGAAAACAACATGACATTGACAAAACTCCAGAAATCTCTCCAAATAAGGGTTTTTTTTTTTACCTTTGGGGGGGTGGGGTAACATTTTCTGCTGTACTGATGTTAACATGGAATATATACAAAAAGTGATTACTTATTTGAATTCCTGAATAAATTCTCGACAAATCCATGTGATTATATGTGTCCTAGGGTTTCTACTGACTTTTCCAAAATAAACAACAAATATTTTTCTAAAAATGAAATGATTCACTCTACTGAAATTGGGCATTGTACTGTGAGTGCCACCAATGACATAGTTTTCAATGTAGAATTTTATAACAACATTTGATGAAAAGTGCTTGAACTCAGCTATCATTGTGGCAAATTTCAATGTTGAGGGATCACTGATGACCAAATACCACTAGGTTGAATATATATGTTGTACTTTACATTAGCCACTTTTCAGAAACGCTTATTTTAGGGTAGTGTTTTAAAATGCATGATAGCACACAAAACTACCACTGGTGCAGTGCTATCACATATTGTCTAACTCTAGAGATGTATACCTTGCCAAAAATCACTGAGCATTATTCCCTTCAGATGGTACCGACCAACCCTACTGGATCACGGACCATTAGGATAGAAATTCATTTTGCCGGGTGGATGAAGGCTCAATCTGACTCAAACCGTGACACAGAGCTACGTTTTTATCAGCTTTCCAAAGTGATACAGGGGAGCCAAATGAACAGTACTGAGCTCTCAGCTATCCCTGATAAAAGTGATCTTGATGAAAGGTGAGACTGCAACCTATCAAACTACTGGATGAGGCATGCCTAGATAGAAAAGTGGTAAAACAGAGCCAAATAATCTCCAAAATAACATGGATAGGTAAAACAAGTGGAAGAAGATGGTATGACAGAGAATAACATGGAGTAACTTGAAATTATTCATTCTGAAAGAATGTGGCCAAAATAACACACAATGCAAATGTTAACCCATTTATTATGAAATAGTTTTCTTTGTTAATGGAAAAATCTCACACGAATATGCGAAATGGCTAATACTGCCATCAGTAATTAGAATTTGATAAAATCAGATATTCATTAAAAAAAAGGCAGCTCCATATTGCTAACCTCTCCCAGGAGTTCAACTCGAAGATCTTTGACAGTGATGTTCCCATCCATTTGTTCCTCCCTCTCCAGTAACAGCATAAACAAACGTCCCTCCATATCTCCCAACAGGTAGCGTGAACCATTGGGATCCACACGATTATGGCAAACAATTGTGCTTTGCTGACAAGAAAGAGAAAAAAAAGATAATTAAATGTATTTGCATTCAAAAGTCATGACTTTCTTTTAAGAAACTAGATTTATTAGCAGCTATTCATTTCCAGTTATAATTCAACAGCTTTTAACTAAAGGGAAATAGTGACAGCTATGTTATTGCCTCGATAATGTAATGATTAATCTAAATTAAGATTGCTTTTATTTTTGATTTCCAGGGCCTACAGGTGTTTTTTTTTGCTTTTCACTAGTTATGCACAACCCTTCTTCTGCTCATCCCAAAACTTTAAATTGTTCTCAACAGTCCCACTGAACAGAAATTTGCAACTCAAGTACATCACCCTAGTTTCTTGAAGTTCAAAATCCTCTCTGATACAACCTGCAGAATTTAAGAGGTATGTTTTGCATAATTTAAAAACATTAAGAACATATCAACAATTACAATTTATTACATTTAAGTGTCTTAAGTTCCTTATCCAAAGTCAAAATATTAAACTAATATCAAACATAACATTTATATCATAATTTATAAAAACTTCTATGTGTTGTGGATTCTTCTTTTTCAGGTAATGTAAGACACAACTATAGATTAGCAAGGCAGAACAATGAGCATATTAAATGCATACTCCTAATACCTGGTAATACTCAAGACATATGGTGTCTTTATCACAACTGGATATGACATAAATTGCTACGTGAAGTCCCTCAAAATCAGATTTCTGAAATGTTTTTAATATCAGTTATTTTAATTTTACCTCCAAACCCAGCATTTGTTCTCAAAACTCTCCTGCTTTTCAAGAAAATAGAACTTAAATTTCTTGGAAACATTTCCTGACCTCAAAGTACTTTACAATCAATGACCATGTCCATGTGATTTTGTTGGTTTTACAGCTAAAGTGTGCTCAGCAAAAAATCAGAAACTCAGATTAATTATCAAATAGTTAGTTTCAAATGTTGCTAGTGAAGCATAAGTAAAGAGCAGTACTTTTACTTTCACTGGTACCACAGGTTCTTCTACGTACATTCACTTGGGCAGAAAGTCAAACAAGGGATGTCAAACAATGAAAATTTAATATTGAATTGAAAGTCAAGATAGGTGATATAATCAAATCTTTTCAGAGAGCCTTGAAACTATAATGTTCTAACAAAGTTAACTGTACTATGAATAAACTAGCAATTGAAAACTCAAAGGCTTAGTATTAGAAATAACCCCACAACATAAACCATGCACTGCCATAAAAGCTATGTTGACTTGTTCAGGATTGAAATGGACTAATAAACAAATGACAAGTCTGCCATCACTGAATCATGTTCCATTTTAGTTAACATTGTAAATCATATAGCCTTTCTTCATGACATGGCCATGGAGGAATTAAAAATAGAGATGAAGCTCAAAATCTCCAAATAACACATGTTATGCAAGTAACAATAAATATTGATGCCAAATAACTTTGCTAAAATGAAAAGTCAGCCAGAAAACTATCCTCTTTTCCACTGAGTTTTTTTTAAATGTTTAAGAAATAACAAATGTACAATTCTAATGAAAACTGGAAACAGAGTGCATAAGATAAATTCAGCCATGCTTAAGAAATCAAAGACTCCAAACACGTTTCCAAAGGTCTTCCACTGCTTCATGTAAATTTCTATAACTTCCTACCTTGATAGCTGGAGGTGCAATCGCCAGATATTTGTCTCCATTGTGGTATGTGATGGATTCCTGACCTATGATCAGTGCTCCTCCAAATGGCTCTGGAACTGAACAAAAATCACATCTATGCCAATTATAACTCTATGCAACTGTACTTTGCACTTTACTTCTGTTAAAAATAATCTGGTTTAGCTTAACCTCTAAGGGATCCTGGTAATGAAGGATAATCAGCTTTTAAAGAAAATTAAACAGCCTTTGGCTTTGAAATGAAGAAATTGAAAAAAGAAAGAAAGATGCATTTATATTACATTTTTCACATCCCTTTCAGGATCTCTTCTGCACTTGATACATTTTAAATTCAGTTCCATTGCAAGAAACACAACAGCAGTTAACTTTCACAAAAAACAAGCATTCATAACCTTGAAGACTTGATAAATACTAGTCAGAACTCTGGGCAGAACTCAAATAGTGCATGGGTACCTTTTGCATCTACCTCAGAAAGCAGCCCATGGCTTAAGTTTCTTATCGCTTTCAACAGATAGCAGATACTTCAGTCATGAACTAAGGAATCAACCTTGATTTATGAGCTTGATTCTCTAGAGCTGGGGTTCCCAACCTTTTTTATGCCTTTTTCAATTCCATTAAGCAAAGGGGTCCATGGACCCCAGGTTGGGAACCCCTGCTCTAGAGTAAAACATGAACCCAAATCAAAGTGCAAAGTGTTAACAAGAGCTACTTTTGATTATAAAAGTTGCCAACAGCTTTGAAGGTGAAAACACTTTACAACTTAATATGCCTATAATTCAGAAGAATTTCATATTTCATCCCAATCATTTGCATTTCTCCATCTTAGCCTGGCTAAAATAGCTGTTCTAACTAACTGATCAAGAAAAAAAAATCAACCAGGACTACCACCCCATAGCAACACACACAAAATGCTGATGTAGGGTCACATCTAGTGACAATTATGAAAAAGCATATTAAGTTTAGTTGAAACTGAAAATAAACTTTGCTACATCATTTGTGATTGACTAGGCTGTCTGTACAATTTGCTGAGAACACTATGAAAAATGATAGTACCCTTTTTTGCAGTTGTCCCCAATTGATTCACCACACTACCAAATAACCACACTAATTTTTATTTCAAAGTCTCCTAGATATCAGTGGTTAGCACAAATAACTCATCACTGCTTTATTTTTTAAAAAAGAGATACCTACCTGCAATGACCATTGACGCTTCAGCTTCCACATTTTCCTGCTTCCAGGGTCCCTTGTTAAATTCCTTTTCTCTCAAAGATACTTCATATGTCTTTACGTGGCGGCCCTGAGGATCCTAAAAAAGAGAACAACTTAAAGTGGAAGCTTACAATGCAGCAACAAGTTGGCATATCCCCAATAATTATGTTCCAAAGCCTGAGGACAAGGTCATTCTCATTCTTATACATCACAATTTTTAACAACATTGGGAAGGAGTAACCTCAGGGGTTACATAATGAAATACTGGGGTACCATTTGGATCAACTGGATGAGAATATTGTTCATCTTTTATGAAGCACAGTGGGATACTGAACCAAAAAATGAAGAAGCCATAAAAGGACCTGATACTGGCATCAAATTTCTTCTTTAAACCTCAAGTACAAGTCAAACTGAATGAAGGCAAAGTACTATATTCTGTGGGAAATATATTCTTCACCTCAAGGGCAGCACCTCTTACAGGACCTACAAGACATTATTTCCCCATCAGCCATCAGTGTACATCCATCAACCAGTTAAATTAAGGAGCAGTCTTGTGTTGGGGCCAAGCTGAGGATTCCCTTATTGTCATAAAGTTTGCAGCTGCAGTTATGAGAAAACTGTAAATTTCACAAAGTGAATATTTAGAGCTACTACAGAAGTACTCACTTTCACAATTAACCATGGAAAACTAGAAGTTGTTCTCAATGACTCCCTGCTTCTCAGATTACTGAGATCAGTAAATTTTCAGAAATCAGTGATCAGACAAGAATATTTACAAACAATTATTACAACAAAATGTTAATGTTCTACTTTCAGGGATAAATGGGATTTTAATAGTGCACTAATCTCTTTGGCCCTTACAAGCTAGTTGTAAACACTTAGATTGTAATAACAACAAATAATGTGGAAATTATACTGACATTTACACTATTTTTACTTTTCTCTCATTTAATCTCCTACAGTCTAATCTTTATTTCAGGAAGATAAAATATTTAACATGCTGACTGAAAATTATGCTTTATATTTTCTGATTTGCTCTCCATCAGAAGTAGCAGGCTGCTCACCAAGCTTGATTACAGATTGACAGGGATCTGTGGATAGTTTTCATTAGCAACAGCTACTTTGCAGATGACCACAAAAGCCAATCCATTACTAATAGGCACAAAGAAAGAATATTTATTGCCAATTTATATGTCATGCAAGCTTTTGCTTTCACAACTTTCTTATATCATTATAACAAAAATTTACTCACATATGCTAGCATTCCTTTTGTGTTCAGGTTCCTAACTAACTTACCGAATCTCTATGTCACATCAAATTCTGATTTCTTACCTGATAGACAAAGCAAATGGTTGGGACCTGACAGCCATACAGAAACTTCACATCAATTACATGGAGCTCTTCCAGGCGGATATTAAACGCCTTCAACTCTTTGTTGTCTCTATCTAAAGGGATCACCTTGAAGAGCCCATCATATAGTCTGAGACCTATCATGCGACACTCAGGGTCCACAATACCTATTATTCCTGTCTCAGAAGGGCGGCCAATACGATCCTGAAAACAACACAAAAGGTATGTTTATATCATTTATAGACTGAGAACCAGATGTTAAATTGTGCAATGGCTGCTAAAGTGGATTATTAAAATACAATAATGATCCAGAAAGTTCAGATTAAAAGGTCATCAATTACAAATGTCATATATGCTCTAACTAATTGACTGTTGAATAGAAAATTCAATTTACCTGTACATTTCCATGGGCCCTTGTGATAATATCAATGTTTTCTCCATTCTGTTTATATTCCAGAATGCAGGCATTGTATTTTGCAGTCAGGATGAAAAGCAGATCCTTACCTTCTCCCTGTTTGAAGGCAGAAAGAAAATTGTCTCCCTATTATATATTCTCTTCACTAATATGTGAACAAAATAGACATTCTTCATTTAAGGGAGCAGAAAATCTGCACAGATTCCATTACTATCTAAGCAGTGAGTACTAAGAGATGTACAACAAGAGGAAACTATACACTTTAAAATTCATATATGCAAGTGCTTTATGTTTGTAGGGTTTAGGGGTTGTACCCATTAGCAAATCTAAGATCCCAAGGTTCATTCTCAAGATCCATTCTCTGCTTGTCAAATTTGTCATCTTCAATAGGGATATAAATGACACAGTACAAGCAACATTATCACTAAAAACTGGTAGAGATGGGGGAAGAGAAAGGGAAAAAAAATCAGCCAGCATTCCCACTCCACTATTCACTGTCTCCAGCTAAAAGAATGTACTTCACCATCAGTTTTGGGCCATGTTGTGATAGTAATGCTTACCAACATTTCTTATTAAACAAACATGAATTATGATAAGGCACAGGCCCCTCAAGATCATCTCAACATTTAGTAAGGTCACACCTACTCTGACTGCAATCCCAACTCTGCATTCCACTCACTGTAACCTTTCACCCTTACTTATCTACTTCTACATTGAAAATGTTTGAAATCTTTGCTTTCGCTCATTTGTGTGGAAGACAGTTCCAAAGATATGTGGTAAAAGAAAATGTGCATTATTTTATTTGAGAATGAGCACTTATTTGAGCAGTATCTGTTAGATCTAGATTGTCTTTGACAGAAAAAAATATCAAAGAGGACCTTATATTTCACTCAAGTACTATCTCAGTCTTCTGAACTCCAGCAGACACAAGCCTAGCCTGTTCATTCACCTTCACAGATAATAGTCTTTGAAGTATGCTGAGATCTGCTTCCAATGCATTAATATAATTTTCTAAATAAAGAGACCTATATTAGTACACAAAACAAGATCTCAATAATTATTTATGCAATCAAACACAGCTTCCAATCTTTTGTATTCAATTTCCCCAAGCCATAAGTGTTTTTTCATAAATTAGCTTTCGTGATTAGTTGCTATAAATACAACAACGGCACCCTAACAAGAGTGGTGAACCTATGGTACATATGCCCAAGATAACAGATAACTAACATTTTACTGGCACCCGGCATGCAATGCCACATCTTAATTATTTAAATCCCACCTATAATAAGAAGATACATTTTAACTATATCTGCCAAATGAAGCATGGAATAATGTTTTACAGCCTGAAAGCAGCGAGATACTTTCACAGAAAAAGTCTCATGCCAACTGAGCGCCAGTTAGATGGTTGCAAGAATGTACAACTTTGGATAACACATTTTGAAATCCTCCAAGATCTGATGGACACGTTAGTATTTGGATAGTGAAAGGTTACAATAACAATACTATTAGAAATAATGAGCAACACACACACACACACACACAATAATGAAGGAACTCAACAGATCAGTCAACATTTTTGGAAAGGAATAAACAGTCGATGTTTCAGGCTGAGATCGTTCATCAGCACTGTAAAAAAAAAAGGGGGGGGAAGATACAAGAATAAGGCGGCGATGGAGGGGAAGGAATGCAAGCTAGAAATGATAGGAGAAGCAAGGTGGGTGGGTGAGTGGGTGGGGGTCTGTAGTCCTTTACCTTTTCCACCTATCACCTCCTAGCTTCTTACTTCATCCCCCTTCCCTTACTCATCTGGCTTTTTTGCTAATTGATCTGCTGAGTTCCTTCAGTATTTTGTGTGTGTTGCTTTGGATTTCCAACATCTATTGAATCTCATGGGTAGAAATGACATTATTTTTCAAATTTTTTAGAAGATTAGAAGTATAAAAGTTTAAACAAGTTTTCTAAACTTCATTTATTTCAATCTTTCTCCATTATATTAATAGTAAAACAATGAATAAAATAAATAAGCAACAGAACTCATCCCTTTTCCTTAAAAAAAAATCCATTATTGCTATCCATTCATTAATCAATGATAATCTCTGCTTAAAAGTACCATGGCATGTGAAAGAATTCTTTTTAAGAAGATTATTGCCAGTTGGGGAACCATGCTCTTAAAAAGGTTCACTACCCCTGTCTACAGTATCCTGACCACTCTGCCTCACGGTGCTCTACAAGTTCTCACCCTTTGGGTGATATGCTTCTTTTATTTTTCTGACAAAATGGACAATTTCTGCCAGTTTTCTGTCCACTGACTAAACCTTACTAAAATCTACTTTACTTTGTAAACACTTTGTATCTTCTTCACAATTTGTTTTCCAACTCACCTTTGCATTGTCGAAGTTAACAAATATACTTTTGGTGCCTTTATTCCAAGTCACTTACAAAAGCCATTAGCACAATTGTACACCATTCATTTGCAAGGTATGATGAGGGAGTATGAAAGGTTTTAAAGGATATGGGCCAAACACAGGGAAATGAGACTTAATCAGGAAGGCACTTGGGTCGGTGTGGACTAACTGGGACAAAGGGCCTACTTCCATGCTGTATAATTCTATGACTCTAAGCACATCAAAATATTCAAATAAATTCTTATAAGCAAGATACCAAAGCATAAGCAGCAATTTCAAAATAGAAAGAAATACATCTTACACATATCAGCAAATTACTATTCACACCTAATGCATCACTGCACAGCATACCTTTGGTCGGAAGAGTTCCATTACAGCTATCTTGCCATACATGCCTACTTCTTTAACAGGGCGCAAACCTTCTGGAGTCACCACATAAATCTCCAACCTTGTGTTCTTGGCAATCAACAGATTCAAATCATCGGCTGAGGTGAAATGACCTACAGCAAAAAAAACCATACTTTAATCTTTTATTTCAATATAGGTTTGGACCCTGTGAATTGTCATGACAATTGGTCTCCTTGAACTGCTGAAATTTATTTAGTGAAGGGAATAACCACAGTGCTGTTCAACAGGGAGATCTAGGAAATCTGACCAAGCAGTCACCATATGTTTGTTTTTAATTCTTCCAAGCAAAAATTAATTCATTGAAGATATATCTACATTTAAAGACTATTTTTCCAAAGTATTTTAATTTGAAGAAATGGGTTACTGAGAAAATTTACAAATATGTTGCCAAGACTTGAGAACCTGATTTATAGGGAAAGGTTGAATAGGTTGGGAGTTTATTCCCTGGAGTAAAGGAGAATGAGGGGAAATTTCATAGAGGTATATAAAATTATGAGTGGGATAGATAGGGTAAATGCAAGCAACTGAAGTTGGGTAACACTAGAACTAGAAGTCATGAATTAAGGGAGAAAAGTGAATTGTTTTAAGGGGAATTTCTTCACTCAGTGAGTGGTGAAAGTGTGGAACAAGATGCCAGAGGAAGTGGTGAATACAAGTTTGATTTCAACATTTAAAAGAAGTTTGTATAAGTATGTGGATGGGAGTGGTACAGGGAGTATGGACCAGGTGCAGTTCAATGGGACTAGGCAGAATAACAGTTCAGCACAGATTAGATGGGTCTGTGCTGTAGTGCTCTATGGCTCTATGATAAGGTACAGGGGAATGTTAAAATTTCTCAATAATCTTCAAAAAGTTTATTGTTATTTTATCTATTTGGAAATAAATAATCAGGGAGTAACCATATAAATTTACTGAAGGTATCTTTAATAAACTCGAAGTATTAGACACAAACTATGATGGAAATCTAAATAAATACTGATACTGGCCACCCATAAATGTAGAGTATCTACAATGGAATAAAACTAGCCAAGATGGCGGTGCGACGCAGCTTGCAGCGGCCACTCCGGAGCTGATAGCTTTATTTGTTAAGCAGGGTGCCATGCACAATCCTAATCTGATAAAAAACAGACGTGGGAGCACGGACGAACATCTGGAAATCTCCAGGAAGGCCCTCTCCATTGCTGCTGCTGCTGTGAGGTCCAGGTCTCTGCTGAGAACAGGCCCCCAGGCCTCGGGGTCACATTGCCGGTGGCCGTTGGTGGGGGCGTCTTAATACGCTCGGTAGAGGATGGTGCTCAGAGACGCTGTGCCGGAGGGGATGGTCGGAAGCTTGGAGGTTCGACGGACTCGGAGTCTGCTGCGGTCGGGGCACTTTCACTGTGTGCTGCGTCTATGAGGCTGGGTCCGACGGAGCTTTCACTGTGTGCTGCATCTGCGAGGCCGAGTCCGGCGGCGCCGTGGAAGTCCATAGTGGGGGTACTCCCTTCTGCCGCCTGCGTGGGATGAGTCTATCGGGACCCCGAGGACTTGCAGAAACTGTGTGGCGATAGTCTTTTAACATCTGTGGACTATTTTTACTGTGCCCACGGTCTGTATTTTTTTTAATCAATTATGCTATTGTTTGCACTGTTGTAACTATGTGGTTTTGTGCAGGTCTTGTAGCTTTAGTTTTTGGTCTTGTTTTGTCTGGTGGATTTGGAGCTCCTTTCCGGGGAACGCGCTAAGATGGTAGTGTGATATTAATACGCAGCAGCCTCTCCGGACTCTGGATTGAGGATTGCCAAACGTTTTGTGGATTTTCTGGTGTAGTCTGTTTTGTCATGTGCTTTTATGATATCATTCTGGAGGAATGTTGTCTCTTTTTTTTTAACTGCATTGCATTTATGGTTTCTAAATGACAATAAACTGAAACTGAACTGATTTTCCAAGTGTCCTACAGAAATGAAAATAAATCAATGGATGAATAAATAAAAAGACAATTCTCAAAGCAAAATCTTAGAGTCCAGAATTGAACTTCTCTGCTCTCGGACACTTCCAATGACCCTTCCCTAAATGTCTCAAAACACAGCATTCCAGGAGCCTACTGACATTTATTCTGTGGACTAAATGGAAATTGACTAGACGCTGTTATCAATTGCTCTTGTTGCAATTAAAAATACTTTGAAGATTTTCAGTCTGCAACTAAATCACTTTTAACTTTCCATTCACAATATTCCTGCAACTAACTACTCAAACATACTCGCATCTCTGCCCTGCTCAAATTCTCCTATTCCCAGCTCTCATTCGTATGATCTGTCTCATCATATGGATGAGAGCTAGGTGGTGGCATTATCATGCAATACAAAAATAATTCCTGGCTTTAGTACTGTTTTAAAATCCTCTGCATCTTAACCTTCAAGGGTAAATATTTCTACTTCTTTAACACCAAGGGATACAAACTTCAATCAGTTTGGCACTCAATTGTTTGGACATTTTATAAAACACTCAGTCCGTTGCCATGCTGCCAAAATTATTTTCAAGTTCAAGTTTTTTCTCAATCAACAGTACACCTGTATACTGCCAAACAAGTCAACTTTCCTTTGGACCAAGGTGCACAAACAACACAGTACAAAAACCTCAGACACATAACACGAAGTAGTATTACCACAAATAAATTTACATACAATAAGGTGCACATACAATGCAAGCTGGTACTTCATACAGATAGGTGCTGGAAGGTGGCATTAACATGCAATGAAAAAGTACTGTTTTAAAATCCTCTGCATCTTCAATAGCAAGGACTTCTTCATCATAAGATCAGGATGACCAGAAAGGGTGCATTTGCTATTTCATTCCTTTCCGCTACCCCACCAAGCCAAACTTTATGAATTACTCCTCCTTTAAATTTTCTAATTTCTCTCTCATCTTCCCTCACTGAACTTTTGTCCATGAGATGCACTTCTTGCTTCCTCAACTTATTGCCACTAGAGCAAATACCAATTTCCCTCACAACCTTTCACGTTGGTTAATTTTGTTAACACTTTGCAGGTTTCCCTAATCTTTCAAATCAGCTGTCATTGCATCCTCTTTTCTTAAAAACTTCCAGCCCATTTCTAACCTCACTTTACTTACTAAAGTTCCTGCACTGTCATCTCCAAGGATTCTGCCCATCCTTCCAAAATCTCCATGTTTGAATATTTCCAAACAGACTTCCAACCCTGCCAAAGTACCAAAGAGTATTTACCAAGATCAAGTTCAAAGTATGTGTATTACCATATACAATACTACCTTGACATTCATTTTCCTGCAGACATTTACAGGGAAAGAAGGAACAGACACAACAGAATTTATAAAAGCTATACAGAAAAACCGGCAAATAACTAGAGTGCAAAAGATAAACTGTGAAAATAAAAAAAAGTACTGAGAGCATGAGTTGTAGAGTCCTTGAATGTGAGTCTGCAGGTTATGGAATCAGTTTAGTTATGGTGAGTGAAATTACCCACATCGGTTCAGATTCCCTCTAATATCAGTTCCTGCCACAAACTCCATTATCACTGATTCAACTGCGCCTCCCCCACCCAACTCCAGCAATTGAGACTAATCTACAGTTTTTGGAAACTTAGTGTCATATTTCATGAACAATGAATTTACACTGTCTTTTTTTCACTCTTTTCCATAGATGCTGCCTGGCCTGCTGAGTTCCTCCAGCATTTTGTGATGGGTTGCTTTGGATTTCCAGCTTCCGCAGATTTTCTTGTGTTTGTAACTGCTGTACCTCAAGTTTCCACACTTCCTTACAACACCAAAGGCAGACATTCAGCTCATTAAACCTAAGGCAGCTCACAGATCAATCAATACCATGCCCCCCAACTAATTTTCCCCATCACTTACTCTTCCCCCAAAACTGTATAATAATGTAGCTTCATTGCTGAGACTAGTGGCATTGTTCCACCCAAACTTGACTGTTCCAATCCACTCCTAGCTGTTAGGACAGAATCTATATTATACTCTTTACAAACTTTGGGGGGGGGGGGAGGGGGGGGGTCATTTAAAAATCTGCCATCTACTTCCTAATTTTATTTACACTAGTGCAATACATTAGCTCCTAGTTACACCAATGCAAATCATCAATTTCAATACCTTCCCTACATCTCTCAAATGGCAATCCTTTGATGCCTATTCTCACTCAATTTTGACCTTAATCACTTAAAATTTTATTATTGCAGAATTTTGCCCTTAGCTGACAATGCCTAAGCTTTAGAATTTTCTGTTTTTTAAGGTATTCTTCAAAATCTACCACTTTGACCAAGCTTTTGGTTATATGCCTTAACATCTGCTTACTTTCTAGGTGCCAAATTGTGTCTGCTTTTATGATCAACATGTGATATGTTGTTATGAAAGCAAAATACAGAAGATGCTGGGAATCTAAAGTAAAAGCTTAATGCTAAAACTAATCATCAGGTTAGAAATAGAGAAACAAATGGACTTAACTCAAATGATGGTCAATTGTCAGAATTTAAAATATTAGAGGAACGTAGATGCTGAAAGGAACAAATGAAATTAAAGGGCGAAGGAGAATATTTAGAAAAAGAGGTTAAATGACAAAAGGGGAGATGGTTCAAAACAAAATGTAATGGATCAAGATGAAAAAGAACAGCTCAGATATGAGCAAAAGTAAATTACAGAATTTCTGAATTCAATGTAGAGCCAGAGGCTGCAAAGCATCTCATCACAAGAGCAGGCACTGCTTCTCAAGATTTACGGTACATGGAATTTCACTTTACTTTGAGATACAGCGTGGAATAAGCCATTCCAGCACTTCAAGCTGCACCACCCAGCAATCCCCAATTTAATCCTTACCTAATCATGGGATATTAACAATAACTAATTAACCTATTAACCAATAGGCCTTTGTACCATGAGAAGAAGCTGGAGGACCAGGAGGAAACCCATACATTCCACAGGGAGGGCACACAGATGATGTTGGAATTGAACTCCAATGCCCCAAGTTGTAATAGGACACGTTAAATGCTACGCTACCATGGCATCCACAGTAAAAGTGCTGGAAGCCAAGGAAGAGGCTAGGATATCAAAGTGACAAGGAGTTTAGGATAGTTATTACAGACTGAATAATTTACTTGACAAAAATACTTCCTTTCCCTTAACCAAGAAATTGCTTCAGTACAGTTGATTGGGCATCCAACCATATTAGTTCAATTTTGCACTTTTTCTAACTTCATATAACCATAAAAACATTATCCTTCTAAATTCACTGTTGGGTTCAACAAATTCAGACAATGCTCCAGATTCCACTTAAACTCATCAGGGACCACTCACTTTACTTGTTGCATTTCAACATCCTTTTGCTTCATCTTCCTACTGTATATGCCATTCCATTTATCCCATTCTCCATACCAAAAAAAACTGCCCACTGAAACTACAAATTTACCATATCTAATCATTTACACTTTTTAATTAAAGATCAACAACATTAAATCTGAATTCTCCTAGACCATTTTTGCTGTTAATTGTTACAACTCTGTACAATATATTTTATCTCATAACTAATACAGCCATTTATTAAAATAGTTAATTAAATTTCCTTTCGAACAAGGAAACTGACCACTTTTTTTTTCATTTGCACTTCGAGATTCTTTTTAATTACAACTGTCCTCCACTCCATGATTTTTTTTCCAGCAAATAGTTGGAAACAACCATTATTTCAAACAAAACAATACATAAACTGGCTTAGCACACAGGCAACATCGACAGAGAGAAATGTACAGAAGCCGAACACTGCTCTTTCTTTCCAGTCCTGACGAAGGGTCTCGGCTTGAAACGTCGACAGCTTATTTCTTTCCATAGATGCTGCATGACATGCTGAAAACCTCCAGCATTTTGTTTGTGTGCGTGTCTTCTAGCATCTGCAGCCTCTCCTGTCCCTGTAAACTGGTTTGCCTATCACCTTAGAACGCAGTGACAAATTAACTTTATTTGCTATTAAATTTTAATTCCGTAAATATCAAGTAATGAATCAATAAGCGGTGAGTTGTGCGTTTCCTGGTTGCTTCGTAGGTTGCCGCGGCGTCTCCTTCTGAAGTGTATGTTGTGGCTAGGCCCTATTAAAGGCCTGATCCTACCAGCCCAAACTAACCATTTCTTAACCAGCCCCCCCCCCCCCCCCCCCATTTCTTCGCCGGGTAGAGTAAATGGGTGAAACAAATTTCCTTTCACGGTGAGAGTATTTACCGGTAATGCAGGCATTCACCGCAGTCGGTTTCTGCGCTGTCACAACATAGTTGTAAGACATGGTGGCGGTCCGTGCCGATCACAGGCTGACTATGGTAAACGCGCTCCTCCACCTTCGCGCTCCGGCTCCGAGTCCACTCCCGCCGCCCACGTCACGTGTCAGGGGAGGGTTCGCCGCGCCGCGCCGCGCCTCGCCGCCGCCATGGCTTCCCCCTTTCCTTCGGGCCTTCAACGAGAAAGTGATTGTATTTCAGTGGCGCAGGTAGTTCAGCAATATATGCAAGGCAGATATCATGGCTTCTTACATATACATACATACACAGAGGGTTCAAAAGATCGTGCAGCAGGTCGTTGAAGTTTATGTTCCAAAGTTTCAGGTGACGTTATCAGACAAGGTGTAGGTACTCACATCTGAGACGGTTGCCGTCATTTTTTGAATGGGTCTTATTATGTACTGTATGTGTTCTGATTCATTCTCGGTTTTAACATCCATTAACACAGGTATTTCAAATTGTGGGCCATGCATTCTTTTTTTTTAAAGATTGTTGAGGCTGCTGGCCTCTATTCCACTTTAACAAAATGATTAGATAAGGAGGTGAAATTATTAAGAATCATGAGGAGTAAATACAGATTGGCAACATCTCCAGCACAATCATGAGGAGGTTCACTACAAGGCTGCAAGCTTAGCTCTCTGCTTTACGCACTTTATACCGCTTAAAGTGTGACTAAGTACATACAGCTCCAGTGTCACATTTAAGTTTGTTGTCAAAATCACTGTTGTTAGCTGAATCAAAGGTGGTGACATATCAGCATATCGTAGGGAGATTGAAAATCTGGTTGAATAGTGCAACCTCTCACTCAAAAGTCAGCAAAACCAATGAGCTGATTATCAACTACAGGAGGAAGAAGACAGGTCCATGAGATAGTCCTTATTGGGGATAGGAAGTGGAGAGGGTCAATAACTTGAAAATCCTTTTAGAGATTGTTGTGTATCCAGTTCTTATGGGCCCCTGCCCATGTTGGGGTTGAAGGAAACGAAGTGGTAGACATTCTAGCCAAACATTCACTTAAAATTAAGGATATAAATGGAGTTGTGACTTTGCATAAAGGGGGAGGTGAAAGCCATAATTTGAAAAGGCTATTTGACCACTAAGACATCAAAGTTGGGATAAGAAAAAGAAAATTTGGCATTTGTGTATCATTCAGAGGATGGTGGGAACCCAACTGGCAGATGAGTTTAAAAGGAGGGAAGATATTATACTTGTTTGTTTACATATTGGACATACTAGGTTGAATAATTCCATGTTCAGAATTAATATGTGTGATTCTGGCATTTGTAGGGAGTGAACTTGTAAAGAAATGGTGCAACGTATGTTGTTTGAATGCAATTCCTATGAAGTGCAAAGGAAACATTTTAATTGCTAAATTGAGATCAATGCTGGAAATCTAAGGCAATGCACACAAAATGCTGGAGGAACTCAGCAGGCCAGGCAGCATCTATGGAAAAGAGTACAGTCAATGTTTCAGGCCATGACCCTTCCTCAGGACTGGAAAAAAAGATGAGTTGGGGAGGGGTGAAGTAAAGAGCTGGGAAGTTGATTGATGAAAGAGATACAGGGCTGGAGAAAGGAGAATGTGATAGGAGAAGACAGAAGCCCATGAAAGAAAGAAAAGGGGGAGGTGCACCAAAGGGAGGGAGGTGATAGGCTGGTAGGTAGATAAGGCGAGAGGTGAATGGGGAATGGTGATGGGGGGTGGTGCTTTACCAGAAATTTGAGAAATCGATGATCATGCCATCAGGTTGGAGACTGCCTGGCCGGAATATAAGGCGTTGCTCCCCCAACCTGACTGTGGCTTCATTGGGACCGTGGACTGGCATGTTAGAGTGGGAATAGGAAGTGGAATTAAAATGGATGGCCACTGGGAGATTCCACTTTTTCTGGTGAGTGGAGTGTAGGTGCTCGGCGAAGTGGTCTCCCAATCTGCATTGAGTCTCACGGATATACAGGAGGCCACACCAGGAGCACCAGATGATCCCTACAGACTCATAGGTGAAGTGTCGCCTCACCATGAAGGACTGTTTGGGATCCTGAGTGATATAAGAGGTGTAGGGGCAGATGTAGCACTTGTTCTGCATGCAAGGATAAGTACCAGGAGGGAGATCAGTGGGGAGGGACAAATGGACAAGGGAGTCATATAGGGAGCGATCCCTACAGAAAGTGGGGGGCTGGGAGGGAAAGATGTGCTTGGTGGTGGGACCCCATTGGAGATGGTGGAAGCTGCAGAGAATTATGTACTAGACATGGAGACTGGTGGTGTGGTAAGTGAGAACAAGAGGAACCCCATTCCTGATGGGGTGAGGGCAAATGTGCTTGAAATGGAAGAGATACGGTTGAGAACAGCGTAGATGGTGGAGGAAGGGAAACCCCTTTCTTTGAAGAAGGAGGACATTCCTTGGTTCTGGAATGAAAAGCCTCATCCTGAGAGCAGATGTGTTGGAGACAGAGGAATTGAGAGAAGGAGATGGCGTTTTTACAAGTAACAGTGGGGAAAAAGTATAGTCCTGGTAGCTGTGAGAGTCTGTGGGTTTATAATAGACATCAGTAGATAAGCTGTTTCCAGAGATAGAGACAGAGAGATCGAGAAAGGGGAGGGAGGTGTCGGAAATAAATCCAGGTAAATTCAAGGGTAGGGTGGAAGTTGGAGGCAAAGTTGATTAAGTCAGCGAGTTCCGGATGGGTGCAGGAAGCAGCACCAATGTAGTCGTGGATGTAGTTTAGGAAAAGTTGGGGAGTGATACCAGGAACGTAGACTGTTCCACATAGCTGACAAACAGATAGGTATGGCTGGTTAACAATTTACATAAGTTATAACCTGGGAACTTCAAAGTCGAAGTGCATATACGTAACCATATTCTATCCTGAGATTCTTTTTTGCAGGCATTTACAGGAAAATAAAGAAATACAATATGAATCTGTCAGTTTCCTTGGCTGCGTAAGGTTGGGGAAGACAACCTCTGGCCCTGCCAATCTCGTGAGATTGAGGTGATCTCCCATTCCAAACCCTTGTTTGTGTGGATGCTGTGTAATTTGCTACCCTGTTACAAATTAGTGCCACAAAATAACAGACAGTACACTGCATACGATTAAAAGATTATATTGATGAATCTTAATTTGACTAAAGGGTTAGTAAAGAAAAGAACAAAAATAAATGAAAAGGGCTCATTTTAATGAAAGAGTCAAATGCGCACAAGTTGGAGCTCAAAGTTTCTCCATAGGCACTGATCCTCAATCAAACTCGCTGCTGCCTTTGTGGAATCATGGTCCTGCTCTGGGTCGAATCCTGTGACTCTTCTGTCCTGCATCTTCCCTTTTCATCTCCTCTCCAACAAAAGCCCCTAAGTCCAACCTTAGTGTCCCTGCCAGAGAAACCTCTTCTTAATTCGACCATCCTAACTGGATTTCTCCTCATCACTTCAACAATAACCCAAATAGGCTGAAAACAGAACAGACAGCTCTCATAGAACTGCTAAATGAGATACATACAGCATAACAGTAAAAATATGAACCAGGGTATTACAAATAGAATTTATGAAAAGCTATATATAAACAAAGCCAATGTGCAAAACAAGACAAATTTTGCAAATAAAAAGATACTGAGAACATGACATGTAGAGTCTTTGAAAGTGAGTCTGTAGGTTATAGAATCAGTTCAGATTTGTGGTAAGCGAAGTTATCCACACTAGTTCAGGAGTCTGATGGTTGTAGGGTAATAACTGTTCCTGAACCTGGTAGTGTGGACCTAAAGCTCCTGTGCCTCCTGTCTGATGGTAGTAGTGAGAAGAGAGCCTGACTTGGATATTGAGGGTCCTTGATGATAGATGCTACTTTCATGTGGCAGCTTCCCTACATGCCAATTTGTCATCATCTTTGATTCAGCCAACAACAGTATCAGCAAATGTAAATGGAACATTGGAGCTATACTTAGCCTTGTGGTGAACTACATATACCTGTCTAGACACCCCCCCCCCCCCCCGCTGACTGCTCCTGTGGCTCCTCCCACGGACCCCGGTATAAAGGCGATTGGAGACACCGCCCCAGCCTCAGTCTCCAGGATGCAGTGTGGTGGTCAATTGCTGCTTGTTCTTTCTTGCAGCCAATAAAAGCCAATATCTCGCCTCACGTCTCCAAGAGTTATTGATGGTGCATCAAGCCTCACAGTCATAAATATGAAGTGAGTAGAGCAGGGGGCTAAGCACATAGCCTTGTGGTGCAGCTGTGCTGATGGTGATTCTGGGGGAAATATTGCCAATCCATAATGACTGAGGTCTGCAAATAAGGAAATCAGGGATCGAGCTGCACAGGCAGGTATCAAAGCTCAGGATTTGGAGCATAGTGATAAGTATTGATCAGTATTTAATGCTGATCTGTAGTTAATGAGCATTCTGAAGTATGCTTCTTAATATCCTGTTGTTCCAGAGTTGAGTGAAGGGTCACTAAAACGGCATTTGCTTTGACCTGTTATGACAGTAGGCAACAGCAAAAAGGTAACTTGGAAGTTACTTCCATATAAAAATCAAGGTGACATTCAAGCAACGCACACAAAATGCTGGAGGAACTTCTTTGGAAAAGAGTACAGTCAATGTTTCAGGCCGAGACCCTGAAAGAGGACAAGACATCTGAAGACAAGTATAAAATTCACTACCTAAGAAGTGCAGGTTATTACAGCCATTAAAAACAATACAAAATAAAACACTGCTATTTATTTCTAGAGGGATAGATTTGAAGAACAGCCAAATTAAATTTGTTTGGAATATTGGTTAGGTAACACTTTGGGGTATTGTGAATAGTTCTAGTCTCCATATATTTAAAAAAGGATCTGGGGCACTAGAAGGAGTACCAAAGTTACTCGATGGACTTTAAGATGTTATTGCATTAGTACAATTAAACTGATCCAAACACAGAAGGGGATATTCAGTGATAACTTATTCAAGTGTTTTCCTACAGTGTTTGTTCTATCCCTAAATAACTATCTGATGAGCTTTTTGAGCTATAGAACTACAGGTTAGATTTTCAGTTTTTACAGTGAAGTTATCCACACCAGTTCAGGAGCTTGGTGGTTGTCAGGTAATAACTGTTACTCAACCTGGTGGTGTAGGATCTAAGACTCCTGTAGTTCATGCCCAGTGGTAGTAGCGAGTAGGAAATATGGCCTGAATGGTGGGGGCCCTTGATGATGGATGCAGCTTTCTTGTGGCAGCACTCCATGTAAACGCACTCAGTGGTGGGGAGGGCTTTACCTGTGATGGACTGTGCTGTATCTACCACTTTCAGTAGACTTTTCCACTCCTGGGCTTTGGTGTTTCTATATCAGACCATGAAGCAAATAGTTAGTATACTCTCCACTGTGCATCTTTCGAAGTTTGTCAAAGTATTTGGTGACATGCTCAATCTGTGCAAACTCCTTAGAAGGTAGAGGTGCTGTGTTTGTGATGGCACTTAAGTGCTGGTCTCTGGACAGATCCTCTGTTATGTTAACGCCAAGGATTTTAAAGTTACTGACCCTCTCCACTTCCTATCCCCAATAAGGACTAGCTCATGGATCTCTGTCTTCTTCCTCCTGTAGTTGATAATCAGCTCCTTAGTTTTGCTGACTTTGAGTGAGAAGTTGTTGTAGTGGCACCTTTCAATCTCCCTACGATATACCGATATGTCACCACCTTTGATTCAACCAACAACAGTGATTTTGTCAACAAACTTAAATGTTTGAATAAATTCTTGAAGTTTTTAGTAATTGTTACACCTAAATATGTAAATTGACGTAACAACTTTGAACGGAAATTTGGCATTTGATGACATTAGGTCATTTAAAGGAAATAGCTCACTTTTATGTAGGTTCAGCTTATATCCTGAAAAAGAACTAAACTGGGAGATTAAAGAAAGAACCAGAGGTAAAGAAGTTTCAGTGTTAGAGATAAAAAGTAAAATATCATCAGCGTATAATGAAATTTTATGAGACATACCTTCCCTTAGTATACCAGAAATGTCCTTAGCTTCTCGAAGTGCTATTGCTAAGGGTTCTATAGCTAAAGCAAAAAGTAAAGGACTAAGAGGACATCCTTGTCTAGTTCCCCACTGTAATTTAAAGGGCTTAGAAATTTGGGAGTTAGTAATAACCTGAGCGGTAGGAGACAAGTAGATTAATTTAACCCAATGACTAAAATTTTAAATCTTTTAAATTTAAAACCTTTTGTTAATGGTTCTATTACCAGTATCTTTAACTTGTTGATTGATTCTAGACAAGACTTTTTAGATAAAATAAAAAAAGCTTGGGAGGATGACCTAAATTGTCAGATTTCTGATGATAGATGGAATAAAATTCTTAAATGGGTTAATAAATCATCTTTCTATGCTCATCATTCTACAATTTAAAGTGGTTCATAGAGCTTACATTTCTAAACAGAAGCTCTCCAGTTTTTACCCGAATGTTTCTCCACTTTGTAATAAATGCAACTCTGCTGATGCCTCTTTAATTCATATGTTTTGGTTTTGCCCTACAATTGAAAAGTTTTGGCGGGAAGTATTTCATACCTTCTCTCAACTTTTTAGGGTCCAATTTGACCCAAATCCCCTTACTGCCTTGTTTGGTATTATTGCAAATGAAGATGTAATTTAAAATACTCCTAACTTACAGGTTTTAGTTTTTACCTCTCTTTTAGCAAGAAGAGCAATCTTGCTTAAATGGAAGGAGTCTACCCCTCCTACACATCTTCAATGGCTACGTGATATTATGTCGTATTTAAATTTAGAAAAGATCCGCTGCTCAGTCTTAAATTCGAAACAATCTTTTTATGATATTTGGGGACCTTTCCTAAATTACTTTTCCAATTTATAAAGTTTAACAGTGCACAGACTTTTATGTATATTTTTATCTTCTCTTCTTAAGTGAATATGTTTTTTTTTCTAATTATCCATTGTCATCCATCAGCTTTTTTCTTTGGTAGTTGGTAGGGGGTTGACTTTTTTTATATATAAAAAAATTTATTTTATGATTTATGACCAATCTTTAAATGTTTGATTACAGAGTGGTATACCTTTATGTGTTATGCTATAACATTTTGATCAATTTTATTACAATATATGAATGTACACAAGTTATGTTGAGATGTATCTATGTGTTGCACTCTGTAAATCTTTTTTTTCTGAATAAAAATATTGTAAAAAGAAAAGAAACTTAAATGTGACACTGGAGCTGTATGTACTTAGTCACACATTAAGCAGTATAAAGTGAGAAAAGCAGAGAGCTAAGCTTGCAGCCTTGTAGTGAACCTGTGTGCTGATGGTGACTGTGGAGATGTTGCCAATCCGTACTTATGCCTCATGATTCTTAATAATTTAATCTCCTTACCTAATCACTTTGTTCAAGTGAAATAGTTTGCAAGGAAATTTTCCTTACATTCTACTCAAAACCAAGATGCCATTCATTCATTTGTCTAATTCTTGCTGAAGAACAGATTTGCAGTTACAAAATTCTCCATTTCTCTTTCTCTAGTCTTCTGACCATTCTTCCATATCAGTAGACATGCTTTTGTCTCCTCTATAGTTTTTTTTTGTTCTGAAATTCAATCCTTAAAAATTCATGCAATTTGCTTCATTCTGACTCGTCCTTTGTCTATGTTTTTTCTATTATCTTCCTTTAGCTTAACATTATTTACTAATTACACCTTTAAAAAAATGTGGTGCTTTCAGCTATGTTAGACATTGCCCAGTTGTTATTGTTAGAAAATTTTTAATCAATCCGTTCTGTTTACTTTGAAGGAAGCTTGGTCAGGAAACATTCATTCCAAGGTACGTAGGATTTTCTTCCCTTTCCCATAAGGTAAAAATGTGTTCTGCATAGGGTCAGAAGCTCTGTAGTTTATTATCTATTCTTCACTCTGAGGTCCAGCTAACAGAGACCTTGATGTCATCCAGAGCATTATAGATAATACACAAGTGTATTTCATAGAAATTTTAGCTTATTCTTCAATTTCTTCCTGTCAGAAAGGCATGATTATATGTCCCTTTCATGATTCTGTAGCGAAGACAATTTGGCATCTTGATGATAGACCTGTTAGAGTGAAAAAATTTTCAGATTTTTCTTGTTGGTTGATCATTTAGAGAAATGTTTGGATTTACACTAAATGCTTGTTATTATAAATGATCAACTGACAGAAATAAAATCCAAAGAATGTGGATTGCTCTGATGCAACAGCAGAAGAACAACAGATATTATCGGTTTATTCCCTTCCCGTCATTAGAAAGTAAGGCTCCTGTAATAATGGTGGTCTAAGTACAAGCTTATTTTAGGTGGAAAATTTGTTCATATGAATTTCACATTATAAACTGTAACAATTTGCCAATGCAGGGAATCTTTAGTTCACAATGGAACCTTGTAACTTAATCATAAGTTAAAATTACACTAACTAAATTAAGTTCCCTTTTGGATCAGCAGGCTTGGGTTGAAAGCTGCAAATTGCAGTGGTTTGTTTTATCTTGTCTGTAAGTTGTAACTGACAAATATGATGGAACAGATGCAGCAGTAATTCCTCATTAAAAGCTTACAGGATAATGTAGGCGCCACTGCATTGTTTTCTTTCAGATGTCTCAAGTTCCACCTCTGAGCTGAAAGCAGCATGCTGTTGTTGACCTGACTATATGTTCACAAAGCACTGCCACGTAGGTATACATAAAAATAGACAACAATTTTGATCAAATCTGTTTAATAATCATTACAGCATAGTTCACAATATAAAAGTAGCCAGAGTTTCATTCTGAAGACTTACTATAGCTTCCTCCACAGCAATTCCATATCACAAGATCTTGAGCAAAACTAAGCAAGTCATCACGCTACTAATTTAAATTAATTCACAGTACCTAATATGGCTGATAAGAGCAACATTTAATATAAGTCCTTAATTCCATTTGAGAAGGTTGTGGTGAACTGCTTTTTTTTTATTGAACAACTGCAGACCTTTTCAGAATTCTGGCCAAGCACTGATGAAGACCATAATCATTTAGATTACGGTATGTGTGCAATTTGATTGGGGAGGTAAAGCAGGGGAAAAGATAAGGGAGAGAATCTAAGACAACTGCAATGCTGTATACAATTCTTTGTCCTCCTTTATGGTAACTATTGTGCAGCTGGATGCTGTTGTTCGAACTAAGACAAGACAGTTTCCTAATTTCTAGAGTGAACACCCAGACTAGTATCCAGACTTTTGGAATAGTCTTCTTAGATTTTGGTTATCAAGGCTATAATTTCATCCATGATTCAAAGCCTACAGAAATCCATTTATTAATGTTTTATTCAAAAGAAAACGTTCCCAGCATTACAGCACCTCTTCAGTATAAAGCTGAGTTTAAAGTGATAACCTTACCTTATTAGTTAGTTGTTTTTTTTAAACTGTTAAACCTATTTGAAAACAATAATATATTTTACCTATCTAAATTGCAGTTTATTCTCTCACACAACCTTACTGGTATTTCTTCAGAACTTAAACTTATTTTGCTCCATATACATAATCATTTACATTCTTTCTCCTTCCCGCTTCATAAAATCATATCACTTAGTGGTACTGTCCACATTTGTGCTCTGATGTACTCTTCACAACTGTTTGAACTTGGCATTACTGAAGTTACTTCTTAGATTTACCTTACTTCTCGAGGTAATCCATCTAAGTCTTTGTGAATTAAGATACTAAGATTTACTATTTTTTGTCTCCACAATAAACTGTTTATTGCAATGTAATTAATGTTTTGCAGCTATTGATTATGCAAGTCTGAAAATACCTGGTTCTTTCTAAAATCTTATTGTGCATGTTTCAATGAAGCTTTTTAAATCACATTGAAACAACTTTTCCCCCTCAAAATACACCCTAAACAAAAATCATCTAACTGATCCGTTTGTTTCTCTTTTAATTACTTCACTCAAACTTCCATTCTTGGTGCTCACTTATCGTAAATGATCATAAACAGCAGTATATGAGAAGCATTTTTGTGATATCTCCAATGTGCCCTAGAGGATGCATAAAGCATGCTCCAGCTGATTAAGTACACATTCTCAGCTTGCAAACATCCAAGTTCTGTATGACTCATACATACAAACAAACATTTGGAATACCAGCAGAATAAACTTGCGGGCTGCAGCAGGACTGCGAGCATCTTCTGCCATATGGAAACTCACTTCAAGGCCTCATTTCCAACTTGTGAATTGTTTAGGTTACAAAGAGTTCTCAGGAACAGACCCCTGTCATAACCTGCAGAAGACCAGTACATATAAAGTGTCGTAATCATTGTTTATAAAGTGCAGCAGCCAATTTGTACATAGCTCCTATTAATAACAACAATGCATACTTAAGTATAGACCGTTGGAAGAATGAAATTTCCAGCTGTATTCCACTTGAAAAAATTACTTATAATTTAAGAGATAAATATGAAACATTTTTGAAAATTTGGCATCCTTATTTACAAAAGACAGGATTAAATATATAGGTGCTCCAAAGATAAAATAATTGGTTATTTGGGGAAATAAATAAATATATATACTAAAGTTATTACGAACTCCATGGAGCATGTGTGGATCTTCCGATATCCAGGCACTCTTTCTTTCTTTTTTTTCTATAGGGATGTTAGGGGGGAGGGTATATTTTTTTATATATTTTCTTTTTCTTTCTGTAATTATTTGAAAACTCAATAAAAAAAGTTTTAAAAAAATAACAATGTCAGAAATGTTCATTGAGGTTAAATTTTAGCTAAAGCCCAATGATTATACACCTGATTCTCATTAAAAAGGGGATCTTTTTCAACCATGGAAATTTAATACATAAAAAAACCTTGTATATTTTACCACTGCTATGTTTGTGCAAAGGCCAAGAATGGCATCTGGAGAGAATTGGATGTAACTGAGGCCAAAGCAAGTTCAAGGGAGAAGCAGCAAGGGACAGTTCCCTTAAGATAACATCAAGCCGTTCAGTAGATGACAGGTAATTTGCATCAGTGGGACTCAGGCATGTGAGATAAGTCTGCATTTTGTGGAATGCAGAGTAAAACTCATTAACACACAAAAAATACTGGAGGAATTCAGCAGGTCAGGCTGTATCTATGGAAATGAATAAACAATCAACATTTTGGGCCGAGACTCTTCTTCAGGAAACTCATTAATTTTGTTTTAGCTTGTTTTACTTAGGAGATGTGTACCTAAATAAATGCAAAACGAAAGAACGGGTTACACCTGAACCCGAGGTGGAACAATGCTCTTGCGGGCAGGTTTGCTTGAGCTGCTGTTACAGTTTAAGCTAATTTGGCAGGGGAATGGGAACTGGCATGATAAAGCTGAGGGTGGGACACTTGGTAGACAGGCAGATGCAGTGTGTAGTGAGACTATGAGAATGGACAGGCAGACGATGGGGCAAAAGTGCAGTCAAATGTTGAGTTAAAGTGTAACTTGGGGGCAAAATAAAAAAGGGTGATAAATACAGGACAGAAGCTGTTATATTTGAATGCACACAGTAGGCAGAATAAAGCAGATGATCTTGTAGCACAGTTTGGCAGGTTTGACGTTGTAGGCATCACTGAGTTCTGGCTGAAAGAAGATCGTAGTTTGTGTTTAACTCCCAAGGATACACATTTTATCAGAAGGACAGGCAGGTAGGAAGATGATTCCGTCGATAAAAAGTGAAATCAAATCTTAGAAAGAGGTGATACTGGATTGGAAGATGTAGAAACCTTGCAGTAGAGTTAAGTAACAGCAAGGGTAAAAAGAACCTGATGGGAGCTACAGTATATGCAGGTCTCCAAGCATTAGCCAGGATGTGGGATATAAATTACAGTGGGAGATAGAAAAGGCACAGAGTTGTGGAGAAGTACAGCACAGAAACAGGCTCTTCAGCCCTTCTAGTCCATGACAAAACCATTTAAACTGTCCACTTCTATCGACCTGCACTGGGACTGTAGCCCTCCATATCCCTAATATCCATGTACCTATCCAAACTTCTCTTAAACATTGAAATTGAGCTTGCATACACCACTTGTGCTGGCAGCTCATTCCACACTTTCACAACCCTCTGAGTGAAATTTCCCCTCATGTTCCTGTTAAACTTCTCACCTTTCAACCTTAACCCATCACTTTTAGCTGTAGTCTCCCCCAATCTCCATGGGAAAAAAACCTGCTTGCATTTACCCTATCTATACCCCTCATAATTTTGTATACCTCTATCAAATCTCTCAGTCTTCTAGGTTCTAGAGAGTATAGTTCTAACCTATTCAATCTTATAACTCAGACTCTGGCAACAGCCTTGTAAATTTTCTCTGTACTCTTTCAACCATGTTTACATGTTTCCCATAGGTAGGTGATTAAAATTGCACACAATACTCCAAATTAGGCTTCAGCAACATCTTGTACAACTTCAAACATAACATCTTTTGTATTCAATACATTGATTAATGAAGGCTAACGTGCCAAAATCTTTCTTTTCAACCCTATCTACCTGTGACACCACTTACAATGAGTTATGGGCCTGTATTCCCAGATCCCTTTGCTCTACCACAGTGCCCTATCGTTCACTGTGTATGACCTACCCTGGTTGGGTCTACCAAAGTGCAAAACTTGTCTGCATTAAATTCCATCTGCCATTTTTTAGCCCATTTTTCCAGCTGATGCAGATTTCGCTGGAAGCCATGATAGTCTTCTTCACTGTCCACTACACCCCCCAATCTTGGTGTCATCCGCAAATTTACTGATCCAGTTAACTATGTTATCATCCAGATTGTTGAGATGACAAACAACTAAGGATCCAGCACTAGTCCCTGTGGCACACCACTAGTCACAGGCCTCCAGACAGAGAGGCAACCCTCTACTACCACTCTCTGACTTCTCCCACAAAGCCAATGCCTAATCCAATTTACTATCTCATCCTGAATGCCGAGTGACTGAACCTTCTTGACTAGCCTCCCATGTTGGACCTTGTCAAATGCCTTACTGAAGTCTATGTAGAGAACATCCACTGCCTTTCCTTCATCCACTTTCCTGATAACTTCCTCAAAGATAACTCGTTAATATTAGTTAGACATAACCTACCACACATTAAGCCATGTAGACGATCCTTAATCAGTCCATGTCTATCCAAATACTTGCATATCTGGTCCCTTAGAATACCTTCCAATAACTTTCCCACAACTGATGTCAGACTCACCAACCTATAATTTCCTGGTTTATGTTTAGAACGTTTTTAAACAGCGGAGCAGCATTGGCTATTCTTCAATCCTCTGGTACCTCTCCTGTCGCAAAGGATGTTTTAAATATCTCTGCTAGGGACCCGGCAGTTTTTGGACTTGGCTCCCATAGGGTCCAAGGGAACACATTGTCAGGGACTGGGGATTTATCGACCCTGATTACCCTCATGACAGCAAACACCTCTGTAATTTGTACAGGGTCCATGATGTTGATTTGCTTCATTTCTATAGAATGTATCTGTCTCCCAAGTAAATACAGATTCAAATAATGCATTTAAGATTCCCCCTCCCATTTGTCTGGCTCCTCACATGGATTACTATTCTTGTCTTATACAGGATCAGTTTTGTCCCTTGCAACCCTTTTGCTCCTAACATACCTGCAGAATTCCTTAGGATCCTCCTTCACCTTGTCTGCTAGAGCAACTTCATGCCTTCTTTTAGCCTTCCTGATTTCTTTCTTAAGTGTTCTCTTGCATTTCTTGTACTCCATAAGCACTTCATTTGTTTCTACAAAGTACTTGTCTATATCTGCTATGCACTTCCTTTTTTCTCTAAACCAGGGCCTCAATATCCCATGGAAATCAAGGTTCCCTACAATTGTTAGCTTTACCTTTTATTCTGATAGTCACATATAAGCTTTGTACTCTCAAAATTTCATTTTTGAAGGCCTCATTGCCAGAAAACAGCCTGACCCAATCCATACTTGTCAGATCATTTCTAATACCATCAAAATTGACCTTTCTCCAATTTAGAATCTCAACCCACAGACCAGACCTATCTTTTAGCATGTTTACTTTGAAACTAATGGCATTGTGGTCCCTGGATGCAAAGGTGTTCCCCAACACAAACTTCAGTCACCTACCCTGTCACATTCCTTAATAGCAGAACCAGTATCACAGGCACTCTCGTTGGGACTCCTATATCACATGCTGTCTCATAGGGATTATGTTACAATAGTCATGGGAGATTTCAATATGCAGCTAGATTGGGAAAATCAGGTTGGTGCTGGATCCCAAGATAGGGAATTTGCAGAATGCCAAGATTTTTTTTAGAGCAGCTTGTGGTTGAGCCCAGTAGGAAAAAGGCAATTCTGGTTTGGGTGTTATGTAATGCAGCAGATTTGATTAGGGAGCTTAAGGTAAAGGAAACCTTTAGAGTCAGTGATCTTATGGAGTACAAGAAATGCAAGAGAACACTTAAGAAAGAAATCAGGAGGGCTATAGAAGGCATGAAGTTGCTCTAGCAGACAAGGTGAAGGAGGATCCTAAGGAATTCTGCAGGTATGTTAGGAGCAAAAGGGTTGCAAGGGACAAAATTGATCCTCTGTAAGACAAGAATAATAATCCATGTGAGGAGCCAAACAAATGGGAGGGGGAATCTTAAATGCATTATTTGAATCTGTATTTACTCGGGAGACAGATACATTCTATAGAAATGAAGCAAATCAACATCATGGACCCTGTATAAATTACAGAGGTGTTTGCTGACATGAGGGTAATCAGGGTCGATAAATCCTCGGTAGAGATTGTTAAGAGCACCAAATTTCTTGTTGTTCACTTGGCAGAGAATCTCACCTGGTCCCTCAACACCAGCTCTATAGCAAAGAAAGCCCAGCAGTGTCTCTACTTTCTGCGAAGGCTGAGGGAAGTCCATCTCCCACCCCCCATCCTCATCACATTCTGCAGGGATTGTATTGAGAGCATCCTGAGCAGCTACATCACTGCCTGGTTCGGAAATTGCACCATCTCGGATCGCAAGACCCTGCAGCGGATAGTGAGGTCAGCTGAGAAGTTCATTGGGGTCTCTCTTCCCGCCATCACGGACATTTACACTACACCCTGCGTTCGCAAAGCAAACAGCATTATGAAGGCCCCCACGCACCCCTCATACAAACTCTTCTTCCTCCTGCCGTCTGAGAAAAGGCACCGAAGCATTTGGGCTCTCACGACCAAACTATGTAACAGTTTCTTCCCCCTGGCTATCGGAATCGTCAATACCCAGACGCTGGACTGACACCTTGCCCTATTGTCCTGTTTATTATTTATTGTAATGCCTGCACTGTTTTGTGCACTTTATATAGTCCTGGGTAGGTCTGTAGTCTAGTGTAGTTGTTTTTTTTCCTCTCTGTGTTGTTTTTTACGTAGTTCAGTCTAGTTTTTGTACTGTGTCATGTAACACCGTGGTCCTGAAAAACTTTGTCTCATTTTTACTATGTACTGTACATAGCAGTTATGATCCAAATGACAATAAAAGTGACTTGACTTGACATAATACGATAGAACTCATTCTGTAGTCTGAGAAGGAGAGATGATGCTAGATGCATCAATTTTACAGTGGAGTAAAGAGAATTATAGAGGCATGAAAGAGGAGTTGGCCAGTATTGATTGGAAGGGAACACTAGTAGATGTGTCAGCAGAACAGTAATGGCTGGAGTATCTGATGGTAATTTGGAAGCTGAAGGATAGATACCAAAGATCCTAAAGATGAAGAAGAATTCTAAAGGGAGAATGAGCCACCTGTGGCTGACAAGGGAAGTCAAAGATGACATAAGAGGAAAAGAGAGGGCATATAGTATAATAAAAACCAACAGAAGGCAACTAAAAAGCCATAAGGAGAGAAAAGAAGAAATACAAAAATAAGCTAGCCAATAATATCAAGGAGGATACCAAAGGTTTTTTTTTTCAGATATATAAAGAGTAAAAGAGAGGCAAGACAGGATATCAGACTGCAGGAAAATGACACTGGACAGGTAGTAATGGGGGACAATGAAAGGGTGGACAAATTTAATAAGTATTTTGTGTCAGAAATTTGAGAGGGGTCAGAAGTGAGTACAGTTGCTATTTCTAAGAGAAGATTCTTGGGAAACTGGAAGATCTAAAGATAGTTAAATCACCCGGACGAGATGAACTACACCCCAGGGTTCTGAAGAGGTAGCTGAAGAGATTCTGAGGTGTTAGTAATGATCTTTAAGAATCACTAGATTCTGGAATGATTCTAGAGGATTGGAAAATTGTTAGTGTCACTCCACCCTTTAAGAAGTGGGGGAGGCAGAAGAATGGAAATTATAGGCCGGATAGCCTGACTTCCGTGTTTAGGAGTCCATTATTAAGGATGAGGTTTTGGGATAGTTGGAGGCACATAATAAAATAGGTCAAAGTCTGCATGGTTTTCTTAAGGGGAAACTTTCCTTAATAAATTTGTTGGAACTCTTTGAGGAGATTCTACGGCCATGATAGAAAAGCCAGGATGGTGTGTTGCCTCTCACGCACTTAGGTCCAAGATGTCTCGGAGTGGCTGCAGAATATTCTCAATGGGGAGGGTGAGCGGCTAGAGGTTATGGTGCATATTGACATCAATGTCATAGACTGAAAGGGGGGACGAGGTCCTGCACAGAGTATAGGGAGTTAGTAAAGAGGTTGAAGAGCAAGACCACCAAGATAGTCATCTCTGGACTCCTCCTAGTGTCATGTGCTTATCAGGGCAGAAATAGGATGATAGTATGGATGAATGAGTGTCTGAGTAACTGGGGCAGGGGCAGGGTTTCAAGTTGTTGGATCATTGGAACCTCTTCTGGGGCAGGGGTGACCTGTACAAGAGGGCTGTATTGCACCTAAGATGGAGGGGAAGCAATATCCTGGCTGGAAAGTTCACTGGTGCTACTGGGGAGGGTTTAAACTAGTTTGGCAGGAGAATGGGAACCAGAGCACTATGTCAGAAAGTGAAGGGATGGGGAGGAGGTTAGATGCAGGGCCAGTAAAAATAGGCAGGAGCAAAGTAATAGATAACGATGGGGCAGATAGTTTTAAGTGTGTGTATTTTAATGGTAGGAATATTTTGGGTAAAGATGATGAACTTAGAGCATAGATCAGTACATGAAACTATGATACTGTGGCCACTACAGAGATTTGATGGAGAAAGGGACAGGAATGGGTGCTTAATGTTCCATGGTTTTGATGTTTTAGAAAAGATAGAGGAGGTAAAAGAGCGGGTGAAGTTGCATGACTGATCAGGGAGAATATTACAGCTGCGCTCAGAGGGGACTGTGGTAAACTATGTATACCTGTCTGGACACATCCCTCTGCTGACTGCTCTGTGGCTCCTCCCACAGACCCCTGTACAAAGGCGATTGGAGGCACTGCTCCTCCCTCAGTCTCCAAGATGCCGTGTTCCCTTTTGCTGCTAATAAAAGCCTATCGTTCACCTCCCGTCTCCGAGAGTTATTGATGGGACATAATGGTGGACTTGTCCAATGAGTCTATATGGGTGGAACTCAAAAATAGGAAGGGTGCAATCACTTTGACGGGATTGTTCTACACAGTCCACAATAGCCACCGGGATATTGAGGAACAGATATGCAGGCAGATTAAGGAAAAGTGTAAAAACAAGAGGGTTGTTGTCATGGGGGATTTCAACTTACTTAATATAAACTGTGACCTTCGTAGTGCAAGAAGTTTAGATGTTAGATGCATCCAGGAGGGTTTTTTTTAAATCAATCTGCAGATAGAAAAACATAGAAACATAGAAAACCTACAGTACAATACAGGCCCTTCAGCCCACAAAGTTGTGCCGAACATGTCCAACTTTGTTGGACATAATCCGACAAGAGGAGGGGAGTGTACTGGATCTGGTGTTGGGTAATGAGCCTGGCCAGGTGACTGACCTTTCAGAGTTAACAGTGACCACAACTCCTTATGTTTTAAGGTAGCTATAGATAAGATTGAGCATGGACCTTGCGGGAGATTATTAAACTGGAACAGTGCAAATTACGGGAGCATTAGACAGGAACTAGGGAGAGTTAATTGGGAACAGCAGATTTTGGGCAAGTCCACATCCAACATGTGGAGTATGTTTAAAGACCAAATGCATGAAGTATAAGATTGGTATGTTCCAGTCAGAAGGAAGGACAAAGATGGCAAGATAAGAGAACTTTGGATGTCAAGGGAGGTGATGAATTTAGGCAAGAAGAAAAAAGAAAAGTATGTAAAAAGCTTTGGAAGCTCAAATTAAACAATGTGCTAGAGGATTATAAAGAAGCCAGAAAAGATCTCAAGAAGGGAAATAGTAAAGCCGGGGGGGGAGAGCATAAAAAGTCTATTAAAAAGGAATGAGGAGAAGATGGCGGCGCGACGCAGCGCGCGTGGCCTCTCTGGAGAATGGATATCCATTACGTGTTAAGTAGAAATCCGTGCACAATCCTGATTTGATGGAGGCAGACGTGAGAATGTGGAGGAACATCTGGAGAAACTTCTGAAATGCCCGCTTCGCTGCCACTGCTACTGTGCGGTCTGGAGTCTCCGGAGGAGAAGGCCCTCCGAGACCTCGGCTTTGCTTGTTTCGGCAGCCGGGACGAGGTCGAAGGCGCTTGGCAGAAGATGGTGCTCAGGAGGCTGTATCGGAGGGGCTGGTTGGAGGCTCAAAGTTTTCGGGAGTCTGCTGTCGTTGGGTGCTTCCGAGGCATTGTCAGCGCCTGGAAGCTTATGGCAGGGAGAGTTCTCCTATTTGCTGCCTGATATCGGGATGATTGGAGTCAATCAGGACTTGAGACTTTTTAAACTGCATCCATGGTCTGTGTTTATCGAATTACGGTATTGTTTTGCACTGCCGTAACTATATGCTATAATTATGTGGTTTTGTCAGTGTGAGTCTTGGTTTGTCCTTTTTTTATTTTGTGATATCACTCTGGAGAAACATTGTATCATTTCTTCATGCATGCATGAATTTCTAAATGACAATAAATGAGGACTGAGTGTCCTTATAATCTAATCTTTAAAAAAAACCAAAAGACATAGAAGCAGAATCTGGCCAATCAGCTCATCAAGTCTGCTCCACCATTCCATCGTGGCTGAATTATTATCCTTCTCAACTGCATTCTCCTGCCTTCTCCCTAATACCTTTGACACCCTGATTAATCAAGAACATATCAACCTCCACCTTAAAAATACCAATTGACTTGTCCTGCATAGCCATCTCCGGCAATGAATTCAACAGATTCACCACACTCTGGCTAAAGAAATTCCTCCTCATCTCCATTCTAAATGAAGGTCCCTCTATTCTGAGGCTATGCCCTCTGTTTCTAGACTCCCCCACTACAGATAATATCCTCTACACATACACTCTATCTAGGCTTTTCAATATTCTATAGATTTCAATGAAATCCCCTCTGATTCTTCTAAACTCCAACAAGTACAAACCCAGAGCCATCAAAAGCTACTCATGTGTTAACCCTTTCATTCCTGGAATCATTTGCGTGAAGCTCCTCTGAACACTCTCCAATGTCAGCACATCTTTTCTTAGATAATGGGCCCAAAACTGCTCACAATACTCCAAGTGCAGTCAGATCAATGCCTTATGAAGCCTTTGCATTACATCCTTGCTTTTGTATTCTACTGCTCTTGAAATGAATGCTAACATTGTATTTGCCTTCCTTACCATCAACTCAACCTGCAAATTAACCTTTAGGGAATCCTGCCAGAGACTCCCAAGTCCCTTTGCATCTCTGATTTTTGAATTTTCTCCCTATTTAGAAAATAGTCCATATATTTGTTTCTTCTACCAAAGTGCATGAGCATGCACTTCCCTACACTATATTCCATCTGCCATTTCATTACCTATTCTCCTCATCTGTCTGAGTCATTCTGCACACTCCTTGTCTCCTCAGCACTACTTACCCTCCACCTATCATCATATCGTACACCAACTTGGCCATAAACCCCTCAATTCCTTCATCCAAATCATTGGGGTATAATGTGAAAAGAAGTGGTCTCAACACCAACCTGTGTCATAATGCTAGTCACCAGCACCCAACCAGAAAAGGCCCCCTTTATTCTGACTCTTTGCTGCCTGCCAGTCAGCTAATCTTCTATCCATGCTTGTATCTTTCGGACCTGCAGCTTCATGTGTGGTGCCTTGTCCAAGGTCTTCTGTAAACCCAAATAAACAATATCCACTGACTCTCCTTTTATTTCCTCAAAGAATTTCAACAGATTTATTAGGCAAGATTTCCCCTGCTGACTTTGGCCTATTTTGTCATGTGCTTCCAAGTATCCTAAAACCTTATTTTTAATAATGGACTTCAACATCTTTCCAACCACTGAAGTCAAGCGAACTGGCCTATAATTTTCTTTCTTCTGTCTCCCTCCCTTCTTAAAGAGAGGAGTGCAATTTTCCGGTCTTCCAGAATGCAGTGCTTCTTGAAAGATTATTACTAGTGCCTCTCTTCAGCTACCCCTTTCAGAACCCTGTGGTATAGTTCATCAGGTCCAGCTAGCTTATCTATCTTCAGACTCTCAGCTTCCCATGCAACTTCTCCTTAGTAATAGCCACAACACTCACTTCTGCCCCCTGATACTCACGTTTGTGACATTCTGAAAGTGTCTTCCACTTTGAAGACTGACACAAGTTCTTGGCATACATCAGGAGAAGAGGATGAGATGGAGTCATAAAGGGAGGAACATTTGCTTGAATGCTCAGGATGTGGGTAAGGTATTTAAAGAGTACATTGTGGCGACCCACTTCCTAGCGCACTCGAACCGGCTCACAAATAGCCAGCGCGCCGGCATAAAGGCCAGTCCCAAAAAGGCGCCAGGTCTGCTTCACCAACAAAGGGAAAAGCTCGCGCGGGACTGTGAGTACATGCCCCCTACAGCATCCGCGCCCGGGGAGGGTGGGATCAGGGAGGCTTTAAAGCGAGGCCGCGAAGTTCAAATAAAATCTTCTTTAACTGCAGTTTACTGACTCCGTGTCGTTATTTCAGCGCTGCGTGTAGCACACCGCTACAATTGGTGACCCTGATGGTCCAAACGATTTTTGGACCGGAGATGAACGACGCCGCATCTGTTCTTGCAGTTTCATTGAAACTGCCAAGCTTCTGGACGCTGCGACCTCACCTTTGGTTCCAGCAAGCAGAAGCCCATTTCCACGTTCGGCAGATAACCTCAGAGGACACATGTTACTACTACGTGGTGAGCTCCCTCGACCAGGACACAGCGGCCCAGGTTGAGGAGTTCGTACAGTCTCCCCCAGCGGACGGCAAGTACACGGAATTCAAAGCCCTGCTCATAAGGACTTTCGGACTCTCACGGCGCGAGCGGGCTGCCCGTTTACTGCACCTGGATGGTTTGGGGGACAGACCTCCATCGGCTTTAATGAATGAGATGTTGTCTCTGGCCAGAGGACACAAACCCTCCCTCATGTTTGAGCAGGCATTCCTGGAGCAGATGCCCGAGGACATCCGCCTGCTGCTGTCCGACGCGGATTTCAGCGACCCCCGGAAGGTGGCAGCCCGGGCGGACTTGCTGTGGAACGCCAAGAAGGTGAGTCAGGCGTCCATCGCACAGATCACCAGGCCACGCTCCCAGCAGCAAACCAGACCAGGCCCGGCCACAGAGCCTGCTAACCCCAGAGGCAGGGGTGAGGAGCCCAACGAACAATGGAGCTTCTACCACCAGTGGCAGAAGCCCACCGCTGTAGCCTGCCCTGCCAGTTCCCGGGAAACGCCAGGGCCAGCCGCCGCTGATGGCTATGGCGGCTGGCCATCGGGATAGCCTCCTGTATGTGTGGGACAAGAGGTCAGGACGCCATATTTTGGTCGACACCGGTGCCGAGATCAGCATCTTACCTCCGACGAGTTACGACACCCGCAACAGGGCACCGGGTCCCACCCTGAGGGCCGTGAACTGCAGCACAGTAAGGACCTACGGCACCTGTACGGTGCAGCTGCAGTTCGGCTCCAGCCGGTTCACGTGGGACTTCACACTGGCCGCTGTAGCCCAACCGCTTCTGGGTGCGGATTTTTTGCGGTCTCACAGCCTACTGGTCGACCTGCCAAGGAAGAGACTGGTACACGCCGAGACTTTTCAAACGTTCTCCCTGGGTGAAGCCCAGTTGCCAGCTCCTCACCTCGACTCCATCACGCTGTCCGACAACGACTTCACCAGGGTCCTGGCGGATTTCCCATCGGTTCTGGCACCGCAGTTCAAGGCAGCCATGCCCAGACACGGTGTACAGCACCACATCCCGACACAGGGACCACCCCTCCATGTCCGTGCTCTAAGGCTTCCCCCGGACAAGCTCTGACTGGCGAAGGAGGAGTTCAAGAGGATGGAGGAATTGGAGATCATACGGCGGTCCGACAGCCCATGGGCCTGCCCCCTGCACATGGTGCCCAAAGCAACAGGGGGCTGGAGACGTGCGGCGACTACCACAGGCTGAACGAGGCTACAACACCGGACCGCTACCCTGTGCCGCACATTCAGGACTTTGCAGCAAACCTGCACGGCGCACGGATCTTCTCCAAGGTGGACCTCGTCCGAGGATACCATCAAATCCCGATGCATCCGGATGACGTCCCCAAAACGGCACTCATCACCCCTTTCAGCCTTTTTGAGTTCCTCCGCATGCCGTTCGGCCTGAAGAATGCCGCACAGATGTTCCAGCAGTTAATGGACGTGGTGGGATGCGACCTGGACTTCGCTTTCATCTATTTGGACGACATCCTCATAGCCAGCAGCAGTCGTTGGGAGCATCTGTCCCACCTCCGTCAACTCTACGCCCGACTGAGTGAATACGGTCTAACAATCAACCCGGCCAAATGCCAGTTCGGGCTCGACACCATCGACTTCCTGGGCCACAGGATTACTAAAAACGGGGCAACTCCTCTGCCCACTAAGGTAGACGCAGTCCGCCATTTCCCCCGACCCACCACAATCAAAGGCCTTCAGGAATTCGTGGGTATGGTAAATTTCTACCACCGCTTCCTCCCTTCAGCTGCCCGAAACATGCGCCCCCTGTTCGCCCTGATGTCGGGTAAGGGCAAGGACATTACCCGGGATGAGGAGTCTGCCGCCGCTTTCATTAAAACGAAAGAAGCCTTGGCAAACGCCGCGATGCTAGTGCACCCCAGAATGGACGTCCCTACCGCCCTCACAGTGGACGCATCTAACACGGCAGTCGTTGGGGTACTGGAGCAACTCATCGCGGGTCGCTGGCAACCCCTGGCATTTTTCAGCAAACACCTGCGACCACCCGAGCTCAAATACAGTGCTTTCGACCGGGAACTGTTGGCGCTATACCTGGCAATCCGGCATTTCAGGTACTTCTTAGAAGGTAGGCCCTTCACCGCGTTCACGGACCACAAGCCGCTTACCTTTACGTTCACGAAGGTATCCGACCCCTGGTTGTCCCGCCAGCAGCGCCATCTGTCCTACATCTCTGAATACACGACGGATGTCCGGCACGTCTCGGGTAAGGACAATGTCGTGGCGGACGCGCTCTCTCGCCCTAACATTCATGCCCTTTCCCAAGGGGTAGACTTTGAGGCGCTGGCAGAGGTGCAGCAGGCAGACGAGGAGATCCCTAGTTACAGAACCACAGTCTCCAGTTTGCAGCTCCAGGACCTCCCAGTAGGCCCAGGTGAGAGGAGGTTTTCACGGTGGACCGACTCAAACCGGCCCATGTGGACGTGGCGCAACCGGTCGAGTTCCCGGCACCGCGGCACAGGGGCCGACCTCCCAATCAGGGTCCAGCCCAGAATGTGGACATTGGGGGGGTGTATCGCCGGTTCTGGGGGTGGTTATGTGGCGACCCTCTTCCTAGCGCACTCGAACCGGCTCACAAATAGCCAACACGCCGGCATAAAGGCCAGTCCCAAAAAGGCGCCAGGTCTGCTTCACCAACAAAGGGAAAAGCTTGCATGGGACTGTGAGTATGTGCCCCCTACAGCATCCACGCCCGGGGAGGGTGGGATCAGGGAGGCTTTAAAGCGAGGCCGCGAAGTTCGAATAAAATCTTCTTTAACTGCAGTTTACCGACTCCGTGTCGTTATTTCAGCGCTGCGTGTAGCACACCGCTACAACATCAGTATTTACCAAGGAGAAGGATGTGGGAGATAGACAGATCAGTGACAAGTATTAATATGCTAGGGAATTTCAAAATGAATGAGGAGTTGGTGTTGGGTTTCTTAAAGGGCATTAAGGTGGATAAGTCCCCAGGTTTAATGGGATATACCCAAGGTTATTGATAGAGGCAAGAGTTTGCTGGGCCCTTGACTAATATCTTTGTGTCCTTCCTAGCCACAGGTGAGTTCCAGGAGAACTGGCAAGTAGCTAACGTTCCAATGTTCAAGAAGGGAACCAGGTGCAAACCTGGAAACTGTAGACCTGTGAGTCTCATGTCAGTGTTAGGGAAGCTACTGGAAAGATTTCTTAGAGATTGGATTTACAAGCATTTGGAAAACCATGGCCTAATTAGAAAGAACCATCATGGCTTTGTGCGGAGCATGTTGTTAACTTGATTGAATTTTCAAAGATTCAAAGTACATTTTTTAATCAAAGTATTTATTCAGTATACAACCCTGAGAGTTGTCTTCCCACAGATAGCCACGAAACAAAGAAAACTATGGAACCCGTTCATAGGAAAACATCAAACCGCACTCCCTTCCCTCCACCAACCCGCAATAAGCAAAATAAAAAGCAAATTGTGCAAATGACCCAAAAACATGTGCAAAAAACACAGAATATGAAACATAAAAATCTTGAGTCCAGGGTTCAATCAAGCACAGTGTTGTTCTGCAGGCTGTCCCGATCAAAATTGCCCAAAATAGCAACAAAAAAATGGAGTGACCAGAAACCAGAAACACATCATAATGTTAACTACAGAGACCAATCCACAAAATGCAGCGCTTAAATCTTGCCCAAGATCAGGGACTTCAGCAGAGGGAGAGAGACCATTCGAACACAAGGACCTTCCTCTGGGAGCAGCGAGTGAGAGGGAAGGAGAGAGAGAGAGAGGTCGTCAAACGCAGCCACCTTCCTCTGGCAGTAGTGAGTGTGAAGCTGGTAGACAGCACTGAACACCAGCTTACTCACCTTCTGCTTTTGCCTCAATGATTTCAATCTTCCTTGACACTTTAATCGGCACAAATGGAATCGATCATGAGCTTGTGCTCCTTCTCCAGGCTTCTTGGCCTCAATGCTGCATGCTGTGCTGGAAACCTCACCTAATACCCTCGGAGACAGCAAAGTGCCAGATCACTCAATTGGCCCAAAACCACACCACCAAAATGTAGATCACAGACTCCAGCAGTAGCAGAATCACGTTTGAAAGAAAAAGATGTAAAACAAGTGAAAGAAGTTCTTTAGTGAACCATCTGGAAGATAGATAGATAGATAGATAGATACTTTATTCATCCCCATGGGGAAATTCAACTTTTTTCCAATGTCCCATACACTTGTTGTAGCAAAACTAATTACATACAATACTTAACTCAGTAAAGAATATGATATGCATCTAAATCACTATCTCAAAAAGCATTAATAATAGCTTTTAAAAAGTTCTTAAGTCCTGGCGGTTGAATTGTAAAGCCTAATGGCATTGGGGAGTATTGACCTCTTCATCCTGTCTGAGGAGCATTGCATCGATAGTAACCTGTCGCTGAAACTGCTTCTCTGTCTCTGGATGGTGCTATGTAGAGGATGTTCAGAGTTATCCATAATTGACCGTAGCCTACTCAGCGCCCTTCGCTCAGCTACCGATGTTAAACTCTCCAGTACTTTGCCCACGACAGAGCCCGCCTTCCTTACCAGCTTATTAAGACGTGAGGCGTCCCTCTTCTTAATGCTTCCTTGCATTAAGATGTGGCCCTTGGTCACGTTGTTCGCTGGCACCATCTTCTCAAGTGACGAGGGTGATGGATGAAGGTAGAGCTGTGGATGTTTACATAGATTTTAGTAAGATATTCGATAAGGGCCTTCATGGTAGTCTCATCCAGAAGGTTAAGATATATGCGATCAGTGGTATATTGGCTGTTTGGATTCAGAGCTTGCACATAGAAGACGGAGGGTATTGGTCAAAGGTCTTATTCAAGCCAGAGGTGTGTGATTAGTGGTGTTCCACAGGGATTTGTACTGGGATCTCAGCCGTTTGTGACTTATTTGAATGATCTGGATAAAAATGTAGATGGATGGATGGGTTAGTAACTATGCAGATAATATGAAGATTGGTGCTGTTGTGGTTAGTGTAGATGACTGGCAAAGAATACAGTGTGATCTAGATCAATTACAGATATGGGCGGAGAAATGGCAAATGGAGTTTAACCTGGCATGTGTAAAGTGTTGCACCTTGGTAGGTCAAATGTAAAGACACAATAAGCTGTTAGGACAAGACCTTAAAGGGTTGATGAGCAAAGGGATCTTTGGGTCCAAA